>NW_028270147.1:36388548-37014381 GCF_037043375.1 Chiloscyllium plagiosum | reverse complement strand
CTCCCTTGCTACTGAGCATTAATTATTTTATTCAAGTTACATCTTCTACAAAAGTTTCAATCGTGCAAAACTCTCTCTTTTCTTCATTTGAATCTGAAGAATAAGTATAAATTGAGTAGTGTAGCCTGGTGTTTCGGCATAGGAAGATTAATCTAATGCTTCTTCCAGTACCAGTACCAGCATGATCGAACCCTAACGTACAATTGCCAGTTCAACAATTTAATTTTATATGACCTGTGTGTACTATTTCAGCTGATTTTTGCACTTTTTCTAATTGAATGCTCACTCAATCACTACGTGTCACACTTCATTGCCTTGTTGTGGTGACATATATTTAAGAATTTGATGTTTCTACTACTATTTAATTATGGAATTAATAACACTGGGCACTAATTACACAAATTTTCTATAATTAATGCATAATCTGCAATGTGTTATATTTGAAAATGTGAATCAACATATGAAGATGCAGAAAATAAATATTGATTTAAAATGGTCTTGTTCAACTTTGCAATATTAAGTGTACACCATAGATCATGAGGTTGTTAACAACTGTATAGATAATCTGGTCATTCATTGGGACCAAGATATAAGCACCAACTGAGGGTTCACATTTCCAATAATTGGAAATTAAAGCAAAATATATACATTGCATTTTTTGTGTATAATACTTTAAAGATTATCTCGAGTCGCAATTTATGGGTGAATGTTGCCCTGCCAATGTCATGTGTTGTAAAATCTGACCATTTAATACAGAAGCAAATCAATAGTCAGAATCAAAGTAAATAAATGCTCAGGGATATGTAGTATTTATTGCAGTTTAGTAAGTAAGGTTTGTCAATACAGGAATTGACTTGTCTCTCAGGAGGTTCTAGCAGATCGGAAATTGGTTGACATTTCCATTTTCAGAAAGGTAACAAAGCAGATATAGGCAATAACAGACACATCAATTTTGCTTCAATAGCTTGCAAAATAATAGCAGAAATAAATTTGAGAATTATCTGTACAATTAGCTAGATATCTGTCAAATATAGATTCAGATTGGGAAGACCCTGCCAAACCCGTTTCCATTTTGACCTTATTTAGAAAGTGAGAATGTAGGTTTATTGTTGGGAACTCTGTTATATGTACCTGGATTTACAAAATACATTTCCAAAGTAATGGAAATATACATAAATCATTGACATAGGTTAGTAACTAGCCAAAGAGAGTATACTTTCATTGTAGAATCATTAGATTGTTACAATGAAGAAGCAGGCCACATAGCCCATTGTGCCTACAGTTATTTTGGGCAATGGTTTGGGCCAAGCAAGTTGAATGAAACACCCCCAAAAATGGCATTGGAACTACCACTATTTTTAAGTTACAGCATTGGTTTGGATTTTAAAATCTGACTGACTGCAATTTGGCTACATTTACAGGTGATGCCAAACTCATAGAATTATACAATGCAGAAGAGGCCCTTCGGCCCATTAATACTGCACTGATTTAAAAACTGCTGAAAATCTATACCAATCCCACTTTCCAGCATTTGGCCCATAGCCTTGAAAGTTATGATATTTTAAGTGCTCACCTAAGTATGTTTTTTTTTAAAGTTTGTGAGGTTTCCCAATTCAACCACCCTCCCAGACGGTGTATCCCAGGTTCCCGACTCCCTCTAAGACAAATATTTTTCTCAAATCTCCATCAAACCTCCTTTTCACCTGACATTATGTCCCCTTGTTGCTGATCCTTCAATTAAGAGGAACAGTTGCTTAATATCCTCTGTGTCCACGGTCCTCAATCTTATACACCTCATTAGTGTCTCCTGTCTGCTTTCCCAGGTTGCTTTCTTCAGAGCAGAATCTATTTGGCCTCTCTTCATGGCTAAACCTTTCCATCCCAGGTGAATCTCCTCCTCACCCACTTCAGTGCAGTCATGCACTTCCTATAGTGCAGTGACCAGAACTGCGCACAATACTCCAGCTGTGGCCTTACCAAAGTTTTGCGCAGCTCTAACGTAACCTTCCTGCTCTTATATCTGTGTCACTTTTTGTTTGGATAAAGTGCGCTTATTAGCTACCCTATTCACCTGTCATGGCAATTTCAGGGATACTCAGGCAGCGCATTAAGATCTCCCTGCCCCTCTGAGCTTCTTAGTGTCCTGCCATTCTCTGAGTACTCTCTCTTGTCTTGTCACTTCTTCCAAAGTGTATCACCTCACACATCAGGGTTAAATTCCATCTACTGCTGATCTGCCCATTTGGCGAATAGCTGAAGTTCAAAAATAGGCCTAGCAGAACAGTGGCAGGTCAAATTGAATCAGGGTGCAAGTGAGGGAACGCTGAAAATCTCAAGTAAAAAGAAGCATTGAAAATAAACAGACATCTGAAAATCTTTGAGCAGAATTTTTATCAGTAAATTTCAGTGCAAAATGCTTGCTCACAGTACCAACGTTTCTTTTGTGATGGCAATCGGCTTACTTTGCATGTCTACCATTTTATATTTTTATTTTAGTCTTTATCTTTTCAGCTTTTTCTTCATCACCCTTGTCTGTTTACAGATGGCAAATGTCTGCTGGTGGTTTTTCTTCTCTAAAGTCATTGAATTGATGGACACTGTAAGTGATCAACTTTTAATATGGGAAATACTGTACTTTTAGTTTTTTCAGTGATTACATTGCACATTGTTTTCAAAATTCTATTTGCTCTTAAGAGGCAATATTATTGCTTTTCTCAGATTTTCCCTTCAAAGAGGTTTTTGAATTGGAAACTAACATTCACAATTCAATTACTAATTGACCAAGTGTGCCGTTGGAGGTTTTATTTTGGAACTTCACTTTTTTCCAATTTGCAGTGATTAGTGAATGCACCTCTGGCACAATAGTACTAACCCATGCTGACAATAAAACTGCGTGTGCCATGGTACTTACCATATATGAATAAATGACTAATAATCGATTGAGTGTAATTCATTAGGACAATGTCACTGCTTTCACTGCTTCTGGCAAGGTACTATTATTGAGCGTGCATTAATTTGGCTGAGACAACTAACCAGTACACTTATAACTCGTGACTTGATACAGTATGGTTGATTCTCACTTAAAAGTGAAAAATGCTTTCAAGCTCTATTCTCGGACTGGCACCACTAAAATAGGCTGGAGATGAGAGTTAATGCCCCAAATGCTTTTTGAACTGAATATTAAATGATGCTATGCTATTGAAAGGTGACCAAAGGTTTTCAGTGTCCTGACCAGCATTCCACTGGTTACATATTCCGCCAAAAATAAATGAACAAGTCACTCAACACATGGCTTCTTGTGAAGATTTTTCTGTGTAAAATGGCTGCCCTATTTACATGTAGAATAGTTGCTACAATTCAATGACTTTTACTTTTGTTCAGTGCTATGAGATTGTTGCTAAAGGAAGCAGTGAAGTGCTGTACAATTGCAATTTTTATTCGTCGTACTTTGACGTGCAAATACAGTTTGAGCTTCTTTTCTAAACCTGGTTCATCCATGTTTTTGAGATAACTTCAACTGCTGTTGGAACAGAATGGAAACTTGTCGATTACATGATCAAACCTGAAATTAGTATTCTTTGCCAGTAATAGTATGGTGAATTGGATGCCTGCTTATTTGGGATCGCTTTTGATAAGAGAGTTCATATCCTGGCTATGAATGTTAATTCAAAGCCAAAAAAAATTAATTAGCACCATCTAAAATTCAGGACTTGGCTTATGGACAGGGAGAATGAGCTGCAAACTTGTTACTTTTTGCACATTAGTGTTGCATTGCATGCATTTGCATATGTAACCATGATAATTAAGAGAACTCTATAAATGCATCTGCTTACTAATATTGTTTACTATCTGGTAAAGTATGCTGTGAAATAAAAAAAAATTGAATGACATCAGTTATGCCATAGCATTTTTAATGAATGTTCTAAGCATGTTTTTCAATTGCCATGCTGCTAAATTATTTTGACATTCATCTCTGTGGAGTACTATGCAAGAAGAGACTGAACGTAATCCTATTAGAAATTTAATCTCCCAGTGTGAAATATGATTTTCATGGCTTCAAAATGGAATTTGAATAAAATCAATACTAATATCTCCTTGGAGATATTACACTTAAAAAAAAAAATGCTTTATATAGACTAACATTATTAATGGCATTGGCCTGGTGATAGACTAGTCTGTCTGTCTGAGATAATTATAGAGCATCCTAAATAATATACTGTACATCAAATCTAATGAACGTTATAGTCCTGAATTTAACATCATTGTGAATGAAGTAATGTTGATTCCAACTTACTCTTTGCACCAATCTAGAATTTTTTTGTCAGTTTTCAGAAAAGCAACATAAAAATTGACTGTTCTCTTGTTTCGTCTCTCACTGCGACCATTCAACGTTTTTGTTCATTGCCAAGAGGTGACAAGGGGCGAAGCAGAATGGATTAACTATTTTATCTCCCTTGAACCTGCATTGTGGATCCTACAAGTTTCCATCCTTTTTTTCATCATTTCCGCAGCCCTTTTGACTCCTTTTTTTTTGTCTTGTTTTCTTTTGGACAGATATTTTTCATTCTGAGGAAAAAGTATAATCAGATCACATTTCTTCATGTTTATCACCATGGTACAATGATTTTCAACTGGTGGGCTGGAGTGAAGTATGTACCAGGGGGTCAGTGTAAGTATTCAACTTGTGGCCAACAGGACAAATACAGCTTTATGAAAAACCTTTTACATGAAGTGCTCAGTTATTGACTTTTCAAATCAAATTTTACGAGAATACTTTAAAATTAAAATTATTTGCAAGTAACATCTTCCATTGCATCATTTTTAAACTGGAGCGCGTTATCAGCAGAATTGTTGGCAAATATCCTGGTGTTTTATAATCAACGTATTCGGGTCTCTCAGTGCTGTTGTAGAGCAGAAACAACTTGAGCAAAATATCTGTAATGTTAGAGGTATACTGTTCAGTGCCTTTTTAACCACGTTGGCCCTTTGAAAGCATTGTCCAAATTAATGCCATGATTTCTGCCCATGACCGGCCAGAGGAAACAGTCTCTTCCTACTAATATGATCAAAACTTCTCATAAATTTGAATTCTTCTGTTTAGGTTCTAATGAGGAACAGCCTCAGTTTCTCCATTTAACTATATATTTAAACTTACTCATTTCTGAGAAGTTTCCTTTGCCCTCTCCATAGGGCTTGATTTCTAAGCACTTATTCACTCTGTCTTTACTTGGAGGCTGCCAGTCTCTTGTGTTTCAGTGCAGAGGGAGAGGCAGGCAGCTTATCACAGTGGGGAGTGCTACACAGAAAGAGAGTGGATATGTTGCTGTAAAGCACAGGACTACATCAGTGACCCCCTACAGCAAGAATCAACAGCTTGCATGGCAAACACGCTGCACGTGCTTCAAGTAAATAGCCATGTGTGAAATTCAAAGGGGACTGGACGGTAATGTGTTAAAGGGCATTAGTCAAGGGGTACTGCTGCATCATAAGTTCAGATCAGGGGCATACTCAATTCCAGTCTGGGTGGTTGGCCACTGTCTGTCAAGTACTTGGTGCTATCAGAATGTAATGACCTGTGACCTTGAAATCCAGGAATTGGGCCACTATCACCCCTGTCAGTGAAGTTCACCTCGTCACAGAATTCAGGTAGGTAGGTCAGTCAGGGTGGTGTGGACACATCAGTCTAGGGGGTTTAGCCACATTTCTTCCTGCAATGTGACAAAGGGAGAGTTTGAATTTGTTCGACATGGATAGAAGAGCAATGAATGGTAATGCAGGAGAGGTGATGGATGGCCCCCGGTGAGTCAATAGAAAGCATAGAGGACGGAATAGGTTAGTTATTATGAGGTGAGTGAGGGCTGTTGACTTGGTGTGATACATGGAATAGTGAGAGGTGCAGTCCATGAGCCTTGGTGTGAGTGTGCAGTTGTAGAGCCCTCATGTGAGTGATGGCTCTAGGAACGTGGGATGGCAGAGAGAAGATGGTGGTACTTAGCCTTGTGATACACAGTAATCTTATTCCTGAACTGGTAGGTGTTTCTTTTAATTTAGGTTATTGCACTGTCTCTGGATGCTAACTGGGTCTAGGTTTCCTGGGTTTGGCCAGGTCTGCCCTCCCCTCCAAATCATTTCTCTCCTCTTCACCTCACCCCGGTAGGTGATAATGGTGAAGTCCAACAGTGTGAGGGGCAGTTCCTGGTTTGCCGTTTGGAAGTGGTGTGCAGTCAGGCTTTAAATAAAGTGCCTGTGGGATGAATGCAGAAGTTCACAGTAGTGGTGAGTGATCTGTTTCTGCTGCTATGCAGTTACGTAAGAAGGCTATCAAAGAGCTCCATAGTATAATTAATGAGTTGAAAAGCTCAAGCTTGTGTGAGACAAGTAGTTGTGAACTGTGGCAGACTAGACGCAATGACACAATGCTTTACCTGAGAATGAAAATATTCAGCCCAAAATTGTTACAGCACAGAAAGAAGCCATTCCACGCATTGTCTGCACCAGATTTTTGAAATAGCATTTCACTTACTGCCATTTCTTCTGTCTTCTCCATATTTTCCTGCACATTGTACTCATTATGTCAGCTGATGTGAAACTTCTTTCTCTGTTTTTCTAAATTATCTCCTAACTTTTCATTTCCAAATAAACAGAACATTGCAGCACAGGAAAGACCATTGGTTGCTGCTGGTTCTTTGTTTGAACAGATTGGCTGATAACATGACCATGAACCTTTGTCATGAAGAATGGAATTGTCCAGCTATTGACAAACTTGATCTCTTGTATAGCTGCAAGCAAATGTTCTTTCTTTTCTTCAGCCTTCTTCATCGGCTTGTTAAATTCCTTTGTTCATATTGTGATGTATCTATACTATGGAATTGCTGCAATGGGACCACACATGCAGAAGTACTTGTGGTGGAAGCGTTATCTCACTATGCTTCAGCTGGTAAGTTTGCTTCATATTCATATGGTGTGATTCTCTGTGGGGCTTTCATTCTACAAGTGAGCCAAAGACAATCTGCAAATATTTTTAAAAATCTGATAATATCTGAAATGTTTTAGACACTATGTTGTGCACCACAAGAATCTTCATACCTGAAAAGACATCTTATCCTTAAACAATACTTAAGCGACGCTACAAATGTGTATTTCAGTTGTGAAAATTTGCTGCGGGTCAGGCTTTTGCACTTTATTACAGCAAAAGAAATTGGCATTAAGAACATAGAAGCGGGAGTAGGCCATTCGATCCTCAAGTCTGCCCCACTGTTAACAAGATTTGTGGCTGATTTGGCCGAGGCCTTGGCTCCTTTTGATGCCATCTCCACAGAGCTGTCAACTACCTGGTATTTCAAAGATCTACTTAACTCCTGATTAAATACTCTATGATCTAGCCTCGATGAGGCTCATTGGGTTAGAGAATTCCAAATATTGACTGCCCTTTGGGAGAAAAAATTCCTTTGCATCTCAGTTTTAAATGAGCATCCCCTTCTACAATTATGTCCCCTTGTTTGAGATTCCCCCAGTAGGTGAAACATCTTCTCAACATCCACCCTGAGTCTTGCATCTTTCAGTAAGATTGCCCCTCAAGATTTAAACTGTAATGAATAAAGTTGAGAGTGTGGTGTCAGAAAAGCACAGTAGGTCAGGCAGCATCTGAGGAGCATGAGAGTCGACGTTTCGGGCAAAAGTCCTTCATCAGGATTGAGGCCTCATTCGTGAAGAAGGGCTTTTGCCTGAAACATCGGCATTCCTGCTCCTCAGTTAATCCTGACCTGCTGTGCTTTTCCAGCACCATACTGTCCCCAGCATCTGCAGTCCTCACTTTTGCCCTGTAATGAATAAAGACCTAACCTGTCTAGCTATTCCTCATATGTCAACCTCTTTCATCCTGGAATCAACCGAGTAATCTATTTTGAACAGCCTCCAAAGCCAGTGCATCCATTTTTCAATACAGGAGTCAAAGCTCTGCGTAATGCATCAAGCACAGCCTCACCAACACCCTGTCTTGTTGTAACAGGGTTAAAAATCTCTCAACACCAGGTTATAAGCCAACAGGTTTACTTGGAAACACTAGCTTTCGGAGTGCTGCTCCTTCACCAGGTGGTTGTGGAGGATAAGTTCGTAAGGCACAGAATTTATAGCAAAGGTTGTAACAAGACTTCCTTGTGTTTTTAACTTCAACTCCCTAGCATTAAAGGCCATAATTCTATTTGCCTTTTTTAATTACTTGCTGTATCTGCATGCTAATGTTTTGGATTTCATGTACATATCCCTCCAAACCTTTCCTATTCACAAACTTATTCAAATCTCTCTCAAACATTGTAAGTGTACCTACGTACAACAGTTTCTCTGGAAGTTCATTTCACACATAAACCACTCACTGTGTTAAAAGATTTGTCCCCATGTCCTTTTCTTAAAACTTTCTCCTCTTAACTTAGCAATATTCTCCCTAGTTTTGGATTCCCCCACCCGAGGGAAAAGACTATTGCTATTCACCTTATCTATGCCCCTCATGATCTTATAAACCTCAATAAGGTCCTCCCTTAACCTCCCATGCTCCAGTGAAAAAGTGCCCGTCTTTCCAGACTATGTTTATATCTCAAACCTCCATTCCTAGCAACAACCTGGTAAATATTTCCGAATCCTCTCCAGTTTAGTAATTTCCGTCCTATAGCAGGGTGACCAGAACAGCACACGAGTACTCATCAAGAGGACTCGTCAGCATCCTCTACAACCTCAACATGACGCCCAAACTCCTGTACTCAAAGGTCTGAACAATGAAGGCAAGCAAGCTAAATACCTTCCTTACCACACACTGTACCTGTGATGCAAATTTCAAAGAATTATGTACCTGAACCACTCTATCTCTCTCTGTTCTACAACATTACCCAGGGCCTACCATTAATTGTATAAGTCCTATCCTTGTTTGTTTTACCAAAATACAGTACCTCCCGTTTATCCAAATTTAAACATCTTCTGCCACTGCTCGGCCCATTGACTCAATTGCTCAAGATCCCTTTGTAATTAGATTAGATTCCTTACATTAGATTACATTCCTTACAGTGTGGAAACAGGCCCTTCGGCCCAACCAGTCCACACCGACCCTCCAAAGAGTAACCCACCCAGACCCATTTCCCTCTGACTAATGCACCTAACACTATGGGCAATTTAGCATGACCAGTTCACCTAATCTGCACATCTTTGGACTGTGGGAGGAAACCGGAGCACCCGGAAGAAACCCACACAGTAACGGGGAGAATGTGCAAACTCCACACAGACAGTCACCCAAGGCTGGAATCGAACCTGGGACCCTGGTGCTGTGAGGCAGCAGTGCTAACCACTGAGCCACCGTGCCGCCCTAAATCTTTAGATAACCTTCACTGTCCACTATACCACCAGTTTTGGTATCATCTGTAAACTTACTGACCGTGCTTCCTATATTCTCATCCAACTCATTCTTATAACCATAAGACATAGGAGTGGAAGTAAGGCCATTCGGCTCATCGAGTCCACTCCGCCATTTAATCATGGCTGATGGATATTTCAACTCCACTTATCCGCACTCGCCCCGTAGCCCTTAATTCCTTGCGAGATCAAGAATTTATCAATCTCTGCCTTGAAGACATTTAATGACCCGGCTTCCACTGCACTCCATGGTAATGAATTCCACAGGCCCACCACTCTCTGGCTGAAGAAATCTCTCCTCATTTAATTCTAAGGCTGTGCCCACGGGTCCTTGTCTCCCTGCCTAACAGAAACAACTTCCAAGTGTCCACCGTTTCTAAGCCATGCATTATCTAGTAAGTTTCCATTAGATCTTCCCTCAACTTTCTAAACTCTAATGAATACAATCCCCAGGATCCTCGGCCGTTCATCATATGTTAGGCCTACCATTGCAGGGATCATCCGTCCGAATCTCTGCTGGACGTGGTCCTGTGCCAGTATGTCCTTCCAAAATTGGACACAGTATTCTAAATGGAGCCTAACTAGAGCTTTATAAAGTCTCAGAAGCACGTTCCTGCTTTTATATTCTAACCCTCTTAAGATAAATGGCAACATTACATTTGCTTTCTTAATCATGGACTCAACCTGCAAGTTAACCTTTAGAGAATGCTAGACTAGCACTCCCAGATCCCTTTGTACTTCTGTTTTATTGATGTTTTCATCGTTTAGAAAATAGTCAATGTCTGTATTCTTCTTTCCAAATTGCAAGACCTCGCATTTGCTCCCGTTGAATTTCATCAGCCATTTCCTGGACCATTTTCCTGAACTGTCTAAATCTTTCTGCAGCCTCCCCACCTCCTCAGTACTACCTGCCTGTCCACCTAACTTTGTATCATCAGCAAACTTCGCCAGAATGGCCCCAGTCCCTTCATCTAGATCGTTAATACATAAAGTGAACAACTGCGGCCCCAACGCTGAACCCTGTGGGACACCACTTGTCATCAGCTGCCACTCTGAAAAAGAACCATTTATCCCAACTTTTTGCCATCTGCCAGACAGCCAATCCTCAATCCATGCCAGTAGCTCACCTTACTCAGCAGCCTCCCATGAGGCATGTTATCAAAGGTCTTTTGGAAGTTTGGATAGATAACATCTACTGGGTTTACCTGGCGTAACCTACTTAAGTCTTCAAAGGATTCTAACAGGTTTGTCAGGCATGACCTCCCCTTACTAAATCCATGCTGACTTGTTCTAATCCAACCCTGAACTTCCAAGAATTTTGAAATCTCATCCTTAACGATGGATTCTAGAATTTTACCAACAAACGAGGTTAGGCTAATCGGCCTATAATTTTTCATCTTTTGTCTTGATCCTTTCTTGAACAAGGGGGTTACAACAGCAATTTTCCAATCATCTCGGACTTTCCCTGACTCCCGTGACTTTTGAAAGATCACAACCAATGTCTCCACTATTTCTTCAGCCACCTCCCTCAGAACTCTAGGATGTAGCCCATCAGGGCCAGGAGATGTATCAACTTTTAGACCTTTTAGCTTTTCTGGCACTGTCTCTTTCGTAATGGCTACCATACTCAACTCTGCCCCCTAACGCTCCTTAATTGTTGGGATATTACCCATGTCTTCCACTGTGAAGACTGACGCAAAGTACTTAGGTTCTTCAGCCATTTCCTTATCTCCCATCACTAGCCTTTCAGCATCAATTTGGAGCAGCCCAATGTCTACTTTTGCCTCTCGTTTGTTTCTTATGTATTGAAAGAAATTTTTACCATCATTTCAAGTATTACTTGCTAGCCTACCTTCATATTTGATCCTCTCCTTCCTTATTTCTCTCTTTGTTATCCTCTGTTTTTGTAGTCTTCCCAATCTTCTGATTTCCCAGTGCTCTTGGCCACTTTATAGGCTCTTTCCTTTTCTTTGATACATTTCCTGACTTCCTTTGTCAGCCATGGCTGTCTAATTTCACCCTCCCCACCTCCCTGGATAATCTTTCTTTTCTTTGGGTTGAACCTCTGTACTCTATCCTCAATTACACCCAGAAACTCCTGCCATTGTTGCTCCACTGTCTTCCCCATTAGGTTCTGCTTCCAGATGCTTTTCATCAGTTCCTCTCTCATGCCCCTGTAATTTCTTTTATTTAACTGCAACACCATTCCATCCGATTTTCCCTTCCCTCTTTCGAATTGCAGACTGAACTCTACCATATTATGATCGCTGCCTCCTAAGTGTTCCCTTACTTTAAGATCTTTTATAAAGTCTGGCTCATTACATAGCACTAAGTCCAGAATAGCCTGCTCCTTGTGGCCTCCATCACAAGCTGTTCCAAAAAGCCATCCTGTAGGGAATTCATGAATTCCCTTTCTTTGGATCCAATGGCAACATTATTGACGCAGTCCACCTGAATATTGAAGTCCCCCATGATCACCGTGACGTTGCCTTTCTGACATGTCCTATCTATTTCCCAGTACATCTTGCGCCCCTGGTCCTAACCACCGTTAGGAGGTCTGTACATAACTCCTATTATGGTTTTTCATCTTTGTGGTTCCTCAACTCCACCCACACAGACTCCACATCATCTGACGCTATGGCATTCTGTGCCATAGATTTAATTTCATTCTTAACTAACAAGGCAACCCTGCCTCCTCTGCCCACCTCCCTATCTTTTCAATAAGTTGTGAATCCTTGGATGTTTAACTGCCAGTCCTGAACCCCCTGCAACCAAGTGTCTGTGATGCCTACCACATCATAATCATTCACGATGATTTGTGCCGTTAATTCATCTACTCTGTTACGAATACTACGGGCATTCAGGTAAAGTGCCTTAATGCTAAGTTTCTTATCATTATAAAGTTATCCTTCCTTTTTGCTGCATTCCTAGTCTGCTTCGAGCTTAAACCCACCTGCACATGTGTTATCCTGCTGTTTATCTTTCCATTTAACTCCATACTCCCTGTTGCTTTTGCTTTCCCTCCCCCTTGACTCATAAGTTTAAAGTCCCCGTGACCAGCCTATTTATCCTTTTTGCTCGAACACTGGATCCAGATCGGTTCAGGTGGAGACCGTCCCATCGGTACAGACCACCGTGACCATCGGTTTCAAAACTGATGCCAATGTCCAATGAAATGGAATCCCTCTTTCCCACACCAATCCCTTCGCCATGTGTTTACTTCCCTAATTTTCGTATGCCTATGCCAATTAGCACATGGCTTGGGCAGTAATCCAGAGATTATGGCCCTTGAGGACCTGCACTTCACTTCTCTTCCTAGTGCTTGATAATCTCCAAACAGGTCCTCCTTCCTAGCCTTGCCTATGTTGTTAGTCCCAATGTGGACCACAACAACTGGATCCTCCCCCCTCCTGCTCCAATATCCTTTCAAGCTGGTCAGAGATGTCCTGCACCCAGGCGCCTGGCAGGCAAAACACCATGCAGGACTCCTGATCTGGCTCACAAAGGATACTATCCGTCCTACTAATTATACAATCCCCTATAACAACTGCTTGTCTTTTTTGCTTCCCCTTCTTGAATGACCTTCTGCACTATGGTGCTGTGGTCAGCTGGCTCATCCTGTCCACAGCTCTTTTCCTCATCCATACAGGGAGCAAAAATCTCATACCTGTTGGACAAGGTCAAGGGCTGAGGCTTCTCCACTCCACTTCTGAACTCAGAATCCCCCTACCTGCCTCACTTACAGTCACACCCTGTTGTTCCTGATCACCGACTGAATTTGAATTACTTAATCTACCAGGTGTGACTGCCTCCTGAAACAAAATGTCCAAGTAACACTCCCCCTCCCAGATGTGCCGGAGTGTTTGAAGCTCAGATTCCGGATCATCAATTCTGATCTGGAGTTCTTTCAGCAACTGACACTTGCTGCAGATGTGGTCACTGCCGTTCACAATGGGATCAGCCAGCTCCCACATCGTACAGCTGCAGCACATCTCCTGCCCATCCATAACTCTTTATTTAATTAACTTTAACAATTTATGTATTAAATAATTTCTGGTACTTCTCTTGGTCTTATTCAATTAACAAATTAAACTTTTAATCAAGCCACACGATACGCAAGAAATATAAATTGAAAAGCCTGTTTAACAAACAGTCATTGCTGGAGAAACTCAGCAGGTCTGGCAGCATCTGTGGAGAGAAAGCAGAGTTAACGTTTCAGGACCAGTGACCCTTCTTCAGAACTTGCAACGTCCTGATCAGTTAACTTTGTTTTCACTCTGAGATGCTGCTCAACTTACTGAGTTTCACCAGCAGTTTCTGATTATGTTATGCTCTGTGTCTCCTCAAGTCACTAATATCCATAGTAAATAATTGAGGCCCTGGGCCTGATCATTGTGGCAGTCCACCACTTTCCAGTTTGGAAAAGACCTGGTAATCCTGACTCAGTCTTGTGTGTGTTAAGACTTCTCTGCGGTGTTAATGTGTCATTGCCTTTTCCGTTTTGCAAAGATAGTACTGACAACTATGGTCCTCTTACAGTGATCTCAAAATGTGCACTGTATGCTTGAATGCTGAATAGAAGTAACAGTTTCCAGCACTGTCAATTCTGTGCAAGTTGACAACCTGTCAGCAATGCTCCCTCTAAGCCATGGAATTGAAAGTTCTTGTATGAGCTGCTTAGCATTATCTCAATACATAACTGCACCAAAAATGGTAAAATACCTGTGTACTTAAACAAATCACCCATACACTATAGGAAAATGACAGGGTACATTGGCTGTAATGTATTGCCGTTGGGAGATGCGTGTTTGTGTATGAAGTGAAGTAGGCCCTCTTGCAATAAGCATTTAAAGAAAACATTGAAATAAATGGAAAAATAGAAATAACTGGTAATATCTAGTAGGTTTAGTATCTCAAAGATGGATTCATACTTTGAGTGGGCCCAGGAAAGCTCTGGAGTACAGAGTAAGCCTTACAAGACAAGTAACAAATATGCTGACATTCCCTTTTTTGTTTTTGAATTCTAGCTTCAGTTTATTGGAATCGCTGTGCACACCTCCTATAATCTTTTCACGGACTGTGACTTCCCAGATGGATTTAACCTTTTTGTATTCATCTACATCATCACCATCATTATCCTCTTCAGCAACTTCTACTATAAAACGTATATACAGAAAAAGATCAAAAAAGCATAAATTTTGAAAAGACTGTCTTTAGTTTGTTTAATGACTTGGGAATATCTGTGTCAAAGTTCTCACGATAAACGCGCGTTTGTTTCATATCACAAGAAAGGTTAAAATGCATTCTTTGTCATTGTAGAAAACCTGCTGTGTTAAATATTGCTGCCGTCATTGTTATTTGTGTCTCTACTTTGAAGTTCCCTCTTACAGCTCATAATAATCACCTTGTAATAGGTCACCATTTAATTATTTAAAATTTAAAGCAAGTGCTTTGGCCAAGTTTATTTGACAGCTCTGTAATAAACAGATCTCCAGTTCCATAGGATCTATCTGGTTGTGTTCTGTTGTGGATTTCACCTTTTGCTACTGATTTTCCTCCATGTCAGGCACTGTTCTGTAATAGCTTGGGCATGAAAGTTTGCTTTGCTCTCTTGGTACAGATGGCTGTCCTGATGAGAAGTGGTGGCATGGGGTGGTAGTGGTAGTGACACCTCATTTACTTCACAGTGCTGCAATTGAAGCTGGAACAGTTGAGAGGCAGCACTGTAAGATAAAAATGAGTTGTTTCATTTGACTGCTGCAGAGCAATTTGGACTTTGCTACTGTTGCCAGGGGATCGTCATGCATTATTTTCTTAATTCATGATTGTGATTCTTGTAACTTTCTTGAACCATGGTGCAAAGGTGCTCTTGGGTAATTCATTTTTCCAGCGAAATTTCAGTTATGCCCATTCATCTGTGACCACATGTCAATTTACCATCCATTCATCTGTGACCACATGTCACTCATAAAATCTTCACTGTACCTTTTTAACTGCGTGTTTTACTATATTTAATTAGATTTCAGTGGATTGTTCCCTTTCACAACTCAATTTTGTTCATATTCAGTTGACTTGCGCAGAGCCCTCTCTTCCCTCCTGGTACATCTTTGTGAAGCAAAATACAAAGCTATCAAATTAATGCTGCTGCCACAAATATTTTTCTTCTCTGGGTTTGGGTTGGACATTTAACATTTTAGAGCATGTTGAAAGATGATTAGAAGTCATAGTGAGAAACTCTGCAACTGTTTTTGTTTTAAGCTGCATTTTGTATGTGCTTCTTCAATGTACGGGCATTTCACCAAAAAGGCTGCCACTGTTCGAGGTTCCCTTTTCCAACCTCTCAAAACAGCTCACATTACAGGAAAATTTGTTTTGTAAAAGGGGAATAACTGGTATCTTAAGGAAGCAACACATAGATTTTGATCATTTGTACCTATTCATACAAGTACTCAAGTGCCAACCTTTGTTTAGTAGACCTCTAGTGTAGTGTTTTCTAATTTACATGATTATGAGCTGTTTTCTATTGAGCTGAGACACAAGTGACCTATTTGCACTGTTAGCTTTATGAGGCATTTAAGAATATTTTTATTGCATAAGATTCTTTTCTATCTTGCACCTCTCCCATTTGTGAAGGGATGACATGAGGGGATAACATTAACAGTGATCATCATTCCATCCTCAGTGTACAGTTATTTTTTTGTATCTAATCAGGCTTAATGCTGAGGGATATACTGACACCATGTGAGTGTTGCCAATCAGAATATATGTTATTCTTCTTGAGTTGCGATAACCTTATTCTTCGTTTCACTTGTGGTTGACTTGACTGGAAAATGGCACTTCTTCAAAAAGGACTGCATTGTATTTGATCCCTCAGTAAACAGAAAGCTCAATCATTCTCTTGCACGAGCAAAAGATATTTTTATACTAAATAATGTAAACATACTTTAACTCCTTAATTGCTGATTTAAAAGATAAACCCTAAAATCTTAGTGAAACATCATTCTAATTGGATCCCTATTTTTCTACTAGACTTATAAATGTAGATGTTTTATTAATGATTAGGTTTAATCCCCAGTCTCTCCTGTGCTGGTTATTTTCAGTTTTGGTGTTAAAAGTACTTGCAGTTTGTCTCCATGATCCTGAGCTAGTGACCAGGAAGTCAGGGACAGCAGAAAAACAAAACCAAGCATACGATGTAGTGAAGATTAGTGGGAAGCCAGAAGATTTGGAAGCCTTTTAAAAACAAGTAGAGAACAAATAAATAACAATAATGGGAGGAAAAGATGAAATGTGAGGATAAGTTAGCTGGTAATATAAAAGAAGTTTGCAAGAGTTTTAGATATATTAAAGGTAAATGAGAGGCAGGAGTGGACATTGGACTGCTGGAAAATGAGGCTGGAGAAGGAGTAATAGATAACAGAGAAATGGCAGAGGAACTGTATATGGTTTACATCAGTCATTGTAAACATACCAGAACTTTTGAGAGTCAGAGGGCAGAAATGAGTGTAGTGGTCATCAATGTGGAGAAGGTGCTGGGGAAGCTGAAAGGTCTGAAGTTATTTAAATTACCCGGACTGTATGGGCCAGACTGCAGGGTTCTGAAGAGATCACTGAGGAGATGGTGAAGGCTTTAATGGTGATCTTTCAGGACTCATTGGAGTCAGGGAGGATCCCAAAGACTGGAAAATGGCTATTGTAACACTCCTGTTTAAGAAGGGAGGGAGGCAGAAGATGGGAAATCATAGGCCAATTAGCCTATCTCGGTCGTTGGTAAGAATTTTGTGTCCGTCATTAAGGCTAAGATTGCAGAGTACTTGGAAGTGCATGATAAAATAGGGCTGAGTCAGTATGGCTTCATCAAGGGAAAGTCATGCCTGATTAAATCTTTTAGAATTCATTGAGGAGGTAATGAGCAAGTCGACAGTGGATGTGATCTATTTGGATTTCCAGAAGGTCTTTGACAAAGTGTTGCACGGGATACTGCCAAATAATGTAAAAGTCCATAGTGTTAGGAGCAAGGTACTGACATGAATAGAGGATTGGCTGACTGGCAGAACTTGGGGAATGGAAATAAAGGGGGCTTTTCAGGAGGGCAGCAGTGATTAGTGGAGTTCCACAAAGATCAGTGATGGGACCACAACTATTCATGTTATACACTAACAATCTGGGCCAAGAAACTGAGGGCATTTTGCTAAGTTTGCAGATGCCACAAAGATAAGTGGAGGGACAGGAAGTGTTAAGGAGATGAGAAGGCTGCAGAAGGACTTGGGCAGGTTGGAAGAGTGGGCCACTTTCTCATCCTTTCTCTTGTGTCACATTCTCAAGTCTTTGACTCGTGGTCTGCCATTCCTTTTGTTATCTACTCTGATCTACTGTGGTTTCCTGAGTATATTACTTTCATTTGTGCTTTGGCCCCTTCACCAGTATTTCTCATTCATTCATTGGTGTCAACATCCTTTCCCCTTTTGTGACAATTTGCGACACTGAATATGTTTTAAAAAAAAGGGAATACTGTGACTTACTGAAGTATTTGATCAAATTCTAACAATGAACAATGGAGTGCCTTGTTTAAACATTAGCTGAAAGCAGAATTGAGCTTTTCTCTAATGCTTGTAGTTCTCCATTACTTATCAGAAAGTCTGCTAAAACTTAAATTTGATGGTCAAATGGCAGAATGGTGAGTTGCTAGAGGACAACCGACGACAGTGGAATCAAACGCTAAATAAGTAGGTGGTCTTGCAGCATCTGTGGAGAGAAAGCAGTTAATGTTTCAAGTCCAATGAGCTAAGAAAGGTCACTGAACTCCAAATGTTAATTCTGCTTTCTGTCCGCAGATGCTGCCAAGCCTGCTGAACTTCTCCAGCAATTTCTGTTTTGGTTTTAAACTTCCAGCTTCCGCAATATTGTTTCATTTATACCTAACTAAATTGTCATTGCTGTATGAGATGAAAATTGTTGGGAAGATTGTAGTCCAACTATTTTCTCTCATTGGGCTTCTACACTCCTTTGTCTGAAGACTAGTACTAATAACCAAACAAGAAGTTAGAGAGCTGACTTAACATGCGACTTGCATATTTATGAGATATAGGTGAGAAGTATAAAAAACCTCTAAATTCAAATGAAAATATATATATTGTGGGTGGGTTGTTTGGGGGGGAGTAAACACTATCCTTTAATTTGATTACAGTACATAATGAAATTTATTAAGAAAAGGACCTCTAAAGCATTAGTGTTACTTGATTTGCAATTGATACTAATCGAGAACTAATTTTAAGCATGACCTTTTTGTGTTTTTATTGTTTGTACCTGAGGTGGGCATCTTCTATGTTCTTTATAAGTCTTGGTTGTTGAGCATTTGCATGCTCAGGTGACTACTTCAGAAATACTAACTACTGCTACGAAGAAAACATTAACCATTTATTGATTTGCAAACAGATATCAGCAGACAATCTGGAGGGAACCAAACGTGTCCCACAGAAGCCTATTTAACCTAACTTAAAAAAAATTGACTGATCTAAATTCCATTTGCACTGTTTCCTTATTTCAATTTACAGCAATTTCATTTTTAATTTTTACTCTACTGCAAAGTAGAAGAAAATGTAAATTACCTTCTCTACCGAATAGTGAAAGATGAAGTGTTTGACTAGAAAATAATATGGTGGAAATGTCCTGCCAGATGCTGTCCAGCTAACTTTGCACTTATAGCAATGATGCACAATGCCCTGCTGAATGGTTTTTAGCTGGTGCTGAACGCACTTTCTTTTGAGAAAATCAACCCGGTAGTGATCTCCAAAAAAAAATGAAGCTGGTGATTTTCTTTGTGAATATGTCCACTGTAACCAAAGCTATTTTCACTGGATCTTTTTTGCTTTCCTTTTTCCCTCCCTCAAAAATGCCAGGCAGAACATTGTTGTCCTTGCATGCTCTTGAGATCTGAATTGCTAGTGCTCCTGACTTAATACAAGTAAGAAGACATCAATTAATTCACTCCACTAGTACCCCGTGGACATGTGAAACTTGACACTGAGACATTTCAGCACCCTATGACGTTCTGAAGGCTGCTCCTGTGGATGATCATATCAGAATTTTGGCCTTTCATGGTCTAAGAACAATACATTATGGCCCCCAAAATCAAAAGACATTGTGCAGCAGCATCATCTTAAGCTATTGAGAGACTGGGTGCTTGAATGCTGGCTTAGTTCATGCAAGGAATGCTGCTGGTAAAACTGGCAGGCTAAGGCATTGCTGAGCCCTGCATTAATTCATGATACGTCCTGAAATTGTAAACTGAGAATCAAAGTTGTCATCATACTGTGTATACAATTTATATGATACAGGTAGTTCAGGTGTGCTCAGAGTCAGCGGTGTGTTAACAGAATTAAGCCTTTTATGTCCCAGGAGTCTCAACAATGCTGCTTACCATAGCAATCCCCTAAGCAAATTTTAGGGAAAGGCTAGTACCAAAACCACAATTGCCTTTAACAATTTTATCAAAGTGTAATAGTATTTTGTGATTTGTTAAATTTGAATGATTGTAAATATTTGTGATTTTTTTTAAAAAGAGTTTGTACTGATAATTGCACTTGAAAATTAACAAAATGTTACAAATGTAATATTAAAGCTGCAGGACTTGTATAATAAATGCTGATAGCTATCCTCAGTCTAGGTTTGTATGGAAAAAGGCTTTTGTCCTCCTTTCTCTTGACTTTTCATTTTCTTGATCAATATACATTAATCTCTGCTAGAGATGATTGCAAGAGACAGCAGATGCCTTTTGTGAGTTCCTCCACTGTTACTTGAACTACCTGTCCTGGTATGAACCAAAGTGGAATTCCAGCCAATAGTTATTATTTTCTCCTGTTCTTTTGATTGCAGCCCTTGTTTAGAGTGGCTAATGTTTGCTGAGGCTAATGCTAATCTTTCCAAAAGGTTTAAGTTGAGTTTTGTGTTTTGTTACATTATGTTGCATGCTAATATTTTGCATTTAACTGGAGTTGTTTGTTTAATGGCCTGTTACATTTCCAAGTTCCTGAATAAAAGCTGATCATTCATTCCATTTTGGTCCTGTGATACTTGTATATGTGCCTTAATATAGTAAATTAATGTCATTCATTCATCTTGTTGAGTACCAGCTGTCTAAGCATGCACATCCTACTTGAAATACCGTTTGTAGCATTTAATTTACCTGTGTTAATTAGGACACTGTAATTTCTTATTAGCTTTTAAATTCAACTTAAAGTATGCTAGTTTTACGGAGGTCATGGTAGGGCACAAGCTTGCATTCACTTTCTGTGCAAGTAGCAGCAAAGTGTTTCCCAGTGGATAAGAGGCCAAGTATTTATACAGTTAAATGCAGTAGTTCCTGTCATGATTTTGTTGACAGAACTTTCATCCACTGTTTTGATATAAATTAAGGGAAGTATTTTGCATGTTGATGTCTTAACATGTGCTTTATTTGCCAAGACAAGAACCTTCGGCCTCAGACTGATTCAGTATAATTCGCTGGAACCTGCATAAGTATCTGAAACGTGGGCTACTTTTAATTGGTTTATAATAGTTACATGGAATGATTATAAGCCTGTAATCCAAAAGCACAAGTGATATTGTGGTGTAAGTTGCCAAGAAAATGGAATGTACGTTAGCTGTAATATTTCTCACTTGTGACCTTATTTATGGCATTTCTGACTTCCAAGGTATTCAAAAACCAAAAGAGTAAGTAAAATGAGTGTTGATTCTCTAGAGAGTAAGGATGGGAAGTTTGAGAGATTTTCATAATAGTGGATACAATCAACCTTCCAGTCGATCAATATTGATGAGCTTGATCCATTTAGTCAGAGTCACAGACCCAAAAACAACAAATGATGGAGATCACAGTGGGTCAGACAGCATCCATGGAGAGAGAGCAAGCTAACATTTTGAGACTGGATGGCTCTTAATCAGAGCTGAAGTAAAGTGTGGAGGGGGTAGCATTTATGCTGTTGTTGGAAGATGGGAGTTGTGCGGTATAGAGTGCTGGGGAGAAAGGATGTTGATAGTTCAGATTAAATGATCAGAATATGAGAATGGTAAAACAATGGTGTGTCTAACTTGAAAGATCAGACCATCCCACTGGGCTGGTGGGTGGGGAGAGAGGGCATGAAGAGAATGTAACAAGTAAAGCGAAAAGAAAGGGAAGGAATCGAAGTTGGTTCACAATAAAAGGTGTTGAGCTCAATATTAAGTCCAGAAGGCTGTAAAGTGCCGAGTCTGAAGATAAAAATCACACAATACCAGGTTACAATCCAACAGGTTTATTTGGAAGCACTAGCTTTCGGAGCGCTGCTCCTTCATCAGGTGG
This sequence comes from Chiloscyllium plagiosum, assembly GCF_037043375.1. Lineage (NCBI taxonomy): Eukaryota > Metazoa > Chordata > Chondrichthyes > Orectolobiformes > Hemiscylliidae > Chiloscyllium > Chiloscyllium plagiosum. The sequence goes on along the minus strand of NW_028270147.1, from coordinate 36,992,648 downwards.
TTGTAAAGACCTGATTCTCCACAACTATCTGATGAAGGAGCAGCGCTCTGAATGCTAATATTTCCAAATAAACATGTTGGATTATAACCTGACGTTGTGATTTTTAACTTTGTCCACTCCAGTCCAACACCAGTTCCTCCACATTATAGTCTGAAGATGAGATGTTACTCCTCCAGTACTGGAGCACTGCAGGATGCCGAGGACAGACACGTGGGCATGTAAGCAGGATGCTATGTTAAAATGACTGGCTATGGGAAGGTCAGATTCTTGCTTGTGTACAGACCGGAGGTGTTCTGCAAAAGGGTCACAGATTCTGCATTTGGTTTCTCCAATGTAGAGTAAGCTTCATTGGGTGCAGTGAATGCAGTACACAAAGTTGGAGGAGGTACAGGTAAAAGTCAATTAAATGTGAAGCTGGGAAAAGCACAGCCAGTCAAACAGCATCAGAAGAGCAGGAGAGTTGATGTTTTGGGCAGTTCCCTTCATCAGGACTGGTTGGGGGAAGGGGCTGAGAAATAAATGGAGGCACGGGGTTGGGCTGGGGAAATGGTAGGTGGATGTAGGAAGAAGGTGATTGTGATTGGTCAGTGGGAAGGGTGGAGCAGATAGTGGAAGGAAGATGAATAGGTTAGGTGAGGTCAAAGGGCAGGGTAGAGAAAAAGGGTTATTGGTGACTTCTGTGTTGAGGCCCAACATCTTCCATCTTTCTTCCCACCTATCCTCTCCACCCTTCCCACTGACCAATTGCAATTATGTACCTGCATCCACATATTGCTGTCCTACCAACATTTCCCCCAGCCCCATTCACCTCCCCCATTTATTTGTTACCTCCTTCCCTTTCCCCAGTCCTGATGAAGTGTCCTGACTGAAACATCAACTCCCCTCCTCTGCTGGTTGACCTGCTGTGCTTTGTCCAGCTCCACATTTTATTGGCTCTGGCTTTTCAGCATTTGTAGTTCTCACTATCTTCAAGGTCCAGGTGAAAGACTGCTTCATCTGGAAAGTGTGTTTGACCCTTGGATGGTGAGCAGGGACGAGGTGAAGGGCAGGTGTTGCACCTTCTGCGGCCACGTGGGAAGATGCTGGGGAGCGGGTTGGTGTTGGTAGTGGAATGGACTTACGTTTTCTGGAGGGAATGATTCCTGTGAAATGCAGACGGGGGGGTGGGAAGATGTGTTTGATGATGTCATTCTACTCGTCTGAAATGGTGGGTGAGATGAAAAGTGAGGAGAAGGGGAACCTGATCACACTGTTGTGTGTGATAGTCATGGGCAAAGGTGGAAGCATGGGTGATAGGCCAGATCCAGTTGAGGGCCTTGTCAACCTGGAAACCATGCTTATGGAAGAAACAAGCCATATCTGTAGTGCTGTTTTGGAAAGTGGCATCATCTGAACAAATGTGCTGCAGACAAAGGAACTCTGAGAGTGGGATGGAATCCTTGCAGGACTTGGGGTGTGGAGGGCTGAAGTGAAGGTAATATCCGGGGTCCATGGTTTTGTAGTGGTTGGCAGTGGACAGTTGATTCCTTGAAACGGAAACAGAAAGGTCAAGTAAAGGAAGGGAGGTGTCGGAAATGCAAGACTGAAAGTTACAGAGGGATGGAAATTGAAAACAAAAGGAACAAATTTTTTCAAGGTCCTGGTGGGAGCATGAAGCATCACCAAAGTCCACGCTGACCAGATATCCTAAATAAATCTAGTCTCATTCACCAGCATTTGACCCATATCCCTCTGAACCCTTCCTATTCATAAACCCATCTAGCTCCCTTTTAAATGTTGTAATAGTACCAGCCTCCTCCACTTCCTCTGGCAGCTCATTCCATACATGCACCACTTCTGTGTGAAAAAGTTGCCCCTTAGGTCCCCTTTAAATCCTTTCCCTCCTACCTTAAACTTATGTCCTCTAGTTTTGGACTTCCCACCCTTGTGAAAACATTTTGTCTATTCACCCCATCCATGCCCCTCATGATTTTATAACTCTCTACAAGGTTACCCCTTGGTCTCGGACATTCCAGGGAAAATAGCCCCAGCCTATTCAGCCTCTCGCTATAGCTCAAACTCTCCAACCCTGGCACTATCCCTGTAAATCTTTTCTGACCCTTTTCAAGTTTCACAACATCCTTCCTATAGTAGGGAAACCAGAATTACATGCAGTATTCCAATAGTGGCCTAACCAATGTCCTGTAGAGCCACAGTATGACCTCCCAACTCCTATACTATAGACCAATAAAGGCAAGCATACCAACTGCTGTCTTTACTGTCCTCTCTGCCTGCAGTTCTACTTTCAAGGAACTATGAACCTACACTCCAAGGTCTCTTTGTTAGCAACACTCTCCCGGACCCTACCATTAAGTGTATTCCAAAATGCAGTATCTCACGTTTGATTAAATTAAACTCCATCTGCCACTCCTTGGTCCATTGACACATCTGATAAAGGTCCCATTGTGTACTCCAAGGTAAACTTCTTGGCTGTCTATTATCCCATCAACTCTGGTGTCATCTGCAAACTTACTAAACATGCCTTCTATATTCACATCCAAACCATTTATGCAATTGACAAAAATCAGTGGACCCAGCATAGATACTTGTGGCACACTACTGGTCACATGCCTCCAATCTGACAAACAACCCTGCACCATCAAACTCTGTCTCCTACCTTTAAGCTAGTTCTGTATCCAAATGGCCAGTTCTCCTTGTATGACTAAGGGAAAATGACCACGAGGGCCGCAACCAGCAAGGCACACCCCCCAGCAGCAACGGATACCCCTGCGGCATCCGCCTCCATGAACGCCCCGCGGACTTAGCTGTGGAGTAGAGCCTGGTCTCGGAGATTGTGAAACTCCAAGAGAAGATCGGTTCAGTGATGGATGAGACCCAGACAGGAACCGATCTCTGCCATTCTGCAGAAGCATGACCAGGAAATCCAGCGTCTCGGGCAGCGATTGTGGAGGTGGAGCAGCAGACTGCAACTTCTGAAACTGCAGCACGATCCTTGGCGGGCCGAGTCCAGGGCTTAGAATGGCAGGTACATGCCTTAGAGCAGGTGAAGCAGGCCCACAGGATCACAGTGCGCAGGCCCAGATCAGACCAGTGCCCCCACCCAGTCCTGGTGTGACTCCAGCATTATAGAGATAAACAAATGATGCTGGAAGCGTCTAGAGTGCTGTGGAAGGATCCACAAGCTCTGATATACAAAGGATCACTAATTATGCTTTTCCAAGACATCTCTGCGGCCGTGATCTGCACGAGGAAGACCATTGATGAGGTAAAAAGGAGGCTGAGGGACTTGAATATTCAGTACTCATAAGATATCCGACAATATTACTTTTATTAACCAGGATTGCTTAGGGTCAAAATATGGATGGGATGGGTTGAATGCCCACTTTTAATTTTCTTGTAAGATGTGTGTAACTTTTTAATACTCTATTTTGTCTCAGTTTGGGGCTGGAAGGAGCCATGGAGGGGTTAGTGGGTAGTATGAGTGCTCCCTGTGGGCAAGGGGGAAAGTCTCCGCTTAGTTGTGTTCTATGTTGGTTCATTGTAGAAGTAGTTGATAGAAGTTTTGATTTGGTAGTTTTTGTCGTTGTATTTTCAAGTTTAGATTAACTATTTACTGCTTTCACTCGGCGTGCTATAAATGGGGTTCTTCCTCCCAAGGTGGGGGTTCACGGGCTGTTGTGGACGGCTATGGCTAATTGCTCGTTTAAATGGTGCACCTGGAATGTTAAGGAGAGTCATTCACCAATTAAGAGAAAAAAGACACTTTCAAGCCTTAGAAAGGAAAGAGTCGATGTAGCCTTGCTGCAAGAAACACATCTAACCAATAAGGAGCACTTAAAGTTACAGCAGGGAGGGTTTGGCCAGGTGCTTTTCTCATCCTTTAATTTGAAAAGTAGAAGCGTGGCTATACTAATTCAGAAGAATCTACCATTTCGTTAGACCAAATTAAGGTCGAATGTGGGCAGTTTCTGATCCTTAAAGCTTTAATACATGGAGAGGAATATGGGATCTTGAGTGTATATTGCCCCTCCCAGCACAGTCCCTCAAATTTTTAATGGATGCACTCTCCAGGTTGATGGCCCTTGGGGCGCATCATACATTTATAGGGGGAGACTTTAACTGACTGATACCGAGGTGGATTGGATGCCGAGGGGTCTTGTGGGTATTTCCCTGCAATCCAGCAGCTGATGGACCTGAACAGAGCTGGCGTTGGTGGATGTGTGGAAATGTCCCTATCCTGAGGGTAGGGACTTCACCTTTTTCTCTAACCCACATAAATGCTATACTAGAATTGACAAGTTTTTTGCCCCATCTGCCTTTTTGAATTCGGTGCTGTCCTGCAGAATTGGGAATGTAGCCATTTCTAATCATGTGGCAGTGTATGTGGAGGTTAAGGCCGGTGGTGATGGGACAGACCTGTGGCGCTGGCGCATGGATCCTTTCCTTCTGAAGGATAGCAAGTTCACTGAGTATTTTTTGTGGGAATTTAAAATTTTCTGGGGCATTAATTCAGTATGGCCCGTAATCCGTCTGTGCTCTGGGAGACTGCCAAGCCCAATGCAAGGGGTTTGATTATTTCTGACTCGGCGACTTGGAAGTGGCAGAAGGCAGAAGTGGCATATGCTTGAGGCTCGGCTAAAGGCAGCCAGAACGTCATATTTTGACAGACCGTCTGTAACTAAGTTTCAGTAGATTACAGCCCTCTGGACTGCTTTGAATACCGTGCTCACCCAGACAGCAAAGAGGGAGATCTCATTTGCGAAACAGTGGTTATTCAAGTATGGTTGATAAACCGGTTAGGTTTTTATTTCTTATACAGAGTCCCAGCAACTCCCCCCACCCGTCCCTTTCTCCTGGTTATATATTCTTTTCTTTCTGAGGAGACTCTAAATCTCCTGTTTGTATTGACCGGGTAGGTATTTGACGTACTTGGCCAGAAAGAAGAGTGCCCCCCAATCTATCACATCCATTAGAGAAGGTGCTGGTACTATCACCTGTGATCCCAAAAAGATTAATGCAGTATGCAAGAAGTTCTATTCTTGGTTGTACCGGTTGGAGGGCTGTGAAGACAGATTGGCAAAGATGGAGTCCTTTATTAAGACCTTGGACCTCCCAGATATAACTTCAGAGCAGGCGTCTCTTCTGAATGCCTCTCTGACAATCCAAGAGATACAGGAGGCAGTGAGGCAGCTCCTGAGCAGTAAAGCGCCCGGCCCAAATGGATTTCTGAGTGAGCTTTCTAAGGAGTTCATAGACATACTAGCCAGCACAACGTTGGTTATGTACAATTATTTGTACAGTCAGGACTACCTCCCATCCTCTCTGAGAGAAACAAATATTTCTCTCATTCTTAAGAAAAGGAAAGCCCCAGAGGATTCCACTTCATATAGGCCCATATAGTTATTACATGTGAACTTCGAAATTATGTTGAAAATGCTGCCATTTAGGCTGGAGAAGGTCTTGCCCTTCATTATGAAAGAGGACCAGACAGATTTTATGAGGGATTGTAGATCCTCTAATAATATTAGGGGAGTGCTAAATACGGTTCAGGTGTGCCAGCATGGGTCGATTCTAGGCTTGGTAGTCTCCCTGGATGTAGCGTTTGATTGGGTGGAGTGGCCGTACCACTTTAATGTCCTGGAACGGTTTGACGTCGGAGAAGTCTTTGCCAAGTGGTGGCAGTATTATATAGTGACCCTAAAGCAGCGTTCTTACTAAATGGTATAAGGTCTGACAATTTTAGCATTGACAGAAGCAGCCGACAAGTGTGCCCCCTTTCACTGTTACTATTTACATTGGTGATTGAGCCATTGGCAGAGGCCATCCGGAAGGACCCCAGTATAACTGCCCCAGAGGTAGGATCAAGAGGGCATAAGATCACCCTCTACACATATGATGTTCTTCTCTTTCTAGCTACCTGGCAATATCTGTGCCCCATTTGATACGTGATTAATTTATTTGGCTGTTTCTCAGGCTAAAAAATCAATCTTATGAAATTGGAAGTCATGCCTATCAGTGGTCTTATTAGAGTACCTGATCATAGGGTGGAATCCAATTCCTTTTCGGATGGTCATTCGGAGGTTTCCTGTATTTAGGCATTTTTTATCACCCCAGCCTTCGATCAATTATATAAAGCTAACTTTGTACAGTTGCTAGAGAAGATAAGACAGGACCTTCAGCGCTGGGAGGATCTTCCAATATCCTGATTGGGTAGAATAGTTTTGGTTAAAATGATTGTTCTTCCTCGTTGATTATATCCCATGCAAATATTCCCTTTGATGCTGCCCTGGCAGGATCTATGGAAGCTTACCAGGTGGCTTGGCTCTTTTATCTGGTGTCAAAGGCGGCCTCTTATTAAGCTTGCCAAATCGCAGCTTCCGCAGGGAATGGGGGAGTGTGGAATTTCCAGACTTTAAGAAATACCAACTAAGTTCCCTACTAACCAATGTGGATTATTGGGCTTACCAGGACCAGTGGTCAATTTGGCTGGACATCGAGGCCTCCCAGGCAAAATGCCCCATCATTAATTTGTTGTTCATGGACAAAATGACGACTGCTGTGGACCATTACAGAAATCTGATTGTCCTTAACACGGTTAAAGCATGGAGAATGATGTGACCAAGTGAGGGCAATTTACAAAAAAATTTCCTCTTTTACTTCCATCGGGATTGATGGATTCCAGCTTTAGGCTCTGTTTGGGAGACTTATTTGATGAGGGGGTTATGATGTATTTTGAGCAGCTGAGCCAGGAGTATGAGCTATCTAGGAAGGATCTCTTTCATTATTTTCAGATTAGGGACTTCACACAGAAAAAGACTTACATTAATGATTAGTCCCTATAAGTTGGATATGGAGAGGAGAGTGCTTCGGTCACAGGCGCTCTGATTAGATTACTTACAGTGTGGAAACAGGCCCTTCGGCCCAACAAGTCCACACTGACCCGCCGAAGCGTAACCCACCCATTCCCGTACATTTACCCCTTTACCTAACACTACGGGCAATTTAGCATGGCCAATTCACCTGATGTGCACATCTTTGGACTGTGGGAGGAAACCGGAGCACCCGGAGGAAACCCACGCAGACACGGGGAGAATGTGCAAACTCCACACAGTCAGTCACCTGAGTCGGCAATTGAACCCGGGTCTCTGGTGCTGTGAGGCAGCAGTGCTAACCACTGTGCCACCGTGCCACCCACCGTGCTCTCTCGGTCAGCACCCTCAATCATTTACTAGGAGGAAATGTCTTGAAGGACATTGAGCGGCAGTGTGGAATTTGTGCTCAGGAATTGGGGGTGGAGACCTCACCAGAGGAGTGGGAGGATATTTGGGAGAACGTAAGCAAGATTTCGATTTGTAATAGGATGCAATTGAAGGTACTCCACAGAATTTATTTGCCACTGGAGTGGCTTGCGAATTTTAAGTCAGGGGCATCCCAATGTGCCCCAAATGTAAAATAGATTTTGGTACTCTTACTCATAGAGTCATAGAGATGTGCAACATGGAAACAGACCCTTCGGTATGACCCATCCATGCCAACCAGATATCTCAACTCAATTTAGTCCCACGTGCCAGTACCTATTCATATTCATATTCATATTCAAAAACTTCCTATTCATATACCCATCCAAATGCCTCTTAAATGTTGCAATTGTACCAGCCTCCACCACTTCCTCTGGCAGCTCATTCCATACACATACCACCCTCTATGTGAAAAAGTTGCACCGTAGGTCTCTTTTATATCTTTCACCTCTTACCCTAAACCTATACCCTCTAGTTCTGGACTTCCCCACTCCAGCGAAAAGACTTTGTCTATTTATCCTATCCATGCCCCTCAGGATTTTGTAAACCTCTATAAGGTCACCCCTCAGCCTCCGACGCTCCAGGGAAAACAGTCCCAGCCTGTTCAGCCTCTCCCTATAGCTCAAATCCTCCAACCCTGGCAACATCCTTGTAAATCTTTTCTGAACCCTTTCGAGTTTCAGTGGGCGGCACGGTGGCACAGTGGTTAGCACTGCTGCCTCACAGCGCCTGAGACCCGGGTTCAATTCCCGCCTCAGGCGACTGACTGTGTGGAGTTTGCACGTTCTCCCCGTGTCTGCGTGGGTTTCCTCCGGGTGCTCCGGTTTCCTCCCACAGTCACAAAGATGTGCAGGGCCAGGTGAATTGGCCATACTAAATTGCCCGTAGTGTTAGGTAAGAGGTCAATGTAGGGGTATGGGTGGGTTGCGCTTCGGCGGGTCGGTGTGGACTTGTTGGGCCGAAGGGCCTGTTTCCACACTGTAATCTAATCTAATCTAAAACATCTTTCCAATAGGAAGGAGACCAGAATTGCACACAATATTCCAACAGCGGCCTGACCAATGTCCTGTGCAGCCGCAACATGAACTCCCAACTCCTGTACTTTGACCAATACAGGAAAGCAAACCAAATGCCGCCTTCACTATCCTATCTACCTGCGACTCCACTTTCATGAAGCTATGAATCTGCACTCCAAGGTCTCTTTGTTCAGTAACACTCCTGAGGACCTTACCATTAAGTGTATAAGTCCTGTGAAGATTTGCTTTCCCAAAATGCAGCACCTTGCATTATTCTGAATTAAACTGCATCTGCCATTTCTCAGCCCATTGGCCCATCTGATCAAGACCTTGTTATAATCTGAGGTAGCCTTCTTCGTTGTCCACTACACCTCCAATTTTGGTATCATCTGCAAACTTACTAATGGGCAACATCCCTGTAAATCTTTACTGAACCTTTTCAAGTTTCACAACATCCTTCTGATAGGAAGGAGACCAGAATTGCACACAATATTCCAAAAGTGGCCTAACCAATGTCCTGTACAGCCACAACATGACCTCCCAATTCCTGTACTCAATACTCTGACCAATAAAGGAAAGACCAATAAAGGGTCGATAAGCCAAATGGCCTCTTTCCACACTAATGTGATTCATGATTGAATTAAATCATGAATGATAATTAATTACTTTTTATTAAAAAGGCTAATGGAATGACATCCTTTGATATGACAGAAATTAAACGTAAACTAAGGATGTTTTGCTTCATTTATGATGTGGAAGAGCCGGAGTTCGACTGGGTTGGACAAAGTTAAAAATCACACAACACCAGGTTATAGTCCACCAGCTTTATTTGGAAGTACAAGCTTTCAGAGCACTGCTCCTTCATCAGGTAGCAACCCTTCATGTACTGGAGCTTGCACTCCCAAATAAACCTGTTGACTGTAACCTTGTGTTATGTGATTTTTAACTGCATAATTTATGTGAGACTACACCTTAAGTACAGGTGCATTATTATGCTCCTTATTTAAGTAAATGCTTTGGAGATGGTTCAGGAGGTTTATTAGGTTGACAATATGAGTGAGCGGGTTGCCTCATGAGGAAAGGTTGGGCTGTCTAGGTGTGTTTACGCTGCAGTTTAGAAGAATGAGAGGTGTCTAGGTTAAAGCTTATTCAATCCTAAATGATCCTATCAATGTAGGTATGGAAAGGATGTGGGTGAGTCCAGAAATAGAGGCCACTGTTAAAATATTGGAGATAAGTCCTTTAGAACAGAAATAAGATTTTTTTTCTGAGGATCACCTAACTTTAGAACTTCCTGCCATTGGAGATGGGGGCAATTTAGTATTTTTAAGGCTGGAGTGGACAGATCATTTTGTTAGGCAAAGGCATGAAAGAAATTTGGGATTAAATGGAAATGTCAAATTCAAACTTGCATTCATGACAATCTTCAACCAGCAGTGTCAAGCAGATTATACATCTCAGTCTCCTCCAGCAGTTCCCAACATTACAGATACCAGTCTTCAGCCAATTCGATTCAGTCCATGTCATGACAAGAAATAGTTGGAGGTAGTTGACACTGAAAAGGCTTTGGGCCCTAACAGTATTCTCGCAATAGTACTGAAGACTAGTGCTCCAGATTTTGCCACTCCCCTAGTCAAACCCTTCCAGTATATCTACCCAACACCGTGGAAAATTGCTCAGCTATGTCCTGTACACAAAAGGCAGGGCAAATTCAACCCAACCAATTATCACCCCATTAATCTACTGTTGATCATCAGTAAAGTGATGGAAGGTGTCATTATCAGTGCTATCAAGCAATAACTGTTCTGTGAACATGATGTAGAGGTGCTGGTGTTGGACTGGGATGGACAAAGTTAAAAATCACACAACACCAGGTTATAGTCCAACCAGTTTATTTGGAAGTACTAGCTTTTAGAGCATTGCTCCTTCATCAGGTAACTAGTGGGGCAGGATCATAGTGGGGCCTGTCCCACTAATTACCTGATGAATGAGCATCGTTCTGAGAGCTAATACTTCCAAGTAAACCTGTTGAACTACCAACTGGTGTTGTGTGATTTTTAACTCTGTTCTGTGGAGCACAGTTTGGATTCTGCCAGTGCCATTCAGCTCCTGATCTCATTCCAGCCTTAGTTCGAACATGGGCAAAAGAGCTAAATTCCAGAGGTGAGATGAGCATGACAGCCCTTGACATTAAGACTGCATTGACCAATGTAGCATCAAGGAGTCTTAGAAAAATTGGAATCAATGGGTATTGGGGCAAACTCTGCTGGCTGGAGTCATACCTGATACATAGGAAGATGGTTGTGATTGTTGGAAGTCAGTCATCTCAGCGCCAGGATATCTCGACAGGAGTTCCTCAGGATAGTGTCTCAGACCCAACCATCTGCTTAATCGTGATCTTCCCACCATCATAAGATCAGAAGTGGGGATGTTCGTCGATGATTACATCATATTCAGTACCATTTACTACCCCTCAGATACTGAAATAGATCATGTTCAAATGCCATAGGATCTGGACGATATCCAGGCTTGAAATGACAAGGAGCAAATAACATTCACACTACACAAATTCCAGGCAATAGACTCACTACAGTGCAGAAACAGGTCATTTGACCCATCAAGTCCACACCGACTCTCCAATGAGCATCCTCCCACCCCCCGCTACGTTTCCCACAGCTAATCCACCTAAACTGCACATCTCTGGACAGTAGGAGGAAACTAGAGCACCCGGGGAGAAACCCATGCCGTCGTGGGAAGAACGTGCAAATTCTGCACAGATTGTCGCCCGAGGCTGGAATCAAATCCATGTCCCTGGTGCTGTGAGGCAGCAGTGCTAACCACTGAGCCATTGTGCTGCCCATACAATGCTCTCATCTCCATTAAGAGACAATCTAACCACTGCCCCCTGACATTCAATGGTGTTAGCATCACTGAATCCCCCACTATCAACATCCTTGGTGTTACCCTGGACCAGAAGCTCAACTGGACTTGCTACATAAACACAGTTGCTACAAGAGCAGGTCATAGGCAAGGAATACTGCGGTGAGTAACTCACCATGTGACTCCCCAAAGCCTCTCCATCATCTACAAAGCACAAGTCATGAGAGTGATGGAATACTCCCTACGTGTCTGAATGGGTGCAGGTCCAGCAACACTCAAGAGGCTTCACACCATCCAGGACAAAGCAGCTCACTCAATTGGCAGTACATCCACAAGCATTCACCTGCTCCATTACCGATGCTCAGTAGCAGCTGTGTGTAAGACCTCATAAGACCTTCCCTCCAGACCAGGCAGCATCCTGGTAAATCTCCTCTGCACATTTTCCATTGCTTCCACATCCTTCCTGTAATGGGGCGACCAGAACAGTACACAATATTGCAAGTGCGGCCGCACTAGTGCTTTGTATAGTTGCAGTATGATATTATGGCTCTGGAACTCAGTCCCTCTACCAATAAAACCTAACACATCATATGCTTTCTTAACAGCACTATCAACCTGGATGGCAACTTTCAGGGATCTATGTACATGGACTTCAAGATCCTTCTGCACATCCACACTACCAAGAATCTTTCCATTGACCCAGTATTCTGCCTTCCTGTTATTCTTCCCAAAGTGCATCACCTCACATTTAGCTGCATTGAACTCCATTTGCCACCTCTCAGCCCAATACTGCAGTTTATCCAAGTCCCCCTGCAACCTGCAACATTCTTCCACATTGTCCACTACTCCATCGACTTCAGTATCACCTGCAAATTTACTAACCCATCCACCTATGCCTGCGTCCAAGTCATTTATAATAAATGACAAACAACAGTGGTCCCTAAACAGATCCTTGTGGCACACCACTCGTAACCGGATTCCAGGCTGAATATTTTCCATCAACCACCACTCACTGCCTTCTTACAGAAAACCAGTTTCTAATCCAAACTGCTAAATTCCATGCCTCTGCATTTTCTCCATCAGCCTACCCTGTGGCTTATCAAAGACCTTACTGAAATCCACGTACACCCAGTCAACGGCCCTAGCCTCATCTACATGTTTGGTCACCTTCTCAAAAAACTCAATGAGGTTTGTGATGCCTGTACTTCATTGCAATTAAAGCTCTTGTATGGTCCAGTAGTCATGAAGGTTGCTACAAAAGTGCAAGTCTATTGTGTGACTGCAATGCTGAGTAGGATTCGTGCACAAATAACTAATGTCATAAATTGGGCCCAGAGCAAGAATATCATTATTATCTGTTTACCATCTGAAAACATAACCTTGTACTTCAACATTACGTTCAACAATTGCAGACCATGGCCTCTATGCCCAATCCTTTTCCTTTTGTTTTGCATATAGAGTCATAAAACATGGAAGCGTACCCCTTAGTCCAACTCATCCATGCCAATTAGATTTCCCAAACTAATCTAGGTCATTTGCCTAAATTTGGCACATATCCCTATTTTGGTGTTGCCTCTGTTTTTGCTTTCTTATAGCTCTTGTGTATTGTTTTGCCATTCACACCTCCTACAGACTTGTTTCTTTCCTTACCCCATAATATCCTTTTAGCCTTGTCCTACCAATTCCTTTGTCATTTAATCTCTTGCTCTTCCTATCACAAAGCTTCCCATTTGTTCTCTTCCCCCAACCAAACCTCCACCCCTTCCTCCTTTTGCTCACTGAAAGGTTTATTATGTTTCTAATGTTTCCCAATTCTGATGGAGAGTAATTGACCTGAAATATTGACTCTGTCTCTCCAGAGAAGCTCCCTAACCAGCTAAATGTTTTCATCTGTATCTGATTTTAATTTGTAATTTCAGATTTCCAAATTCTACAGTTGTAATATAAGATGTTTGATTTATCTCTTAATATTATTTACTTTAGAGTTTGAATTTGAGCTGATGGCATGTAGTTTTGTCTGCTGGCCTGAAGGGGTTTAATGATTAACTCGTAAGTATTTCTGCAACCATGGTGATTTCCTTTTTGAAGACAGGTTGACTAATAGAGTTCTCAGAGGGCAATGGGAATCTGTTTACACTTGGAAAAGTTTTTATGAACGAGCAAAGTAAGCAACTGTGAATTAGGTTTTCAGTGTAGATAGTCAAAGAATTTTATTTTTTCTTTTTGATTAGGGAAAATGCCCATAGTTTGCAGAATGCTTTAGGGTTTCAGTTTGTCTGTACATAGAAGCCTTGTCTGAAGTTGGGTGCTCTAAGGCAGTTGTTCCTAACTACTGGGAGATAGTGTGAAATTGTTTAAAAATAGATTACTTAAGTGTAAGGAGTTTAGTTTTAAAGATCTAGGTCAGATGTAAAACCATGAAGGAGTTATTTGAAGCTGGGAAAGTTTATGTGCAGTTTTATGAAAGTTCAAGGAAGATGCTTTCAATTTCTGAGGACTGGGAATTGAAGCATCTAAATCAAACCCGATGTGTGATAGAGAAAGGAATTCTCACTGGTGTAAGCACCGCAACGGAATGCTTTTGGGATTTTCTTTGGATTGTATTTTACTTTATGTTTCAAAAACTTTAAACTTTTGCTATAAGTCAATGGTTTGGTTTATTCTATTTTACCTTCAGTGCTTGTGTATAATAAAATCTTGAGTTTTTTTAAAACCAAATCTATTGCCTAGCATGTTTATGTTTCAGTGAAAGGTCGCCTTGTTAAAACAAAAACAAAATTTGATCTATCAAGCCAGGTTTCAATCTGGGATTTGACATGTTCAGGCAGGTGAAAGTGAGGACTGCAGAGGCTGGAGATCAGAATTAAGATTAGAGTGGTGCTGGAAAAGCACAGCAGGTCAGGCAGCATCTGAGGAGCAGGCAAATCAACATTCCTGATGAAGGGCTTTTCGATTTTCCTGCTCCTCGCTGCTGCCTGACCTGCTGTGCTTTTCCAGCACCACTCTAATCTTGCCAGTAATGATATCAGCTGAGATAATAACACATTGTATTATTAGCACAGATCTGAAATGGTTACCTGACCAATGGAGTAAAGCATAAATTCTGTCTCACTTAAACACTGGTTCCACAATATGCCCCCATAAACATTCTCAAATCAAGCAACTGTATGTTCTCAAACAATTAATATAACTAGAATTCATCATCCAATTAGCAGCTGTAGGAGCAGTGCTGGAGGGTGTAACTCAAGAAGCCTCTGGCAATTGCAGTTGCTTTTCACAGAATACTTAACATTGGCATCTGCTAAATTTGAATTTCCAAACAATTAAAGAGAAATGTCTGTGCCACACTGTAATATTTTTATTTGACACTAGATGTCAGCATCTCCCTTTCTATGAGGCTTCATCTCTTTATTTAATCACAATTGTATTATATCGTACTCTGACCTTGCTGATCCAGACAAATACATTTCTGTTTAATTGAACTTGCACCCTGCCCTACACCACCTTACAGTGAAGGAAGGGATAATAATATGAGTTCCTGCACAGATTATTCTTGAAGAAGGGCTTATGCCCGAAACGTCGATTCTCCTGTTCCCTGGATGCTGCCTGACCTGCTGCGCTTTTCCAGCAACACATTTTCAGCCCTGCACAGATTATTCCAATACATCACCTTTTATTGTAGCTCACAACCAGCATTGGCTAAAACGTTTGAAAACTATCAGCAGAGAAATGGGAAATAGGATTGAACAAAAATAAAAACATGAGCAAAAAGGACAGAGAAGCAGAATTAGACCATTCGGCCCATTCAGTGTGCTCCATCATTCAATCATGGATGATATGTTTCTTAACCCCATTCCCCTGCCTTTTCCCTGTAACACTTACTCCTTTTACTAATCAAGAAACTATCTATCTCTGTCTAAATGCACTCAATGACTTAGCCTCCACAGCAATGAGTTCAACAGACTTACCACCATCTGGCTGAAGAAATTCCTCCTCATTTCATTTCTAAAGGGCAGTCCCTTCACCTTGATGCTGCGCCCTCGGGTCCTAGTCTCTCTTACGAGTGGAAACATTTTCCTCACGACAACTCTATCTGGGCCTTTCAGTATTCTGTAAGTTTCAATCAGATCCCCCATCATCCTCTAAACTCCATCAAGTACAGATGCAGAGTCCTCATCTGCTCCTCATATGACAAACCTTTCATCCCTGCAATCACTCTTGTAAACCTCCTCTGGAACTCCTTCCTGACTGCCAACTGAGCTTGCATGTAACTCAAAAGAGAATCTTGAACTAGGACTCCCAAGTGCCTTATGCTTCAGATTTCCAAAACCTTTCCCCACTTAGAAAACAGTCTATGCCTCACACTTATTTCCACATTGTATTCTATCTGCCACTTCTTTGCCCACTCCCAGCCTGTCCAGGTCATTCTGCAGCTTCCCCCCCCCCCCCCCCCCCACCTCCCTTGTCAGCTATGGTTGCCTTGTCCCTCCCTTAATATGTTTCTTCTTGAAGATGAATTTCTGCTGTGCCTCCTGAAATACTCCCTGAAAGTCCTGCCATTGCTGCTCCACCATCTTCACTGCTGGGCTCCCCTTTAATCATCTCTGGCTAGGTGCTCCCTCATGTCTTTGTAATCTCCTTTACTCAATTCTATCACCGTTGCATCTAATTCTAACTTCTGTCTCTCAAACTGCAGGGTGAATTTTATTATATTATAGTCACTCCCCCCTAAGAGTTCCTTCGCCCTAATCAATTCTGCCTTATTGCAGACTATCCAATCCAGAAATGCCTGTTCCCTAGTTTGCTCTGCTCCAAACTGCTCCATAAAAACCATCGCGTAAACATCCACAAATTCCTTGTTTTGAGATCCGCAACCAGTCTGATTTTTTTTTTTCAGTCCACCTGCATATTAAGTCCCACATGATTATTATAATAGTGCCTTTCTTACATACCTTTTCTATTTCCTGATCTATTTTTCTGTCCCACATCCTGACTGCTGCTAGGAGGCCTGTACATCAAGGCTTTTGTTCCTTATTGTTTCCTTAACATTATCCACACAGATTCTATGCCTCTTGACTCTATATCACTTCTTGCTATTTGTATTTTTATTTCTTACTAACAAGGTAACAATGCCCCTCTGCCCATCTACATGTCCTTTCGATAAGGACGTGTACCTTTGGATATTTAGTTCCCAGCCGTGATCCTTTTGCAGGAATGTCTTTGTGATACCCACAACATCATACCAGCCAATTTCAGTCTGCATTACAAACTCACTTACTTTGTTTCAAATACTGAGTGCATTTAAATACAACACCCTAAGTCCTGCATTGACTGTCCCCTTATCTGCTGGGTCCGAATTTAGATTCTTGTCCCTTTCCATACTCTCTGTCATATTACTTGTTCTGGAAACTCTAATAACCTCTCCTGAGTAGCCCTCCACCCCTTTAACCTTTGCCATAATTTTTCACACAACTGACCACTGCTTCCCACCCACCAGCCTCCCACCCCTTCCCATCCACAGTCCTAGATTCACCTAGCCCCAGCCTGATTCAGGTGGAGCCTGTCCCATTGGAACAGCTCCTTACTTCCCCAGTACTGGTGTCAATTTGAACCCATTTCTCCCTCTGTGAACCTGCATTTTTCTCTTTAGTCTTGTTGACCCTATGCAAATTAGCTCATGGCTCAAGTTGTATTGTGGAGATTACTCCCTTTTTGGTTCTGCTTTCTAATTTAGCCCCGAGCTGTTCATATTCCCTCAGCAGCACCCCTTTCCTCTTTCTGTCTATATCACTGGTATCTATTTGGATCATGACAACATTGTCTGGTGGATCACATACCTAGGGCTGTGGATGGGAAGGGGTGGAAGGCTAGTGGATGGTGGGTGGGTGGGAAGCAGTGGTTTGTTGTGTGAAAAATGATGACAATGAAAACAGGATCTTTCCCCTACAACTCCCACTCTAAGTTCCTCTGCAGCCCAGATGAAAGATCCTGAACCTGGGCTCCAGGCAGGCAACACAGCCTTCAGGACTCTCGATCCTAGCCACAGAGAACAGTCTCTATTCCCCTGATTGTACTATCCTTGAATACAATCACGACTAACAAAAAAACCTGAAGAATATGTTGACAAGCAGGCAGATATGAAAGAAAATTATTTTAGATACTCCAGATTTTTTCGAAGATTTAAAGGCAGGACTTCTAAATACATTGGTATCTTGACAGTCGATTCTGTAAGATTCTTTTCACAGTTTTGATGGGTCCCTTTGACATATGTTTCTGTCGGTTAATTTTAATAGGAGTGTTGATGAGTCAGTTTATGCCCTTATACATACTTATTTATTAATTTTTCCATACTTTTGGTGGAGCACATTATCACTGGCAACAGTTTCCAGATTTCTGCTATTAGCTGCTCATTTGCATCTGCTGGATATTGCTACCTGATTTACACTATCAGAACAGTGAGCACTGTTAATTTCACCATTAGCCTTCAGTAAAAATCCAGTCCAATGACCTTGAACATTCCAATATTTGGTGAAGGGACTTTTTTCTCGTCCAGTATTAAATGCCAGAGAAAATGGGACAAGTTCAAGGCAGGGCTTGAGTTGAGATAAGAGGTATAATAGAGCTGGGAGTCAGCTTCAGATATATGGATCCTGAAATGTTTAGTGATAATATTGGCGAAGGATACCATGTAAATGAGAAAAAGGATAGAGCCAAGGTTCTTTGGGGAGAAAGTGAGGTCTGCAGATGCTGGAGATCAGAGCTAAAAATGTGTTGCTGGAAAAGCGCAGCAGGTCAGGCAGCATCCAGGGAACAGGAGAATCGACGCTTCGGGCATAAGCCCTTCTTCAGGAAGGTTCTTTGGGTACACCAGAGGTAGTCCTGTGGGAACTGGAAGAAAAGGTATTGCAGGTGGTTTTCTGGTAATGAATGGATATTATAAAGCAATGGAACTAAATCAACGCAGTTGCAACCAACTGGACAACAAATATCGGAGGACAGAAATTTCGTCAATGTTGTTAATGGTTATGGACAGTTCGAGGATATACAGTTTGAAATTTGTATTAGTCACAAATGGCAGTTCTGGGTATCAAAATAAAATTCTCATGAAGTAGCAGTGAGTTGCATATTAAGGGGAATTCTTGCTTGTTTATGACATTATTGAGTGTAGATCTCACTTCAATAATATACAGCTTTCTGTCTTACCACCCGCAGTGAGCACATTCAATGCTAAGAATTCTTCACATGGAAATCAGAGTGGGCACCTGGCAATTTCAGTTCACTGCCGGCTATGAGGAGCCTTCTTATTGGTGAGCAAGCAACAGCATCTCAGAGCATGTTCCAAGGACACTGAGCTTGATACTGGCATCTCATGTGCCAGTCTCTGAGAACCCTCATAGCACATCACTGGTCTACCGACAGGATGCTTCTGCACCTCAATGATACACCTCAGGGTGCACCGGTAATGACAATTATAATGCTGCAGAAAGGAAACTTTGTCCTCAGAAACTCTCATCAAGCTTCTGCACTGGATCAGACTCCACCTCTGGGCTGTTTGCTTATTTTCTGAGCACTCACTCACTTTGAGCCTACCTGGATGGTCACAGCATCCCTGCCTTGCATTACTTTGTCCTCCCTTTTTTGTGCCTTTCCCCTCAGCCAAAGATACCGGGTTCACAGTACTGTTGGATACCTTTGCCATTTAGTCAGAAAGCTGGTCATAGTGGTCATTAGCCCTCAGTCAAGTAAAGGAAAATAACCTTCAGTCAGAGAGCCCCAGCACAGTAAGTCAACGACAGCCTCTGATACCAGTCCAGGAGATTGAACACGGTCAGTCAATCACTCAAGGCAGTCTGAGTCAAGATTTTCTCCACTCAGGATGAGGAGGCAATTGTCAGGCAACCCATCACCCATCTTGACTCTTTCTGCCCTATAGGGGTCTGTTTTCATCCTGGAAAAAGAGAGGGAGATATTAAGGGAGATGAAAGACGATGGCACAGCTTGGGGTACAAATGAGTAAGTGTCCTGAGCATGTGAGTAGACAGCAGAGAGGTGCATGCAGTGTTAGTGGTCTCAGGAGTTGGTTTGGGCCTTTAAAGTTGTTTGCAGGAGTAGAAAGAGAGTGAGGGTAAAGTATTGGAGAGAAGATAGTGCCACTGATATTGGCGGAATGGAGAAGGTCATTGACATTGCTGTGTATTCCTCTAGACAGCTGAGACTACACTGACCCAGGTGCCAACCTTGGACTAAGTTGGCATGAGCTGGAGACATGGCCTTCTCTGTGGTTCAGGGCAAGTGATCATCCTACTTTGTTTCACCCCATTCACCAGGACCTGCCTGCAAAATGAGATGCCAGTTTTCCCTTCTCTGCCATGTCAGGAGCCATGCAGGACAGGGCCACACTAACAGTGCTCACTAACAATTGCCATTAAGGATGGCTCCGATGTCAGGATGCCACTCTGTTCAGGGGTGTCCCAGCGATGGAGAATTGTTCTGGGTGTCCTGGGTGGTAGAATGATTCTAGAATCAGACAAAAGGAATGCTAAAAGATGAGTGAGTTTTGCAAGATGTGAGAGTATTTGTAGGCCTCACAGGGAGAAACCTTCTGTGAAATACAAGGAACCTGACACAACCAAAAAAAACCATAAGTCTCACCCCTTAGAATTTCATTGTGACTTTAATCAGATTCCTTCAACACTGAGACTGCAAATGTTTCCATGAAAAGATATCTTACTCTTCCATTCTGTGTGAAATATCTTAAACTGAAGTCTCCTCTTGTTCCCTATCCTTCTTATTTACTTTACCAAAATCAACCTAAGAAAGTGGTTCAGGAATAAAATAGACAGTTACAAAAGAACAAAATTTGTGGTAACACAATGGCTTTACTTTGTTTGCTATATACAACACAATACAGCATAGGATCAGGGCCTTTGGCCCACCAAGCCTGCGTTGATTCCTACTCCTTATTTAGAACCACGAGTTATTAACCATATGTGGTATCCATGCTTCTGTTCGCCTCATGTTCATGTGTCTATCAAGATACACTTTAAACATTGCTAAAGTGCCTGCTTCTACCACCTCCACTGAAAGTGCATTCCAGGCAGCCACTACCCTCTGGGTGAGTTTTCTCTGCACCTCTCCCCTAAATATTCCCCCACTCACCTTGAACCGATGCCCTCTTGTAGTTGACCCTTCCACTCTGGGATTAAGTCTCTGATTATCCACCCTATCTATGCCTCTCATAATTTTGTAGACCTCTATCAGGCTGCCCCTCGGCCTCCATCTTTCCAGTGAAAACAATCTGAATTTATCCAATCTCATCTCATAACTAAAACCCTTCAGACCAGGCAACGTTGTGGTAAACTTGCTCTGCACCCTCTCCAAAGCATCCACATCCTTCTGGTAGTGTGGCAATCAGAACTGCACGCAATATTCCAGATGTAGGAGAAAGTGAGGACTGCAGATGCTGGAGATCAGACGAGAGTGTGGTGCTGGAAAAGCACAGAGGTCAGGCAGCATCTGCAGAGCTGGAGAATCTACGTTTTGGGCAAAAAGTGAAACTGGATTGACTACCCTGCATTAATCTAAGCTCCAGAAACAAAACAATGTCAAACCCAGCCCTGTTGACTCTCCCCATGCCAAAATTGGCTGTGCCACAAACTAGTTAAACAACAGCCTGTCATTGTTTGTACTATCTGATTCTTTGATATGAGTAGGATCCAGATATCATCATCACCATGCCGAGGCATATCCTGTCTCACCAGCAGGACAGAACCCACCATGGGCAGTGTGAGTGTTTCACTGTCAAAAGGCCTCAGGAGTCATTGGTATTGATTCCAGATTTCGCAGTATCAATCCAACAAGGGCATAGGAGCCTCCAAACTGATTACTGGTTTTTTTTAGATTACTTACAGTGTGGAAACAGGCCCTTCAGCCCAACAACGCTCCAAAGAGCAACCCACCCAGACCCATTCCCCTGCACCTAATATTACGGGCAATTTAGCATGGCCAATTCACCTAACCTACACATTTTTGGACTGTGGAGGAAACAGGAGGAAACCCGTGCAGACATGGGGAGAATGTGCACACTCCACACAGATAGTTGCCTGAGGCGGGAATTGAACCCAGGTCTCTGGTGCTGTGAGGCAGCAGTGCTAACCACTGTGCCACCGTGCCGCCCATGCGTCTGGTTCGTCACATTGTCAATGTGGTGAATGGATTTATGTAAGTTTAGGGGAAACAGTTACTGGCTATTACTTGTGTTATGATGCCAGCTGATATTTGGGGGGCTCTTGTGATGCAGTGATAGTGTCCCTACCCCTGAGTCATGGAGGCCTGGGTTCAAGTCCAACCTGCTGCAGAGCTGTGTAATAACATATTCTGGATTAGTGGTGCTGGAAGAGCACAGCGGTTCAGGCAGCATCCAAGGAGTTTCATTCCCTCCCCCACTCACCCATTGTACTCTATGCTACTTTCTCCCACCCCCCATCCTCTTCTAGCTTATCTCTCCACGCTCCAGGCTCACTGCCTTTATTCCTGATGAAGGGCTTTTGCCCGAAACGTCGATTTCGAAGCTCCTTGGATGCTGCCTGAACTGCTGTGCTCTTCCAGCACCACTAATCCAGAATCTGGTTTCCAGCATCTGCAGTCATTGTTTTTACCTCTTTGATTTTAACCCTCCTGCGAATCCTCTTGCAAGGATGCCTGCCTTGAAGAAGTTTTCCTCCTCTCTCTACAAGAATCTCAGGGAGTCCCTCTCCCACTGCAACTCCCAGGTCATTTCCTCTGCCCTGAAGCTCTTCAAACATGTCGTGACTGGACTTGTCCTACCTGCCTATCTCCTTTTCCACCTATCCACTCCACCCTCTCCTTCCTGACCTATCACCTTCATCCCTTCCCCCACTCACCCATTGTACTCTATGCTACTTTCTCCCCACCCCCACCCTCCTCTAGCTTATCTCTCCACGCTCCAGGCTCACTGCCTTTATTCCTGATGAAGGGCTTTTGCCCGAAACGTCGATTTCGAAGCTCCTTGGATGCTGCCTGAACTGCTGTGCTCTTCCAGCACCACTAATCCAGAATCTGGTTTCAAGCATCTGCAGTCATTGGTTTTACCACAGTGTAATAACATAGCTGAACAGGTTCATTAGATAATATGTCCCAGCTGATGGCACCAGTGGACAAGTCAGACTCCAGAGAGAAACCTGATTTGATAGAACATCTTCTTTTTGTGAGTTAGTCAACATAATGGTTTGTCATAGACATATTCATGAGGTTGCAGGTTTTCTTCACCAACAGAACAGGAATTTATTCCACAAAAAATGAAATAAAACACAATCCAAATACAGAAGACAATTAAAAATTGCAAAACATACAGTAAAACAAGGTTCTAATTTGTTTCCTGATGCTATCTATTATAGAGACTCAAATCCAGAGAAATTATATCCCTGTCTCAACTTTTTAAGAGTTGCTACTTAACTGGCTCCTGACAGCTTCTTTCACATGGTTTGTGGTGTCAATTTGATGCTTCCTTTCTAAGTCTGCTGACATGAGCTTTTCACAAATCTGACAGCCTAAACTTTCTCAGCTTAAATAACCAGCACATTTCTGTTTGGAAGTTTCACAAACTTCTGCTCAGGGAACAGGTTGACTGAACCATGTATTGAATTTATCACATGCAGGCTATTCTGATATAACGCAATAGTTCTGTTTGTGTGTGATCCTGCATTATAAGAAAATCATGTAATAGCAGCACCATTTAAACCAATGGGACCGGAAATGTGCTATAGCCAATACAGGTAAGGAAAGTTCACACTTTACAAATAATAGTTTAAGTTCTTCAGTTGCATCACAGCCAATTCATATTGAAGAAATGTATGCTGTAGCAGAACCGACAGCTAGAAATAAATCGTTGTTTCTTCAGTGTTGCTGGGTCAAAGTCCTGATGTTCCCTCCCTATGGCATTATGCATCTACCGATAGCATGTGGACTGCAGCAGTTCAGGAAGACAGCTCACCACCACTTTCTCAAGGGTACCTGGGGATCAAAGTTGAAACTTTATTGCTGGAACAGCACAGCAGGTCAGGCAGCATCCAGGGAACAGGAGATTCGACGTTTCGGGCACAGGAAGGGCCTGTGCCCGAAACGTCGAATCTCCTGTTCCCTGGATGCTGCCTGACCTGCTGTGCTGTTCCAGCAATAAAGTTTCAACTTTGATCTCCAGCATCTGCAGACTCACTTTCTCCTACCTGGGGATCAACAATATCTGCTGATATAGCCAGTGACAACCTCATCCACTTAATGATTTTTTTTTAATAAAGAAAAGCTACCCTGAACTCCTCCTAGGAGCTACACTACTTACTTCTGGCCTCAAATCTGGTGTCTTCCAGATGGCAGCTAGACAGGATAGAGTAGAAGGCATTTAGTATGCTTGCCTTTATTATCAGAAGGATGTTGTGAAACTTGAAAAGGTTCAGAAAAGATTTACAAGGATGTTGCCAGGATTGGAGGATTTGAACTAAAGGGAGAGGCTGAATAGGCTGGGGTTGTTTTCCCTGGAGCATCAGAGGCTGAGGAGTGACCTTATAGAGGTTTATAAAATCATAGAACATAGAACAATACAGCGCAGAACAGGCCCTTTGGCCCTCGATGTTGCGCCGACCTGTGAACTATTCTCAGCTCGTCCCCCTACACTATCCCAAAATAATCCATGTGCTTATCCAAGGATTGTTTAAATCTCCCTAATGTGGCTGAGTTAATGGCATTAGCAGGGAGGGCATTCCACGCCCTTACCACTCTCTGCATAAAGAACCTGCCTCTGACATCTGTCTTAAATCTATCACCCCTCAATTTATGGTTATGCCCTCTCATACAAGCTTACATCATCATCTAGGAAAAAGACTATCACTGTCTACCCTATCTAATCCTCTGATCATCTTGTATGTCTCTATCAAATTCCCTCTTAGCCTTCTTCTCTCCAATGAGAACAGACCCAAGTCTCTCAGCCTTTCCTCATAAGACCTTCCCTCCACACCAGGCAACATCCTGGTAAATCTCCTCTGCACCTTTTCCAATGCTTCCACATCCTTCGCGAAATATGGGGACCAGAACTGTACACAATATTCCAAGTGTGGCCACACCAGCGTTTTGTATAGTTGCAGCATGATATTGCAGCTCCAGAACTCAATCCCTCTACGAATGAAACCTAACACACTGTATGCCTTCTTAACAGCACTACCCACCTGGATGGCAACTTTCAGGGATCTATGTACATGGACTTCAAGATCCCTCTGCACATCCACACTACCAAGAATCTTTCCATTGACCCAGTATTCTGCCTTCCTGTTATTCTTCCCAAAGTGCATCACCTCACATTTAGCTGCATTGAACTCCATTTGCCACCTCTCAGCCCAATTCTGCAATTATCCAAGTCCCCCTGCAATCTGTAACACTCTTCCAAACTGTCCACTACTCCACCGACTTTAGTGTCATCTGCAAATTTACTAATCCATCCACCCATGCCTGTGTCTAAGTCATTTATAAAAATGATAAACAGCAGTGGACCCAAAACAGATCCTTGTGGCATACCATTAGTAACTGGACTCCAGGCTGAATATTTTCCATCAACCACCACTTGCTGCATTCTTTCATAAAGCCAGTTTCTAATCCAGACTGCTAAATCACCCTCAATCCCATGCCTCTGCATTTTCTCTAGCAGCCTACCATGTGGAACCTTATCAAAGGCTTTACTGAAGTCCATGTATACCACGTCAACTACCCTACCCTTATCTACATGCTTGGTCACCTTCTCAAAAAGCTCAATGAGGTTTGTGAGACACGACCTGTCCTTGACGAAACAATGTTGACTATCCAAAATCATGAGGGATATGAATAGGGTAAATAGACAAGGTCTTTTTCCTGGGGAGGGGGAATCCGGAATTGGAGGGCATAGGTTTAGAGTGAGAGGAAAAAAAATTAAAATAGACCTAAGAGGCAACCTTTTCATGCAGAGGGTGATGCGTGTTTGGAATGAGCTGCCAGAGGAAGTGATAGAGGCTAGTACACTTACAGCATTTAAAAGGCATCTGGATGGGTATATGAATAGAAAGGGTTTGGAGGGATATGGGCCAAGTGCTGGCAAATGGGACTAGATTAGGTTAGGATATCTGGTCAGCATGGATGAGTTGGACTGGTGTCTGTTTCTGTGCTGTATCATCTCTGTGACTCTATGGCTACATTAGAAAGTTGGCTGTATTGTGGATTCTTATGAACAGAAAACAAGTTAATGGCTTTGCATACTTACCCTTCCTGTCATAACCCAACAGTATAAACATTCCCATGAGCAGCATGGGTTTTTACCATTTGCTTTCTAACAAGTGCTTCTAATAAGTCACTATTCTGGAAACAGCCTTTAACTGTGTTTTTCTTTTAAAGAAAAGTCTTCACAGAAGTAACCAGCACTCATCTATCTCTATATTGAAATTGAAATTCCAAAAATGATATTAATAAATATAAATTATATACCTTTCATCAGAATTAAATAGGGAGCAGTTGTGAAGCTAGGAGTGGACTGAGAGAAATAAAAACCAAAAATGTTGAAGAAAGTGTGATGCAGCTGCTGCTTTAACAAGGTTATGCAGTCTTTGGTCTTTTCTTTGGAGTGAGATTGTAAACAGCATAGACTTTGAAAAGTCTGAGGCTGAAGGATTTTAGGGCCAATTTGATAGTAGCTAACAGATGCTGCCTCAGGCAAAATGCTTTCAAGTTTAAAATAAAAACACATGTACAATGAAAGGGGGATGGTCAGCTCTCCCAATTCAGCTTTTCTCTGGTTTTGGTTTCTAGCAGTAGTATAGAAAAAGCTGTTGGACCCACAGAAGCAGGTGCAGGCTGGTACTCTCTCTCTGACTTCTATACTGTAAGAACCTGCTGTGGTTCTGTTCGCCGAGCTGGAAGTTTTTGTTGCAAACGTTTCATCCCCTGTCTAGGTGACATCCTCAGTGCTTGGGAGCCTCCTGTGAAGCGCTTCTGCGGTGTTTCCTCTGGCATTTATAGTGGCCTGTCCCTGCCGCTTCCAGTTGTCAGTTTCAGCTGTCCGCTGTAGTGGCCAGTATATTGGGTCCAGGTCGATGTGTTTGTTGATGGAGTTTGTGGATGAGTGCCATGCTTCTAGGAATTCCCTGGCTGTTCTTTGTTTGGCTTGCCCTATAATGGTAGTGTTGTCCCAGTCAAATTCATGTTGCTTGTTGTCTGCGTGTGTGGCTACTAGGGATAGCTGGTCGTGTTGTTTTGTGGCTAGTTGATGTTCGTGGATGGGGATCGTTAGCTGTCTTCCTGTTTGTCCTATATAGTGTTTTGTGCAGTCCTTGCATGGTATTTTGTACACTACATTAGTTTTGCTCATGCTGGGTATCGGGTCCTTCGTTCTGGTGAGTTGTTGTCTGAGTGTGGCTGTTGGTTTGTGTGCTGTTATAAGTCCTAGTGGTCGCAGTAGTCTGGATGTTATTTCAGAGATGTTCTTGATGTATGGACAGCCAGACTACTGCGACCACTAGGACTTATAACAGCACACAAACCAACAGCCACACTCAGACAACAACTCACCAGAACGAAGGACCCGATACCCAGCATGAGCAAAACTAATGTAGTGTACAAAATTCCATGCAAGGACTGCACAAAACACTATATAGGACAAACAGGAAGACAGCTAACGATCCGCATCCACGAACATCAACTCGCCACGAAACGACACGACCAGCTATCCCTAGTAGCCACACACGCAGACAACAAGCAACATGAATTTGACTGGGACAACACTACCATTATAGGGCAAGCCAAACAAAGAACAGCCAGGGAATTCCTAGAAGCATGGCACTCATCCACAAACTCCATCAACAAACACATCGACCTGGACCCAATATACCGGCCACTACAGCGGACAGCTGAAACTGACAACTGGAAGCGGCAGGGACAGGCCACTATAAATGCCGGAGGAAACACCACAGAAGCGCTTCACAGGAAGCTCCCAAGCACTGAGGATGTCACTTAGACAGGGGACGAAATGTTTGCAACAAAACCTTCCAGCTCGGCGAACAGAACCACAGCAACGAGCACCCGAGCTACAAATCTTCTCACAAACTTTGAACTGTAAGAACCTGTTTGATTTTACCTTTTGTGTCAAAGGGTGTTTGTGGGGATTTTTGCAAGTATTTGCAACAGCATCATTAAATTGGCATGATCTGCTGGGTTTTCAAAGATGTTTAGTTATTCGAGTTTCTGTTGTTTGTGTTTCATTCAATAATCTTGCAAATAAATTCTGTTTTGTTTAAAATTACATGGTTGAACCAGGGGCATCTCTCCTGGAGTATCCATTGTACACTTGCTTAAAACAACTAGCAAAGTTAGGGTCTGGGTTAATATTTTGAGGGGGCTTGGCCTGGTCCATAACAAAAGTCCTGAAAGTTTCGAAGATGGGTCATATTGGACTTGAAGAGTAGACTTTGTTTCTTTCTCCACCAATCTTGACCGGCTTGCTAAATTTCTCTTGCATTTTCTGGTTTTATTCCAGATTTCCAGTATCCACGGTGCTTTATTTTTAAGTGGCTAAGAGGGATAAGACTGAGAAAGCCAATAAATTCTCTCCACAAAGAATATCTGTATGTATCTTGGGTTTTAACCTTACTACTTGAATTGGAGAGTATTAGAGAGGATAGGTGCCTAAAGGTAGGGTTTGGGAATTAAGAATTCTTTATCGTAGAAAATTGCAATTGGAGTTACTTTAGAGAACAATGACTGAGACCTAGTCTAAAATATTTGGAAATAACTTCCCAATGTTTTGTGAAGCTGGAGCTTGTGATCAATGGAAAAAAAATGAAAGGAGGACATGGCTTTAACTCTGTCATTTTCTATTAGAAGCAAAAGCAGATATAAAGTATCCTCTGTGCTGAAGCCTTAACAATTGGACACTGAGGAAAATTTGGAAATTCTATTCAAATTTATGTTCAAAATTTATAAGGAAGATAACCTATTAAATGCACGTGAAACATAGTCAGATTTTGGTAGTTTAGAAAGCTGGAAGAAATTTTAGAGTAATTTACCTAGATTCTCTAAATAATAATGATCAAAGTAAGGATTAGGGATTCAAGAGTTCTTCATGCTCTATATTTGGGATGACCATGTTCTAAATGACCAAAAGTGGTCATTTCATATACAATAGCAGGTGTAATTCATTTTATCTGCACAGATGTGGTGTCAAATGAAATAACCTTTCTGTTCAGCAAGCTACTCTAGAAAAGATAAACCAAGTAAACTGAGTGCGGATTACAACAGGGCAATTCCTTTTGGGAAGTCAATGGATTTGCAGTTCATAATCTTGACATTAGCCCTTTAAAGAGACCTAACTTCTGTGATGAAAATACTAAAGAAGTGTTAATGGCATTAGTGGATAGGTGCTTAAATGGACCAATTGTTTTAAAGTTATATCAGCAGTTTCCCTATCCATCTCACCCATTAAAATTCTGATCGAAAGAGGCAGAAGAAACAGTAAGTACACTAATCTTATAGAAGAGATAAGTACACTAATCTTATAGAAGAGATCAGTGATAAGTGTGACATATATAAAACAAAGTACGCCAAACAAATATCACATTGAAGAGACTTTAAAGACACTGTAGGAATGGATTGGAAATATGAGCTAAGGTTAAAAAAAAATTCCAAACAGCACCTCATCCCCATGTGATTAGATTTACACTAAATATGGTAAAGAAAACATAGGAACAGGCATAGGCTATTCAATTCGTGGATTTTGTCTGCCATTTCATACCATCATGGCTGATCAAACACTTCAATGCCTTTTACCCACATTGTTCCTCATAACCTTTATGGCATTCATACCAAAAAAATCTACTAATCATTATTTCAAATACACTCAAATACTGAGCTCCCAGAGAGATAAAGAATTCCATATATTCATGACCCTCTGAGGAAAAGAAATTCTTCTTATCTGAGTCTTTAGTGGCGTCTCCTTTATTTTTAAGCTGTGAACCTGGGATTAGATTCCCAAACAAAGGAAACATCTTATCTGCATCTACCCCATAGTTTCCTGTTTTTTACTCTTGCTGTTTTCTTAAATTTTTCAGAAGTTTCCAATCTACAAGAATAATCCCAGAACCTATGGAATTTTGGAAGATGATTACCAGTGCATTGACTATTTATATAACCATTTCCTTAAACATTCTGGGATGTAAACTATTAAGTCCTTGGACTCCTCAATTTGCAACACAATTAATTTCTCCAGTACAACTTTTGTACTATGCTAATTTCCTACAGCTACTCATTCTCCCTATTCAGTTTGATCTCTCCTTCTGGGAAATACCTTGTAACTTCATCAATGAAAACAGACTCAAGAAAATGACCATGGTCAATGTAATAGATAGGGACATGTCTTGCACAGCAACTAAGATTTCAATTGACTATGGGTGATATTTTTTCAAATTATGAATTTAAAGACATGTGGGAAAATTTGAACTTTGTAGTCATGAATACAGGAGGGGAAGTCCCTTTAGTAATGGAGTTGGTGAAATAAATTTGATAATAATAGATAAGATGTTTCATAAAATCATGACAGACTAGCCAAATTGTAAACCAATGTTTATGCTGGTCTGGTCAGTATATGTGATGTACTCACTGCAAATTGTTGAGAGCAACAGTCCAAATGAATTAGTTTTGGGGAAATCTAAAAATTCCTTCATTGATGGGTGAACATCTTGGGAAGGGACTCTAACTAGCTCAGTATTTTATTGAGTTGCATGCAGGAGAAAAGATATTCATTAAAGCTGGTTTCAGAGAAAATTCATTGAGCTTTGTGGATTTGAATACAGCCATCAGAAATAAATTTTAATTCAAGAGACATAGTATCGTAGAAAAATGAATGCAGAGAAAGGCAAACATTATAGTTATAGATAGTGGTGGATCATGGCAATCAAACTGTTATTGCACATTCCTCAAGGTTAATTGGCTCTGATTATGCATTCACAAGTAGTAGGAAGTGATGCGGCATCATTCATTTTGCCTATATATATTGGATAATTATGGCAAATAAAAGGCTCACTGGATATTGATATACTGATACTGTAGATAAGGCGATTTGTTCCAGAAGGCAGCAACCAGAATTTGTCACTACAGTGCCACATATATGCCAAGAGGACCCAATGAATAGAAGGCTACCATCATTAGAGGGAGAGTAGAAAAAGACATCAGCAAATACACAGATTGGCTAAATGTACAAGACACCTGTAGCCTGCTTCCTAAGCTTTGACAAATTCCTAGGATGGTAGCATTTATTGTTGAGCAATACAGGATTGCTGTTTATCTAATAACATATTCTAGGAAGGATTTGTGCAAGTTCCTGTTCATCGCTGAGTAATCACCTTCAGATCAAGGATGCAGTCTGAAAATATCCCTCATACCAAGGCGAGATTCTCCTTCTCAATCAGGGAGTGTTATCGAACAAAGAGATCTAGGGGTGCACGTGCATTGTTCTTGTAAGTGGAGTTGCAAGTAGACAGAGTGGTGACGTAAGCATTTGGCACACTTGTCTTTATTGGTCAGATCATTGAATAAAGGAGTTAGGGAATCATGTTGTGACTGTACAGGACACAGGTGAGGTTAGTTTTAGAATACTGCATACAATTCTGGTTGCCCTTCTAGAGGAAAGATGTTGTTAAATTTAAGAGGATGCAGAAAAGATTTGTAATGATGTTGCCGGGATTGGAGGATTTAAGTTGTACAGAGATGCTGAATAAGCTGAAACTTTTTTCCCCGGAGTGTTGGAGGCTGAGGGGCATTGACAGAGTGAACAGCCAAGGTCTTTTCCCCAAGGTCAGGGAGTCCAAAACTAGAGGGGTCTGTTTCTGTGCTGTATAATTCCATGACTCTACAAGGGACAGAGTAAGATGCATGGTTGGCAAAATAAGGTAAAGATGTAGATGGGCAAGAAAGAGGATCTGAAAGTCAGCACAGTACTAGGAAAATATGATTGGCAAAGATAAGTTTCACCATAGGAGGTAGAAAGGTTGAAGTAGTGTAGAACAAGATGGAATGGTGAGTTGAGGTCATATTTTGATAACAATAATGACTACAGAACAGGAGAAAGTGAGGTCTGCAGATGCTGGAGATCAAAGTTGAAACTTTATTGCTGGAACAGCACAGCAGGTCAGGCAGCATCCAGGGAACAGGAGATTCGACGTTTCGGGCACAGGCCCTTCTTCAGGAATGAGCAGAGAGTGTTCAGCAGGAGAAGATAAAAGGTAGGGAGGAGGGACTTGGAGGAGGGGCGTTGGAAATGTGATAGGTGGAAAGAGGTCAAGGTGAGGGTGATAGGTCGGAGTAGGATGGAGGCGGAGAGGTCAAGAAGAAGACTGCAGGTCAGGAAGGCGGTGCCGGGCTGGAGGGATCCGGCTGAGACAAGGTGGGGGGAGGGGGGATGAAGAAACTGGTGAAGTCCAAGTTCATCCCCTGCGGTTGGAGGGTTCCCAGTCGGAAGATAAGACGCTCCTCCTCCGACCGTCGGGTTGTTGTGGTTTGGCGGTGGATGAGTCTAATGACCTGCATATCCTCGGTGGAGTGGGAGGGGGAGTTGAAATGCTGTGCTACAGGTTGGTTGGGTTGGTTCGTCCGGGTGGCCCAGAGGTGCTCTCTGACTCGCTCCGCAAGTAGGCGGCCTGTCTCCCCAATATAGAGGAGGCCACACCGGCTGCAGCGGATGCAGTAGATGATGTGGGTGGAGGTGCAGGTGAATCTGTGGCGGATATGGAAGTTTCCTTTGGGGCCTTGGAGAGAAGTGAGGGGGGAAGTGTGGGCGCATGTGTTGCACCTCCTGCGGTTGCAAGGGAAGGTGCCTTCCCTTTCCTTTCCTTTCCTCTTCGTAGGGTATGTGGAACAATCCATCTTCCGCAACTACACTGGCCCTCTTCGTAGGGTATGTGGAACAATCCATCTTCCGCAACTACACTGGCCCCACCCCCCATCTTTTCCTTCGCTACATTGATTACTGTATCGGCGCTACCTCGTGCTCCCACGAGGAGGTTGAACAGTTCATCCACTACACTAACACCTTCCACCCCGACCTCAAATTCACCTGGACAGTCTCGGACTCCTCCCTCCCCTTCCTAGACCTTTCTGTTTCTATCTCAGGCGACCGAATCAACACGGACATCTACTACAAACCAACCGACTCCCACAGCTACCTGGACTACACCTCCTCCCATCCTGCCCCCTGTAAAAACGCCATCCCATTCTCCCAATTCCTTCGTCTCCGCCGCATCTGCTCCCAGGAGGACCAGTTCAAAATACGTACAACACAGATGGCCTCCTTCTTCAAGGACCGCAATTTCCCCCCCGACGTGGTCGACGGTGCCCTCCACCGCATCTCCTCCACTTCCCGCTCCTCCGCCCTTGAGCCCCGCCCCTCCAACCGCCACCAGGACAGAACCCCACTGGTCCTCACCTACCACCCCACCAATCTCCATGTACAGCGCATCATCCGCCGTCACTTCCGCCACCTCCAAACAGACCCCAGCACCAAGGATATATTTCCCTCCCCTCCCCTATCAGCTTTCCGTAGAGACCACTCCCTCCGCGACTCCCTTGTCAGATCCACACCCCCCACCGACCCAACCTCCACTCCCGGCACCTTCCCTTGCAACCGCAGGAGGTGCAACACTTGCGCCCACACCTCCCCCCCTCACTTCTCTCCAAGGCCCCAAAGGAAACTTCCATATCCGCCACAGATTCACCTGCACCTCCACCCACATCATCTACTGCATCCGCTGCAGCCGGTGTGGCCTCCTCTATATTGGGGAGACAGGCCGCCTACTTGCGGAGCGATTCAGAGAGCACCTCTGGGCCACCCGGATGAACCAACCCAACCAACCTGTAGCACAGCATTTCAACTCCCCCTCCCACTCCACCGAGGATATGCAGGTCATTGGACTCATCCACCGCCAAACCACAACAACCCGACGGTCGGAGGAGGAGCGTCTTATCTTCCGACTGGGAACCCTCCAACCGCAGGGGATGAACTTGGACTTCACCAGTTTCTTCATCCCCCCTCCCCCCACCTTGTCTCAGCCGGATCCCTCCAGCCCGGCACCGCCTTCCTGACCTGCAGTCTTCTTCTTGACCTCTCCGCCTCCATCCTACTCCGACCTATCACCCTCACCTTGACCTCTTTCCACCTATCACATTTCCAACGCCCCTCCTCCAAGTCCCTCCTCCCTACCTTTTATCTTCTCCTGCTGAACACTCTCTGCTCATTCCTGAAGAAGGGCCTGTGCCCGAAACGTCGAATCTCCTGTTCCCTGGATGCTGCCTGACCTGCTGTGCTGTTCCAGCAATAAAGTTACTGACTACAGAACAGGCCAGGCTACAAGGAGTAGTAGAAATCCTGCATTTGAGATTTTTTGTCTGGCAGCTAACAAATTACTAAATAAGTTGATAAAGAATGACAATCAAAACGAGTTGGAAAACTGGAAACAATTTGTTGATGTTGCGATCTTCATAACGTTATTAATGGACAAATCAGATCTCAAACTGAAATCCTGCTTGATTGATAATTGGTTCTTTAACTTAACACAGTTGTCTTTCATTGCAACATAACCACATAATGCTGCAGGTTTGGTTCTAACAGTAAACAGAAGTTTATTAGACAAAAGGAAAGAACATAGACCATAGAACATAGAACAATGCAGTTCAGAACAGGCCCTTTGGCCCTTGATATTGTGCTGACCTGTGAACTCATCTAAGCCCATCTCGCTACACTATCCCATCATCATCCATGTGCTTTTCCAAGGATTGTTTAAATGCCACTAATGTGGCTGAGTTAACGGCATTGGCAGACAGGGCATTCCACACCCTTACCATTCTCTGAGTAAAGAACTTGCCTCTGACATCTGTCTTAAATCTATCACCTCTCAATTTGTAGCTATGCCCCCTCATACAAGCTGACATCATCATCCTAGGAAAAAGACTTTCACCCTCTACTTTATCTAATCCTCTGAACATCTTCTATGTCTCTATCAAATCCCCTGTTAGCCTTCTTCTATCCAATGAGAACAGACCCAAGTCCCTCAGCCTTTCCTCATAAGACCTTCCCTCCACACCAGGCAACATCCTGGTAAATCTCCTCTGCTTTCCAAAGCTTCCACATCCTTCGCGAAATATGGGGACTAGAACTGTACACAATATTCCAAGTGTGGCCACACTAGCGTTTTGTATAGTTGCAGCATGACATTATGGCTCCGGAACTCCGGAACTCAATCACTCTATCAATGAAACCTATGCCTTCTTAACAGTACTATCAACGTAGGTGGCAACTTTCAGGGATCTATGTACATGGACTCCAAGATCCCTCTGCACATTCATACTACCATTATAGGGCAAGCCAAACAAAGAACAGCCAGGGAATTCCTAGAAGCATGGCACTCATCCACAAACTCCATCAACAAACACATCGACCTGGACCCAATATACCGGCCACTACAGTGGACAGCTGAAACTGACAACCGGAAGCGGCAGGGACAAGCCACTATAAATGCCGGAGGAAACACCACAGAAGCGCTTCACAGGAGGCTCCCAAGCACTGAGGATGTCACCTAGACAGGGGACGAAACGTTTGCAACAAAAACTTCCAGCTCAGCGAACAGAACCACAGCAACGAGCACCCGAGCTACAAATCTTCTCACAAACTTTGATCATACTACCAAGAATTTTTCCATTGACCCAATACTCTACCTTCTTGTTATTCTTCCCAAAGTGAATCACCTCACACTTATCTGCATTGAACTCCATTTGCCACCTCTCAGCCCAATTCTGTAATTTATCCAAGTCCTCCTGCTACCTGCAATTCTTCCACATTGTCCACAACTCCACTGACTTTGGTGTCATCTGCAAAATTACCAACCCATCCACCTATGCCAGTGTCCAAGTCATTTTTAAAAATGACAAAACACATCTTTGTGGCACCCCACTAGTAACTGGACTCCAGGCTGAATATTTTCCATCTGCCACCACTCGCTGCCTTCTTACAGAAAGCAAGTTTCTAATCTAAACTGCTAAATCACCTTCAATCCCATGCCTCTGTGTTTTCTCCAACAGCCTACCATGTGGAACGTTATCAAAGGCTTTTCTGAAGTCCATGTATACCATGTCAACTGCCGTACCCTCATTCACATGCATGGTCACCTTCTCAAAAAACTCAATGAGGTTTGTGAGACATGACCTGCCCTTGACGAAACAATGTTGATTATCTGCAATCAAATTGTTGCTTGCCAGATGATTATAAATCCTATCTTTTATAATCCTTTCCAAAACTTTTCCTACAACAGACGTAGGGCTCATTGGTCTATAATTACCTGGGTCATCTCTACTGCGCTTCTTGGGCACAACATTTGCAATCCTCCAGGCCTTGGTACTAAATCTGTAGACAATGACAACTCAAAGATCAAAGCCAAATGCTCCAACATCTCCTCCCTAGCTTCCCAGAGAATCCTCAGATAAATCCCATCCGGTCCAGGGATCTTTCTACTTTCACTCCTTCTAGAATTGATAACACCTCCTCCTTACTAACCTCAATCCTTTCTAGCTTAATATCTCTTATCTCATTCTTCCCCTCTACAATATTCTCCTTTTCCTGAGTGAAAACAGATGAGGAATATTCATTTAACATCTCTCCGATCTCCACAGGGTCCACACACAACTTCCCACTTCTGTCTTTGACTGGCCCTATTCCTACCCTAGTGGTCCTTTTATTCACACATATCTATCGAAAGCTTTGGAGTTCGCCTTTATTCTACCTGCTAAAGACTGCTCATGTCCTCTCCTTGCTCTTCTTAACTCTCTCTTTAGATCCTTCCTAGCTAATCTGTAACTCTCCATTTCCTCATCTGAAGCATCTCGTCTCAACATCACATAAGCCTCCTTCTTCTGCTTATCAAGAGTTGCAATTTCTGTAGTAAATCAGGGTTCCCATACCTATCACTTCCTCCCTGCCTGACAGGGACATACCTATCAAGGACACGCAATATCTGCTTCTTAAACCAGTTCCACATTTCAACTGTCCTCATCCCCTGCATTTTGCTATCCCATTCAATGCATCCTAAGTCTTGCCTAATTGCATTATAATTGCCCCTCACCCATCTATAACTCTTGCCCTGTGGCAGGTACCTATCCCTTTCCATCGCTAAACTAAACGTAACCAAACTATGGTCACTCTCTCAAAAGTGCTCACCTACAACTAAATCAAACACCTGGCCTGGTTCATTACCAAGCACCAGAACGTGTGGCCTCCCTCTTGTCGGCTCTTCAACATACTGTGTCAGGAAACCCTCCTGCACACATTGGACAAAAACTGATCCATCTGACGTACTAGAGTTATAGCATTTCCAGTCAATGTTGGGGAAGTTAAAGTCCCCCATAATAACCACCCTGTTCCTTTCACTCCTACCCAGAATCGCTTTGCCGATCCTATCCTCCACATCCCTGGAACTCTGCGGAGCCCTATAAAAAATTCCCACCAGTGTGACCTCTCCTCTCTGTTTCTAACCTCAACCCACACTACCTCAGTCGACAAGGCCTCATCAAAAGTTCTTTCAGCCACCGTTATACTGTCCTTGACTAACAAGGCCACACCTCCCCTTCTTTTACCGTCTTCCCTGTTCTCAATGAAAGATCTAAATCCTGTAATCTGCAACATCCATTCCCGAACCAGCTCTATCAATGTCTCCAAAATAGCCACAACATTGAAAGAAGATAAAATAACTAACAGAGTTTGAAAGATTTGGTAAAAGTATAATATTCCATCTATCCCAGCAACATTGCTTTACAGTACAAAACAAGAGGGATTTCCCTTGTCTATCACATCTGTAGGTTTGACTTAACTGTTACTTTCAATTCTCATTCCTGATACCTTCTCCCAGTATTCATGCAACTGAGTTTAAATTTTTTCCCTTTCAAAGAACTCCTTCAGGCTTCTAAGAAACACTGTGGCCTAGAACTTTCAAACTAAACTCCTTACACTGAGGTAAATTATCTCTTAACAATTCTAAATTATATCCTTTCTTCAGAAGAAACTGTTTTATACATCTAATGTCCGCCAGGACCTCCATGAATGGAAAAAAATCCCCAAACTATGGATTTTCCCCAAAATATAAACAAAATTCCTCAATATTCTGAAAGAAAGCAGGCTGATCCTCTTCAGTGTTTATTCTTTCTGCTCAGAATACTCTCCCAGTGCAGACAATGGCCCATCAGCGCTACAGAGACTTTCTCGCTCACTGGTTTGAAAAAAATGTCCTGGCTTCAGAGATAATAATTAAACATCCTGATGCACAGAGAAAAATCCACCAATTGAAGTACAAACTCTGAAGCAAACAGAATAAAAAATATATAATTTGCACACCTTACATCACAGTATATATATTGAGGTGCAGATAGAGGTCAGCTGGCCTGATCGCACAGGTGGATATGCACAGGAAAATATTGCATGTAAGACTAAAACAGATGGTTGTCTCAGGGTTTCAAGGAGAGATTTGGGACCAAAATGTTTTTAACTCTTTCAGCAAATTATTCTTGGAAATGTAAAATAATTTGAATAGAAGCTACATTTTTGCAAGGGTTAAATGTTTCAAACATTTCATTCAGTAAAGCTGTCAAAGAGTGGAAATGTTAGGAACAAACAAGTTTTAAGAGTTCATCTCTCTTTAAAATGTAATGGTATTTGCTTCTAGCATTGAGCATTTGAATAAAACTTCACTTGAACAGCAAACCTTCAGTCTAAAGTTTACTCCAGGCTAAAATAAGGATGCTCTCTACAGATAACAGCTGTCATGCAGTTAGAGAGCTAGCTGAATAATACTGCCCAACATAGGGAATGTGAGCCCAGAGTCGGGGAGAGCAAGCGCAGAGTGGGGGAGAGTGAGCCCAGCGCGGAGGGGAGAGTGAGCCAGAGTGGGGTAGAGCGAGCCAAGTGCAGGGTAGAGCATAAGCCCAGCACAGAAGGGAGAGCGAGCCTAGCGTGGACATGAGAGTGAGCCCAATGTGGAGGGGACAGCAAGCCTATTGCAGAGAAGAGTAAACCCTAAGGTGATGTCAGTGAGATAGACCCAGCAGTGAAAGATGGCACCTGAGGATTGGCAATTTCATGGTTGGCTGGGTCTGGCACAGATGACGGAGAAGCAATGGTGGGAGGGCACTGTGGCAACATCGACCATGGCGATAGTGTCTGAAGCTGGTGTGCCCAGCACAGGTGGTGGCAAAGGTGAATTGACCCAGCACCTGAGAATTGGCAACTTCAATGTTAATTGAGTCTGGCAGGGCAGTGTCTGTTCTGAGGCAGCTCAGAATTCGTATAAAGATGAAGTTCACTTCAAGGTATATGTTTTTATTTTCTCTTATTTTTAAACTATCAATATGCCACCAGATTATGGTGGAAGTTTCTCACTGGTGTATTTTATTGTATTTCACTGTGTAATATACATGACAATAAATCATTGATTCATTCATTTGAAATATTCTACCAATAACAAATTCTGTACGAGGCTGAAACTTCTTGTGACTAATGCAATGTCTTCTCTTTGATCTATATCTCCACCTTCTTCTGAATTTTACATTTTGTGATTGGGTCTTAAGCATTCTATTATGCTGCTAGGGACAGCTTATGGTATAATGGAATTTTGAATCACACTTGAATCATCAATTGACTACACTCTGGTTATTTCGAGGTTCTTTATTTTGTTGTAAGTTCCAAATTCTCTCCTGTCTCAAACTTGTCAGAAGCATTCCTGTCTTCATTGCTTTGTTGAAATTCTTTTGGATTCTGACCTGTGTCCTGTTTCTAGGTGGCCTCACAATTAACATTGTGTCCTGTATTTTCTGTGGCATGGTTGATTGCCCCATTTGTATCATGAACATGGTTGGGAAGAAATGATTTCCAAGGAATATTTCCCTGATTCCAACATTGATTAGATTAGATTACTTACAGTGTGGAAACAGGCCCTTCAGCCCAACAAATCCACACCGACCCTCCGAACAGCAACCCACCCAGACCCCTTCACCTAACACTACGAGCAATTTAGTATGGCCAATTCACCTGCACATCTTTGAACTGTGGGAGGAAACCGGAGCACCCGGAGGAAACCCACGCAGACACAGGGAGAACGTGCAAACTCCACACAGACAGTTGCCCGAGGCGGGAATTGAACCCGGGTCTCTGGCGCTGTGAGGCAGCAGTGCTAACTGCTGTGCCACCATGGTTCCTGCTGTGTGTTTTTATCAGAAAACTTAACTCCCACTGAAGCAATAGTCTGGCTGAACTCTATATTTGGCACAGTCTAAATGCCAGCACAGATTGGGAAATTTCAAATAGACTTTCTGGAGTCTTGCATACATTATCATTCCATATTCTATGGAATTCCTCTTTTTCAGAAGAAGGACTTCTTAGGAAGGACAGGGCTGGATTCGCCATTTGTTGTTTTTGATGCCTAGAACAATGCTAGGGAATCTGTCTGGTTTTATCCCTCTCTTTCGACTTTGAAGCATTCATGTTTCTTTCAATGGGATATTTTCATAGTTTCTCTAGCACAAGGCCAATCTATTCAATATCCTTATAAATTTCAAGCATTTGCAGTTTTAAAAGTGCATAGAAATAATAATATGTTCACTGCAAAATGTGGTAATAATTGTAAACAAAAGTTTCATATGAATTTAAATTGCAAGTTTCCTCAAATAATGAACACCACTTGCTCTACACTCAATTCTGTGTTCCCAGTTTGTCCTGAACTTTCTACAGTGATCAATAATTGTATAGCATCCTCCAAGATTTATGTGCTGGAACCTTACTTTCCCATAGTGCTGAGTGCCAAATTTTAGTTTTGCTGTAATGAGAAACACCCAATAGAAACCAACCACTTCTCTGCCATAGGTTAAAAAACAGCCGGTGGGTGGGTTGAGAGTGGTCATGTGTCTCACAATGGCCATCTGAATGTATCATTTACAGCGGTCTTGGATCAATGGCTTCTAACTAAGTAGTTGTAGCCATTGTCGGTAGTATAGAACCATGGAAAATTAACTCTAGCAAACTTTTAAAAGAAACAACTGTTGCTGCAGCATTAGAATCTACATAGTATTGCAATTTCTCCAGACCACACATAACCCCAATCGCCCAGACGCTTGGCCCACCCCAGTCATGATGAGGCTGATCTTGAATTCTGCATGTGTTTTTATTTTGGCGCTATCTGCGTCCCATAGTCTCCTGCAAAATTGATAGCATTAGTAGAAACCAGAAAAATGTATTGCAAGAAAACCTGATGTACAGAAAGGTAAATAAATCTGCCCTTTATGTCAATTGTGTGAGCCTTTCAGATGAGTAAAATGTAAGTCAGCCATTTTGGAGTCAGGCAAAATAAGAGTAAAAATATACAGATACAGTTTCTCTTCCCAGTTGTGCTCTGCAGATTCATTTCACCAAGGAAGACAGTTCATATTATAAATTTGGCAGATTTTTTTGTGAAATCTATAACCACCTACAAAAGTTTTCAGTAAACCTACAGCTTCTAACTGCTCCCACATCTGAATAGCTTCTGATTTGAGATCATTCTGTAGAATTTGTTTTCCAACGTCTTATACTGTTAGTTTTGCTGATTTAATATTTTTCAGCCAGTTTATTGCTTACAGAAGCGCTAGAATTTCCTTTGTTAACATGTAATGATATTCACACTGCAGGATTAATGACTGTGATGTTATTGCTGCAAATTGATCCAGAAATAATTTATTGCTGATTACCAGGAAATATGGTCGTTCATATTAGAATAAACATAGACACCCCTGAAGTGGAATGATTGTGCTCTGTAGGTAGCTCACAGACTGGCATAGGCTTGTATTTCTGCATAACCTTATTAGCATGAATAATTATTTAATATGACAAGAGGCAAATGAAAAGTAAGTTCTGAAATCATACAAATGAAAGATTCTATTATTTTCATCTTTTGGTAACGAAAATGCATAACCTTCTTGATTTATAATGCAACCCTGATCAATTATTTACAAGTTGAATTTTAATATGAAAAATAAAACCTAAGTAATTTTAAAACGCCATCAAGAATTCTAAAACTCCTGCTTTAATGTGACACTGCAGTAAAATGTGTTTACATCTATCTTACAGCTGCAGCACACACAGCTAATCTCCTGTGAAAACTTCTAATTTGTAATTTATTTTAAACATTGCATATGTTTAAAGTTTTGATAATTATGTTCTTGTCTTTCAATATTAAATGGATCTTCGGTTCAGTTGACTTGAGAATGAGATCCTCTCATCCAATTTTCTGAGATGTAATTCAGCTCTATCCATCTCGTTAATTCCCTGCACCTTGGAGTGGAGTCTCCTGTCTCCCCA
Organism: Chiloscyllium plagiosum; assembly: GCF_037043375.1. NCBI lineage: Eukaryota > Metazoa > Chordata > Chondrichthyes > Orectolobiformes > Hemiscylliidae > Chiloscyllium > Chiloscyllium plagiosum. Next base: position 36,951,012 of record NW_028270147.1, on the reverse strand, counting down.
TGACAGGAGCTTGGCAGTGTGTGAAGAACTCAGCCCACTCTGCAGGGGCCCTGTGTCAGGAGGAAGGCCTCATTAACTGCCTTGCACCTCAAGGGCACCAGCTAACCTTTTCAGCCATCAATAAGGGTTTTATCTTTCGTCTTCGTCAGGTGCATTAGTTGGGCCAAACCATGCAATGTGTTTTCATTAGAGTAGGGTTATTTATCAAATGGGAGCAGCTTTGATGATTAATTCATCTTAGATTCATATGGCTCCTTTTTTTTATTAATACTCCACAAGGGTGCATTCATTAGCACTCCAGTTACAGACTTATACAATTGATTGCAATCGCTCTTTTAAATTAGAGAATAACTTGCTGTTAAAATTTCAGACAACCTTTCCTGTTCAAAGAAAATTGCAACAACTCTCCAAACTCACATTTTTGTTTGCAGGTACTCAAAATATTCTGAGATATTGTGATTTATTTTTGTGCTGCTCTCAGTCACTTCCACATCTAATAACTGCATGATTCCCATATGTAAAAACAAAAACTGACCATTGAGAATTTGTCAGTAATTAGGTTAACAGTGTTAGACGCTCAGCATTCAAATTCCTCACTTGACTACAGTTTGTTCTCCAGTGTCAGCTAAAGGGTAGAATTATTGGTCTCATCTGTGATTTCCTTGGATGGAGGCATAATGTCTACAGGTCAACACACCCAGTTCAAATTGAACTAGACTCTTTGGCTGAGTGAGCAACTAATTTAGAAAAGAGAATATATAATCAAAATAGGAAGTGAAGAAAAATTACCAGTAAAATTGGCATATAAAAACAAAACAGTATCTGTCAGAAGCAGCGTATATGATTTGAAAGATTCTGAGAAGCAGTGGATTGTAATGTGACACATGCACTGCAACTGGAGCAGTACATGATACAGAATAGCTCAATTTGTCTTCAGGAGTCTGCCATTCAGACACCTGAATAATAATAGTTGTCTACAGAGCTGTAATGTAAGTAATAGGTCAGCAATCAAGGGTTTGCCACATAAAGTAAAATTCCACCATTTAAGCCACTTTAGAATTCCATTTTATTCACATTATTCTGATTCTTAGTTTCAGGTGAAATGGGTTGATGCAATTTTAATTTGGTCCCCAACATAAAAACACACTCCATAACAGAAGAATAGATATGAACTTGCTTGCCTAATTTAGACTGGCTCTGACGATGAATCATCTGAGAAATGAGGAGATTATTGCAATACTTTAGAGGGCGCTCTTCAGGGCTTGAAGTGAAGGCATAAGTGAACAGAAACTGTAGAATATTGTCTAACTTAAAACCACAATTATCAAAATGTGTTACTTGACACACTCTCTCTTTCTTTCTGTTTAATTCACTCTTCTTTATCACTTTTATTATGTGTACATATATTTGCAAACATACATCCATAAATACACATCCACATGCATATGAAAATAGGTACACATGGTGCATGTATGTGCATAATCTTTCAAACCTAAATTGCTTTTCACGTGTACCTAGCATAAAAAAAGTTTGGAAGCTTTTTAAGATGTTGAAATGCGAAGTCAGACAATGACTGTCAATCAATGAGTGCTAAACTTAGTTAAATTATGGTCAAATTCATGGGTTAAAAAGAAAGATGTGCTGTTTGCACCTCAACTTTATAGACAGAGAGAAATGAATGTTTTGTAAATAGAATTCCAAGGTTATTGAAGCAGCATTTCTGACTTGGAAACTTGATTACGAGTTGGAAAATGAGTTATAGATTTCATGCATTCATTCATGTGAATGGCACCAGAACCGTACTACTCAAATCATAATATCACTTATTGGAGATTGAAACATTATTGCTGTTAAATAAATAATCCAGGTGATATATTTTATGATAAACAAAATAAACTTTATTGAAAAGTAAATAAATAATACAGAAATGTACAGAGTAATGTATTTTAAAATATACATCAGGCAGTATAATATTTAACATTAATGTGACCTTGCAGAATGAGGAGCAATTTTTCTTCTCACTGCACTGAGTTCTTAGCTGTTGAGTAGAAAGATAACTTAATATAGTAATAAGTAAGTTGTTTATCTGGATATGATGTGGAATTTCAGGTGGTGAATCAGGAAAGTGAAAGAAATGTGCCAAATGCTGCAGTGCAGAACTTTCATGTCCTGTAATAGTTTTCAGCTTAAGTGGTCCACTTTAATGTTGAATAATGTGTGTCAACTGATGCAGTTTGGGTGAGTTAATCCTGAAAGTACAGTTTTATGTTGAGTAGGGCAGATTCATATTGAGTGGCTCAGTGGAAGTGGAGTCAGGTGTGTTCATGACATGGATTTATATTGAGAGCTAGCAACAGAATTTTGTGGATGCTAAGTACTTGGGCTTCATCACATTGCCAGCAGTCCTACACATTCTTGCCTTTTCTCTTCATTTAATCAGTTCTCTCTCAAACATTTCTCATTCCTTGAGGTTTGAAAGATATTGACCAGAATCAGTGAGTTATCAACCTGGTGAAATTACAAAACAGGGCTACTTGTTTGCCCAACAGCATAAGCAGCAAGTGATAGACAAAGGAGAAAGATCAATGTGTATTTCACCAGTTTCCTCATTTCCCCTTCCTCCACCTTATTCCAGTCCCAAGCCTCCAACTCGATAGTGCCCTCTTGATCTGTCCATCTTCCTTTCCACGTATCCGCTCCACCCTCCTCTCCGACCTATCACCTTTCCCTCCCACCTTCATCTACCTATCACATTCCCAGCTACCTTACCCCCAGTCCCATACCCCCTCCCATTTATCTCTCAGCCCCCCCCGGCCCACAAGTCTCATTCCTGACGAAGAGCTTATGCTCAAAATGTCGATTCTCCTGCTCCTGGGATGCTGCCTGACCTGATGTGCTTTTTCCAGCACCACACTCTTGAAGTGATAGACAAAGCCAAGGGTTTGCACAACCACAGAATCGGATCTAAGCTCTGCAGTCCTGTCACATCTTGTTGTGAATGGTGGTGGACAATTATGCAACTCACTGGAACAGACAACTCCATCTTTAACGTTGGAGGAGCTCAGCATACTTGAGCAAAAGATAAGGCTGAAGTGTTTGCAACAATCTTCTGCGGAAGTGCCAAGTGGATGATCCATCTTGGCCTCCTCCAGAGGTCCCAGCATTACAAGTGCCAGTCTTCAGCCAATTTGTTTCACCTCCATGTGATATCAAGAAACATTTGGAGGCACTGTTTATTGCAAAGGCCATGGGTCCTGACAATGTTCCTGCAATAGTACTGAAGACCTGTCACACCCCTAGACAAATTGTTCCAGAACAATTTTGACATGGCATCTACCCAACAATGGGGAAAATTACCCAAGTATGTACACAAAAAGCAGGACAAATCTAACCCAGCCAATTACTACTACATCTGTCTACTCTTGATTATTTGACTGAGTGTGATATCAAGGAGTCCTAGCAAATCTGGAGTCAATGGAAATGAGGGATTGGTTGGAGTCAAAACTGGTGCAAAGGAAGATGGAGGTCAGTCATCTCAGCTCCAGGACATCTCTGCAGGAGTTCCTCAGGATAGTGTTCAATGTACAACCATGGACGAGGGAGATCCAGTAGATGTAGTGCACCTGGACTTTCAGAAAGCTTTTGATAAAGTCCCACACAGGAGGTTAGTGAGTAAAATTAGGGCGCATGGTATTGGGGGCAAAGTACTAGATTGGATTGAAAATTGGTTGGCTGATAGGACACAAAGGGTAGTGATAAACGGCTCCATTTCGGAATGACAGGCAGTGACCAGTGGGGTACCGCAGGAATCCGTGCTGGGACCGCAGCTTTTTACAATATATGTTAATGATATAGAAGATGGTATCAGCAATAACATTAGCAAATTTGCTGATGATACAAAGCTGGGTGTCAGGGTGAAATGTGATGAGGATGTTAGGAGATTACAGGGTGACCTGGACAAGTTAGGTAAGTGGGCAGATGCAGTTTAATGTGGATAAATGTATGGTTATCCACTTTGGTGGCAAGAACAGGGAGGCAGATTACTACCTCAATGGAATCAATTTAGGTAAAGGGGCAGTACAGAGAGATCTGGGTTTTCTTGTACACCAGTCAATGAAGGCAAGCATGCAGGTACAGCAGGTAGTGAAGCAGGCTAATAGCATGCTGGCCTTCATAACAAGGGGGATTGAGTATAGAAGCAAAGAGGTGCTTCTGCAGCTGTACAGGGCCCTGGTGAGACCACACCTGGAGTACTGTGTGCAGTTCTGGTCTCCAAATTTGAGGAAAGACATTCTGGCTATTGAGGGAGTGCAGCGTAGATTCACGAGGTCAATTCCTGGAATGGCGGGATTACCTTATACTGAAAGACTGAAACAACTGGGCTTGTATACCCTTGAGTTTAGAAGACTGAGGGGATCTGATTGAGACATATATGATTTTGAAAGGATTGGACACTCTGACAGCAGGAAACATGTTTCCACTGATGGGTGAGTGCCGAACCAGAGGACACAGCTTAAAAATACGGGGTAGACCATTTAGGACAGAGATGAGGGGAAACTTCTTCACCCAGAGAGTGGTGGCTGTGTGGAATGCTCTGCCCGAGAGGGCAGTGGAGGCCCACTCTCTGGATTCATTTAAGAAAGAGTTGGATAGAGCTCTCAAAGATAGTGGATTCAAGGGTTATGGAGATAAGGCAGGAACAGGATACTGATTAGGAATGATCAGCCATGATCATATTGAATGGCGGTGTAGGCTCAAAAGGCTAAATGGCCTACTCCTGCACATGTTGTCTATTGTCTATTGTCTATCCTCAGGTGCTTCATCCATGACCATCCCCCAATCATAAGGTCAGAAGTGGGGATATTTGCACAATGTTCAGCACCACTTCCAACTCCTTAGATACTGAAGCAGTCTATGTTCAAATGCAACAAGATCTGGACAATATCCAGGCTTGGGCTGACAAGTGGCAAGTAACATTTGCACCTCACAAATGCCAGGCTATGACTATTTCAAACAATAGAGAATCTAACCACCCCTTGACATTCAATGATAGTACCATCACTGAATCCCCCACTATCAACATCCTTGGGCGGACCAAAAACTGAATTGGACTAGCTGTATAAGGTTAAATATCTTGCAGCAATTAACTCACCTCCTGACTCTCCAAAGCCCGTCCACCACCTAAAAACACAAGTCAGGAGTGTGATGAAATGCTCCCCACCTGCCTGGATGGGAGCTGTTCGAACAACATTTAAGAAGCTTGACATCATCCAGGACAAAGCAGTCCTCATCATTGACGCCACATCCACAAACATTCAGTCTCTTAGCCATGGATGGTCAGTAGCAGCAGTGTGCACCATCATCAAGCTGCCCTTTAGAAATTCACCAAGGCTCCTCAGACAGCACTTTCAAACCCACAAACACTTTCATCTTGAAGGACAAGGGCAGCAGATACATGCGAACACTACAACCTCCAAGTTCACTTCCTAGCCACTCAGCAGCCTGATTTGAAAACGATTTGCTGTTTCTTCAGTGCCACTGAGTCAAAATCCTGGAACTCCCTTCCTCATGGCATTGAGGGTGTATCCACATCAAATCGACTGCAGCAATTCTTGATGGCAACTCATCACTACCTACTCAAGGGCAGCCAGAGACGGACAATAAATGCTGCCCTAGTCAACACCCACATACCGTTAGTGAATTAAAAAACACTTCTTGGCCCCGAATGACATGAGCAAAGGGGGTTCAATTGGAAAAATTTACCAAGTATAGCAGTAATGAGATTCCCAAAGCTGAGCAAAAAGTCTGATTCTGCAACTACGTTTTGAATGGAGTGACACAAATCTCACTGGAGAGTGGCAAGCATCCTATTTGCAGCATTGGCATGAGAGTATTGCCTACTCTGCCTTGTTGATATGTATGATGTGGAGATGCTGGTGTTGGACTGGGATGGACAAAGTTAAAAACCACGCAACACCAGGTTATAGTCCAACAGATATATTTGGAAATACAAGCACTGCTACTTAGTGAAGGAGGAATGCTCAGAAAGCTTGTTCCTCCAAATAAGCCTAGATTAGATTAGATTACTTATAGTGTGGAAACAGGCCCTTCGGCCCAACAAGTCCACACCGACCCTCCAAAGAGCAACCCACCCAGACCCATTCCCCTACATTGACCCCTTCACCTAACACTACGGGCAATTTAGCATGGCCAATTCACCTAACTTGCACATTTTTGGACTGTGGAAACCGGAGCACCTGGAGGAAACCCACGCAGACACGGGGAGAATGTGCAGACTCCACACAGATAGTTGCCCGAGGCGGGAATTGAACCCGGGTCTCTGGCACTGTGAGGCAGCAGTGCTAACCACTGTGCCACCGTGCCACCCATTATGCCACCGTGCCGCCCATGTGCCGCTGTACTGCCCAGTGTTGTGTGATTTTTAACTTTGTTGACATGTGTTTTCTCATTTTCCTATGCTCTGGAGAGAAACTAAATGGTGATACCCAGTGAGTGAAATTGCTGCTTGCTCCTTCATGCCTCCATCTTGGACAGCAGCCCCCAAAGTCCCTGGGCACGCTTCATGGTCGGTGACCACCTGGTCCATATGCTCTCCCTCCTTAAGTCTGTCTTTTTATTTGAACTGTGGTAATGGTGGTGTCCCATACTATAGACATTAGCCTTTAATGATTTAATTTTGAGCCACAGTGTTTGGAATAAAGCCCAAATTCTACATTATATCTTAATGTCATTTAATTGGTAATCTCCAAGTAATTTAACTCCTAATAAGAAAACAAAATGTAATATTGATCAGGTTGGTACAATTTGTTAGCAACTCCAGAACCACATTTTTTCTGATTGATGAAGTAGTAACACAATATTCTCATTCAAATTCAAACACAAATATTTAAATATAACTACATTTCATCAATCTTATGGTGCTGTGGGCCGCAAATCTGTGCTTGAACTGGAAGCTCTGGATTGTATCCTTCTCCAGGACATGCTGCCCACGGATGGTCGTTATGATGACTACTTATTTAATAATTGTTGTAGACTTGAGTTTGAATGATTGTGGATTTTCTTTAAGCAGTCAATGAAAGGACAATGGAACTTCTTTTTGAAACAAGGCATTTCTTGATAGTCACATCTTGTAATAGCAGTTTGTTTATGATGACCCTTTGCTTGTGCTTATGACTGTCATGTTGCAGTTTATGCTTTGGATATTATTCAGGGTAGTTGTAGACTAGTCTGCTGAAAGGAAACAGTTCACAGAATAGCTCTCCTATTTCTGAACAGACCTTTTGTTGTGAATTCTGTCTGTTCTCTTGAGGTACAACTGGAATCCCTCTCAATACTATATTTCCTGAGAAATCTTCATTTTCCAAGATCCCAGAGCCAACTGCCTACTTTTTGTGACACCAAACATAATGTGGAGGTGCCGGTGTTGGGCTGGGATAGCCAAAGTCAGAAGTCACACAACACCAGATTATAGTCCTTACTGTCTCCAGGTTATAGTCCGACAGGTTTATTTGAAATCAGTTTTCGCAGCACTGCCCTTTCATCAGGTGAAGTCACTGCACCTGAATAAGGAGCAGAGCTCCAAAAGCTTGTGATTTCAATTAAACCTGTTGGACTATAACCTGGAGACAGTAAGGACTATAACTGGGTGTTTTATGACTTGTGACTTTGTTCATCCCAGTCTAACACTGGCAGCTCCACATTATATTTGGTGAGACGATCTATCCATGCTGTAACATTGAACTGACAGCCAGCCGAAAATTTTCAAAATTGCCACTTTACATTTAAGAACTGGGAGCTTTTGGCCAAAAGTGTTCTTTTCCCACCAGCATCTCTGTGGAGAGAAATCATTTTTTTCCCTTTACCCTCCTTGAGTTGTTTGCATGTATGTGTTTGGGTAAAGATTTTATTTTACAAACTAAGTGTGTTAACTTCAATGAACAAGTTTTATTTTACAATAAATCAATAATTCTGCATTGATACAATGTTGATGTATCATTTTTGTTTGAAGTCTAATATAGATAAAGCATTCAATTGTCGATATCAAGGCCATGTAAAACAATTACATTTATGTTGTGGTCTATGGAGTAGTGAGACACAGAAAGATAGTGCACTCTTCTCAATGTCTGGAAGACTTCTTGCTATTGTGTTTCCTGAGCACGCTGCATTTGCCAAATTATCAAAGCCTCAGATGGCACCTGTCTACACAGGCCAGAACATCAGAGAGATAGCTTGGTCACTCACAAGTTTAAATGTAATCATTTGGTTTCCATCTTTCACTCCTGAGACGTAGGTGGAAATGTGGCAGGAGAAGCAAATAAATGAGTGGACTGGGATGATGTCCCCTCCTCTCACCACCACAGATATTAAGTTTTGGACAGGGAGGTATAAGTGTGACTTTTGATTTGAGGCCCTTGAGTGGTCAATTAACCATAATGCTCTCACTTTGGTAGACAAAGCATTTACCTTCAGAAAAGTTTTCTGCTTTCAGATTTGGTCCAAACATGACAAATTCTTAGCTTTAGACAGGTGATAGGTTGGTGCCACTTTTGTGGCCTTATCATCACACTCTCCTACAGCATTTCCCTAATTTTATAACCAACTTTCAAGCAGTAATGAAGAAGTAAAGCACCGTTCTGCACAGATTCAGTAACACTAAATACAACCATTTCCCACTCAAACCTCATTAGTTACTCTTGCTGGCAATGACAACTCAATCCAAATCAGGCACAGACAAGTTCAAGATTAGTGAGGCTATTTTGTTAGTAGGGTAACAGGCATTCAGAGTTTCTTGTCTTCTCTGTTTCTAGCTGTTCTTCCCCAATTGTTGTTACTAATGTGCGTGTGGAACAAAATTGTCATAACATTGTAAAGCGAACATTCTTTTTATATAATCATTATCATTTTTTGATTCTTTCAACAGCACATGCTTTAGTTCTCAGTCAAAGTTTTACTAAATGAATGAATTAAGAATTAACATAACTTTACAGTATCCTTGAATGTAATTGCAGCTACATAATGTCATTTTTAATACTTGGTCATTGTTTGTTTCTGAGTTCCATGTCCTGTTATCAAAAGATCTCAGCAGGAAGTCCAGGAAAGCAAGAGATGAAGTATTTAACAAAGAACTTACTTGACAGTTGCATGGTTAAAAAACTGTTTACCTGACATATGGAGAATTTAAAATGTAGTTTACTTGACAGATTAACAGTTTAATAGGGAGTTTACTTGACAGATGAACAGTTTAACAAGGGGTTTACCTGATACTGCATCCAGCTCACTGCACTGAATCAAAAGCAACATTCATCTGAGAGTCAAAGTGTATCATTTCAAGACTGTAATCAGTATCTGACCCCTCCCTGCACTAGGTGAGGTAAATCAACTGGAAATTACCTGTTAATGTGCACTCCAATGTAACGTGCAATTTAATTGGATTCCAAACACTGCATTATCAAAGAAAAACAAATGTGGAATTTATTCTTATGCGTATAAAGGTTCTCATCATCCGAGAAGGGAAGCAAAATATAAAGAAATTTACACCAGTGGAAATGGCAAATAACTTCAGTCTACGACTAGATATAATGATGGCAGGTCAATATAAGTTTTCTTCATTCATTCGTGGGACGTGGGCATCGCTGGCTGTCCACCACTTATTGCCCATCCTGTTGCTTTTGAGAAGGTGATGGTGAGCTGCCTTTGTGAACTGCTGCAGTCCACCTGCTGTGGGTGACCTACAATGCTGTTGGAGAGGGAACCCCAGGGGTTTGACCCAGCAACAGTGAAGGAACAGCTATATATTCCCAAGCCAGAATGGTGTGTGGCTTGGAGGGAAACTTGCAGCTGATGGTGTTCCCATGTATCTGCTGCTCATGTCTTTCTATATGAAAGTGTCTTAGGTTTGGAAGGTGCTGTCTGAGGATCTTTGATGAATTTCTGCAGTGCAACTTGTAGATAGTGCACACTGTTGCTACTGAGCACGGGTAATATAGGGGGTGAATGTTTGTGGATGAAGTGCCTATCAAGCAGGCTGCTTTCCCCAAATAGTGTCAAGCTACTTGAGTGTTGTTAGAGCTGCACCCATCCAGGCAAGTGGGCAGTAATGCACCACACTCCTGACTTGTGTTGTGTAGATGATAGACAGGCTTCGGGAAGTCAGAAGGTGATTTACTTACCACAGTATTCCTAATCTCATCATTCTAGCTCTTGTGGCCACTGTATTTATGTGGTGAGTCCAGGTGATTTCTGGTCAGTGGTAATCCTCAGGATGTTGATGGTGGGGTAATTAGTGATGGTAACATCATTGAATAAGAAGGGGCTGGGGTTAGATTGTCTCTTATTGGTGATGGTCATAGATTGGCATTTGTCTGCCGCGAATGATACTTGACAGTTTTCAGCTCATGCCTGGATATTGTCTTTAATTGGAATTGTGTTTAATATTGTCAGCCCCAGCCTGGAACATGGATTGCTTCAGGATCTGAGGAGAATGGTGTTGAACATTGTGCATCCTCATTTCTGACTTTATGATGGAGTGATGAAACAGCTGACGATGGTTAGGCCTAGGACATTATCCTGAGGAACTCTTGCCAGAAATGTCCTGGAGCTGAGATGACTGACCTCCCAAAATCGTGAGCATCTTCCAATGTGCCAGGTGTGACTCCAACCAGCAGAGGGTTTGCTCGATGGTACTCATTGATTCCACTTTTGCTCGGGATCCCTGATGTCACACTTAATTGAATATAGCTGTAATGACAAGGGCTGTCACTCTCACCTCACCTCTGGAATTCACTTTTCTTGCCCATGTTTGAACCAAGGCTATAATGAAGGCAGGAGCTGAGTGACCCCAAACTGGGCGTCACTGAGCAGGTGCTGGTTAATAGAACTATTGATGACACCTTCTGTCACTTTACTGATGATCAAGAGTAGATTTATGGATGATAAATGGCTGGGTTGGAGTTGTCCAACTTTTTATGTATAGGATGTACTTGGGCAATTTTCCACGTTGTTGGATAAATACCAGTATTGTACTGTCCTGGGAAAGCTTAGCTATGGAAGCAGCAAGTTCTGGAGCATAAGTCTTCAGTACTATTGCTGGAATGTTATGAGGGTCCATAGCCTTTGCAATATCCAGTACCTCCAACAATTTCTTGAAACCACGTGGAGTGATTCAAATTGGCTGAAGACTGGTATCTGTAATATCATGGATGACTGGAAGAGGCCAAGATGGATCATCCACTCAGCACTTCTGGCTGAAGATTGCTGTGAAAGCTTTTTTTGACTGCATGTTGTGGAGCTCTAGAGCTTAAATCTGGTTCGTTGGTTGTGGGATCACTTAGCTCTATCTCTCACTTGCTGCTTATGCAAGTCGTCTTGTTTGGTAGCTTCACCAGGCTGACATCTCATTTTGAGGTATGTCTTGTGCTGCTCCTGACATGCTGTCCTGCATTCTCCAGTGAACCAGGGTTGGTGGGAATGGTTGAGTGGGAAAATGCTGGGCCATGACATTGTAGGTTGTGCTGGAGTACAATTCTGGATTCTGGGTAATCCATGATGGAGGACAGGAAAAAATTCTGGCTGGAAGAGCTGCTCCTTTTTTTGAGGTATTTTAGGTGTTGGAGGTGATTTCCTCGAATTCCAGGAGCAGCAATTACTGTTTATATGCTGTTGCATTGTTTTGGAACTTTAAAAAAAGTCAAAACAACAGCAGTTTAAAAGGGAGAAGAGCAAACAAAGGATGCACATGGTGAGGACAGTGCAGGAGAGAGAGATACCGCCTTTGCTGTTTGAATTCGTGTATCGCTGGAGATCGGAGTGCATCTGGGAAAATTAACAAACAGTGACATTCACAACTAATCTTGAAGGAACTGTTGGGTGAAGTTCACAGCACAGAATCAGATAAGTTAATTGTTGTTTTAAGTCTGTCCAAAAGAAAGGCTGCAGTAGTGGGTACAGTGGATTCTTTCTTGATTATATGTTTTTGGAGATAAGTCTCTTGATTAAACTTAAAATATAAGCCATAGCTATTACTTTAACCTGTGGCAGTGTTTGTAGAGGAATAAGATGGTGTTATTTTCTGGGTCTGTAGATTGTGAAGGAGCAAGAGTGGCCTTTGCAGTGATATGTAATTCTTGTCAGATGTGGGAGTTTAAAGAGAGTTTAAGGGTTACCGCGGATTATATCTGCCATAAATGCTGTTGGATGCGAATCTTATCAGATAGAGTGGATCGGTTGGAGAGACAGATAGAAGCAATGAGGAATTTGCAACAGCAACAGTGTGTGATGGATGGCAGTTATAGAAAGGGGGGGGAAAGTCTCAGATACAGTCACATAGATGGGTTAACTCCAGGAAGGGTAAGAGAGATAGACAGCGAGAGCAGGATTCTGGATTAGTGGTGCTGGAAGAGCACAGCAGTTCAGGCAGCATCCAAGGAGCTTCGAAATCGACGTTTCGGGCAAAAGCCCTTCATCAGGAATAAAGGCAGTGAGCCTGAAGCGTGGAGAGATAAGCTAGAGGAGGGTGGGGGTGGGGAGAAAGTAGCATGGAGTACAATGGGTGAGTGGGGGAGGGGATGATGGTGATAGGTCAGGGAGGAGAGGGTGGAGTGGATAGGTGGAAAAGGAGATAGGCATGCAGGACAAGTCCGGACAAGTCGTGGGGACAGTGCTGTGCTGGAGGTTTGGAACGAGGGTGAGGTGGGGGAAGGGGAGTCTTTTGTGGATACACCCATTTCAAACAAGTATGCTGTTTTGGAAAATGTAGGGGGTAATGGATTCTCATGGGGAATGTATCACAAACAGCCAAGTGTATGATATTGAGACTCTGAAGGGAGATTACAGAGAGTTAGGTAAAAGTTTAAAAAGGAAGTCCGCAAGGGTAGTAATATCTGGATTACTCTCAGTGCTACGAGCTAGTGAGGGCAGGAATAGGATAGAGCAGATGAATGGCTGAGGAGCTGGTGTATGGGAGAAGGATTCACATTTTTGGATCATTGGAATCTCTTTTGGGGTAGAAGTGACCTGTACAAGAAGGCCGGATTGCACCTAAATTGGAAGGGGACTAATATACTGGCAGGGAAATTTGCTAGAACTGCTTGGAAGAATTTAAACGAGGAAGGTGGGGGTGGGGTGGGACCCAGGGAGATAGTGAGGAAAGAGATCAATCTGAGACTGGTACAACTGCGAACAGAAGTGAGTCAAACAGTCAGGGCAGGTAGTGACAAGGTAGGACTAATAAATTAAACTGCATTTATTTCAATGCAAGGGGCCTAACAGGGAAGGCAGATGAATTCAGGGCATGGTTAGGAACATAGGACTGGGATATCAAAGCAATTACAGAAACATGGCTCAGGAATGGGCTGGACTGGCAGCTGAATGTTCCAGGATACAAATTCTACAGGAAGGATAGAAAGGGAGGCAAAGAGGAGGGGGAGTGGCATTTTTGATAAGGGATAGCATTACAGCTGTGCTAAGAGAGGATATTCCCGGAAATACATCCAGCGAAGTTATTTGGGTGGAACTGAGAAATAAGAAAGGGATGATCACCTTATTGGGATTGTATTATAGACCCCCCAATACTCAGAGGGAAATTGAGAAACAAACTTGTAAGGAGATCTCAGCTATCTGTAAGAATCATAGGGTAGTTATGGTAGGGGATTTTAACTTTCCAAACATCGACTGGAACTGCCATAGTGTTAAAGGTTTAGATGGAGAGGAATTTGTTAAGTGTGTACAAGACAGTTTCTGATTCAGTATGTGGATGTACCTACTAGAGAAGGTGCAAAACTTGACCTACTCTTGGGAAATAAGGCAGGGCAGGTGACTGAGGTATCAATGGGGGAGCACTTTGGGGCCAGCGACCATAATTCTATCCGTTTTAAAATAGTGATGGAAAAGGATGGACCAGATCTAAAAGTTGAAGTTCTAACTTGGAGAAAGGCTAATTTTGACGGGTATTAGGCAAGAACTTTCAAAAGCTGATTGGAGGCAGATGTTCGCATTAAAGGAACAGCTGGAAAATGGGAAGCCTTCAGATATGAGATAACAAGAATCCAGAGAAAGTATATTCCTGTCAGAGTGAAAGGGAAGGCTGGTAGGTATAGAGAATGCTGGATGACTGAAGAAATTGAGGATTTGGTTAAGAAAAAGAAGGAAGCATATGTCAGGTACAGACAGGATAGATCGAGTGAATCCTTAGAAGAGTATAAAGGAAGTCGGAGTATACTTAAGAGGAAAATCAGGAGGGCAAAACGGGGACATGAGATAGCTTTGGCAAATAGAAATAAGGAGAATCCAAAGGGGTTTTACAAATATATTAAGGATAAAAGGGTAACTAGGGAGAGAATAGGGCACCTCAAAGATCAGCAAGGCGGCCTTTGTGTGGAACCACAGAAAATGGGGCAGATACTAAATGAATATTTTGCATCAGTATTTACTGTGAAAAAGGATATGGAAGATATAGACTGTTGGGAAATAGATGGTGACACCTTGAAAAATGTCCATATTACAGAGGCGGAAGTGCTGCATGTCTTGAAACACATAAAGGTGGATAAATCCCCAGGACCTGATCAGGTGTACCCGAGAATACTTTGGGAAGCTAGAGAAGTGATTGCTGGGCCTCTTGCTGAGATATTTGTATTATCGATAGTCACAGGTGAGGTGCCGGAAGACTGGAGGTTAGCAAACGTGGTGTCACTGTTTAAGAAGGGCAGTAAAGACAAGCCAGGGAACTATAGACCGGTGAGCCTGAACTTGGTGGTGGGCAAGTTGTTGGAGGGAATCCTGAGGGACAGGATGTACATGTATTTGGAAAGGCAAGGACTGGTTTGGGATAGTCAACATGGCTTTGTGCCTGGAAAATCATGTCTCACAAACTTGATTGAGTTTTTTGAAGAAGTAACAAAGAAGATTGATGAGGGCAGAGCTGTAGATGTGATCTATATGGACTTCAGTAAGGCGTTCGACAAGGTTCCCCGTGGGAGAATGATTAGCAAGGTTAGATCTCATGGAATACAGGGAGAACTAGCCATTTGGATACAGAACTGGCTCAAAGGTAGAAGACAGAGGGTGGTGGTGGAGGGTTGTTTTTCAGACTGGAGGCCTGTGACCAGTGGAGTGCCACAAGGATCGGTGCTGGGCCCTCTACTTTTTGTCATTTACATAAATGATTTGGATGCGAGCATAAGAGGTACAGTTAGTAAGTTGGCAGATGACACCAAAATTGGAGGTGTAGTGGACAGCGAAGAAGGTTACCTCAGATTACAACAGGATCTTGACCAGATGTGCCAATGTGCTGAGAAGTGGCAGATGGAGTTTAATTCAGATAAATGCGAGGTGCTGCATTTTGGGAAAACAAATCTTAGCAGAACTTATACACTTAATGGTAAGGTCCTAGGGAGTGTTGCTGAGCAAAGAGACCTTGGAATGTAGGTTCATATCTCCTTGAAAGTGGAGTCACAGGTAGATAGGATAGTGAAGAAGGCATTTGGTATGCTTTCCTTTATTGGTTAGAGTATTGAGTACAGGAGTTGGGAGGTCATGTTGCGGTTGTACAGGACATTGGTTAGGCCACTGTTGGAATATTGCGTGTAATTCTGGTCTCCTTCCTATCGGAAAGATGTTGTGAAACTTGAAAGGGTTCAGAAAAGATTTACAAGGATGTTGCCAGGGTTGGAGGATCTGAGCTACAGGGAGAGGCTGAACAGGCTGGGGCTGTTTTCCCTGGAGCGTCGTAGTCTGAGGGGTGACTTTATAGAGGTTTACAAAATTATAGGGGCATGGATAGAATAAAAAGTCAAAGTCTTTTCCCTGGGGTCGGGGAGTCCAGAGCTAGAGGGCATAGGTTGAGAGAGGAAAGATATAAAAGAGACCTAAGGGGCAACGTTTTCACGCAGAGGGTGGTACATGTATGAATGACCTGCCAGAGGATGTGGTGGAGACTGGTACAATTGCAACATTTAAGAGGCATTTGGATGGGTATATGAATAGGAAGGGTTTGGAGGGTTATAGGCTGGGCACTGGCAGGTGGGACTAGATTGGGTTGGGATATCTGGTTGGCATGTACAGGTTAGACCGAATGATCTATTTCCTTGCTGTACATCTCTATGACTCTGTGACTCTATGTTGATGGTCCACAGTGCCTAAGGCATGTCCAGTCTTGAGTTAACTCTGTTCAAAGTCTGTCACATTTAGGACAAAATGGAAACATATGAAGAATATTTCACACACTCCCCCCCTTGCAAAGTGATTGACTATACATTACTAATTTTATTTATTTATTTTTAAAATCAAACATTGTTCATTTCACAATTCTGTTGTGCAACATTTATGACAGTAAATTTGTGTGTCTATCATAATTTTAGAAATACAATCCTCACTTTCAGTTACAAAAGTCATCTCATGTAAATGACAATGACACACAAGGTACAAAAATGCAGTAGCTCTTTGGGAAGTTATAAAAGAAAACTAGATTCTAATCTCTAAATAAAAGAAAGAACATCATTTATATAAATGATTTGGATGGGAACATAAGAAGTATAGTTAGTAAGTTTGCAGATGACACCAAATTTGGAGGTGTAGTGGACAGTGAAGAAGGTTACCTCAGATTACAAGAAGATCTTGATCAGATGGGCCAATGGGCTGAGGAGTGGCAGATGGAGTTTAATTTAGATAAATGCATTTTGGGAAAGCAAATCTTAGCAGGACTTATATACTTAATGGTAAGGTCTTGGGCCTGTTGCTGAACAAAAAGACCTTGGAGAGCAGGTACATAGTTTCTTGAAAGTGGAGTAGCAGGTAGATAGAATAGTGAAGAAGGCATTTGGTATTCTTTCCTTTATTGGTCAGTATATTGTGTACAGGAGTTGGGAGGTCATGTTATGGTTGAATAGGACATTGGTTATGCCACTTTTGGAATATTGTGTGCAATTCTGGTCTCCTTCCTATTGGAAGGATGTTGTGAAACATGAAAGGGTTCAGAAAAGATTTACAAGGCTGTTGCCAGGGTTGGAGGATTGAAACAATAGGGAGAGCTTGAATAGGCTGAGGCTGTTTTCCCTGGATCTTGAGAGGCTGAGGGGTTACCTTATAGAGGTTTATAAAATAATGAGGGGCATGGATAGGATAAAGAGACAAAGTCTTTTCCCTGGGTTGGGGAGTCCAGAACTAGTGGGCATAGGTTTAGGGTGAGAGGGGGAAAGCAGGAGAGAGAGAGAGAGAAAGAAACTGACAGCACAGTGAACCTGCACAGTTACTGCCTTTGCTGTTTGAATTCATGTATTGCTGGACATTGGAGTGCGTCTGGGAAAATTAACAAACAGTGAAATTCACAATTGATCTTGGAGGAATTGTTTGGGTGAAGTTCATAGCACAGAAACAGATAATTGAATTGCATTAAATTTGGCCTACAGTAAGTCTGTAGTAGTGAGTAGAGTGGGTTCTTTCTTGATTATATGTCTTTGAGATATATCTCTTGATTAAAATTAAAATATAAGCCATAGCTATTAATTTAACCTGGAGCAGTGTTTTGTAGAGGAATAAGATGGTGTTATTTTCTGGGTCTGTAGATTGTGAAGGAGCAAAAATGGCATTTGCAGTGATATGCACTTCTTGTCAGATGTGGGAGTTTAAAGAGAGTTTAAGGGTTACTTCGGATCATATCTGCAATAAATGCTGTTGGTTGAGAGACAGTTAGAGACAATGAGGAATTTGCAACAGCAACAGTAGGTGATGGATAGCACCTATATGAAGGGGGGAAAGTCTCAGATACAGTCACATAGATGGGTTAACTCCAGGAAAGGTAAGAGAGGTAGGCAGCTAGTGCAGGAGTCTTCTGTGGCTATCCCATTTCAAACAAGTATGCTGTTTTGGAAAATGTAGGGGGTGATGGATTCGCAGGGGAATGTAGCACGATCAGCCAAGTTTCTGATATTGAGACTGGCTCTAATGCAACGAGGGGTACGTTGGCTTCCAAGACATCAATTGTGTTAGGGGATTCTGTAGTCAGAGGTACTGACAGATGTTTCTGTGGCCAGCAGAGAAAAAGCAGAATGGTGTGTTGTTTCCCTGGTGCCAGGATCAAGGATGTCTCAGAGAGGGTGCAGAATGTTCTCAAGGGGGAGAAGGGCCAGCAGGAGGTCATTGTCCACATTGGAACCAATGACATAGGAAGGGAAAAGGTTGAGATTCTGAAGGGAGATTACAGAGAGTTAGGCAGAAATTTAAAAAGGAAGTCCGCAAGGGTAGTAATATCTTGATTACTCCCGGTGCTACGAGCTAGTGAGGGCAGGAATAGGCGGATAGAGCAGATGAATGCGTGGCTGAGGAGCTGGTGTATGGGAGACGGACTTACATTTTTGGATCTTTGGAATCTCATTTGGGGTAGAAGTACAAGAAGGACGGATTGCATCTAAATTGGAAGGGGACTAATATACTGGCAAGGGAATTTGCTAGAGCTGCTCGGGATGATTTAAACTAGTAAGTTGAGGGGGGTGGTGTTGGGACCTAGGGAGATATTGAGGAAAGAGATCAATCTGATACTGGTGAAGTTGAGAACAGAAGCAAGTCAAACAGTCAGGGTAGGCAGTGACAAGGTAGGACTAATAAATTAAACTGCATTTATTTCATTGCAAGAGGCCTAATAGGGAAGGCAGATAAACTTAGGGCATGGTTAGGAACATGGGATTGGGATATCATAGCAATTATGGAAACATGGCTCAAGGATGGGCAGGACTGGCAGCTGAATGTTCCAGGATACAAATGCTACAGGAAAGATAGAAAGGGAGGCAAGAGAGGAGGGGGAGTGGCATTTTTGATAAGGGATAGCATTACAGCTGTACTGAGGAAGGATATTCCTGGAAATACATCCAGGGAAGTTACTTGGGTGGAACTGAGAAATAAGAAAGGGATGATCACCTTATTGAGATTGTATTGTAAACCCCCAAATAGTCAGAGGGAAATTGAGAAACAAACTTGTAAGGAGATCTCAGCTATCTGTAAGAATAATAGGGTGGATATGAGAGGGGATTTTAACTTTCCAATCATACATTGGGACTGCCATTGGAACCAATGACATAGGAAGGGAAAAAGTTGAGATTCTGAAGGGAGATTACAGAGAGTTAGGCAGGAATTTAAAAAAGAAGTTCTCGAGAGTAGTAATATCTGGATTACTCCCGGTGCTACGAGCTAGTGAGGGCAAGATGTTAAAGGTTTAGATGGAGAGGAATTTGTTAAGTGTGTACAAGACAATTTTCTGATTCAGTATGTGGATGTACCTACTAGAGAAGGTGCAAACTTGACCTACTCTTGGGAAATAAGGCAGGGCAGGTGACTGAGGTATCAATGGGGGAGCACTTTGGGGCCAGTGACCATAATTCTATTCGTTTTAAAATAGTGATGGAAAAGGATAGACCAGATCTAAAAGTTGAACTTTTAACTTGGAGAAAGGCCAATTTTGACGGTATTAGGCGAGAACTTCCAAAAGCTGATTGAAGGCAGATGTTCGCAGGTTGGATGGCTGAAAAATGGGAAGCCTTCAGAAATAACATAACGACAATCCAGAGAAAGTATATTTCTGTTAGGCTGAAAGGAAAGGCTGGTAGGTGTAGGGAATGTGGGCTGACTAAAGAAATTGAGGGTTTGTTTAAGAAAAAGAAGGAAGCATATGTCAGGTATAGACAGGATAGATCGAGTGAATCCTTAGAAGAGATCCCCTTAGTCCCCTTAGGGGCAGTCGGAGTATACTTAAGAGACAAATCAGGAGGGCAATAAGGGGACATGAGATAGCTTTGGCAAATAGAATTAAGGAGAATCCAAAGGGTTCTTACAAATACATTAAGGACAAAAGGGTAACTAGGGAGAGAATAGGGCCCCTCAAAGATCAGCAAAGTGGTCTTTGTGTGGAGCCGCAGAAAATGGGGGAGATACTAAATGAATATTTTGCATCATTATTTATTGTGGAAAAGGATGTGGAAGATATAGACTGTAGGGAAATAGATGGTGACATCTTGCAAAATGTCCAGATTACAGAGGAGGAAGTGCTGGATGTCTTGAAACACGTAAAGGTGGATAAATTCCCAGGACCTGATCAGGTGTACCCTAGAACTCTGTGGGAAGGTAGAGAAGTGATTGCTGGGCCTCTTGCTGAGATATTTGTATCATCGATAGTCACAGGTGAGGTGCCAGAAGACTGGAGGTTGGCTAATGTGGTGCCACTGTTTAAGAAGGGCGGTAAGGACAACCCAGGGAACTATAGATGAATGAGCCTGACGTCGGTGGTGGGCAAGTTGTTGGAGGGAATTGAGGGATAGGATGTACATGTATTTAGAAAGGCAAGGATTGATTAGGGATCATCAACATGGCTTTGTGCATGGGAAGTCATGTCTCACAACCTTGATTGAGTTTTTTGAAGAAGTAACAAAGAGGATTGATGATGGCAGAGTGGTAGATGTGATCTATATGGTCTTCAGTAAGGCGTTCGACAAGGTTCCCCATGGGAGACTGGTTAGCAAGGTTAGATCTCACGGAATACAGGGAGAACTAGCCATTTGGATACAGCACTGGCTCAAAGGCAGAAGACAGAGGGTGGTGGTGGAGGGTTGTTTTTCAGACTGGAGGCCTGTGACCAGTGGAATGCCACAAGGATCGGTGCTGAGTCCTCTACTTTTTGTCATTTATATAAATGATTTGGATGCAAGCATAAGAGGTACAGTTAGTAAGTTGGCAGATGACACCAAAATTGGAGGTATAGTGGAGGTTACCTCAGATTACAACAGGATCTTGATCAGATGTGCCAATGGGCTGAGAAGTGGCAGATGGTGTTTAATTCAGATAAATGCGAGGTGCTGTATTTTGGGAAAACAAATCTTAGCAGGACTTATACACTTAATGGTAAGGTCCTAGGGAATGTTGCTGAACAAAGAGACCTTGGAATGCAGGTTCATAGCTCTTTGAAAGTGAAGTCGCAGGTAGATAGGATAGTGAAGAAGGCGTTTGGTATGCTTTCCTGTATTGGTCAGAGTATTGAGTACAGGATTCTGGATCAGTGGTGCTGGAAGAGCACAGTAATTCAGGGCAGCATCCGAGGACAGGCAAAATCGACGTTTCGGGCAAAAGCCCTTCATCAGGAATAAAGGCAGAGAGCCTGAAGCATGGAGAGATAAGCTAGAGGAGGGTGGGGGTGGGGAGAGAGTGGCATAGAGTACAATAGGTGAGTGGGGGAGGAGATTAAGGTGATAGGTCAGGGAGGAGAGGGTGGAGTGGATAGGTGGAAAAGGAGCTAGGCAAGTCGGACAAGTCCGGACAGGTCAAGGGGACAGTGTGGAGCTGGAAATTTGAAACTAGGATGAGGTGGAGGAAGGGGAAATGAGGAAACTGTTGAAGTCCACATTGATGCCCTGGGGTTGAAGTGTTCCGAGGCGGAAGATGAGGCGTTCTTCCTCCAGGCGTCTGGTGGTGAGGGAGCGGCGGTGGAGGAGGCCCAGCACCTCCATAACCTCGGCAGAGTGGGAGGGGGAGTTGAAATGTTGAGCCACTGGGCGATTTGGTTGATTGGTGCGGGTGTCTCAGAGATGTTCCCTAAAGCGCTCTGCTAGGAGGCGCCCAGTCTCCCCAATGTAGAGGAGACCGCATCAGGAGCAACGGATACAATAGATGATATTAGTGGATGTGCAGGTAAAACTTTGATGGATGTGGAAAGCTCCTTTGGGGCCTTGGATAGAGGTGAGGGAGGAGGTGTGGGCGCAGGTTTTACAGTTCCTGCGGTGGCAGGGGAAAGTGCCAGGATGGGAGGGTGGGTCGTAGGGGGGCGTGGACCTGACCAGGTAGTCACGGAGGGAACGGTCTTTGCGTGACTACCTGGCCTTTATTCCTGATGAAGGGCTTTTGCCCGAAACATCGATTTTGCCTGTCCTCGGATGCTGCCTGAATTGCTGTGCTCTTCCAGCACCACTGATCCAGAATCTGGTTTCCAGCATCTGCAGTCATTGTTTTTACCTTATTGAGTACAGGAGTTGGGAGGTCGTGTTGTGGCTGTACAGGACGTTAGTTAGGCCACTGTTGGAATATTGCGTGCAATTCTGGTCTCCCTCCTATCAGAAAGATGTTGTGTAACTTGAAAGGGTTCAGAAAAGATTTATAAGGTTATTGCCAGGGTTGGAGGATTGGAGATATAGAGAGAGGCTGAACAGGCTGGGGCTGTTTTCCCTGGATCATTGGAGGCTGAGAGGTGACCTTATAGAGTTTTACAAAATTATGAGGATAAATGGACAAAGTCTTTTCCTTGGAGTGGGGGAGTCCAGAACTAGAAGTCATAGGCTTCGGGTGAGAGGGGAAAGATATAAAAGAGCCCTATGGGGCAACTTTTTCACACAGAAGGTGGTACGTAAATGGAATGAGCTGCCAGAGGAAGTGGTGGAGGCTGGTACAATTGCAACTTTTGAAAGGGATTTGGATGGGTATATGAATAGGAAGGGTTTGAAGGGATATGGGCCAAGTGCTGGCAAATGGAATTACATTAGGTTGGCATATCTGGTTGGCTCGGACGAGTTGGACAGAAGGGTCTGTTTCAGTGCTGTACACCTCTATGACTCTATGACTCTAAGTACAGGTGCTGGAAATCAGAAACAAAAACAGAAATTGCTGGAAAATTTCAGCAGGTCTGGCAGCATCTGTGGAGAGAAATCAGTTAAATCTATAAGTTAGCTTGCTGAGCTTTGAAGGTTTGTTTTCAGAATTTTTGTTACCATATTAGATGACATCATCAGTGAGAGGTGGGACATACTACCAACACTTCACCAGAGACTCTCACTGATGATGTTACCTCATATAGCAATGAAACATCTGAAGACAAACCTTCAAGCTCAGCGAGCTAACTTACAGACTTATCATCAACCTGAGCTCCAAATCTTCTCAAAAATCACTATCAGAGTTAATGTTTCAGGTCTAGTGACTCTTCTTCAGAATTCAGAGTTCTGAAGAAGGATGTCTAGACCCAAAATTTTACCTCTGATTTCTCTCCAGTGATGCTGTCAGACCTGCTGAATTTTTCCAGCAATTCAGATTTTAACCTCTCGGGATCGAAGTGTGAATTCTGGTCTGGTTTCAGAATTGTTTTTGTTTGCACCAGACACATTCCTGACATATTATAAGGCAAATGCCTGCAGAAGGCTGCAGAAAATTTACAAATTTTAAAATTAGAGACAATGGGACAAATTGTCATTTTCACTGCCTCGGAGATAAACTGATGGAAGAAGTCACACACATTCCAGAATCTACCCACTTTCCATGGTATTCGGATTTGTTGAATGCTCTTATGAATTGTGGGCATCACTAGTCAAGCAACATTTATTGCTCATCCCTGATTGCCCTAACTGATAGTGAGCTGCTTCGTTGAACAGCTGCATTCTATGTGGTGTAGACACATCCACATTGCTATGGGGCACAAGTTCTGGGATATTTACCCAGCAACAGTGAAAAAACAGCATTTAGTTCCAAGTCAGACTGGTTTGTGATAGGTAGATTGTGGTGTTGCCATGCGTCTGTGCGTGCTAAGAGATGAAGTTTGAAGTTTGGGAAGATGCTGTTGAAGGAATCCTAGTGAATTGTGGAAATTGACGTTGCAGATGGTATACACTGCTGCCTCTACATTTTTGGCAAAGGGATTGAATGTTGAAGGTGGTGCACAGCATAATAACATACCAATGTCTTGTCCTAGATAGTGTTGACCTTCTTAAGAATTGTTGGAGCTGCTCTCAGTGAAGAGTATTCCATTCATATCTTGAAATGTGCCACGTTGATGGTGGACAGATGTTGGGGAGTTAGGAGGTGAGTTACTTGTCGCAGAATTCCAAGCCTCTAATCTCCTCATATAACCATTGTGTTTGTATGGCTTGTCCCATTCAGTATTTTGTCAATAGTAACCCCAGGATGTTGAAAGGGAAGGGTTCAGTGACAACAATGCCACTGAATGTCAAGGGGAGGTAGTCATTTCTCGGCACTTGTGGCATTTGTCAAATTCAGACTGAATATTGCCCAGGCCTGTTGCATTGGACACGGGCTGCATCGATATCTGAGGAGTCATAATGTTGCTGAACATTGTGCAGTTATCAGAGAATATCTTTTCTTCCAGACCTTATGATGAAAGGAAGATCACTGATGAAGCAGCTGAAGATGATTGGATCTAGGACACTATCCTGAGGAACTCCTGCATTTCTGATCCATGTCCAAAAATCATAACCATCTTCCTTTGTGTTGGGAATGACTCCAACCACCAGACAGTATACCCCTCTTTCACACTGATTACAATTTTGCTAATGCTCCTTAATGTCATACTCCACCAAATGTTGCTCTGATATTCATTTTCAGGTCAGTTCTGTTCTCCGTCCTGGGATCAATGCTGTAATTGGGTTAGCAGCTAAATTACTCGGGCAGAATGCAAACTGGGTGCTGTAAGCAGTTTGATGCTGTGCAAGTGCAAATGTCAATGACACTTGCGTCACTTTGCTGATGGTGGAAAATGTGCATCCCTCCTAAACTTTTCTCCTCTCACCTTGAACACATGGCCTCTCATTATTGAATCCCTGACCCTGAGGAAAAAGCTTATCTCTATCCACCCTGTCTGCACCCTTCATGATTTTGTAGACCTCAATCAGATCCTCCCTCAATTCCCTTTTTCTAACGAAAACAATCCTACTCAACCTTTCTTCATAGCTAACACCTTCCATACCAGGCAACATCCTCGTAAACCTTCTCTATACCGTCTCCAAAGCATCCACAGCCTTTTGGCTATGTGGCAACTAGAACTGTACATAGTATTCTAAATGTGGCCGAACCAATGTCTTGTACAATTTTAACATGACTTGCTGCTGTTATACTCAACACCCTGTCCGATGAAGGCAAGCATACTATATGTCTTCTTGACCACTCTATCCACCTGTGCAGCCACCTTCAGGGTACAATGGACCTGAATTCCCAGATCTCTCTGCTCATTAATATTTCCCAAGGCTCTTCCGTTTACAGTATAGTTCGCTCTAGAATTAGACTTCATAAAATGCATCACCTCATTTTGCCCGGATTGAACTCCATCTGCCACTTCTCCGCCCAACTCTCCAGTCTATCTATATTCTCCTGTATTCTTTGACAGTCCCCCATGCTTTCTGTTACTCCATCAATCTTCATGTCATCTGCAAACTTACTGATCAGACCACCAATGCCCTCTTCCAGATTATTTATGTATATCTCAAAAAACAGTGGCACCAGCACTGCTCCCTGTGGAACACCACTGGTCACCTTTCTCCATTTCAAGAAACTCCCTTCAATTCCTACTCTCAATCAGTTCTTTATCCGCCTAGCTAGAACACCCTACACACCATGTGATTTCACTTGCTCTATTAGTTTACCATGGGGAACCTTATCAATCGCCTTACTAAAGTCCATGTGTATGACATCTATAGCCCTTCCTTCATCTATCAACTTAGTCACTTTCTCAAAGAACTCTATTAAATTGATAAGGCATGATCTCCCCTGCACAAAACAACGTTGCCTATCACTGATAAGTTCATTCTTATAAATAGATTCTATCCCTCAGTACCTTCTCCAGCAACTTTCCCACCATTGATGTCAGGCTCACTGGTCTGTAGTTACCTGGAATATCCCATCATCCTTCTTGTACAGGGAGACAACATTAGCAACCCTCCAGTTCTCCAGCACTTCACCTGTGTTTAAGGATGCTACAAAGATATCTGTAAGGGCCCCAGATATTTCCTCTCTAGCCTACCTCAGCAACCTGGGATAAATCCCATCTGGTCCTGGGGATTTGTCCACCTTAATATCCTTTAGCCTATCCAACACATCCTCCCTCTTTATATCAACATGATCCAGAATAAACAAACTTCTATATCTAATCTCAACATTCATCATGTCCCTCTCCTCAATGAGCACTGATGCAAAGTAATTATTCAGAATCTCACCCATTTTCTCAGGTTCGACACACAACCTCCCTTTCTTATCCTTTAGTGGACCAACCTTCTGTCCAGTAACCCCCTTGCTTCTTATATATGAATAAAATGCCTTGGGATTCTTCTTAATTCTGCTTGCTAAGGTTATTTCATAATCCCTTTTAGCCCTTTTTATTCCTCGTTTAAGATTGGTCCTACTCTACCGATATTCCTTCAGGGCCCGTTCTGTTCTTAGCTACCTGGACCTTATGTAAGCTTCCCTTTTCCTCTTGGCTAGTTGCATGTCATCCATGTCATCCAGTCATCCATGTTTCACGAATCTTGCCTTTCCTATCCCTTGTTTTCAAAGGGACATGCCTATCCTGCATTATCTTCAACATATCTTTGAAAGCCTCCCACATATCAAATATGGACTTCCCTTCAAATAGCTGCCCCCAATCCACATTTCCCAGTCCTGCCAAATTTTGATATAATTGGCCTTGGCCCAGTTTAGTACTTTTCCCTTAGGACCACTCTCATCTTGACCATGAGTATTCTAAAACTTACAGAATTGTGGTCACTATTCCCAAAGAAATCCCCCACTACAATTTCTACCACCTCGCCTGGCTCATTCCCCAACACCAGGTCCAATATGGCACCTTCCCTAGTTGGACCAGTGGCATACTGCTCTCGAAAACTTTTATGGCTGCTCCTTACAAATTCTGCCCCATTCAGACCTCTTGACACTAAGTATACCCTAGTCAATGTTGGGAAAATTAAAATCTCCCATCACCACCATTCTGTATAAAGTTATACAGCACAGAAACAGATCCTTTGGTCCAATTCATCCATGACAAATAGATATCCTAACCTAATATAATTCCATTTTCCAGTATTTGGCCTACATCCCTCTAAACCCTTCCTATTCATAGAACATAGAACATTACAGCACAGTACAGGCCCTTTGGCCCTCGATGCTGTGCTGACCTGTGGAACCAATCTGAAGCCTATCTGTCCTTCACTATTCCATTTTTATCCAGTGACCATTTAAATGCCCTTAAAGTTGGCAAGTCTACTATTGTTTCAGGCAGTGTGTTCCACGCCCCAGATACTCTCTGAGGAAAGAAACTACCTCTAACATCTGTCCTATATCTATCACCCCTCAATTTAAAGCTATGTCCCCTCATGCTAGCCATCACCATCTGAGGAAAAAGGTTCTCACTGTCCACCCTATCTAACCCTCTGATTATCTTTTTTGTCTCAATTAAGTCACCTCAAAACTTCTTCTCTCTAACAATAACAATCTAAACTCCCTCAGCCTTTCCTCATAAGACCTTCCCTTCATATCAGGCAACATCCTAGTAAACCTCATCTTTCCAAAGCTTTCACATCCTTCCTGTAATACAGTGACCAGAACTGTATGCAATACTCCAAGTGTGGCCACACCAGATCACACCTCCATTGTTTCAGGGAATCACTAAGTCAGGAAATCGTTTGCTTAATGATTCTCCAGGATTAGGGCATTTACATTTTATTATCTCCGAGGATGACCTCATCCTACCATTGTACTTGGGGTAACATGTGGTTATGGGGAGGAGGCAGAGTACATGTGAGCATTACCAACTGACCTGTATAAAGAGGATGTGTTTTCTTTGTTCGGGGCATCTTTGATTCGACTTTGCACGCCTGTGTAAAGTGTCAAAGGGGGTCACCCAGCTTGTACAGGCTTTAATAAACTTTAACTGTTTGCAGAAGTTGGTGTGTGCAAATTGCATCTTGTGTGTGAAACCTTGGGAAAATAACCTAGCAAAAGGCTCTGCAATCTCCTCCCTGACTTCTCAGAGAATCCTAGGATAAACCCTAACCGGCCCAGGGGACTTATCTATTTTCACACTTTCCAGAATTGTTAACACCTCCTCCTTGTGAACCTCAATCCCATCTAATCAAGTAGACTGTATCTCAGTAGTCTCCTTGACAACATTGTCTTTTTCCAGTGTGAATACTGACGAAAAATATTTACTTAGTGCTTCCCCATCTCCTTGGATTCCACACACAACTTCCCACTACTATCCTTGATTGTCCCTAATCTCTCTCACATCATTCCTTTATTCCTGATATACCTATAGAAAGCTTTAGGCTTTTCCTTGTTCAAATCTGCCAACAACTTCTCATGTCCCCTCCAGGTTTTTCTTAGCTCTCTCTTTAGGTAGTTCCTGGCTAACTTGTAACTCTCAAGTGTCCTAACTGTGCCTTCATGTCTCATCCTAACATAAGCCTTCTTCTTCCTCTTGACAAGAGATTCAACTTCTTGAGTAAACCACGGCTCCTTCGCTCAACCACTTTCGCCCTGCCTGACAGGTACATGTGTATCAAGGACCCACAGTAACTGTTCCTTGAATAAGCTCCACATTTCAATTGTGCCCATCCCTTGCAGTTCCCTTCCCCATCCTGTGCATTCTAAACTTTGCCCAATTGCATCACAATTGTCTTTCCTCCAGCAATAATTCTGGCCTTTCTATCACTAAAGTAACATAACCAAATTGTGGTCACTATTTCCAAAATGCTCACCTACCTCCAAATCTAACACCTCTCCAGGTTCATTACACAGTACCAAA
This sequence comes from Chiloscyllium plagiosum, assembly GCF_037043375.1. NCBI lineage: Eukaryota > Metazoa > Chordata > Chondrichthyes > Orectolobiformes > Hemiscylliidae > Chiloscyllium > Chiloscyllium plagiosum. The sequence continues at coordinate 36,922,454 of NW_028270147.1, read as the reverse complement.
TCCAATGTGACCTCACCCTTGTTGGCTCATCTACATACTGTGTCAGGGAACCCTCCTGCACACATTGGACAAAAACTGACCCATCTACAGTACTCAAACTTTAATATTTCCAGTCAATATTTGGAAAGTTAAAGTCCCCCATAACAACCACCCTGTTACTCTTGCTCCAATCCAGAGTTATCTTTGCTATCCTTTCCTCGAGAGAACTCCCAACAGGGTGCCTTTCCTTTCTGTTTCTTGCCTCAGCCCATACTACCTCAGTAGATGAGTCCTCAAACATCCTTTTTGCCACCGTTATACTGTCCTTGACTAACAATGCCACCCCCCCCCCCTTTTACCCTCTTCTCTGTTCTTACTGAAACAACCCGGAACCTGTAACAACCATTCCTGTTCCTGTTCTATCCATGTCTCCAAAATGGCCACAACATCGAAGTCCCAGATACCAACCCACACTGCAAGTTCACTCATCTTATTCCAGCTACTCCTGGTGTTGAAGTAGACACACTTAAACCCAACTTCCTGCTTGCTGGTGAACTCTTGCGACATTGAAACCTTATTTCTGACCCCACTACTATCAATCACCTGGACACTAGAACGACAATTTAGGTTCCCAAACCCCTGCTGAACTAGTTTAAATCCTCCCAAAAAGCATTCACACATTTTTCCCCCAGGATATTGCTACCCCTCTGGTTCAGGTGTAGACTATTCTGTTTGTAGAGGTCCAGAATGAGCCCCAATTATCCACTGAGGAAGGGTATCTGAAACCCTTCCCCCTCACCATCCCTATAGCCACATGTTCAACTCCTCTCTTTCCCTATTCCTCGCCTCACTAGCATGTGGCACTGGCAACAAACCAGAGACAACAACTCTGTTTGTTCTAGCTCTAAGCTTCCATCCTTGCTCCCTGAATTTCTGCCTTAAATCCCCATCTCTCTTCCTACCTATGTCGTTGGTGCCTATGTGGGCCATGACTTGGCGTTGCACCCCCTTCCCCTCAAGGATCCCAAAAACACAATCAGAGACATCATGAACCCTGGCACCTGGGAGGCAACACACCAACCATGAATCTCCCATGTGTCCCCCTAACAATGGAGTCCCCATTGACTAATGCTCTGCTCATCTGCCCCTTTCCCTTCTGTGCCAGAGACCCTCTCACCTTAAACCTATGCTGCATACTTTTGGACTCGACCTTCCTGGGAAAAGGATCTTGGTATTCACTCTATTCTTGACCCCCCATGATTTTATGAATTTCTATAAGGTCACTTCTCAGCCTCCATCGATCCAGGGAAAGAAGTGCCATTTTATTCAGCGTCTCCATATATCTCAAACCCTCCAGTCCCAGCAACATCCTTGTAAATTATTTCTGAACCCTTTCAAGTTTAATCATTTTTTTTACAGCAAGGAGATTTGAATTGAACGCAGTGGCCTGTACACCTGCAACGTGAAGTCTCAACTCCCATATTCAATGCACTGACTAATGAAGGTAAGCATGCTAAATGCCTCCCTCACCACCCTGTCTACCTGTGACTCCACTTTCAAAGAACTATATACCTGCACCCTTAGTTCTCTTTGCTTGGCAACACTTCCTTGGGACCTACCATTAACTGTATAAGTCCTGGGCTGGTCTGTCTTACCAAAATACAACACCTCACCTTTATCTAAATTAAACTCCAGCTACCACTCTTCAGCCCATTGGCCCATCTTATCAAGGTACCGTTGTACATTGAGATAACCTTCTTCACTGCCCAATATACTCAAACACTGGTGTAATCTGCAAACGTAATAACCATACCTCCTGAATTCGCATCGAAATCAGTTATATAAATGATGAAAAGCAATGGACTCAACATTGATTCTTGCAGCACGCAGCTGGTCACAGGTCAACAGTCCAAACAACAACCATCTATCACCACATTTTTTTTCTCCTACCTTCAAGCCAATTTTGGATCCATTTTTGGCTAACTCACCCAGGATTCCATGTGATCTAACCTTACTGAACAGTCTACTGTGTGGAACCTTATCGAACGACTTGCTGAAATCCATATAGACAATGCCATCATCAGTGGAATTTTTAGTTGAAGATCATTGCACATGTTTCAGCCTTGTGTTTGTTCTCATATTCTAATAATAGTTGGTGTCATCTGCTCTGCCAAATGACAACTGAAATACACCCCACCTTCATTTGGACAAGATATGACATCACACCCTCCAACAAACAGCACTTGTCCAGGTGCACAATGGCCATTGAAAGATGTCATGGATGCAAGGGATCCTGATGAATTCTGGGATATGTGCTGTTCAGTAAAATACAACGACAAGATACGTCTCTCTAAAAAACTAAAACCAAAAAATATAAGATTCTGCCCAAGGAGTTTTACTTGAGCTTTCAGAGGGAGTAGATGTATTTGTTCTAAATGCCAAAGAATCCTGGTAATTATGCCTGACCAAATATTTTTTACTTATGGCTATCATGCAATAACCATCTTGTTATCTCAGAACAGTGCCTCTTTTGTGGATACTTTCTACTGAAGTATCTTTGAGCAATAATCACTGAAAAGGCCCCAGGCAAAGTAAAGATAAGAGAAGACTGGTCATAGCAAACTAGCTTAAACATCTTTTTAATGAGTACTGCATTCTGATAGAGGTGGCAAATACTGTAAAGGTTAGCAAGTTTTGAGAAAATTTGTAGCCCAGGTTGAGGTTCTGGATGTAGGTTTGCTCGCTGAGCTGGAAGGTTCATTTTCAGATTAGGTTACATCTTCAGTGAGCCTGCAGATGAAATTGGCTTATGTCACTGAGGATGTTACCTAGTATGGTGATGAAATGTCTGAAAATGAACCTTCCAGCTCAGCGAGCAAACCTACATCCAGAACTATAAAGGTGCCAGAGGTGATCCTTTGGGGAAAATACCACAACAGGTGGCATAAAACTTGTGTTATCTAGTTTCTTTAATACAGAAAATAGCTTCCTATCTTAATTCTTCAAGGTGTCTTTGTCCATTACTTTTCTGTTAGTCCACAGCTGGAACCCAGCCTCTGTCAAGATTCTGGCTAGTGCGTAAATTCAGTACAGGTTAGCTCTCTTATGGTCAGGCAAAAATTGAAGACTCATTGTGTAGGTAATAAAACTGTGGTGCAAGTGCAGCTTTGACCCCCCATGGCATAGAACATAATAACTGATGCTGACCATTGTCAGTTTTATAGTTACTTCCATGAGTTAATGAGAGTAACAACTATTGTAATGTTTATGTAGATTGGCCAGCACTGGAAGCACATGAAAGAACTTGCATTAATATAGTGCCTCATTAATTCCCTAGGATATTCCAAAGTGCTTTACATCCAATTAATTCCTTCTGATGTGATGCTCACTATGAATTATGTAGGAAAAGATAATCTAGGCAAATTCTGATAAATCAAAGTTACTTTGGAACAAATCTGGTTGGAATTCAGACTCATTCCAATTCATAGATGCAAAAACTACATAGTCTGAATGAATCTTAAAAATGCAATCTTTACTAGTGGATTTTAGTTTTCTTGGAGCTTGAATTTCTTTTTCTGCAGGATTTCTGATGATCTGAGCTTTGATTTAGGAGAGATTAATTCATCCAGAGATAGCTGTGAAGGGTGGGTTTGAAATTGCAATGAGGTATTAAAAAGAAATCTAACTCTACCCTTTGTAATGCATTCTAACATTTAAAATTAATTATATTTTACTATTAAGAGAATTTTTAATGTATTATGGCTAACAAAAGATCATGTTTAGTGCTGCACTGACAGACAGTGACTCTGACATTTAGTTTAGTTCTACCTATTTCAATTTAGTTGAGTTATTTCGCCAGTAAGACAGTTTCAAATTATAGCCTCGAAAAGCCAACAAGAGAGGTACTTTAATCTTTCATTTATTTATATATATACATATTCTTTAACTTATTTTAAAGTAACAAAACCATTCTGGGGAACCATTTCTCCTTGCTCTAATTCTTCCTTCATTCCAAACTCAGTGTGATTTTAATCAGGGCTTTGTTTTCTATGCTGTCTCTTCCATCCCAATTACACTCCTGAGACACCAGTCTTTTGATTGCATGAACCCTTGTACCTTGTAAAGAGCATTCAATTAAAATGCACATAATTTCCCGACAGATTATTTTAATGTACTTTGTTTTTGAACTCTCCTTAGTTCAGCCAATGTGTTAATTCATACTATGTAGTACATTGTCTTTGGTTCTGAAATAGGAGGATATTATTTGTTTGTTCAGTAAACTTATTTCAGTTCTCCTGGCAATATTTAATTCTGCCTCACTAGACTAGGGGAAACTGTACAATGCGGTCATTATAGATGGGATATAAAGTTATTTCTCTTTCAGTTTGCTGGGATTGATGTGGTTATTCATCTTATACTAACTGTACAGTCCTACACAGCAAAAACATGGCAAGGTGTGATTGATCATTGACCCTATTTATAAGAAATTGCACAAAATCATTTTCTGTTCACTAGTTTTTGATTGCATTCCCTGTATTAATGATTACTTCTCTAACTTGGTCAATGGGATTTCAGTGGGTGCTTCCTTCCCTGTTTGGAAGAATTAATCAAGAGATTCTAAAAATTGCTATGGTATTAGAAAAAGGCTGCTTATGTTCAGTGTCTCAACAATCATGAACCAGTTACTCGATGGATCATCACGTTTCGTTTGTGGCTTACATTACTCATGAGTTAAACTTTGCGTAGCTGTTGTCAATTTTAAGCATTTGTTAATATTCCAAGATTTTATGGAATCAAATGTTTTGGTAATAGGTGAACACTTTCAGTTAAAACAAGTAAAATAAGTCTCCAATATTACAAACATGAGAAAATGAGGTCAATGATTTTGTTGTAATTTTCATGACTTCAAGTTTCATCTACACAATCTGGAAATAATCATGAAGTTACTGTGTGCTCAATAACTGTTTGTTGGAGAAATTAGCCCAATAAATTAGAGATCACAAAGCACAATTTGAAGTGAAATTGACAAACAGTTTATTAGTACGGCGATATTGCAGAAGAGCACTTGACGAAACTGAAACAGCACAGACAGTCTGTCCAGGTAGCTGAGAGTTCTCTCCTCAAGCTGAGGATGAAGCCAGGTTTTATTGGAACCTTGTATAATAAATAGGGAAAGATACAATGCATTTGGAAATTAAATAATCCAGTTACAATGATGATAATTGAAAAATAGTTATCGGAAGAATGTCCTGATTGTCGATACAATATAGTATCCTGACAGTATCAATGAGTTCTTGATGGGATCAGGAGATTACAGCTCTCTTTGCAGGTAACTGAGAATGTCTCTTTTGAAACAGTAAGGTGCTTTCCATTGTTTCTGTCCTGGGAGCGAGGTCCTTTGATGCCTTTCTGTCTGACCTGTCCTTTGTGTGGCTTTGGTATTGCTGTGTTTTGAGTTAAAAATCACACAACTCCAGGTTATAGTCCAACAGATTTAATTGGAAGCACTAGCTTTCGGAGCGTTGCTCCTTCATCAGGTAGTTGTAGAGTACACAATTGTAAGGCACAGAATTTATGGCAAAATTTACAATGTGATGTAACTGAAATTATACATTGAAAAATACCTTGATTGTATGTTGAGTCTTTCATCTGTTCGAATACCATGATAGTTTCACTTCTTTCATGTGTAAATCACAAAACCTTTTTTAAAAAGTTGCATTCTCAGTGTTTTGAGACTGCCCATGGGGCTTTGGGACAGCTGTGTTGACTGGGTATTGTTAGTGTGTTTTGGGAAGTGTATTCCCTTGTCTGCGAGTGACTATAGTTCTGTCTGGTTTTGCTTGTCAGCCTGTTTGGTCACTGCGGAGGCATTCTGGGGTTTCCAGAATAGTTTGGCCAAGCTTGCTTTCCTATGTTCTGTGTGGCCCTACTATGGGCAGACCAGGTGGCAGATTTTTCCCCACACTGTTATAATCACCAATTTGACACCATCAATCCAATCTCTTCATTATAGCTGCTTTTTGGCTGAGGTGTTGTTTAATTTTTTTTCTCTCTCCTTCTTTAATGTTATTTTCTCTCATTCCTTGCAAATCTGTTCACCACAATGTCATGAATAGTTGGAGAGAAAAAGCAGTACTGGGTATTTGCTAACTTTCTGTCATGTCTGACTATTGCTGCAGCCCAGTACTCATCAAGAGTCCTAGTGCTAATAGGGGAACTGCACATACAGCAGTTGAAGTTAAATAAGTGTTAGAAGCTATTGGAAGGTAAAAGAAAATGGTTACAGGCAACAGTAAGAGGAATCCAAAGAAATACTTAAATTATATAATAATGGAGTCATGCCATGCATATTAGCTTGTACAGAAATTCTTTCTCCAATACTAGATGAGTGGTATAAAGGCACCTGAAATGAAATTGGTTCAGTAATTTGCTTTAGGTGTGAAACAACTTACAGACATTCATCTCTCAATGATTTGACTTCAGACCATAGATGAATAACCTTAGTTTCAAAAAAATGAGGATGCAAGATCTATCTGTTTCTGTTATTAGTGTGCCAAGAGGTGCATTTCAAAAATGAAGGAAAGACATATTCTTTTGGTACAGAAATATAGGACAACTGCAAGACCTTTGGAAAAGCACAGGTCTGATTTCACTTGGCTTTTTAAAAATTCTTTGTGGGATGTCGGCATTGCTGGCTGGGCCAGCATTTATTGACTGTCCCTAGTCACCCTTGAGAAGGTGGCGATGAGCTGCCTTCTTGAACCGCTGCAGTCTACCTGCTGTGGGTTGACCCACAAACATTCAGGTGGGAATTCCAGTAAAGGAATGGCGATATATTTCCAAGTCAGGATAGTGAGTGACTTGGAGGGGAACTTGCAGGTAGTGGTGTGCCCATGTATCTGCTGCCCTTGTCTTTCTAGATGTAAGTGATCATGGGTTTGAGAAGTGCTGTCAATTGATCTTTAATGAATTTCTGCACTGCATCCTGTAGGCAGTACATATACTGAGCATCAGTGGTGGAGAGAGTGGATGTTTGCGATGTGGGGCCAGTCAAGCAGGTTGCTTGGTCTTGGATAGTGTCAAGTTTCTTGAATGTTGTTGGAGCTGCCCCATCCAGGCAAGTGCCAGGGATCCGGAGTTCCAAAGAGAAACTCGACAAACTCTTCATTAGAGCTGAAAATATGAAGTAGCTAGTTTGACAGCAATCTTCTAGAACACCTTTTGTTGAGGTGAAAGGAGTAAAGAGAAAATGGTGATTATTAAGAAGGCAATGAAATGTCACATTTTATTTTAAACAGCGAAGGAGCCAAAGGTGCAATCGGAACAATGTGTAGAAAGTGTAAAGGTAAAAGGGAAACGATTTAAAAAGGATCTGGGGGATAACTTTTTCTTGCAGAGGAGGGTTGTGTTTATGGAATGAGCTGCGAGAGAAAGTAGTGGAGGCGGATATAATTACAACATTTAAAAGGCAGCTGGATGGGTACATTAATGGGAAGCATTTAGAGGGATATGGGCCAAATGCTGGCAAATGTGACTAGATCAGGTTGGGATGTCTGGTCGAGGCGGACAGGTTGGACCAAAGAGTCTGTTTCCATGCTGTTTGAATCTACACTCTGTAACAAAAAAAAATTTTCTATATAGTGTAGTTATAATGTGGAACTTTCTGTCACATATCATTGCTGAAGCAGAACCTATTTTTCATTGGAAAAGAATGAGAGAGCCATTTACACAAGTTAAGCCATATATGTGCTTGATGTGGCTTTAGATTTGGCCCCTAAACAAATTGCAATAACAAACTTGATGGTTTCAATGTTATGTCTTTGTATTGGAGCCTTTTACAAGCTTCTAGAAAAATTACCCTCTTTACCACAGACGAACCTTTTGAGATTGGTGCACCTCATCCTCAAAGAGCAACTTGTTTGAATATCAACGAAGAGTAAGTCTCAGTTTGCTAGCAATGATTGCAATGCTAACCTTCACACCAAGCTACCAGCAATAGGCATTTGTTCCTCAAAGGTATGAAACCTTTCAATTTTCCCTTATATAAATATGGATCTATGTCTGCCTGAGTCAAATATCCACTGCAACTGAGAGGGCAAATTAACCTCTATTATTTTGTCCCTGACAAAGCCTTAGCTTGTGCTCCAGAGCTCACCATTTGATGCATTATATAAGAGGGGAACCCACGCACTCACATTATTTGTATTGAATGCAATATATTAGTGCAGCATAGCACAATGAACAATTGGCAATTTTATTGAAAAACCCACTGCACTTTCAGAAAAATCAGATGCACATTGACTGCTGCAGTATAAACAGGTTCTCAGTAACAGAAGGATGCTGTCAGTGCTATCCAGGATCATTAATACAATCTGTACCAACCCTCTGCGGGGGTGGAGGACTTCACTGACAACCACTGAAATGAGGGCAGTGCTAGATTAATGTCATCATTAAAGGAAGACTTCTGAGGCCACCAAGCACATGATAAGTGACAGGACAGAGTGGATGAACCTGTGTCCAAGATTGTGTTAATGCTTTCAGCCTAGACAGTGATAATTGTTTCAGACTAGAAATCATTTTGGTTTTGATACAAGGAAATCTGAATTTAGATTTTTATTTTAAAGACAAGTGGTAAGTAAGTCAAAACAGAACTATGGGCTTGATGGTAAGGAAATGTTCATAAGCAAGTTCACTAAATTCAGCTGGGTCACTGCCTTTATTATCCTTCACCCAACCATCCCCCTACAGCTGCCAGGACATTTCAATATTTTTGAGAAGAATGATAGGATACTTTACCATTTGTTCAAACAGAGCCATGCAATAATAGAATTACTGAGAAATGGCTGAAGGTGCTGGATACCAAGAAGACTTTGAGCCCTGATAACATGCTGGAAATAATACTGAAGATTTGTGCTCTAAAACTAGCTATGTCCCTGGCAAAGCTGTTCCAGTATAGTTACAGCACTGGCACCTACCCCGGCAGTGTGGAAAATTGCCCGGATAGGTCACAAAGCTTACTTTGGAGTAATGAAGATCAGTGTTGGACTGATCAATTTGGCTGCTGTGCTGCTTACTCAAAAATAATAAAGACCATAGCAACAGGAGTAGGCCATTCAGCCTCTTGAGTCTGAGATCATGGTTGATCTGTGGCCCAACTCCATATACCTGCCTTTGGCCCATATCTCTGAATACTTTTGCTTAACAAAAATTTATCTATCTCAGGTTTAAAATTAACAGCTGATCAGCATTCATTGCTATTTGTGGAAGAGGTTTCCAAACATCTACCACCTTTTTTTGTGTAGTAGCACTTCCTAACATCTCTCCTGAATGATCTCACCCTAATTCTCAGACTTCATCCCCTAATTCTAGAAACCCCAAACAGTGTAATTAGTTTATTACCCTGTCTTTTCCTGTTAATATCTTGAAGAATTTGGATCAGATAACCCTTGATTCTTCTAAATTCTAAAGAAAACAAACCTAATTTGTGTAATCTTTCCTCATTACTTATCCCCTGATGTCCTGGTATCATTCTTGTAACCTATGTTTTACTCCCTCCAAGGCTGATATGTCCTTCCTAAGGTATGGTGCCCAGATCTGCTCACAGTACTCCAACTGGCATCTAACTAGAGTGTTGTGTAACTGCAGCATAACACCTACATCTGTGTACAGTGCTCCAGTCCTTTAGATATAAAGTCCAGTATTCTTTTAGCTCTCTTGATTATTTTCTGTACCTGTTCCTGACATTTTAAAGATCTATGCTCCTGAACCTCCCAGATGCTTTGGACATCCATTGTATTTAACTGCATACCATCTAAAAAGTACCCTGCTCCATGCTTTTTCAGTTCAAAACAAAAAATTCACACTTGCTTACACTGAACTCCGTCTACTACAGTTTTGCCCATTCGCTTAGGCCATCAATATCCCTTTATAATTTTATGGTATCATCTACACTGTCGACAATGCTGTCTAATTTTATGCTATCTGCAAATTTGGATATATGACCTCATGATATTATCCAGGTTGTCAATAACTAATGTGAATAATTAAGGCACTGACAGATCTTTGTGTAACACCACTAGTCATATCCTTCCATTGTGAGGACCTACCCATTATCCCTACTTTCTGTCACTTGTCACTCAACCAATTCCCCAGCCCTGTCAGTAATTTGACCTCACATTTGTAGCTTCTACCTTAGTTAGCAGCCTTTTATATGGGATTTTATCAAATGTTTTCTATAATCCATGTAAGCAACATGCATAGCATTTTGCCTGTCACTACCCTAGTCACCTCTTCAAAATATTCAACAAAATTTGTCAGGCATGACGTACTTGTCATGAATCTATACTGCCTTGGTCTGATTAACTGAATATTTAAGGTGTTTAGTTACCTCGTTCTTGATGAGGCTTCAACAACTTTCCAACCACAGATGTTAGGCTAACTGATCTGTAATTCCCTGATTTTCCTCTTTCACCCTTCTTAAAGTATGGAGTGACATGTGCAATTTTCCAAGCCAGAGGAACAAATCATGTATGTAAGGAAAGAACTCAGAAAGATTAGAGTTATGATGTCTACAATGTACTCCCTACTTTCTTTAACACCCTCAGATGCAAAACGTCAGGACCTGTGGATTTGTTATGTTTTAATTCCATTAATTTCTTCATTACTGATGTTTTAGTTAAGTTTATTTTGCTCAGTCCCTGTTCTCATTTCACTATTAATTTCCTCAGGATTTCTGGCAAGCTATCCTCCTTTACTACTGTAAATACTGAGGTAAAGTAATTATTCACCATCTCTGCCATTTCTCCATAGTCATTGACAATGTCCCTTCTTTCAGCCTTTAGATTAGATTAGATTAGATTACAGTGTGGAAACAGGCCCTTCGGCCCAACAAGTCCGCACCGACCCGCCGAAGCAAAACCCACCCATACCCCTACATTTATCCCTTACCTAACACTACGGGCAATTTAGTATGGACAATTCACCTAACCTGCACATCTTTGGACTGTGGGAGGAAACCGGAGCACCCGGAGGAAACCCACGCAGACACGGGGAGAACGTGCAAACTCCACACAGTCAGTCGCCTGAGTCGGGAATTGAACCCGGGTCTCTGGCGCTGCGAGGCAGCAGTGCTAACCACTGTGCCACCGTGCCGCCCACAAGGTGTATAAACACCTTGTAAAATTCACTTTAGTGAGTGAATTTTACAAGGTGTTTATACACATTAACTGAGCCATCCTGGAGATGTATAGTCATTCGTATATCCAGGACTACTCTCCGCCCTCCCTCAGGGAAGCCAATATCTCCCTTATTTTAAAGAAAAGACCCTGAGGATTGTGCATCATACAGACCCATCTCATTATTGAATGTAGACTTCAAACTTTTATCAAAGGTGCTGGCTCTGAGGTTGGAAGAGTTGTTGCCCATTACTATAAAAGAAGACCAGACAGGTTTTATCAAGGGCCGTAGCTCTTCCAATAATATCAGTCGGGAATTGAATATAGTGCAAATATGTCAGCAGAGAATGATTCCGAGCTTGGTGGTCTCCCTGGATGCAGAAAAGATTTTTGATCGGATGGAATGATCTTATCTCTTTGATGTTCTAGATCGCATTGGTCTGGAGGAAGGGCCTTCGCCAGGTGGGTGGCAGTGTTACATAGAGACCCCAAGATGGTGGTTATCACAACTGGTGTCAAATCAAGCAATTTTAGTGTGGGATGTCCTCTCTTGCCACTGCTGTTTACCCTGGTAATTGAGCTGTTGACAGAGGCCATCCAAAAGGACCCTGAAATAGTGACACCAATGGTGGGAATTGGGAACACAAAATTACTCTTTATATGGATGATGTCTTTCTGTTTTGGCTAACCCGGAAAATTCCATACCCCAGCTAATACAAAAACTTAAACTATTTGGCAATTTTTCAGGATACAAGATAAATTTTGCAAAGTTGCAAGTGATGGCTGTTGGGGGGATTGGTGGAAGTTCTGAAGCTGGAGGACGGAATGGAGTTTCCTTTTAGGTGGTCACAACAAGGTTTTCTCTATCTGGGAATCTTTATTATCCCTACCTTCCATCAGCTATACAAAGCTAAATTCATACAATTGTTTGAGAGAATAAAGCAGAATTTGCAGTGGTGGGAGGGATTACCCACATCATGGTTAGGCCATGTAGCCTTGATTAAAATGAATGTTCTTTATTTGGTGCCGTAGGCACCCCCGAATTAAATTTACCAAGCTGCAACTTCTGCAGCATATGGGGGTGGCAGGATGGACCTCCCAGATCTGGAAAGATACCAAATCGGTGCCCTGTGGGTGAATGGGGGCATAAGGACAAGAGGTCGATTCGGGTTGACGTGAAGGCCTCGCAGGCAAGATTTCCCCTCATCAACTTACTGTGTATGGACAAAATGATATCTGTGGCTGAGCACTATGAGAGCCAATTATTATAAATACAGTGAAAAAATGGAGGATAATGCGGCAGGGTCTGGGCACTTTGCTTAAAACTTGGCCATTCACCCCATTAGAGGAACCCCCAGGATTTAGACCTGGGACAATGAATTCTGGCTTTAGAACATGAGAGGGTAAGGGAATCTCCTGTTTGGGAGATTTATTTTAGGGAGAGGTCTTGATGTCTTTCAATTAATCAAGTCAGAAATATGGGATTTGTCATAGGGACCTATTCTGATGTTTCCAGGTTAGGGATTATATATAGAAGACAACCACACTCTTGGCCCAGCCCTACAAATCGAATACAGAAAGAGTGCTCAGATGTGGGGGAGCTCTTTCAGTTAATACTATATATCATCTGCAGAGAGGGAGCGCTTTGGGAGATATGGAGAGACTCCACGGGATCTGGAATCAGGAGTTAGGGCAAGAACTCTCATCAGAAACATAGGAGGATATATGGGGGAATGTAAAGAAAATTTCAATATGCAATAAAGCACAAGCTATGCAATTGAAGATCCTTCACAGGGCCCACATGGCACCAGAGAGGTTAGCAAAGTTTAAAGAAGAATCTTCTCCAAAATGTCCCAAATGTAAAATCAGTGTAGGCACCCTTACACATTGCTTTTGGTCCTGCTACAAGATCCACGGATGCCATATTAAATGCGCTGGAGAAGATCCTAGGAATTGAAGTTGAAGTGGATCTGGTATCCCTTCTTTTGGGACTACCATATTTGCCCTCTATGGTTGAGCATGGGAAGAGGTTATTTAACATTCTTACACAGTGCGAGGAAGAACATTCTAATGAATTGGATATTAGACAAATCTCCAGGTCTTGTGGGGTGGCGCAGACTTGTGATGGAGCACGTGCTGCAAGATTATCTGATGAGTACGGTGAGCAATTTTATAAGACATGGCAGCCCTTTCTAAATTACATAGTCATGGATCTATCAGGGATACTGATTAGGGCCTTTATATAGCCGCAAGGACTGCATATGGTGGTCCAGGGACCTTGGGGTGGGGGGGGGGGGGGTGGATGGGAGGCCTAGTAAATACTGACATAATAATTGTCATTCCTGTGGACTGGAGCTTTGGTTGAGGTGCGGCGAGTGGAGTAATGCATTGTGGTGTAATGTAATGTAATTTAATCTTATTGGACTGTAATTTAACTTAAAACTATTCCATTTAATTTGAGTTTATTTTTAACTTGGGTTAAGTTAAGTAAATATGTGATGTTTGTATCTTGAAGAGTAGTAGGTAGTTTATTGTTAACATTAATGTAATATAATAATGTGGTATTATTTCAGGTATTTTTGTACTTTTATAACTTTTTTTGTAAAAAAAAACATTTTTCAATCAATATATATGTTTAAAAGCTCCTATTTGTAATACCCTGGTTTTGGTAGATATTTACCTAATTCCTGCATGTATCCAATTCAGCACTATAGAGCTGCTACCAAGGGGTCTATAAACAACACTTATTATACTTTTAGATCCTTTACTGTTCTCGGTTTGATCCATATGGTCTCCACTGAATGCTTTTCCCTCATTATATTCTCCCTCACCAATTAAGTAATTTTGCTTCTAATCACTAAGACTTCTCCACTCCTCCGTCTTTTTCCCTGTCTGTCCTATAAACCTTAAACCCTGGTATATTTAGTTCTCAATCCCGACCATCCTGCAGCCATGTCTCAATAATGGTTTCTACATCATAATCTTCAATTTGGAAGTTGTGCCTGCAGCCCATTTAATGTATTCCTTACACTCCATACATTTTTATGTAGAATTCTTATTTGGTCCATGTAAGCTGCCCCTCAACACTGAAGCTTTATTCACCTGTTTATTATTTTTTCTCTTGCAGTTTAATCAATACTTTTCTTATAATTTTGCCAGTACTGTAATTCCAAAAGTTTCTACCTCTGCCCTCTCAAGCTTAGCAAACCAAGTTGCCTCCACCCTCAAGTCTGAGCTAGTGACATCTTCATGGATACTGTAGGGTTCCTGCTCCTCCACTTGAACCATCTTAGCTCAACTACATTTCTTACAGTTTTTTTGAAATTTTATTTTTCCTCCTTCCTTGTTCTTCTCTTTTCTATCCTTACTCTATTTCTTGTTCCTTTTCTTTCTGTTGAAGTTCTAATTTCTGCTGCTCTAATTTTAATATTTTCTAATACTATTTTATCTGTTTCCTTGTCCTCATTTTCCACCTGTAAGCCATCAATTACTCCATACAAAATTTTGGGATTTTCTGGCTCTTGGCTGAATTTCTCAATAAATCTTTTAACTATTCAAAGGACAGGAATTTTAAATCCTTGAAAGTTATTTCACTAATTCGGGTCAGAACAAAATGGCCTCACATAAAGACATTTCAATTGTTTCACAGTATAATCTTAAGAAAGCCTTTTGCAGTTCTTTTTAAATTGATTTTGAGGTGACAATTCATATTCATTTCATTTGTCAGATCAAATCACTGTATAAGCATGCAGTCCCAAGAGCACACTGATGTAGGGCTGAAACTTTATTTTTAACTCCTGTCTTTTTGTATTCTCTAAAGGGAAAATAACACAAAGTGTTTAGGACATCATCTGAAGGAGCTCATCACATCCTTGTTATTGTTGTAGTCATAAAAGAACACAGTCCAGTCCATTTTGACTTGCCTTTTCCTTCTTTGGTTATTGTTTGAAGTTTCCTTCATGTGTTAAGTGTTCTGGACTAGGCCAGACTACTTAAAACATTCTTGAGCAGGCAACCTAGACTCTAACTTTGCAATTTGTTTTGGTAAGTATACAGTGAAAATTACCCAGAGTAAGTTAGATAGGTTGACTACCAGGTTTTAAAACAGACAGAAATTTATTCACAAAACTACACAATGAAATACAAGGAACAGAATAAAGAACCCCTACAGAACTAAGTCTATCCAAGCTAGACTTAATTATGCTGTTCTGAATATACATAACAGTCCCAATAAGCAAACCCTCTTAAAAGACAGTCAGGTTGAAGTTAGAAGGGCAGAAAGAGAGAGAGAGAGGCCCCACACAGCTGAGCTCCTAACTAGTTCTGGACTGAACTGCTCAGCTAGAGAGCTGACCACTCCCCTTTCATTATACAGGTCACTCCTAAGACATAACCATTTTGGACTGAAGTCTAATCTGTTTACATATAAACAAAAGGTCCTCTCGATACCCTTTAATCTCTGTACCAAACCAGTCTAATCGGCACTGGGAGTGTTTATGACCCCCCTGAAAAAAATATCAAGGACACAATATCCAGGAGAAAAGGAACAGCTTTTAGAAAAAAGGGGGCAGCTTTGTGACATTAGGTGTGACAATCTATGGGCCTCTCTCTCTCCCTTTCATCAGTCAGCCACTTAATTTACATCCACAACCATTTTTAACTATATCAGTCCTCTTCTAAAATAAATTTTGGAATTACGAGTTAAAAATGTCAGAAGTACTTTGGGTTTCTGACACATAACAATTATAATTTTTTGATTTAAATGTACAAAGAAAATAATTGATAATTGGATAGGCTATTTATGCTTTTTTGGCTTGGTATTCCCTTTCTTTTGTCTCATCATGCTTTTGTGAAATGTCGTGGGTCAGTTTTCTATATTGAAGGTGCTACCTAAATTGAAGTTATTGTCGTATTAAAGATTCTCACTCGAGATGAAGGTGGAGTCTGCTGAAATAGACAAGTAGATCTTTTCCCTTATATCTTTATATGTATGTTTTTATTAGACAGACTAATGTGTGTTATGATTTTAAAAACTTTTTATTACATGCTTCCTGTTTAATACACATAGGTCTGTAGTATGTCATTGTCTGTTCCTTTTCTATATCAATCCAGAAATTGTGTGTGTGTGAGAGAGAGAGAGAGAGAGAGAAAGAAATGCAAAAAGATAGTTAATTCTCCACTCCATTTGCACTCTGACCATTCTGTCTCTGTTATCTACACTGTTTTAATGAAGTTCAATGTTACCTTAAGAAATATCTCATCTTTCAGTAAGGCACTACAGCCTTCTCAGCGCAAACTCAACAACAAGTTCAACTAATTCAGATCATAATCTCTGCCTCAATGTTTAGGATAACAGCTATAAATGATTATTCTTCTTTTCGTATTTGCAGCTCTTGCTGATGTATTTTGTTTTTTCTACTTGTACCATTATAATCTCTTTCTGTCTTCCACTTATTATCCATTTTGTTATTTAGTCTCTCCCGCTTTCCACACTATCGCAGACTTTCTCTTTTGTTCTTTCCACTCCTTCCCTACTTTCCAAACTTTCTTAAAACCTGTTTCATCTCTAAGTAAGGCTATTCAGCCCAGCAAGTCCATGCTTGTAAACTGCTCTACACAAGCCATTCCTTTCCTTCCTCATTCAGCATCAAAAACAATCTTCTGTTCCTTTTTCCCTTGTGTTGTTTTCTATTTACCCAGAAAAGCATCTATTTCCCTCTACTATTTGTTATGGTAGGAAGTTCTACATTCTAGCCATTATCTGGGTAAAGAAGTTTCTCTTAAATTCCCAATTGTATTCATTAGGGATAATTTTATATGATGACTCCCTACTTCTGGTCTTCCTGTGAATATTGCAGTCCCTCCTGTGTAGCAATTATACCATATAATTTAGTGACATCTATAAACTTTGAAATTTCACTTCTAATTCCTAAATGTGCATTGTTCATCTAAATAGTGAACAGTGATGGGAGTAAAAAAAAACTTTTATTTATACAGCACTGTTCGAGACCATGGGCTACCAGTATTTTACAGCCAGTAAAATGTTTTTGAAGTAAAGTTACTGCTATAATGTAAGAAATGTAATAATATAGCTGATAATTTGAATGCATTAGTTTCCCACAAACAGCAATGTGGTAATAACCATATAATGTGTGATATTGATTGAGGAACAAAATTGGCCAGGACATCAGACAGAAAATCTTCTGCTCTTCTTCAAAATAGTGCCATGGATCCACATCCAGCTGGGAATGCAGATTTACCATTGATTTGGAATGTAAGTGTCCATTTCTGTATTCAGCATCGTCAGCCCCTTAATGATGTGCTGATACACAGTCTTTTGCAACATGTCTAGTATTCCACAAATTGTAGCTGACCAGATCCAGTGCTGCTACAGTGTCTTAGTCTATGTCTGACCCTCCACTTCAGTGACCCTTTGAGTAGCAATAACCAATTTTCACCGACTGGTAGGCCCTTTGGTTTACCATTTCTTCTGGAAGACAGCACTTCTGATAGTACAGGATTTGCATGGAGAACACTGAAGTGTCAGTCTTGACTTATGTATTCAGGATTTGCAGTGGAACTTGAACCACAACCTTCTGACACAAAAACAGGAATGTTACCAACTGACCCATAGCTTACAATGGCATGTTATTCTGCCTGATTTGTTAACCAAAATCTCCCGTAAATGTATTTTTCTGCAGGGATTTTGGAGAGCGTGCAGGACCTGGAATCAAGCATTTTTCAAGATCTTGGGGAACTGAAGCCAATTGTATCAGTTCTGAACTATCCCATCTAAGTTAATTCAAAAAAGCTCAGGAATCAAGTGGAACTAATTTACATTTTGATTTTCTCTTGACTCATTGAAAGGGTCTTTTTCACCCAGCATTTAACAAATTATTGATGAAATGGAAAACAATGTAAATGTCACCGATATGACACTCAGTGGAGAGTGGAAAAACTTTTTCAGAGCTCCCACTTCTGGTAAGAAAATCATTTGACATTGTATAGAGTTTGCCAACACACACTAACTGGGTTTACACATGAAAAACAGCTGTTCAGGAAAGAAACAGATATGTCAGGAGCAGTGTACAACCAATATTCCAGTGAGTAGTTTATGAATGGGGACAATGTTCTGAGACAAAATAAATCAGCACTTGGAAAAAAGTGCAGTTGAATAAATGAAACTCAAGATGAATTTGTTAGAAAGAAGATCATATTTGACTAACTTCATGAGGTGCTTTGACAATGGAATGGTGAGAGTTATAGCGTCATAGAGTTGTACAGCACAGAAACAGACCCTTTGATCCAACTCATCCATGCCAACCAGATATTCCTAAATTAATTTAGTCCTATTAGCCAGTATTTGGCCCATGTCGCTCTAAAACCTTCCTATTCAGGTACCAATCCAGATGCCTTTTAAATGGAATCCCTACAGTGTGGAAACAGACCCTTCAGCCCAACAAGTCCACACCGACCCTCCGTGGTACCCCACTCAGCCCCTTTCCCCTATTCTATTATCATGTATTTACCCCAACTAATGCATGTAACCTACACATCCCTAAACACTATGGGCAATTTAACATGGTCAATTCACCTAACCTGCACATCTTTGGATTGTAGGAGGAAAATGCAGCACCCAGAGGAAACCCACACAGACATGGGGAGAATGTGCAAACTCCTCACAGACAGTGGTCCAAAGTTGGAATCAAACCTGGGTCCCTTGCACTGTGAGACAGCAGTACTAACCACTGAGCCACCCTACAATGTTGTAATTGTACCAGCCTCTACGACTTCCTCAGCCAGCTCATTCCATCCACGCACCACCCTCTGCTTGAATAAGTTACCCCAGTTTATCAGGATGTGCAGTTAATATCTTTCAGTTCCCTGTGGCTCCCCTGCAGGTAAATCATTTTAATTGTTTGGACAGTAATATTAAGATGTCCAAAACCAGAACCATATTTTGTATTGAAATTCTCAGTCACAGAAATGACCTTCTTTCATTGTGGGTGAAGAAGCAGTGACCTGAGAAGAGATGGTCTGAGTCAGAGTCTCAGGCCAGACTGGACCAGGCAAGTTAACAAAAAAATGATAAGAAGGAAGTTATCAGAGGACTGAACTTAAGAGCAAACAAGGATTGAGACTCGTGTGGTGACACTATGGAGGTGTATTTTGTCTTGACTTGCTTTATGAAGAAAGGTTGAGACAGAGATACCAAGCAGTCTGCTCCAAAACCAGTAAAGTACAGAGCTTGTGAGGCTTGAGTCTTTTTAAAGTGGAACTATAGAAGCAGCCTGCATAGGTGGAGTCAAGCTCCCACACAACCAGAATTTATTCTAGTTTCAGCTTTCAGCATCAATTACTGGGGTCTTGAAGCTGGATTGGAAACTCTTAATCCTCTCTCAGTTACAGCTAAAAGCTGGGGTACTCTTCCTGCTGCTAGAATTGCATGTGAGACAATCTATGTTACTAAATTTGCCTTTGCCAAGGCTGTGTTTTTGGGATGTTACTATATTAGAACAGTTAAGTAATAGTAGTAATTTCAATAGAGTTACAGTTAAGCCAATTCATTTATTTTCTTTTTATTTTGTCTGTATTTTAATTATACTATAGGATTAAATGTGATTTGTTTGGGTAATTAGGAAGAGAATTAAAGACAAAAGGATAACTGGGGAGAGAAGAGAGCCCCTTCAGGATCAGCAAGGCAGGCTATGTGTGGAACCACAGGAAATGGGGAGTTACTAAACGAATATTTTGCATCAATGTTTACTGTGAAGAAGGATATGGAAGATAGAAAACGTGGGTAAATAAATAGTGACATTTTGAAAAATGTCCACATTACAGAGGAGGAGATGCTGGACGTCTTAAAACACATAAAAAAGAATAAATCCCCAGGACCTGATCAGGTGTACTCTAGAACTCGATGGGAATCTAGAAAGTGATTGCTGGGCCCTTTCCTGAGATTTTTGTATCATCAATAGCCACAGGCAAGATGCCAGAAGACTGGAGGTTGGCTTTTGTGATGCTATTATTTAAGAAAGGTGGTAAAGAAAAGCCAGGGGACTATAGACCAGTGAGCCTGACATCTGTGGCGGGCAAGTTTTTGAAGAGAATCCTGAAGAATAGGATTTACATGTATTTGGAAAGGCAAGGGATAGTTAACATGGCTTTGAGCATGGGAAATAATTTTTTTGAAGAAGTAATGAAGAGGATCAATGAGGGCAAAGCAGTGGACGTGATCTATATGGACTTCAGTAAGTCATTCATCAAGGTTTTTCATGGTAGACTAGTTAGTAGGGTTAGCATGGAATACCAGGAGAACCAGGGTTAGCATGGAATACCAGGACAATATGTGGATATAGAACTGGCTCAAAGGTAGAAGACAAAGGGTGGTGTGGAGAGATGTTTTTCAGACTGGAGGCCTGTGACCAGTGGAGTGCCACAAGGATCAGTGCTGGGTCAACTGCCTTTTGTCATTTATATAAATGATTTGGATGTGAACATAGGAGGTATAGTTAGTAAGTTTGCAGATGACACCAAAATTGGAGGTGTAGTGGACAGTGAAGAAGGTTACCTCAGACTACAACGGGATCTTAATCAGATGGGCCAATGGGCTGAGGAGAGGCAGATGCAGTTTAATTTAGATAAATGTGAGCTGCTGCATTTTGGGAAAGCAAATCTTAGCAGGATTTATACAATTAATGGTAAGGTCTTAGGTAGTGCTGCTGAACAAAGAGACCTTGGAATGAAGGTTCATAGCTCCTTGAAAGTGGAGTCGCAGGTAGTTAGGATAGCGAAGAAGGCATTTGGTATGCTTTCCTTTATTGATCAGAGTATTGAGTAGAGGAGTTGGGAGGTCGTGTTGCGGCTGTACAGGACATTGATTAGGCCACTGTTGGAATATTGCATGCAATTCTGATCTCCTTCCTATCGGAAGGATGTTGTGAAACTTGAAAGGGCTCAGAAAAGATTTACAAGGATGTTGCCAGGGTTGGTGGGTTTGATCTACATGGAAAGGCTGAATATCCTGGAGCGATTTTCCCTGGAGCATCGGAGGCTGAGCGGTGGCGTTATAAAGGTTTATACAATCATGAGGGGCATGGATAGGGTAAATAGACAAAGTCTTTTCTCTGGGGTGAGGAGTCCAGAACTAGAGGGCATAGGTTTAAGATGAGAGGGGAAAGATTTACAAGTGGCCTAAGGGACAGCTTTTTTAAGGAAAAGATGGTGTATTTATGGAATGGGCTGCCAGAGGAAGTGGTGAGGCATCTGGATGGGTATATGAATATGAAGAGTTTGGAGGGGTATGGGCCAAATGCTGGCAAATGGGACAAGATTTATTTAGGATATCTGGCCAGCATGGACGAGTTGGATTGAAGAGTCTGTTTCCATGCTGTATATCTGTATGACTCTGTGGCTCTCAGCATAATAGTTTGATGGATTGAATTGCATCCAGAGCACAATGCCTTATACTCACCTTTAAAATAAAGAAAAGTTAGCATCTGGACTATCTTTTGAATATATCTTGAGGGGGTTTCGTCTAGTCATAACACTGGCAATTGAGATGAAGCTAAAAATATGAGAATCAGGTGACTGATAATGTGTTAAAGGTCACAAAATTCATATGGGACAATAAAGTCTATGGTATATAGTAAACAACACAAAGAATCTTTTGTATTTATATATGCATAAATAAATAGACATATGCATCAGTATAGATTGATAGATTTTACAAGTGTATTAGTTGTTAAGTCCTGCCTCAATAATCGTAAATGAGTAAACAAAATACATTCATTCACTTGTGTCATAAAGAGAATTATGGGCAATTTAAATTGATTTATTATGTTGTCAACCTCATTCAATGAGGATGCAAAAGGGTAGAGCAGGACTGGCAGCAGGCATTCTTAAAAATGAGGTGCTAACCTGGTGAAGCTACAACGCAGGACCACCTTAGTGTCAAACTACAAAAGCAGCATGTATTAGACAGATCAAAGCAATCCCACAGGCATTAGATCAAAGCTCTGGAGTCCTGCCACATCCGGTCATGACTGGTAGTGAACAACTAAACAACTAACAAGCGGAGTGTCCATATTTATCTCCCTTCCTCAATGATGGGGAGTCCCAGCCCCTCAGTGCAAAAACCAAGATGAACTTTCACAAACATCTTCACCCCAATCCAGCTCGGCCTCTTCCTGAGCTCCACAACTACCAGATGTCAGTCTTTAGCCAATTCAATTCATTCAATGTCATACCAAGAAATGGAAAATCGAGCTCACAAGGACTTTGAACTCATTAAAGGGGAGGAGGGCTCAGCAGAGATTATTAAAGCTTCCAGAAGAAGCAATAGGACAGAGCGTATGGAAAGGGTCAGGAATCTAATTTTAGGCACAGCAGACAAGAGGGAGGGCCAATCAATGCAGGACTGAGAGTGTTGGGCTTAAATGCATGCAAGGTAAATGAGCTTGTAGTGCAGATTGGAATTGGTGAGTACATTGTTGTGGGCACCACAGAGATATGGCTAGAAGGAGGTCAGGGCTGGGAACTAAATATCCAAGGATACTCATCCTATCCATAGGGCAGGTAGATGGGCAGAAGAGGCAGGTTGCCTTGTTAGAAAGAAGCACAATTAAATCGATAGCAAGAAGTGATATAGGGTCAGAAGGTGTAGAATCTGTATGGATGGAGTTGAGGAACCACAAAGAGAAAACAATCTTGACGAGAGTTACGTACAGGCCTCCTAGCAACAGTTGGATGTGGGGCAGAAAATTAATCAGGAGATGGAAAAGACAAACACTGAAAGGCAGTATCACAATAATCGCAGACTACTTCAATATGCAGGTGGTCTGGGAAAATCAGCTTGATAGTGGATCCCAAGGAAAGGAATTTGTGGAATGTCTATGAGATGGGTTTTTTTTTGGAGCTGCTTGTGATAGAGCCCACGAGGGAACAGGCAATTCTGGATTTGATAATGTGAAATTAGGGAGAGTTGATTAGGGAGCTTAAAGTGAAGGAACCCTTAGAGGGTTAATGTGATAAAATTCATTGTGGAGTTTGAAAGGGAGCTGAAATCAGATGTAACAGTATTACAATTGAGTAAAATTTAACTGAATAGACTGAGGGAAGAGCTGGCCAAGGTTGATTGGAAGGGGAGCCGAGCAGGGAAGATGATGGAGCAATAATGGCAGGAGTTTCTTGAGGTAATTCAGCAGCAACAGAGAGATTCATCCCAAGGCAGATGAAACATACAATGAGGAGGATGAAGCAACAAGGGAAGTCAGGCACATTATCAAAGCAAAAGCATATAATATAGTGAAGATTAATGGGAAGCCAGACAATTGGGAAGGCTTTAAAAACTATCAGAAGACAACTAAATAAGCAATACATGGTGGAGAAGATAAAATGTGAGGTTAAGCTCACTAGTAATGTATATAAAAGAAGATTGCAAAGATTTTTGTAAACATATAAAAGGTAAGAGAGAGGCGAGAGTGGACATTGGACTGCTGGAAAATAAGGCTGGAGAAATAGTAATGGGGAACAAAGAAATGGCAGAGGAACTGAATAGGTGCTTTGCATCAATTTTCAAAAGTAGAAGAGACTAGTAGCAGAGAGTCGGGGCAGAGGTGACTGTACTGGCCATCACTAAGGAGAAGGTACTGGGGACACTGGAAAGTCTGAAGGTAGATAAATCACACAGACTACATCCAAAGTTCTGAATGAGATTGCTGAGGAGATTGTGGTGGAATTGGTGATGATCTTTCAGGAATCACTGGAGTCAGGGAGGGTCGCAGAGGTCTGGAAAATGTCTGATAAACCAATGCTATTTAAGAAGAGGGAAGCAGAAAACAGGAAATTACAAGCCGAAGAGCCTAATGTCAGACATTGGTTAGGTTTTCGAGTTTGTTATTAAGGATGAGATTGTGGAGAATGACTAGGGTAGGAATAGGTCCAGTCAAGGATAGTAGTGGGAAGTTGCGTGTGGCGGCTGAAGAGATTGGGGAGACACTGAATGAATACTTTTCGTCAGTATTCACTCAGGAACAGGACCATAAGACCATAAGACATAGGAGTGGAAGTAAGGTCATTCGACCCATCGAGTCCACTCCGCCATTCAATCATGGCTGATGCGCATTTCAGCTCCACTTACCAGCGTTCTCCCCGTAGCCCTTATTTCCTCTAGACAACAAGAATCTATCAATCTCGGCCTTGAAGACATTTAGCGTCCCGGCTTCCACTGCACTCCGTGGCAATGAATTCCACAGGCCCACCACTCTCTGGCTGAAGAAATGTCTCCGCATTTCTGTTCTGAAATGACCCCCTCTAATTCTAAGGCTGTGTCCACGGGTCCTAGTCTCCTCGTCTAACGGAAACAATTTCTTAGCATCCACCTTTTCCAAGCCATGTATTATTTTGTACGTCTCTATTAAGTCTCCCCTCAATCTTCTAAACTCCAACGAATACAATCCCAGTATCCTCATCCGTTCCTCATATGTTAGACCTGTCATTCCAGGGATCATCCGTGTGAATCTCCGCTGGACACGTTCCAGTGCCAGTATGTTCTTCCTGAGGTGTGGGGACCAAAACTGGACACAGTACTCCAAATGGGGCCTAACCAGAGCTTTATAAAGTCTTAGTAGTACATCTCTGCTTTTGTATTCCAACCCTCTTGAGATAAGAGACAACATTGCATTCGCTTTCTTAATCACGGACTCAACCTGCATGTTTACCTTTAGAGAATCCTCGACTAGCACTCCCAGATCCCTTTGTGCTTTGGCTTTATTAATTTTCTCACCATTTAGAAAGTAGTCTATGCTTTTATTCTTTTTGCCAAAGTGCAAGACCTTGCACTTGCTCACGTTAAGTTCCATCAGCCATTTCCTGGACCACTCTCCCAACCTGTCTAGATCCTTCTGTAGCCTCCCCACTTCGTCAGTACTACCTGCCTGTCCACCTAACTTCGTATCATCGGCAAACTTCGCTAGAATGCCCCCGGTTCCCTCATCCAAATCATTAATATATAATGCGAACAGCTGTGGCCCCAGCACTGAACCCTGTGGGACACGCTCGTCACCGGCTGCCATTCTGAAAAAGAACCTTTTATCCCAACTCTCTGCCTTCTGTTAGACAGCCAATCCTCAATCCATCCCAGCAGCTCACCTCGAACACCATGGGCCCTCACCTTGCTCAGCAGCCTCCCGTGTGGCACCTTATCAAAGGCCTTTTGAAAGTCTAGATAGACCACATCCACTGGGTTTCCCTGGTCTAACCTACTTGTTACCTCTTCAAAAAATTCCAACAGGTTTGTCAGGCATGACCTCCCTTTACTAAATCCATGTTGACTTGTTCTAATCAGACTCTGCTCTTCCAAGAATTTAGAAACCCCATCCTTAATGATGGATTCTAGAATTTTACCAACAACCGAGGTTAAGCTGATTGGCCTATAATTTTCCAACTTTTGCCTTGATCCTTTCTTGAACAAGGGGGTTACAACAGCCATCTTCCAATCATCCGGGACCTTTCCTGACTCCAGTGACTCTTGAAAGATCTCAACCAATGCCTCTGCTATTTCCTCAGCCACCTCTCTCAGAACTCTAGGGTGTATCCCATCGGGGCCAGGAGATTTATCAATTTTAAGACTTTTTAACTTTTCTAGCACTATCTCTTTCGTAATGGCAACCATACTCAACTCAGCCCCGTGACACCCTTTAATTTTTGGGATATTACTCATGTCTTCCACTGTGAATACTGACGCAAAGTACTTGTTAAGTTCTCCTGCTATTTCCTTATCTCCCATCACTAGGCTTCCTGCATCAGTTTGAAGTGGCCCAATGTCTACTTTTGCCTGTCGTTTGTTTCTTATGTACTGAAATAAACTTTTACTATTATTTCTAATATTACTGGCTAGCCTACCTTCATATTTGATCCTCTCATTTCTTATTACACTCTTTGTTATCCTCTGTTTGCTTTTGTATCCTTCCCAATCTTCTGATTCCCCACTGTTCTTAGCCACTTTATAGGATCTCTCTTTTTCTTTAATACATTTCCTGACTTCCTTTGTCAGCCAAGGTTGTCTAATCCCTCCCCGGTTAATCTTTCTTTTCTTGGGAATGAACCTCTGTACAGTGTCCTCAATTATACCTACAAACTCCTGCCATTTTTGCTCTACTGTCTTCCCGGTTAGCCTCTGCTTCCAGTCTATTTTAGTCAGTTCCTCTCTCATGCCCTCATAATTACCTTTATTCAACTGTAACACCATTACATCTGATTTTGCCTTCTCCCTTTCAAACTCCAAACTGAACTCTATCATATTATGGTCGCTACTTCCTAAGGGTTCCCTTACTTTAAGATCTTTTATAGAGTCTGGTTCATTGCAAAGCACTAGGTCCAGAATAGCCTGCTCTCTTGTGGGCTCCATGACAAGCTGTTCCAAAAAGCCATCCTGTAAGCATTCCATGAATTCCCTTTCTTTAGATCCACTAGCAACATTATTTACCCAGTCCACCTGCATATTGAAGTCTCCCATGATCAATGTAACCTTGCCTTTCTGACATGCCTTCTCTATTTCCCGGTACATGTTGCGTCCCTGGTCCTGACCACTGTTAGGAGGTCTATACACAACTCCAATTATGTTTTTTTTGCCTTTGTGGTTCCTCAATTCCACCCACACAGACTCCACATCATCCGACGCTATGTCATTCAATACCATAGATTTAATTTTGTTCTTAACTAACAAGGCAACCCCACCCCCTCTGCCCACCTCTCTGTCTTTTCGATAAGTTGAAAAACCATGGAGGTTTAACTGCCAGTCCTGACCCCCCCTGTAAC
This sequence comes from Chiloscyllium plagiosum, assembly GCF_037043375.1. Classification (NCBI taxonomy): domain Eukaryota; kingdom Metazoa; phylum Chordata; class Chondrichthyes; order Orectolobiformes; family Hemiscylliidae; genus Chiloscyllium; species Chiloscyllium plagiosum. The sequence continues at coordinate 36,895,482 of NW_028270147.1, read as the reverse complement.
CAAGTCTCTGTGATGCCTACTACATCATAATCATTCACTATTATCTGTGCCATTAGTTCATTGGCTTTGTTATGAATGCTACGAGCATTCAGGTAAAGTGCCTTAATGCTAACTTCCTTATCATTAGAGATGTTGGAAGTCATATGTCCTAAGTTATCCTTGCTTTTTACTGCATTCTCAGTCTGCCTCAATTTTAAATCCGCCTGGAAACATGCTATCCTGCTGCTTATCTTGCCATTTACCTCCATACTCCCTGTCGCTTTCACTTTCCCTTCCCCCCAACTCAGAAGTTTAAAGTCCTACTGACCACCCTATTTATCCTCTTCGCTAGAACATTGGTACCTGATCGGTTCAGGTGGAGACCGTCCCAACGGTACAGATCCCCCTGTTCCAAAACTGATGCCAATGCCCCATGAAGTGGAATCCCTCTTTCCCACACCAATCCCTTAGCCACATTGTTGCCGATGTGAATACTGAGTCACAATTAATTAGAATGGACGGCTTTGAGATACGTAGGGAAGAGGTGTTAGAAATTCTGGAAAGGGTGAAAATAGATAAGTCCCCTGGGCCTGATGGCATTTATCCTAGGATTCTCTGGGAAGCAAGGGAGTAGATTGCAGAGCCATTGGCCTTGATTTTTATGTCCTCGTTGTCTACAGGAATAGTGCCAGAAGACTGAAGGATAGCAAATGTGGTTCCCTTGTTCAAGAAGGGAAGTAGGGATAACCGTAGTAACTATAGGCCAGTGAGTCTCACTTCTGTTGTGGGCAAAGTCTTAGAGAGAATTGTAAGGGATAGGATTTATGAACATCTGGATAGGAATAATGTGATCAAGGATAGTCCGCATGGTTTTGTGAAGGGCAGGTCGTGCCTCACAAACCTTATTGAATTCTTTGAGAAGGTGACTAAGGAGGTGGACGAGGGTAAAGCGGTAGATGTGGTGTATATGGATTTTAATAAGGCGTTTGATAAGGTTCCCCATGGTAGGCTACTGCAAAAAATACGGAGGTATGGCATTGAGGGTGAGTTGGAGGTTTGGATTAGGAATTGGCTGGCTGGAAGAAGACAGAGGGTATTAGTTGATGGTAAAGGTTCATCTTGGAGTGCAGTTACTAGCGGTGTTCCGCAAGGATCTGTTTTGGGACCATTGCTGTTTGTCATTTTTATAAATGACCTGGAGGAGGGGCTAGAAGGTTGGGTGAGCAAGTTTGCGGATGATACGAAAGTCGGTGGAGTTGTTGACAGTGAGGAAGGATGTGTCAGGTTACAGCGGGGTATAGATAAGCTGCAGAGCTGGGCAGAAAGGTGGCAAATGGAATTCAATGTAGCTAAGTGTGAGGTGATTCACTTTGGGAAGAGTAACAGGAAGATGGGGTACTGGGCTAATGGTCGGATACTTGGTAGTGTGTATGAGCAGAGGGATCTTGGTGTCCATGTACACAGATCTCTGAAAGTTGCCACCCAGGTAAATAGTGCGGTGAAGAAGGCATATGGTGTACTGGCTTTTATTGGTAGAGGAATTGAGTTCCGGAGTCCTGAGGTCATGTTGCAGTTGTATAAGACTCTGGTGCGGCCGCATCTGGAGTATTGTGTGCAGTTTTGGTCGTCATACTATAGGAAGGATGTGGAGGCACTGGAACGGGTGCAGAGGAGGTTTACCAGGATGTTGCCTGGTATGGTAGGAAGATCGTATGAGGAAAGGCTGAGGCACTTGGGGCTGTTTTCATTGGAGAAAAGAAGGTTTAGGGGTGACTTCATAGAGGTGTACAAGATGATTAGGGGTTTAGATAGGGTTGACCATGAGAACCTTTTTCCACGTATGGAGTCAGCTATTATGAGGGGGCATAGCTTTAAATTAAGGGGTGGTAGGTATAGGACAGATGTTAGGGGTAGATTCTTTATTCAGCAAGTCGTGAGTTCATGGAATGCCCTGCCAGTAGTAGTGGTGGACTCTCCCTCTTTATGGGCATTTAAACGGGCATTGGATAGGCATATGGAGGATAGTGGGCTAGTGTAGGTTAGGTGGGCTTGGATCGGCGCAACATCGAGGGCCAAAGGGTGTGTACCACGCTGTATTTTTTCTATGTTCTATGTTCTATGTTCTAACTTGGAAGTGCATGGCAAAATAGTCTGAGTCCGCATGGCTTTGTCAATGTCATGCCTGACAAATCTGTTAGAATTCTTTGAGGAGGTAATGAGCGACATAGACAAAGGAGTAATTTATTGACACTTGTATTTATGATAATACAGTGTAAAGTATGTCAGTCATCAAAATCCAGCATGATTTTGAATACAGAAATCATAAGAAGAAATAATTGAGACAAAGTTACGATAAAGTTCGTTTGTTTTTCCCTCCATGGCTACCGCGTTTCTGAAGTGGCTACAGGGCAATGCCAAAAGGAGGAAGGACTGGATCCACAATGTCCCCCGCCCTGCTGCTGAAGCAGCCCCCATCAGTAGCACAAACAGCTCAGACAGGACCCACCACATGGAGCTCAGACAGGACCCACCACACGGAGCATAGACAGGACACACCACACGGTGCATAGACAGGACACACCACACGGAGCATAGACAGGACACACCACACGGAGCATAGACAGGACACACCACACGGAGCATAGACAGGACACACCACACGGAGCATAGACAAGACACCCCAAAAGGAGCACAGACAGGACACATTACACAGAGCTCAGACAGGACACACCACACGGAGCACAGACAGGACACAGCACACGGAGCATAGACAGGACACCCCACACGGAGCACAGACAGGACATAACACATGGAGCATAGACAGGACACACCACACGGAGCATAGACAGGACACACCACACGGAGCACAGACAGGACATAACACATGGAGCATAGACAGGACACACCACACGGAGCATAGACAGGACACACCACACGGAGCACAGACAGGACACACCACATGGAGCACAGACAGGACACACCACACGGAGCATAGACAGGACACACCACACGGAGCATAGGCAGGATACACCACACGGAGCATAGACAGGACACACCACACGGAGCATAGACAGGACACACCACACGGAGCACAGACAGGACACACCACATGGAGCATAGACAGGACACACCACACGGAGCATAGGCAGGATACACCACACGGAGCACAGACAGGACACATCACACGGAGCTCAGGCAGGACCCACTCCATGGCCACCGATGAAGCTGAAGCTGCCAAATTGCTGCCAAGGGACCGACCAAGACTCTGACTCTGAAGCCATCTATCAAGCCCCTGGCACTCCAGCTGCCGCCACAGATTGCCCCAACTCCCAAATACTAGACACCGGTCCCAACCCTCGAGGACTGAAGGACCATTCAAACTCCAAGGAAGTGGAATGACCAAACTACCTTCACTGATACTGAAGCCATTGTTCAAGTTGTAGTCACCAAGGCCAAGAGGTAATGTGCCGGATTATGATGATTTATACATGTTTCACTGCATTTTTCTACATACAAGTGACAATACGAAGACTTGTCATGTGAGGAGCGGTTGAGGACTCCACGGCTGTACTTAATAGAGTTTATGAGAATGAGGGGTGATCTGATTGAATCTTACAGAAAAAAAAATTCCTGAGGAGCCTGGATAGCATGGATGTGGAAAAGATGTTTCCACTAGTAGGAGAGATTAGTTCTGAAGGCCACAGCCTCAGAATGAAGGGATGACCCTTGAGAACTGAGAGGGGGAGGAATTTCTTCATCCAGAGGGTGGTGGATCTATGGAACCCATTGCTACAGAAGCCTGTGGAGGCCAAGTCATTGAGTGTTTTTGAGACAGAAATAGATAGGTTCTTGACTGACAAGAGGATCAGGGTTACAGGGAGAAGGTGGAGAATCGACTTGAGAAAGATATTGGCCATGATCAAATAGTGGAGTAGACTCAATGGGCTGAATGGCCTATTTCTGTTCCTATGGCTTATGGTCTTAAATGGCTGATGACACTGGATACAGCAAAAGCAATGGTCTCCAACAAGGTCCTGGGTATAGCCCAGAAGACATGTTCTCCAAACATTTCTAGCCCCATGTTACTACTCAACATTCCTGGACAAGCTTATCATTCACTGGATATCCAATAATAACTGGTGTCTCTGATGCTCATGCCATCTTTAAAAGGTCACTGATCATCCAGGCAAACACTGGCAATCTGAAGTTGCCCCTCACTGACAATGTAATAGCACAGCAGTCACTAGGTGTAAAGTTGGTGACGCCTGGTCCTGGGGGAAGCAAAATATGTTTCCGATGATCCAAACTCAATGTGGCTGGATATTAAGGCCTCCCAAGCAAAGTTCCCTCTTATTAACCTATTGTTCATGGATAAGATGAGGACAGTTATGGACCACTGCTGGAACCCATTGTCATTAGTACAGTCAATGGACAATAGACAATAGGTGCAGGAGTAGGCCATTCAGCCCTTCGAGCCTGCACCGCCATTCAATATAATCATGGCTGATCATTCCTAATCAGTATCCTATTCCTGCCTTATCTCCATAACCCTTGATTCCACTATCTTTGAGAGCTCTATCCAACTCTTTCTTAAATGAATCCAGAGAGTGGGCCTCCACTGCCCTCTGGGGCAGAGCATTCCACACAGCCACCACTCTCTGGGTGAAGAAGTTTCTCCTGAGCTCTGTCCTAAATTATCTACCCCGTATTTTTAAGCTGTGTCCTCTGGTTCGGCACTCACCCATCAGTGGAAATATGTTTCCTACTGCCAGAGTGTTCAATCCTTTCATAATCTTAAACATCTCAATCAGATCCCCTCTCAGTCTTCGAAACTCAAGGGCATACAAACCCAGTCGCTTCAGTCTTTCAGTGTAAGGTAATCCTGCCATTCCAGGAATTGACCCGTGAATCTACGCTGCACTCCCTCAATAGTCAGAATGTCTTTTCTTAAATTTGGAGACCAGAATTGCACACAGTACTCCAGGTATGGTCTCACCAGGGCCCTGTACAGCTGCAGAAGCAACCTCTTTGCTTCTATACTCAATTCCTCTTGTTATGAAGGCCAGCATGCTATTAGCCTTCTTCACTACTTGCTGTACTTGCATGCTTGCCTTCATTGACTGATGTACAAGAACACCCAGATCTCTCTGTACTGCCCCTTTACATAAATTGATTCCATTGAGGTAGTAATCTGCCTTCCTGTTCTTGCCACCAAAGTGGATAACCATACATTTATCCACATTAAACTGCATCTGCCATGCATCTGCCCACTTACCTAACTTGTCCAGGTTACCCTGTAATCTCCTAACATCCTCATCACATTTCACCCTGCCACCCAGCTTTGTATCATCAGCAAATTTGCTAATGTTATTGCTGATACCATCTTCTATATCATTAACATATATTGTAAAAAGCTGCGGTCCCAGCACGGATTCCTGCGGTACCCCACTGGTCACTGCCTGCCATTCCGAAATGGAACCGTTTATCACTACCCTTTGTTTCCTATTAGCCAACCAATTTTCAATCCAATCTAGTACTTTGCCCCCAATACCATGCACCCTAATTTTACTCACTAACCTCCTGTGTGGGACTTTATCAAAAGCTTTCTGAAAGTCCAGGTACACTACATCTACTGGATCTCCCTCGTCCAACCTCAGAGTTACATCCTCAAAAAATTCAAGAAGATTAGTCAAGCATGATTTCCCCTTCATAAATCCATGCTGACTCTGTCAGGGCATGGAGGGCGATACGTCAGAGTGAGGGTTGCTTATCCAAGACTTTGCCACTTACACCTATAGTTGGCATGTCAGGGTACCGACCAGGGATGATGGACTCAGGGTTCAAACTATGGGCAGCAAGAGGAGTTTCTAGTTTGGGAGACTTGTTTGAGGGGGAGGTTATGATGTCTTTTGAGCAACTGAGCTGCGAATACGGGTTGCCCAGCAGAGACTTTTTCCATTTTTTTCAGGTTAGGGATTTCATCCAGAAGAAGTCTACACTTCTCACTAAGCCCTATAAGCCTGATACAGAGAGGATGTTGCTATGCTCCACAAGCACCCTTTCGGTTAGTGCCCTCTATCCCTGCTGGGTGGCAGGGCCTGGCAGGATATTAACCGGTTATGTGAGGTCTGGGAGCAAGAACTGGGAGTGGAGATCTCTTTTGAAACATGGGAGAACATACGGGAGAATACTTGAAAGATCTCAATCTGTAACAGGACATGTGCTACGCAGTTAAAAGTTTTGCACAGGGCTCATCTGGCACCAAACCGTCTGGTGAAGTTTAAAAAAGGGGCATCTTCAGTGTACCCCAAATGTAAAATAAGTGTAGGTACTCTTACCCATTGCTTCTGGACATGCCTCAGGCTCTGTGTTTATTGGAGCGCTTTAGGGGAGAGATAGGGAGGGTATTGAGGACTGAAGTCAAAATAGACCCAATATCTCTCCTCTTAGGTCTACCGAATTTACCATCTTTAGACGGGCATGGGAAGAAACTATTTAATATTCTTGCATACTGTGCACAGAAGAATATTCTGATTGGGTGTCTGAGAACCCGCCGGGCTTGCTGGGATGTCAGAAATTAATTATGGAGCACATTCCCTTGGACTTTCTTACAAACATGGCGCACCACACAACAGACAATTTTTATAAGACATGGCAGCTCTACTTGAGTTATTTGGATATAGATTTATCAGTTATCTTAACTAGGGCGTTTGTTTAACAAGGATGGGTAGATTTGTCAAGCCCTGGGCCCTGGAGAGGGTCTCCTGAGTTAATACGGGTATGTATACAATGCACACGTTCCTTTGTTTGGGAGCCTTGCGTCGAGCATAGCTATTCTGTATTTTGTGAGTTTTTTTTGGTTTTTTTGGCTTTTCTTTTTTTTTTGGTGTTGCTTTACACAGTGTTAGGATTTGCTTTGTATTATAGAGTAGGTTAGTAGTTAGTAGATAGTAATTGTATTGTAATTTGTGTTTTTTTTTATTATACTGATATTTGTGATTGTTTTTTTCAATAATTGTATATGTTTGTAAAGTTAAAAAAAATTGCTAATAAATATATTTACAATAAAAAATGTTTCCAAATCTGACTGGCCAGGCTGCAGCATTGACTTCATCATCAGAAAACAAAATGAACTGGCATGAGCTTGCACAGTTGTCATCAGTCATTGCCCTTACCCGATTGTAAGTGCAAAGTGAGAGATTTCATTCGGGTAACCCATCACTCCCTGAAAGGAGACAGTCACATATATATTCAAAGCAACTCCCACCTTCATAGCCACTGGGAAAGGATGACCTCTCAATCCTGGACCCTCAGATCCCGCAGTAGCATTGGGCAAAGTTCCAGCACAATGTTCCAGGACATATGGAGTGGAGTTCTACCATGGAAATGAAGGCTGTAGACACTCCTCCACACAGTGAGACAGACAGTACTCTTGAGGTGAAGGCCATGTCCCCAAGATTCATTCGATTTCAACCTCAGCAAGTGTACCAACCTGGGGATGGTGCTGCACCAGCTGACTGACCAACACAATACCTAAGAAAGGAAATGCTTGCTGCACTCTGACTCCTTCCCATCCCAAATCCACATCAACCATGAAACATTGCATTCAGTAGAGTCCATTATAACAATTTCGTGACAGATGGTGAAATGATGTTCTCCTCCTCCCACAGCAACATTGCAGGTGCCAGAAGTTATGAAGAAGGGTTACTACCCGAAACACAAACTCTGATTTCTTCCTATAGATGCTGCCAGACCTGCTGAGATTGTCCAGTAATTTCTGCTTTTGTGCCACAAGCAATGGGCTGCTTATGGCTAGCATTCACCTCTTTCACATCATTCCAAATAAAGCAATTCCAGGACATATCCAGGAATATTTGTACCACACAAGTGCCATTCAATGACAATTTCCAACAGGACAGAATGTAATCATCACCCCTTGACATTCAGTGGTGTACCATCACTGAACTAAACTAATTACAGCTACAGAAGTATAAAAGAATGCTCTGTGCTTGTCTGGAAGGGTGCAGCTCCAAAAACATGCTAGAAGCTTGACAACATCTTGGATAGCGCAGTCTGTTTGATTGACACCTCATCCGCAAACATCCAATCCCTCCACCGCCAACATTCAGAAGCAGCAGTGTACATTATCTACAAGATGCATTGCAAAAATTCTTAGACAGCATCCTCTGCACACATGACCACTTCAAATTAGATGGACAAGGGCAGCAGATACATAGGAACATGAGCTGCAAGTTCCCCTCCAAGCCACTCGCCATTATGATTTGGAAATATATCTTCATTCTTTCACTGTCAATGGGTCACAATCCTGGAATTCACTCCCTCACAGCATTATGGGTCTACTTAGATAAATGGACTGCAGCATTTCAAGAAGGCAGTTTCACCATTATTACTCAAGGGCAACTAGGGATGGGCAATAAACACTGTTCCAGCCAATAACTCCCACATCCCATGAGTGGATAATAAAATGCACAGATGCTTCCTTTGCCCTGTCTGATCATAGCCCCCTCCGCCAAGGTTCACTTGGTTGGTATCAATCTGTTCACTGGCAAAATGTGTGAGGGTATCTGACTTTCTTCCCATAACATGGGCATGCCCAACATCAGAAAATCCTCAGTAACATGAAAGGAGAATCTGCTATTGCTGTCAAAGTCATGTGCAAGTAACTGCAACACTGGGGACAGCCTCTGGTTTGGAAAAGGAGAGCTGTGAGAATAATGCTTTGGGATTTAGAAGTTTTTATTCTAATGAGAAAATGACAAAGTATAATTTAATCAGAAGCAAAAATAGCAAAAGAATTGCAAGATGCGCTAAAGCTACATTGTTATAGATAGAAATAAAACAAAGAACTGTGGATGCTGGAGATCTGAAACACACAAAAACAGAAATTGCTGGAAAAACTCTGTAGGTCTGGCAAAATCTATGGTAAAAAAAGAGAGTTAAAGGTTTGAGTCTGGAATCAAAACAGTCACTTTGTATTATGGATAACCACTCTTCTGATTCATTGTGCTTTAAAATGTCTAATCCATGCTGTAACTCTGATTTTAACAGATTTATTTAGTTTTTTGTGAGTTCATATCTAGCCTTAATCAAGCAAATACAATGACCATCAACAGTAAACAGACACAGAGTTAAATATAGAACTGAACACTATAATGTATAAGTGAAATGTCTTTCCCTGTAGTTTGCAGTGTCACTAGATACAACTATGTTGTTCACAGAACCATGGCTCCTTATAGATCTGAAAGAAGCCATTTGGCTAATTGTACTTATGGCAGCTCTATGAGGGAGCTATCCAATTATTCGCACCCCCTGCTCTTTATTTATGATCCTGAAATTATTTTCAAGCCTGTATCTAAATTCCTTTACACATTTATCTGTTATCCATTTTAGGCAATGCATTTCTGATCAGTATAAGACATTGCAGAAAGTAAATCTCCTCATCTCCACTGTGTTCTTTTCCACATTGAAATGCAACTGGATCCCTCTTCAATGATAGCTGTGAATTTCTTCACGATTGGCTGACTGTGTGCATTTTCACTTGGGGAGGACATGCTGTTCCTCAGGGAAAGCAATGATTATTTCCTTTCAAGGGGAAGTTTATCATGAGGGGAGATGAGCTCACTGTAATTGTCCTCACTGGAAATCACTGTGCATTTTGTAGTTGGGGTAATTGTTCTTTCTTCACAGGGGAGATAACTCTATACTTCATGACGGCTCTTAATGGAATTATGAAAAGACTGCTTTTATTTCTATTGGTCAGAGTTGATGCACTTCTGAATTATTAAAGTAATAACTCATCTTTACTATCCCCAAAGAGATATATAACTGCCCCTTTTAAAAAAAAGAACCCTTAAGTCATGCATCGGACATGGGAGCTGGACAAAGATTGAACTAGTCACTAGTTGTTCATTTCACTGTAAGAGAAAGTGATCACTTGACATCAGAATAGGTGTTACAATGAATATTCAATTAGTAAAAATTGAATAACGATATAATTGAATATGAAGTTTCAATGCATTCTAAATGAACCAGGATTAAGAAAGCAATATTCAACTGAAATTGGATTTTTCCATCTCGCGAAACAGTGTTATGTGAGTTCCACAATGAAATAGACACTACACTCTGAAAGTGTCTGCCCATTTATTTTTTGACCGTAAGGACTCATTCCTGTAATTCAAATCAATCATTCTCCAAATGACTTCAATTTGAAACATGTTACAGATATTCTGTCATTTTTATGTTTGTTATTTGACTAATATATTCAGCAAATTCTTTTAAGTTTTGCTAACGGATGGAGTTGCATTGCAAACTGGAAGATTAAACCAAGGGCCTGCTTACACCCTCACTTTTGTGTATAATATTCATGACTGTGAGGTGGATCAATCAAAAAGAAACATTACAACCATAGGCTAGTCTTCAGTATCTTGTTCCAGAAAACCGTAATAGCATAGAGGTCACTAGTTCATTCCTTAGCCAGAGGCCAAGGTACATAGCTGAAAATGTGTTGCTGGAAAAGCGCAGCAGGTCAGGCAGCATCCAAGGAACAGGAGAATCGACGTTTCAGGCATAAGCCCTTCTTCAGGATTCCTGAAGAAGAACGTTGATTCTCCTGTTCCTTGGATGCTGCCTGACCTGCTGCGCTTTTCCAGCAACACATTTTCAGCTCTGATCTCCAGCATCTGCAGTCCTCACATTCTCCGCCAAGGTACATAGTTCAGATACCACACAGGTTAGGAAATAATTTAAAATAATATATGCATTGCTTTTTGAGTATTGGAAATGCCATGTAAAAACTTGAGAAATGATTACAATATAATATTTTGGAACTCCCCATGTTGACTGGTGTCGATTTTCCTGAGCATGAGATATTGTCTAGGTGGAACACCGAATGAAAGAGGACAAAGGAGGTCAGCATGCCAATTTGCGGAACATTTCAGAGAACATCTCTGGGACACATGCACTAAACAACCCCACCACCCTGTGGCCGAACACTTCACCTCCCCCTCCCACTCTGCCAAAGACATGCAAGTCCTGAGTCTCCCCTACTGCCAAATCATAGCCACCAAAGACTGGAGGGAGAACACCTCATCTTCTGCCTTGGGACCCTCCAACGATACGGAATCAATGTCGATTTCACCAGTTTCCTCATCTCCCCTCCCCCCATGTTGTCCCAGATTCAACCCTCCAACTTGGCACCGCCCTCTTGAATTGTCCTACCTGCTCATCTTCCTTCCCACCTATCCACTCTACCCTCTGCTCTGACCTATCACCAATACCCACCATCTTCATCTACCTATCGCAAGGCCTGCTCACTATCCCTTCTATTTATTTCACTTGACAGAAAGTACCCAAGTACTGGTCAGTGATCCTATTGGCAATTTTCCTTCTTGCACTTCATCCAGGATATGCTTGACACTCAGGCAGTTTAGGTGAATGAGGTAACTCTGAAGATTAATGATATGAATGAGCTGGTGATACTTTGAGATGGGCAGGCAATCGTTTTGTATCTGAGAACGAACAGAAACGCTAAAAATAAGGCACTGAAATTTAATGAAGAGTGGTTAAACCATTTTTCTTAAGCTCCTAAAGTTTGACCAAGTAGTCAAGAATTCAACCCTTTCACAGCCTAAATGCTTGTTAATACTGCAGTGTTTTTGCTTATAAAGGATTTGGTTAGAGGTAATTAAAGTTATTTTCCTACTTTCATGCAACTGAAGTTTTAACAGAAAAGGTAGACATTGACTATTCTGAGAATGGAGCAGAGGATGGAGTGATTCTGTGGACAGTGACCTGAAACAATTAACTTGATGAAAAGCAACAGTGGAAAAAGCTGAATCAAATATATGAATTTGCAAGACGATCCTAGAAAACCACAGGCTCAAATATACACTGATATAACCATCCTAAATAGATATTAATGGAATATGTTACCATCAGCTATGTTTCTGAGATACAGTAAACAAGAAACCATTGGTGAATAATTCTATCAACATTGTGAATGAACAGTAACACAAAAATATTCTGCTATATCAACACTGTCAAAATACTAAAGCTACTGGCTTTTAACTTATTATCACAGTATAATGATTCTTAACTTTCCTAGGGAATACAGACATTCAAATTGTGTTTGTAAAAAGGATTCCTAAACATCAAGTGTAGGTGCACTTTATGATGTGAAAAATTATGTTTTTTAAAAGAGAACACATACACAAAGGCAAGTAAGTGAAAATAAAAGGCAAATAACCTATTTTTTTTTCTGCTGAGGAGATTTTTAGCTCTGCAAACTTTATGGATGCTGGTCCCCAGGCGAGAAGCAAAGACAATTTCTGCCCCTGTTTACCAGACTAAGCCCTGTCAGAGGACAGGCTTGTACCAAGATGTAAAAGATCAAGGTAGTTTCGGTGTCCCTCTTCTTGGGTTTGCTGAATCTCCCCTCTTTGGACATGCATGGGAAAATACTGTTTAATATTCTTTCATTTTGTGCGAGGAAGAACATTCTGATGAGTTGGATGTCAGATAATCCCCCAGGACTCTCTGGGTAGCGTAGGTTAGTTATGGAGCACATCCCCTTGGACTTACTTACAAGTATGGTGCACCAGAAAACAGAACTATTTTATAGGATGTGGCGGCCCTTTTTAAACTGTATAGATGCAGACCTGTTGGCTGTATTGGGCAGGGCTTTTGTGTAGCCATGAGTGCTGTGTCTGGCGGCCCAGGGGCCCCTGGGAGGAAGAATTCCAAGCAAATACAGGTATGCCAACTGATGCTCCCGGTGATGGGAAGCTTTGGTGGGATTGCGCTAAGTGTTGTAACTTAATTTAATTTAATTTGCCTTGGTTCAATTGGATTTAATTTAGGTTCTTTTTTTAAATTTAGTTACTTATTGAATTGTAGCTTGTGTAGGTTTTTTTTCTCTTTATTCGTTTTTTTCTAAATTGTTTGTGGAGTAGAGTAGTCGGTTGTTTACTGTGAATGTTGTTATATTATAAGATTGTTATGCTTTTTGTAGTAATTTTCTAATTTTGTAAAAAATTCAAAGTATTTTTCTCATTAAATATATTTATAAAAATATAGTAATTATGCAAACCTCAGATTGCAGGTAGTCTTACCTCAGCCAGTGAACTCTTGTCTATTCAGCAGCTAGACATGGCCGGAGAGTATTCATCGAGCCATAAAGCCTTCTGTTTGGGGGTGACACGATGGCTCAGTGGTTAGCATTGCTGCCTCGAAGCACCAGGGACCCACGTTCGATTCCAGCCTCAGATGACTGTGGAGGTTACACATTCTCCCTGTGTCTGTGTGGGTTTCCTCCAGATGCACCTGCTTCCTTCTACAATCCATTGAAATGCAGATTAGGTGAATTGGCCATGCTAAATTGCCCATAGTGTTCAGGGATGTGAAGGTTAGGTCCATGAGTAAATATAGGATAATAGGATAGGGGAATGAGTCTGGGTGTGTTACTCTTCGGAGGGTTGGCGTGGACCTGATGATCAAAGGGCCTGTTTCCACATTGTAGGGATTTTATGATTCTGTTTATTTCAGGATATTCTTCCCTGATAGCTATACAGTGAAACTGGTCTACAGATTAGATACTAAAAATCTCTAATTTATAAGCCATGATTGCAAATTTTGATCTTGTTATTTTTAATTTGGTTTACAATTCTTTTTAAGACTTGCCTAAATTTTGAACTTATTACAACTCCCATTGTGAATCTCTTATGTACTGCAAAGTGCCATATGATCAGACAGGACAGGTCTCTAAGCAAAAAAGACGAGATGGGGTCTGGGGCCTCATTGCGAGTACATGGATTTGTGAATTGTGAATCAGCCGTATCAAGGATTTAGTATCTTACACTTTTTATGGCAGCTGCTTATTTGGCTGTGTATAACGAAAAGTAAATTGAATGCTACAGTCTTCAATGAGCTTCTCAGAGATGGAGAAAGAGATCGTAAGCATTACAGCTCACAGGATCACAATCCCAGCAGTTTATTTTGTTCAATACAAAATTTGAGAAACAACTGAAAATGATTTGTAACCTTAAACAAGCAATTTAAATGTTTGGAGGTTGCTGACTTCAATCATCTCAGTCAATCCTTTTAAACATAGCAATCAGCCTTCTCTGGAGAGAGTTAAGAGGCTCTCACCTGACATATTTATTAAAGGCTCCTCAATCCACCAAGTCATGCTTACTTAAAAGAACAGAAATTCAATAAATTATAAACAGAATTTTGGCTAGAACTTTTAAATTAGTTTTGAGTGAAATATCTGAGCGCTAGAATTGTGATGGAATAAGTATCTCCATTCTTGTTGTTAATCATGTGAGAAACTGTAATGTCTATTTTAATTATTGCTAAGTGTGAGGTAATTAAAGAAATATTATTTCCATTCTGCACCTGATTACATTCTGGATAATTGTGTCGATGGAAAATTTGTAGTTTTTTGCCCTTCATGGCATTCTTTTAGATTGGAGGGCCTGATACATACTGCTCTGGCTTTGTTTCCTGTAGACTTTTGTCTAGCTTTGTATTGGCAACATTTCAGGCTAGGTTGGTGTCCTATAGACATGTAATTGTCGGCTAACTCAGTAGACACGAGGTTATAAAATTAGGTGCCAGGATTGTAGTACACAATAAACACAAGCCCATTGATTGTAACAAAGGTAGCATGACTGCAGCTTCCAGACAATGCCAACTGTGCTGTTGTTTAGCTCAGTTCATGAGCAGAAGTGAATATACTGGGTGTCCAGAATCAGTTAAGTCTCGCCTGCATCTTCTATATGGGAAGTGAATTGTGGCTGGGGAAATGCTGGGAGTCCTTTGTAAGATAAATTGTACTTGGCAAAGCTTGAAGAATTACACACCATAAGAATCACCAGGCTCCAAGCCATTCCAAAACTGGAGGCCTTGGTGGAGCAGATGGCAAGGACGTGTTAGACCCTATAGTTTGCAATGAGAGTCCAAGTACAGTTGTAGTTTAAGACAACATTTATTGTGGTACAACTCTGTTATAGCTTCAGGTTTTCTTAGCAAAGAGGTGCACAAAAGGTTTCTGAGTAGCTTATTTTTTCAGCTCAAACTCATAGCCCACCCCACTTGGATACTATTGGCCACCAGAGCTGAGTTATTCAACTGTGATTGGCCAATTAATTGGATACTTGCCTATCACTTCAGGACCTTTTAAATTCCTTATTAACCTCATTACAGGGAATACAAAAGAATATTGATTTTTACTAATTGTTATAATGTCAGTTCCAACCAGAATTCTTGAGCTAACAAGTTTTGAACATTTTCTTTCTAACCATATTTACTAGACACCGCTATCTTTTTCCTTGGGTATCTTATAATGTGTTCGTTCACCCCATATTCAAATGCCTGCAAGTTTTTGTACCTATGACTCACTTCTCCCTGTAACAATATAGGGGTCACTTTTACTATCTGAGGCTGGTTTTCTCTCATAATTTTATTTGAATCTTTTCCTCTAATGCTTTTTGTGATTTCTTTTGTATATATGTGGTTCTATAACTACTTCGGAATCTATATCTATGATTATTTGAAGGATCTTACTTAAAACCTACGGTTAGTACTGTAACAGATTGATTAAATAATTCAAGAGAAATTCATTAATTGAATGTAGTGCAAAATGTTTTTATCTATATCTTATGCATAAACAACCGCAGCTGCATATTCTATCTCAGTTCTGTTACCTTGAGTCTACAGAGCTACTATTGTTCTACTTGTGAAGACAACATTAAGCAAACATTTTCTGTCAGCCATGTTCTGCTGCATTAGCCATGGGCAGCCATCAGACGTTTTGTGCTGCTCAGTCATAGGCTGCCCTAACAGGATGGCTATTCCATAGGAAGCTAGGATTCCCTCCAGCAAACATTCAAAAGGAAGAGCTATCTTGTGGAGGTCAATGATATGTAGTCAAGCTCTGAAGCTGAGAAGGCAGTGCTGAAAGAAGTTAAAAATCACACAACACTAGGTTATAGTCCAACAGGTTTAATTGGAAGCACGAGTTTTCGGTGCGCCACTCCTTCGTCAGGTGGTTGTGGAGGACACAATTGTTACATTCAAATGTTACATTCTACCAACTACACCACTAATCAGATTCTGTTCAATTCACCACAGCTCCAGCAATCATTTACAACAGTTATGATCAGGATTTATATCTGCCTATCATAGGGTCACACACTCTGTTACTTCCGCAAGCTACCTAGCCACAACTCACTGCTGATGAAGGGCTTATGCCCAAAATATTGACTCTCCTGCTGCTCGGATGCTGCTTGACCTGCCGTGCTTTTCCAGCATCCCACTTTTCAACACCATCCTGCTTGCATAAGCTGACAAATATTGAACTGTGACAGCCACATCAGCCAAGCAGGATTCACTGAAAAACTTTCCTTTGTCTTGCAGAGATTTTGGAAAAATTGTTCATGGGATGGTGGCACCGCTGGCTGGGCCAGCATTCATTGCCCATTCCTAATTACACAGAGGGCAGTCAAGTGTTAACTGTGGGCCTGGAGAAATAGGTTGTGCAGACCAGGTAAGGGTGGCAGATTTTCTTCCCGAAAGGACTGGAGTGAATCAGATGGGTTTTGATGACAATCAATGATACTCACATGTTTAGGCTGGCTTTTTTATTCCAGAGTTTTATTGAATTCAAATCTAATCATAATGCATGGTGGGATTCGAACCCATATTTTTGGAACATTAGCACGGGTCTCTGAATTACACTAGTTCTGACAAAGGGTCACTGGAATTGGAACATTAACTCTGTTTTTCTCTGTATAGATGCTGTCAAGCCTGCTGCATTTCTCCAGCACATGATGTATTGTTTCTTGATTATTAGCCCAGTAGTATTGCCACTCCCTGCTGTACAAAAAGAGGCAGCATGATTTGCTTACAGTGGAGAGAGAACCTACAAATCTTAGCTTCAATGGAAATTCACTGCTGCCAATGTTGGTTAACCCACTGCTGAAATTGCAGCCTGCTGAAGTATTGAAACCATCAAAGGCGATGATATATTGCTACCTTATCCGCCTTCTCACGTCCTATTCCCCTTTTGCACTCTGCTCTTTTCTGATTAAGCTGTAGGGTCAGTCGGCCATTAGAAAGGCAAATGCAATATTAGCATTCATTTTGAGAGGGCTAGAATACAAGAGCAGGGAGGTACTGCTGAGGCCAGAGCAGACTGCCTTTGGAATACGGTGTTCAGTTTTGGGCCCTGTATCTAAGGAAGGGTGTGCTGGCTTTGGAGCAGGTTCGAAGATGAACCCAGCGATGAAGGGCTTGTCATGTGAGGAGCCATTGAGGATTCTGGATCAATACTTGTTGGAGTTTAGAAGGATAACAGAGGATCTGTTTGAAACTTATAAAATACTGAGAGGCCTGGAAATAGTGGATGTGGAGAAGATGTTTCCACTAGTATGAGAGACTAGGACCTGAGGGCACAGCCCTAGAGTGAAGGATGATCCTTTAGAACTGAAATGAGAAGGACTTCCTTCAGACAGATCATGGTGAATCTGTGGAACTCATTGTAGTAGAAGGCTGTGGAGAATAAGGCATTGAGTGTATTTATGGTACAGATAGATGTGTTCTTGATTAGTAAGGGGATGAAGGTAATTGAGAGAAGGCAGGAGAATGAGAAACATATCAGCCATGATTGAATGCTGGAGTAGACGTAATGGGTTAAATGGCTGAATTCTGCACCTACGTCATGTGGTCTTATGGATTACAAGCTGAAGATGGTGCAAGCATGCATCATTTAATTTTCCAGCACAGCATTGCACTTGTGTCGTTTTCCTTTCAGATACCCAAGAAGTGCAACTTGATTAGACAAAAGAGGAACAGCATGAAGTGATCATGGGGAAGACACAATACCATTTCTTGATTTCACAAAGACAATCACCAGCTCAGATACTTTCACAGCCTGCAATTTCAGTCATAGCATAAAGGCGAGATGGACACATGGTGAGATATTGGGCAAGAATGACCTGCAGCCAGGATAGTGTGGGGGGCAGGGTTAAATATAGTGCAGGTTTCAGTTTGTTGGAGGCTGACATTTTGCTGCAGAGGATTTTGCTGGGTACCTCAACGGGGTACTGGCTGGTGTTTAAAGTGAAATCGTTTGAGTATTTGGAAGTCTGTCGGAAAATGTTTTGCCAATGTCAGGAAGCTTGATGGACTTGAACACAGATTTGACCCAATTTGTACAAAGCTTGATGCCATTCTTTCAAGCATAGAAACAGTGGTCAGCTGCGAGCTGTGGACCCAACCATGAGGCAGCCTCTGTGGCTGATAGCACAGCTTCCATGCGAGTACAGGACTGAAGTCATACAAGGTCAGCTGGCCAGACTACTACTAATATTGTTGTCGATTGCAGTGGGAAATCAGGCTTGTAGTATGTCATAGCAATCCAACCAACTGACCCTTTAACAGAATATGAGGACTGTTAAAGTGTCAGCATGTCCATGAACATGAACTTGCTGTCATCTCTCAGCACTCATCCTCTCACCCCTATCATTTTGTCAGAGACCAGCCAGCTTTCCTAGATTGCTGCCAAACAGGTTGAGATGGTAAATCCAAAAGCAGGACTCGCAGACCATATTCTGCTCAAAGGTATCCAGCATGGTCATTGGCAATCTGCCTGACTAACATTCATCAGCTTTCCATTAGCTAGGTGGGAGTCACGGAAATGGCACTGTAAAGAGCAATAGGAAAGGCAAAGGCACATAGAAGGGAGGGAGTGAATATCCTTTATTGTCACAAGTCCTCCATTGTCGAAGTACAGTGAAAAGCTATTACAATATCTGCCTTTTACAGCAACATTTTAGGTACAAGTACCGAGGTACAAACCTTGGATACAGCAGAGGAATAAAAAGTAGTTTGCGTTACTTTACAGAGTTTAAAAAATAAGTTAGAAATCAGATATCATTAAAGGATTGATATTAGAGTAAGGTAAAAAATTTCAAACAAACATTATGTTAAAGCGGTTCAGCACAGGACCTCCGCATGTTGTCTGACCCTTCCGTGCTAGACCCCAGTCCAGGTGCTAATAGAACACACAAGGTAATTAGATGATCTTTGTATGCAAGTTGGCATGACTTATTTTTAAATTTTTGTTTGGAACGTTTATTTAGTGATGACCTTTGTTTTTGCATTGTGGCCAAGTGATAGTTAGTGCCAGAGAGAAGCTAAGATATGATTTAGAACGTAGAACATAGAACATTACAGCGCAGTACAGGCCCTTCTGCCCTCAATGTTGAGCCTCCCTGTGGAATCAATCTGAAGTCTATCTATCCTATACTATTCCATTTCATCCAATGACCGTTTAAATGCCCTTAAAGTTGGTGAGTCTACTACTGTTGCAGGCAGCATGTTCCACACCCCTATTACTCTCTGAGTAAAGAAACTACCTCTGACATCTGTCCAATATCTATCATCGCTCAATTTATAGCTATGTCCCCTTGTGCTAGCCATCATATCCGAGGAAAAAGGCTCTCCCTATCCACCCTATCTATCCTCTGATTATCTTATGTGTCTCAATTAAGTCACCTCTCAATCTTCTTCTCTCTAATGAAAACAGCCTCTAGTCCCTCAGCCTTTCCTCATAAGACCTAACATGCAACATCCTAACAAATCTCATTTGAAACCTTTCCAAAGCTTCCACATCCTTCCTATAATATGGTGACCAGAACTGTATGCAATACCCAAAGTGCGGCCACACAAGAGTTTTATACAGCTGCAGCATGACCTTGTGACTCTGAAACTCAATCCCCCTACTAATAAAAGCTAACACACCATATGCCTTCTTAACAGCCCTATCAACCTGGGTGGCAACTTTCAGGGATGTATGTACATGGACACCAAGATCTCTCTGCTCCTCTATATTACCAAGAATCTTATCATTAGCCCAGTACTCTTTATTCCTGTTGCTCCTTCCAAAGTGAATCACCTCACATTTTTCTGCATTAAACTGCATTTGCCACCTCTCAGCCCAGCTCTGCAGCTTATCTATGTCCCTCTGTAACCTGCCACATTTTTCAGCACAATACACAACTCCACCGACCTTAGTGTCAAATTTGTGCAAATCTGAAAATTTACTAACCCATCCTTTTATGCTCTCATCTAGGTCATTTATAAAAATGACAAACAGCAGTGGCCCCAACACAGATCCTTGTGGTACACCACTAGTAACTGAACTCCAGAATGAACATTTCCCAACAAACACCATCTCTGTCTTCTTTCAGCTAGCCAATTTCTGATCCAAACTGCTAAATCATCCTCAATCCCATGCCTCTATATTTTCTGCAAGAGCCTACCATGGGAAACTTTATCAAATGCCTTACTGAAATCAATATACACCACATCAACCGTTTTGACACATCCATCTGTTTGGTCATCTTCTCAAAGAGTTCAATAAGGTTTGTGAGGCATGACCTCCCCTTCACAAAACCGTGTTGGACTATCTCTAATCAACTTATTCCTCTCTTCTAAATATCTTATAATCTTTTACAACACTTTAACCACAACCAAAGTAAGGCTCACTGGTCTATAATTAGCAGGGTTGTCTCTACTGCCCTTCTTGAATAAGGGGGAAACATTTGCTATCCTCCAGAGTTCTGTAAGGAGTTTATTGGGTTTATTGGGAAAAGGAATTGGGGCTGCAGTTACTTGTATCACACTCGGATGAGATCTTTGGAGAGAGACTGACAAAAAGGGGCTGCTTCAATTCTTCATTTCATCTCCCTTCTTCCTTCTCTTCCACACCCCATGCTACTGCTCTCGAGGTGTTCGATGTGTAGATGCTGACATGGACACTCCCCTGATACGTGTATCACATAGTGGCCCATCACGAATCTTGACACTAGACCTCCTAAGTACTGAAGCACTCCTCCAGAATGGTCCAGACTTTGGGCACACTGAGTGGAACCATATAGGGGTCTGAACATCATGGGTTATAGTGAGAGTTGTGACAGTATTGTGTGATAGTCTGCTGAGGCCTGTTTAATACTGGGAGCAACTTGCTGTATGTTTTATACATCAGCTGGGTGTCAACATGCATTTTTCACCAGATCTGTTTTTGGTTGCACTTCAGTCCCACGCTCCTGGTCTTTGGGCACCCGGGTGGAAAGCCCTGGAGCTCCTGGCCTTCATTCCTGATGAAGGGCTTTTCTGCATGACCTGCTGTGCTTTTCCAGCACCACTCTAATCCAGATTTTGTATTTTTTCCCCATCCAACTATATTTTGATTTAATCCCTGCCCTCCCCTTCACTGTTTAATCACACAGCATTGCCCTTTGATGTGAAGGGCACTGCTTGTCACTGGCCACTTGGGTATTTCATTTCTTCCTGGTGCTGGAAACTGAATAAAGATTTGTACACCGTGTGTCTTCCACTGTGTCTTACACCTGCACACCCACAACACGGGTGCTGGGGGAAAAACAAATGAGTGTGAAAGATCCTGTTCACTCTAAAAAAAACAGGAGAGTCAGAGGTTCTATTCACTCTGAGACCTGGCTCTGAGGGGGCTGGATCAGTGTCAAGGACTCTCCATTTGTGTCAGAAAAAAAAAAGAAGAAACAAATTGGTATATGATAAATATTATCGACATACAGTTACAAGATGACCAACGCTGGGTCCTGAATGTTCAAGGATATTTGAAATTTCAGAAAGACAGACCGGAAGAAAGTGAAAAGAGCAGGGCAGCTGCATTAAGGCATGATGAGATCAGTAAAGGTATGAGAAATTATAGTTTTGAGATTGATTTAATGTTATCATGTACTGAGATACAGTGAAAAGTGCTGTTTTGCATGCTATACACATAGATCTACCATACAAAGTACCTCAGGATAGCGGAACAGAATGCAGAATATAATGTTACAGCCACAGAGAGATCAACATTATCAATGGAGAAGTCCATTCAAACATCTGATAACAGGGAAGAAGCTGTTCTTGAATTATTTTTCAAACTCCTACATCTTCTGACCAATGGAAGAGGGCGGAAGAGAATATAACCAGGGTGGGAGGAGTCTTAGATGATGTTGGTTGCTTTCCTGAGGCAGCAGGAAGTATATATGGAGTCAATGGATAGAAAGTTGGTTTTCATGATGGCTGGGATGTGTTCATGACTCTAGTTTCTGGTCATCTTGTGAGCAGCAGTTGCCATACCAGCCTGTGATGCATCCAGATAAGATGCTTTCTATAGTGAACATGCTGAATATCCTTTAACTTTCTGAAGAAGTAGAGGCGTCCTTGTGCTTTCTTGATTTGGGTTTGGAAGATCAAACATATGAAATGAGAGCAGGAGTAGGGCACCTGGCCCCTCAAGCCTTCTCCACCTTTAAATAAGATCATGGCAGATCGTTCTGTGGGCTGAGCTCCACTTACCCACCTTCTCACAAACATGAAGGACAAAAGGGTAACTAGGGAGAGAATAGGGCCCCTCAAAGATCAGCAAGGCAGTCTTTGTGTGGAGCTGCAGGAGATGGAGGATATACTAAACAAGTATTTTGCATCAGTGTTTACTGTGGAAAAAAGACATGGAAGATATAGAATGTAGGAAAATAGATGGTGACATCTTGAAAAATGTCCATATTACAAAGAAGGAATTGCTGGATGTCTTGAAATGCATAAAAGTGAATAAGTCCCCAGGACCGGATCAGGTGTACCATAGAACCCTGTGGAAAGCTAGGGAAGTTATTGCTAGGCCTCTTACTGAGATATTTTTATCATCAATAGTCACAGGTAAGGTGCCAGAAGACTGGAGGTTGGCAAACGTGGTGCCACTATTTAAGAAAGGTGGTAAAGACAAGCCAGGGAACTATAGATCAGTGAGCCTGATGTCCGGTGGTGGGCAAGTTATTGGAGGGAATCCTGAGGGACAGTATGTACATGTATTTGGAAAGGCAAGGACTGATTAGGGATAGTCAACATGGCTTTGTGCCTGGGAAATCGTCTCACAAACTTGATTGAGTTTTTTGAAGAAGTAACAAAGAGAATTGATGAGGACAGAGTGGTTGATGTGATCTATATAGACTTCAGTAAGGCTTTCGACAAGGTTCCCCATGGGAGACTGGTTAGCAAGATTAGATCTCATGGAATACAGAGAGAACTAACCATTTGGACATGGAACTGGCTCAAAGGTAGAAGACAGGGTGGTGGTGGAGGGTTGTTTTTCAGACTGGAGGCCTGTGACCAGTGGAGTGCCGCAAGGATCAATGCTGGGTCCACTACGTTTCATTCATTAAAAAAATGAATTGGATGTGACCATAAGAGTTATAGTTAGCAATTTTGCAGATGACACCAAAATTGGAAGTGTAGTGGACAGCAAAGAAGGTTACCTCAGATTACAACGGGATCTTGATCACATGGGCCAATGGGCTGAGAAGTGGCAGATGGTGTTTAATTTAGATAAGTCTGAGGTGCTACATTTTGGGAAATCAAATCTTAGCAGGACTTACACAATTAATGGTAAGGTCCTTGGGAGTGTTGCTGAACAAAGAGAACTTGGAATGTAGGTTCATAGCTCCTTGAAAGTGGAGTCACAGGTAGATAGGATAGTGAAGAAGGCATTTGATATGCTTTCCTTTATTGGTCAGAGTACTGAATACAGGAGTTAGGAGGTCATGTTGTGGTTGTACAGGACATTGGTTAGGCCACTTTTGGAATACTGGTCTCCAATTTTGGTCTCCTTCCTATCGGAAAGATGTTGTGAAATTTGAAAGGGTTCAGAAAAGATTTACAAGGGTGTTGCCAAAGTTGGAGATTTGAGCTATAGGCAGAGGATGAATAGGCTGGGGCTGTTTTCCCTGCAGCATCGGAGGCTGACCTTATAAAATCATGAGGGGCATGGATCGGATAAATAGAAAAAGTCTTTTCCCTGGGGTGGGGAAGTTCAGAACTAGAGGGCATAGGTTTAGGGTGAGGGGAAAAGATATAAAAGAGACCTAAGGGGCAATGTCTTCACGCAAAAGGTGGTACGTGTATGGAATGAACTGCCAGAGGATGTGGTGGAGGCTGATACAATTGCAACATTTAAGAGGCATTTGGATGGGTATATGAATAGGAAGGGTTTGGAGGGATATGGGCCAGGTGCTAGTAGGTGGGATTAGATTGGGTTGGGATATCTGGTCGGCATGGACAGGTTGGACCGAAGGGTCCGTGCTGTACATCTCTATGACTCTATGATTCTATTAAGGGGAATTATTGTTTGTTAATGACCTATATACAGACACATCTCACGTCACGAAAATGCAGCTTTGCATTTTACCAAATGAACCAGATATGGAAAATTCTCAAGATGGACGTCAGAGCAGCTACTTGGTGACTTCAGTGTGCCACTTGCTTCAAAGGCCAGGCACTAACACCTCAGGAGATTCTCCATGGGCACCAGTCAGACGCAACTCACATTCCACTGATATGTCCCTCTTAGAACCCTCATGGCACATCTGCAATCCACTTTGAGGATGCTTCGGCACATCAATGCTGATCCTCAGAATGCACCATCAACTATCATTGTAATGCTGCAGCAAGGACACCATGCATGCAGGGACACCCATGTACTCAGCTCAGGAACTGGACCAGGAGGCATGTCTGGCCTGTTCACTTGCTCTCATAGTGCTACCTTACTCTGATCCTGACTGGAAGCTCACAGAATCCCTGCCTTGCATTGCATTGCCTTGCCTTTTTATGCATTGTCTCTTCAGCCAGTGATACCTGGCACACAGGCGTGTTGTGTTGTTTGCTATTTAATGTAGACACAAAGCCATGACACTTGTCTTGGCCATCAGGGCCTTTGCCCGAAATGTCGATTTTCCTGCTCCTCGGATGCTGCCTGACCTGCTGTGCTTTTTCAGCACCACTCTAATCTAGACTCTGATCTCCAGCATCTGCACTCCTCACTTTCGCCCTGTCAGCTGTCTTCAGTCAAGTCAAGGCAGACAGCTTTCAGTCAGGGGGTCCTGGCACAGTAAAGAAAGGGCAGCCTTTTGATACCAGTCCAGGAGCTTACAAAGGGTCAGTCAGAGTCAGGAAGCTCTCCCCATTAGGGATGAAGAGCTGCAAGTGGGACTGTCCACCACCCATGACACTTACATCTAACACGCTTGATTCTTTCTACCTTATGCGGGCTGTTTTCCTCCTGGAATGAGAGAGATGTGGGCATTGCAGGAGATGAAAGTGGATGACAAAGCTGTTAGTGCTGGTACAGTCAAGGAGGTGTCTCCAACAGTGATTAGGCAGCATAGAGGACATGCAGGGTTAGTGGTATTTGGGGTTGGCATGGGTGAGAGCAAGTGAGGGAAGATGTTACAGGCAGCTGTGAAAGTGCTAGGACGTGAACCTTCAGAGATGGGTCCAGGGATTGAGTGAGTTTGAGGATCGGAGGAAAGATGACTCCACTTGTGCTGATAGGGCAGGGAAAGACATTGACTTCCTTCCCATGTTTCTGGCTATTCCTCCAGACAGCTGGAGGGCATGGTCTGGTATTGAGCCTCCTCTGCCATTACAGGGGTGGAGGAGGGGGAAAGAGTACCTCCCATCTTTGCACAACCCCATCCAGCAGAACCTCCATGTCCCTGCCTGCTAAGCAGGTGACAAATTTCCTCCATCTGTCTTGTCCGGGGCAAATGTCACGAACCCTGAAGGGCAGCTCAGGACTGACAGTGTTTGTCCAGGTGCGCAACAGTCTTTTAAAGATGACACCAATACCAGGGATGCCAGTCAATTGCAGGGTGCCCTGGCAGTGGCAAGTTATTCCGCAAATGGAAGCTGTTAAAATGGTGCTAGAATTGGACAAGAGGGGTGCTGCAGGGGCAAGGTAAATAGCTAATGAGGCATGCTTGGTAAGTGATCTCACATTGAAAAACCCTCCAAAAAAACCCAATGTACCTGACACTTAGCCAAAGATGAGAAGACTCAGCCCATTGTTTCAGAAGACGTGTAGTTAGATGGATTGGCCATGCTAAATTGCCCATAGTGTTCAGGGAGTGCAGGCAAGATGGATTGGCCATTGGAAGTGCAGGGTTACAGGGATAGAGTGGGGGTTTGGGTCTGGGTGGGGTGCTCAGTGGTTGTGAACTCACTGGGCTGGAAGGCCTGTTTCCATGCTCTTGTGATTCTATGACTCCATGAAGACAGAATTATGTCTCTCTTATGGCGTTGATTGGCAAATTGTGGGGAATTCAAATATCTCCAACTCCTGTTCCGAAGGCAGTCCTAAATGAAAATTCATGTCCTCAGTCAGCTTCACAGCTACTGGATATGTTCTCTTTTGCCCTGATGTGAGTTTGCAGTTATGGCTCTGACAGACATCAGTGCTGATGGTTTCACTACAGTGCATATCTCATTGAAATTTACATATGTTTTATATCAAGAGAAATGCCTATAAGTGCATCCACATCTCAGAACAATTGTTGATTTCAGAAGCTTTGACATCAGCAAAACAGTCCTTCAACACTTTCCACTCCATTTTGACTTTCTCATATTAAATGTCTATAGGACGTATCAAATACTCATTAATTCAAAAGTGCATCCAGAAGAAATCATCATTAACTCCCCTGGAACCTATTAATGATAATTTTAAGGGAGTATTTGCAGCTGTTGAGTGCATGTTCAGCTTTATGAGGTTAAGATAATGTGTTAACTGGCACGCTGAACTCCAAAACCACACCCAGTCCCTGATCTGGTCGTGTCGAACACAGTTGTATGCTAAAGGACATTGGTCCACATACACATTCACTGCAGAAGAGCTAATACCCTCTTTAATATTGTGCTATGAGCAATTCACCTTAATAGTTTGCACATTCACCATCGATGCTATTTTGAAACCAAATGGACATCTACAGCACCCAAATAATGGACATGACTGACTTGAATGTCACATTAAGCATCCCTAGAATTTAAAGAGATGATTTTTTTTCTTTATTCTTTCATGGGAGCATGGGCATCTTTGGCAAGGCCAGTGTTTGCTGCCCTCCTAAATGCCCTCAAACTGAATGGCTTGCTCAGCTATTTCAGAGGTAATCTTAGAGTCACCCACATTGCTGCAGATCTCGAGAACCACCACCACCTGCAAGTTCGCCTCCAAGTCACTCATCGCCCTAACTTGAAAATATATCCCTGGTCTTTCACTGTCACTGGGTCAAAATCCTGGAATTCCTCCAACATTGTGGGTCAAATCACAGTGTGTGGACTGCGGCAGTTCGAGAAGGCAGCTCACTACAACCTTCTGAAGGGCAACTAGGGACAGACAATAAATGCTGGCCAATCAGCAATACCCATGTCCCACAATTTATAAGAATAATAGGGTGGTTATGGTAGGGGATTTTAACTTTCCAAACATAGACTGGGACTGCCATGGTGTTAAGGGTTCAGATGGAAACAAATTTGTTAAGCGTGTACAAGAAAATTTTCTGATTCAGTATGTGGATCTTCTACTAGAGAAGGTGCAAAACCTGACCCACTCTTGGGAAATAAGGCAGGGCAGGTGACTGAGGGAGCACTTTGAGGCCAGCGACCATAATTCTATTTTAGATTAGATTCCTACAGTGTGGAAACAGGACCTTCGGCCCAACAAGTCACACCAACCCTCTGAAGAGTAACCCACCTCGACCCATTTCCCTTTGACTAATGCACCTAACACTATGGGCAATTTAGCATGGCCAATCCACCTGACCTGCACATCTTTGGACTGTGGGAGGAAACCAGAGCACCTGGAGGAAACCCATACAAACACAGGGAGAATGTACAAACTCCACACAGACAGTCACCCGAGGCTGGAATCGAATCTGGGTCTCTGGTGCTGTGTAGCTGTAGTGCTAACCACTGAGCCACCGTGCCGCCCAATTTTAAAATTAATAGACTGGGACTGCCACAGTGTTAAGGGTTTAGATGGAAACAAATTTGTTAAGCATGTACAAGAAAATTTTCTGATTCAGTATGTGGATGTACCTACTAGAGAAGGTGCAAAACTTGACCCACTCTTGGGAAATAAGGCAGGGCAGGTGACTGAGGTGTCAGTAGGGGAGCACTTTGGGGCTCCCCAATAGTGATAGAAAAGGACAGACCAGATCTAAAAGTTAAAGTTCTAAAATGGAGAAAGACCAATTTTGACGGTATTAGGCAAGAACTTTCAAAAGCTGACTGGGGCAGATGTTCACAGATAAAGGGACAGCTGGAAAATGGGAAGCCTTCAGAAATGAGATAATGAGAATCCAGAGAAAGTATATTCCTGTTAGGGTGAAAGGAAAGGCTGGTAAGTATAGGGAGTGTTGGATGACTTAAGAAATTGAGGGCTTGGTTAAGAAAAAGAAGGAAGGATACGTCAGGTTTAGACAAGATAGATCGAGTGAATCCTTAGAAGAGTATAAAGGCAGTAGAAGTATACTTAAGAGAGTAATCATGAGGGCAAAAAGGGGACATGAAATAGCTTTTGCAAATAGAGTTAAGGAGAATCCAAAGGGTTTTTACAAATACATTAAGGACAAAATGGTAACTCGGGAGAGAATAGGCCCCTCACGGATCAGCAAGGTGGCCTTTGTGTGGAGCCACAGCAGTTGGGGGAGATACTAAATGAGTATTTTGCATCAGTGTTTACTGTGGAAAAAAGACATGGAAGGTATAGAATGTAGGGAAATAGATGGTGACACCTTGAAAAATGTCCATATTACAGAGGAAAAAATGCTGGATGTCTTGAAACGCGTAAAAGTGGATAAATCCCCAGGACCTGACAGGTGTACCCAAGAACTCTGTGGGAAGCTAGGGAAGTGATTGCTGGGCCTCTTGCTGAGATTATTTGTATCATCGATAGTCATAGGTGAGGTGCCAGAAGACTGGAAGTTGGCTAACATGGTGCCACTATTTAGAAAAGATGGTAAGGACAAGTCAGGGAACTATAGACCGGTGAGCCTGATGTCAGTGGTGGGCAACTTGTTGGAGGGAATCCTGAGGGACAGGATGTACATGTATTTGGAAAGGCAAGGACTGATTCGGGATAGTCAACATGGCTTTTTGCTCGGGAAATCATGTCTCACAAACTTGATTGAGTTTTTTGAACAAAGAGTGTTGCTGAGGGCAGAGCAGTAGACATGATTTATATGGACTTCAGTAAGGCGTTCGACAAGGTTCCCCATGGGAGACTGGTTAGCAAGGTTAGATCTCATGAAGAGCTAGCCATTTGGATACAGAACTGGCTCAAAGGTAGAAGACAGAGGGTAGTGGTGGAAGGTTGTTTTTAGACTGGAGGCCTGTGACCAGTGGAGTGCCACAAGGATCGGTGCTGGGTCCACTACTTTTCATCATTTATATAAATGATTTGGATGTGAATGTAAGAGATATAGTTAGTAACTTTGCAGATGATACCAAAATTGGAATTGTAGTGGACAGCGAAGAGGGTTACCTCAGATTACAACAGGATCTGGACCAGATGGGCCAATGGGCTGAGGAGTGGCAGACGAAGTTTAATTTAGAGGTGCTGCATTTTGGGAAAACAAATCTTAGCAGGACTTATACACTTAATGGTAAGGTCCTAGGGAGTGTTGCTGAACAAAGAGACCTTGGAGTGCAGGTTCATAGCTCCTTGAAATTGGAGTCACAGGTAGATAGGATAGTGAAGAAGACGTTTGGTATGCTTTCCTGTATTGGTCAGAGTATTGAGTAGAGGAGTTGGGAGGTCATGTTGCGGCTGTACAGGACATTGGTTAGGCCACTGTAGGAATATTGCATGCAATTTCTGGTCTCCTTCCTATCGGAAGGATGTTGTGAAACTTGAAAGGGTTCAGAAAAGATTTACAAAGATGTTGCCAGAGTTGGAGGATTTGAGCCAAAGGGAGAGGCTGAACAGGCTGGGGCTGTTTTCCCTGGAGCGTCGGAGGCTGAGGGATGACCTTATTGAAGTTTATAAAATCATGAGGGGACATGGATATGGTAAATAGGCAAAGTCTTTTCCCTGTGGTGGGGGAGTCCAGAACTAGAGGCCATAGAGAGGGGAAAGATATAAAAGAGACCAAAGGGGCAATGTTTTCATGCAGAGAGTGGTGCATGTGTGGAATGGGCTGTCAGAGGAAGTGGTGGAGGCTAGTACAATTACAGCATTTAAAAGGCATCTGGATGGCTATATAAGTAGGAAGGGTTTAGAGGAATATGGGCCGGGTGCTGTCAGGTGGGACTAAATTGGGTTGGACCAAAGGGTCTGTTTCTGTGCTGTACATATCTATGACTCTAAGTGAATTAAAAATAACATGTAGGCCACACAAGGCAAGGAGAGCAGATTTGTTTTCCTAACGGACATCAGTGAAACAAGTAGGTTTTTGTGACAATCAATAATAGTTTCACAATCATCATTGCTGAGATTAGTTTTCATTTCCAGATTTTATTTCAAAAATATTAATTGAAAACAAGATTTGACACCCATGTTCCCAGAGCATTAGCCTACACCTCAAGATTACTAATCCAGATACATTACTATTACCCAACCATCTCCCTGAAGGCGCAGGGGGATGAAGGTGAGGCCTCTGCTGAGGACAGATCTTTCATCCTCAGAGAGGGGGAGGTCTGGTGGGATGGTGAAAATACGGCAGGGCTGGGAGTTAGGACCTGGTGTGGGGCTACCAGTACCCTTCCACTGACACCCTCCTTCGACTGACTGAACTGGTCCTCACTCTGAACAACTTCTCTTTCCAATCCTCCCACTTCCTCCAAACCAAAGGAGTAGCCATGGGCACCCGCATGGGCCCCAGCTCTGCCTGCCTCTTCGTCGGATATGTGGAACAGTCCATCTTCCGCAGCTACACTGGCACCAACCCCCCACCTTTTCCTCCGCTACATCGATGACTGTATCGGCGCTACCTCGTGCTCCCACAAGGAGGTTGAACAGTTCATCCACTTTACTAACACCTTCCACCCCGACCTCAAATTTACCTGGACCGTCTCAGACTCCTCCCTCCCCTTCCTAGACCTCTCCATTTCTATCTCGGGCGACCGACTCAACACGGACATTTACTATAAACCGACCGACTCCCACAGCTACCTAGATTACACCTCCTCCCACCCTGCCCCCTGTAAAAAACGCCATCCCAAATTCCCAATTCCTTTGCCTCCGCCGCATCTGCTCCCAGGAGGACCAATTCCAATACCGAACAACCCAGATGGCCTCCTTCTTCAAAGACCGCAATTTCCCATCAGACGTGGTTGACAATGCTCTCCACCGCATCTCCTCCACTTCCCGCTCCTCCGCTCTTGAACCCCGCCCCTCCAATCGCCACCAAGACAGAACCCCACTGGTCCTCACCTACCACCCCACCAACCTCCAGATACATCGTATCATTCTTCGTCATTTCCGCCACCTCCAAACAGACCCCACCACCAAGGATATATTTCCCTCCCCTCCCCTATCAGCGTTCCGAAAAGACCACTCCCTCCGCGACTCCCTCGTCAGGTCCACACCCCCCACCAACCCAACCTCCACTCCCGGCACCTTCCCCTGCAACCGCAAGAAATGCAAAGCTTGCGCCCACACTTCCCCCCGCACTTCCCTCCAAGGCCCCAAGGGATCCTTCCATATCCATCACAAATTCACCTGCACCTCCACACACATCATTTACTGCATCCGCTGCACCCGATGTGGCCTCCTCTACATTGGGGAGACAGGTAACCTACTTGCGGAACGTTTCAGAGAACACCTCTGGGACACCCGCACCAATCAACCCAACCACCCTGTGGCTGAACACTTTAACTCCCCCTCCCACTCCGCCAAGGACATGCAGGTCCTTAGCCTCCTCCATCGCCAGACCATGGCAACACGACACCTGGAGGAACAGCGCCTCATCTTCCGCCTAGGAACCTCCAACCACAAGGGATGAATGCAGATTTCTCCAGCTTTCTCATTTCCTCTCCCCCCACCTTATCTCAGTCCCAACCCTCGGATTCAGCACTGCCTTCTTGACCTGCAATCTTCTTCCCAAACTCTCCGCCCCCACCCCCTCTCCGACCTATCACCCTCATCTTAACCTCCTTCCACCTATTGTATTCCCAACGCCCCTCCCCCAAGTCCCTCCTCCCTACCTTTTATCTTAGCCTGCTTGGCACACCCTCCTTATTCCTGAAGAAGGGCTTATGCCCGAAATGTCAATTCTCCTGCTCCTTGGATGCTGCCTGACCTGCTGCGCTTTTCCAGCAAATCATTTTTGAGGCATAAACTTAGTCTTAAATAGTTCCATAAGGAGTTAATCTTTTCTGATTTACTTTCAAATATATAACATTGATTACTGTTATTTCTTAAATGCAGTTGATAATATCTTCATAGAATTTAAACAAAGCAACCATTAAGGTTGAGGATGAGGTAGTGGGAAATATTCATTTCAAGGTTATGCTTATCTCATAATTTAGGAACACTTATTTAAAAATTTGCATATATTTTTATGGTAAGAATAATATACAAAATTATTTTAATTCTTTTATTGCACTGTGATGGCACCCACCTTGACAGCTACAACGCCTCAGCTACAACGCAGAAAATAATTAAAATGGTTATTTTTAATCTATGAACATAAAGTAAAGATAGAATAAGGAATGAGTTCCAAAACATTCACCAAATAATTTCAGCTTCTAACTGATGCTGCACACAAATGAAAGAGAACGCAGCTCCTGGATGGTGAATAGCAATTACCCAGTCCTTTGTTTTATTACTTCCATAGCTTGAAGATTGACTGGGCCTTTTTCATTCACTATATTAATCCTGACAAGCCTTAAATGTTGCAATGCTTTTTGACCTTAATTTTCATACCGGTCTGCAGTCTGAAATCTGCACTGACAACAGAACTTGGATTTGCCGCATTCCTTATTGAGTCTCCTATGTTCTCATTACATCATGAAAAATTGGACTCGTTAGCACCTTTTATTTATGGGTGCTACCTGTACCCTTAGAGATTCATGGTGTGTGTGTGTGTATACACATTTTTGGGGCAAAATTGAGTAGGATGCAAGTGAGTGCAAGCTCTCCCTGTGAAATTCTGCAAGAACAATAAAGAACAGGTACAACATCACACTGATCAGTATGCAATGCTGTTTAGATTCTGATGCTGTTGTTTTGGAGATCAATAATGCCCTCTCTTGCACAACTGAACACATGTTCACAGCATGAAGGATCACACACACACAAGCACTATTTCAAGATATTATTAACCAACAGGTTCATTGCTCCTTGATTTCTTCTGGGCTTTGCTACGATTCTGTTCATATTGCCTTTTGAACATATATCTTACAGCACCCCCTGTCGATAATAGACATATAGGCGAAAGTGAGTACTGCAGATGCTGGAGATTAGAGTCAGGAATGTGGTGCTGGAAAAGCATAGCTGGTCAGGCAGCGTCCGAGGAGCAGGAAAATCGATGTTTCGGGCAAACACCTTTCTTGGACATATGTCATAGCTTCCACTTCCTCTACCAAGGCCTTCAGTGCAAAGCTCAAAAAACCTGAAACCCATTCTCTCCCATGCTGTTTCACTCATTACTGTTTCCCAGGACAAATGATCTTTTAACCAAATTGCAGCAAAGCATTGATGACTGGTGGATTGGTCACAGTGGTTGTTATAATTGTTCACGTAGCTCCATGTTATTCTCCAGCCAAGATCCATACTAGGCTAATCAATAAGTGTAATTAACGGAAGTGTACTGAATGTATTCCCTTTTGTTTTCATCAGAAGTGTGTCATTAGATATTCATTGTATTACAGTTGCTATATAAATGCAAGCTAGTGATGTTATCATTCTCAATAAACATTGGGAACAGGCAGGTTTAATGGACAGAATTTGACCAAACCCCAGGTGGTGGAAAAACAAGTGAGGAAAGTGAGAGCATAGCAGGAAGATGCATTGGGATAGCACCATTTGCAGTCCCATTGCCAAGGTGGTGTTTTCCAATGGAAGGCTACAAGGAGGATCAAAGACCTGCTCCAAGGAGGCAGGCAGCTAATTTACATAATTGAAGACCCTAACATGGAGCATTTTACAGGGTTGTTTCACTGGCACAATAACACCCTCCATCAAAACATGAGGAGGTCACCAGCATTATGGAAACATACCCCTATGATAGTACAGGATGACAAGAGCTGGGAACCCCAAATCCCAGAGAGCGGAGCGTGGGAAGGAATGGCAGCCTTAGTGAATATCCCTACTCTTGCCCAACACATTATTGTTTGTGAAAGAGGTTTACCCTGCATTTAGTAGAGATTTGCCCCTCAACCAATCAGATTAATTTGTACTTAGTAGTTTGGCAGAACCTCTGTTTTGATGATCAATGTCACCGAACTGCTTCAGCATCATCTGCCTCTGTCATTGATGCTGCTGAGCTACCCAGCCTCAGGCTGGGTTCTACACGACTCCACAAGTAGCTCATTAGGAGACCAACTATGGTAAAATCATCAAGCCAGCTCCTACTACAGGAGAGTGCATGTTTGAGACCGGGTTACATCATCCCAGTAAAATTAATCTTTCACTTCACTTTTTACTTCTTCAAACCAATTGTTGGGCTATTTTGTTTTCCGCCTGGCATGTATACTCCATGAATGGGACCTGAAGCTAACAAAACACATAATTGGCTTGATAAACGTGATACTAGTCTCGATTAACTAAAGTGATCATGCAATAGTAATTTAGTCAAAACAACAGAATATGAATCAAAGAGGTCAGGTGGAGCTCTGGTCACCCAGAAACAAGAGAGATGTTTGAGTTCTTGCAAAGATGAACAGTAAGACATGTTTGGGAAAGAACTGAAGAATTTTAACCCTCCATCTACTAAAGAGGGTTTTGAGAGATGTTCCATTCAAGATATATAATAAGATAGTTAAAGATGCTGTAGAGCATTTTATAGAGGCATGATAAGTCTTGTCTTCTGCTTGGAGTGCCAGTGAGAGACCCCAGTTGCCTCCTCTGGGAAGGAAGGCCTGATGATATTAAGTACCTTCCCAGTCGGATTGTGGGTAAAGTGAAGGGTTGATCACATGATTTCCCCAAATCCACCAACTATTAATCAGCCAATAGATCCATCCTTGAAACACACTGCCTTCCTACACCAATCTGAAAGCAAGCAGACTTATTACCCAATTGCATGTTGCTTGACTGTCAATGAAACAGCCTTTTTTGCCAATTTTCAATTTTTATATCTGGTGAAGAGAAATAGTCCAAGAAAATTTCAGAAAACCTCAATCTCTCTTCATGTCCCTATGATTTTCTCCAGTGTCCTAGAGAGTAATTTTCAATTTCTGGATACTCTAGGTCAGTCCTAGAGAGTTGGCAACTCCATTCCCTAGGATCAAAGATTCCAGGGCACAACTCCTGCCCATCAACTTAGCAGCAAAGCCAGGAGGGCAGGGACAGTTGAGAGAACAATGATCACCAAGGGCTCAGGATGACAAAATGATCTAGGCCAAGGATGAGTCTTTCCGGGAGAGTTATCAGGAGGGTGGGTGTCACAAGGGAGAGAGGTGAAGGTGTCAGCAGCAAGGGCTGGGGAGAGAGTGCGTAGCTAACCCTCTTTCTGTTACCAGGTCCCTTGTTCAGGGACAGACTGCTCCACCTCAGTCTCCAGATACCTCAAGTTGACATGCTGAGAGCTTGTGATGCTCCTTCACTAGTGGCAGACATACCTGCTGTTGGGAATGAGGCCTCTAACTGGCTATAATTACCCACTTAAGAGTCCTTATTAATGTGTGGGCTCGCTGTCTGACCACAGGCTTTCTGTTCTGGAATTAATTCTGATAAAAGTAGGAAGTGGACATCACCCTGACATACAATACGGTGACACACCCCGCCTCCAAACATGCCACAACAAGGGCATAAAATTCCCACAACAGAAAATGTTTGCTCATAATAGCATTTTAAATCAAGTTCTACGTATAATTATGAAAACAGCAATGTACGAAGTAGCAAGAGGAAATGCTGTAATTTTTCACTAAGTCGGACAACATCTGTAGAAAGAAACAAAGTTTTGGATTCAAGTTGTGATGGCCCATCATCAGACATAAAGAAAAGTAGAAATACTTTCAAGTTTTTGATCATAGTAACATATGGAGGCCATAGAGCCCAGGAACTTTTTCCATCAGTCAACAAGATATGCACAAATTTGCCCCTTAACTCTATCGACACCAGTTTTAAAACTTTTAGCTTATCATCAATTGTTGTTCACAGGAAAGACTCCAAATTTATACTCTTGATAATTAACAATGGCCTTGTTGGTTAATTCTTTGATTTTCTCACTTTCCTTGTGGGGTTGCATTTGGCTTTAATTTCGGATTAAACAAAACCTGGGAACTTCTCCACAGTGGCACCCACCCATGGTTTATCATGCATACCTTCTAGCTCACTTCTGGATTCAGACCTTTGTTCTCAATACTCCTTTTAGGTTTGTTCTCACTGTTTTCCTCTGCCATTCTGTGCCTGTTAAGGTAAGGGATTGCCAGGTCCTTCCCACATTGTAAATCAGTAATAGAATTTCTGCGTGTTGACATTCTTTTATTGCTGAATACAATTACTACCCTCTTTGTTAGCAATTAGGTTAAGGTGGACTTCACAAAGGATCTTTATTTGAAAAAGGAGCATTGATTTTGAGGGATTAGTTTTATTAATCAATTTAGCATGTGAATATTTAGGTGAACACAGATTTGTGTTCAACGATTACAATCTGTGAGTTGTAGGTTTACAAAGAGAAACATGTCCGAATCCAGGAAAATACTGTGAAATACTAAATATAACTGACATATATAAGTAAAGGCATTTACAATGGGCATTAATCCAACTACATTGCTTTGTGGCATAGTGCATTAAATGGAGAGCACAGGGCAGCCATCATTAGCTATTATTCAGATATTAATGAATCAGAAGGTACAGCTTATAAAAGCATCCTCATGGGGTCAAATAGTTTTATTCATTCGAGTAATCATAACAGAATTTCACACTAACAGTGCTTAGCCTCCCTCAGTGGCACATCGGGGGATGGGAGCAACTAGCAATTGGAGTGATAAGAGGATGTGAAAAGAAAGCAGCATGAGTTGTTGGATATAAATTTATTAGTATTTCCACTTTGTTTAGAAAATTATTATTTAAAGTATTTCTGTTTAACTTTTTAATAGAAGAACATCAGTTTTTTTTATTAAAGTATGTCTCTAGATCTTTGCATATCTTTCTGTGCACATTTCCTATATGTCCTCAACAGCCAAATAATGCGAACTTTAGAATTGACTGCTATTTTTCTAAAACATCTAGACTTGTAGGACTCATTTTCAAAACTGACAGTTCTGAATGAATTTGATTCTGAAAAAGAGCCATTCAGACCTGAAACATTAACTCTTTTTGTCTCGCTGCAGATGCTGCCAGACTTGCTGAGTCGATCCACCACTCTCTGTGTTTTTGTCTGAGTAGGTGCTGATTACTGTGGCAGGAAGCTAAACTAGAGAACATAGCATCACAAATCTATGTAAGAAAAGGAATTTTAATTTGCACAGTTACAAAGGGTGCAAGGTCAGTTTGAAGGAGATTTTACTGAAATCAGACAGACACTGAGTGAGTATATCTGAAAACATGATACAAAGTGGGAATTCAGTGCATGGGAGCAAGTAATGTTTACTGCAAGCAGTAAAGTGTCATGAATGGAAAGATTAATGAAGAGTAGGGAAGAGGTACTTTCTTGTTCCACATGATTTCCAATTTTGTGCAGCAGAAGGAGCAGGTAAACATAGAAACATAGAAGATAGGAGCAGGAGGAGGCGATTCAGCTCTTTCAGCCTGCTCTGCCATTCCTTAAAACCATAAGACCATAAGCCATGGAGCCAAAATTAAGCCAATCAGACCATCAAATCTGCTCTGCCATTCAATCATGGCTGATAAGTTTCTCAACTCCCTTCTCCCACTTTCTCCCTGTAACCCTTGATCTCCTTGACACTCAAGAACCTATCTATCTCAGTCTTAAATATACTCAATGACCTGGCCCCCACAGACTTCCGTGATAATGAATTCCACAGATTCACCACTCTCTGGCTGAAGAAGTTTCTCATTATTTCTGTTCCTTTACTCTATGCCCTCAGGTCCTAGTCTCTCTCACCAATGGAAACATCTTCCCAACATCCACTCTGTCCAGGCCATTCAGTATTCTGTATGTTTCAATTAGACTCCCCTCATCCTTCTAAACTCCATCGAGTATAAACCGAGTCCTCAAATATTCCTCATATGTTAAGTTTTCCATTCCTGGTACCATTCTTGTGAACCTCCCCTAAATACATTCCAGAGCCAGTACATCTTCTTGAGATATGGGGCCCCAAACTGAGCACAATACTCCAAATGTGGTCTGACCAGAGCCTTATAGAGCCTCAGAAGTACATCCCTGCTTTTATATTCAAGTCGTCTCAAAATAAATGCCATCATTGCATTTGCCTTTCTTACAACTAATTAAGACTGCAAGTTTACCTTGAGAGAATCCTGAACTAGAACTCTCAAGTCTCTTTGCACTTCAGATTCTGAATCTTCTCCCCTTTTAGAAAATAGACCATGCCTCTATTCTTCCAACCAAAGTGCATGACCTCACACTTTCCCAAGTTGTATTCCATCTGCCTTTCTTTGCCTACTCTGTCCAAATCCATCTGCAGCCTCTCCAACTCCTCAATGCTACCTGTCCCTCTACGTATCTTTGTATCACCTGCAAACTTAGTCAGAATGCCCTTAGTTCCTTGATCTAGATCATTAATGTATAAAATGAAAAGATCATGGCAGATCACTCAACTCAACAGCCTAATCCTACTTTCTTCCCATAACTTTTGATCCCATTCGCCCCAAATCACTAGCTGGTATTATTAGAAACTGAGCAAAATAGCACTACAGGAAGTATTGTATTATTTTATTAGCATTGTTTAGTCTACTGGCAATGCTAAAATGTCTTCTGATCGAGTCAGTGATCAGGGACAGTAGTGGTGTGACTGTAAGTGAGATAGATATGGAGACAGAGGGCAAGTGCTCTAGAGCCTCAGTATTTGTAATTTTCTAATAGGTTTGAGGTATTTTCAGATTGTTTGATAGAAGCTGATCTGAAAACAGAGAATGGCAGAGAATGACTAAAAGGCTAAACAAGGCAAATAAATTAAAGCATAAGAGAAAGCTCGCTAGAAATGTAAAATCAGATAGCAAGAATAAGTAAAATGTGTGTTGCTCGTCTAGAGGGTGAGGATAGGAAATTAATAGTAGATATTGAAGGTATGGTAATGAGGGCTGCAAGGTGGATGAATTAACTAGCCATGGCATAATGATACAGTAAGCTATCCAAGAGATGAGGGTAAGAGGAATGTAGTCATAGTATCGAAAGGAGGATTGATACGATTCTCTGCAAAAAACAGTAAGAGTCCAGACCGCTGTATTTTCCGCTGTGTGTCAGAGTTCAGGATACCATGGAGTGGAGAAACTCATGTAGTAGGAAGGAGAGTGTGGCATGATTATGGACCACTCCTATACCATTAGCAAATGTAGAACCTGGAAAGAGTTTCTGTTGAGGGAGTACGAGAAGTTAGGTACTAAATTAGAAAGCAGAACTTTAAAGATTATAACCTCTAGATTGCCACTGGAGTAATTGCAAATTGGTACAGAGTGAAAAAGATTAAAGAAGTGAATGCAGGTTCAGTAACAGTGTGGGAGAAGTGGGCACTGACACCAGTACTGGGGAAAGTGGGATCTGTACAGCCAGACTGTTTACACCTGAACTGTGTTGTGACTGTGTTCTCACAAACACATAACTAGGAAGAAAAGTGAGCTTTAAACTAAATGGAGGGTATGGGGTTTCAATGAAGGATCAAACTTGGGTAAATGTAACAAGTCAAGGGATAGAGTCAAGGCAGGAGAACAAAGTACTAGTATGGAAAATAAAGGTCGCAGAATAATTGAAAGTGACCAGGAGAAAACAAAAACTTAAGAATATACCAGCAATCCAGAGTAGATGTTTCAAAAAACTTGAACTAAAGGTTTGTATCTGAATGTATGTTTACATTCATAACAAAGTGAACTGATAATGCACGTTGAAACAAATAAGTCTGATCTTAGAGCTATTACAGAGACGTGGCTACAAGATGACCAAGATTGCGTTCTGAATATTGAGTAGGGTATATGACATTCTAAAATAATAGCAAATCAGGTATAGTTAGAGGTTTAGAGCGCATAATCAAAGATGGTGCTGGTGCAATAGTTAGAGATAACCATAGGCATTGAGATCAGGATGTGAAATTGGATTGAGTGGAGATTAGAAATAATCAGGGAAAATGTCAATTATGGGGATAATCTACAGGCCCATGAACAGTAACATCAATGTAGGAAGAAGTATACAAGAAGCAATATTGGATGCTTGTGATAAATTATTGACAATAATGTGGACAAATTTAATCTAAATGTAAACTGGAAAAATTGAATGGTTTTGAGGTACTTTCTTAGTGCAGCATGTTGTGGAACTGACCAGTGCACAGGCTATGCTGTCTCATAAAACAAAATTAATTAATTCAAAGTGTGTACAAAATCCCATGCAAGGACTGCACAAAACACTACATAGGACAAACAGAAAGACAGCTAACGATCTGTATCCATGAACACCAACTAGCCACGAAATGACACGACCAGCTATCTTTAGTAGCCACACACGCAGATGACAAACAACATGAGTTCGACTGAGATAACACTACTATCACAGGACAAGCCAAACAGAGAACAGACAGGGAATTCCTAGAGGCATGGCACTCATCCACAGATTCTATCAACAAATACATCGACCTGGACCCAATATACCGGCCACTGCAGCGGACAGCTGGAACTGACAACCGGAAGCGGCAGAGACAAACCACTATAAATGCCGGAGAAAACAACACAGAAGCACTTCATAGGAGGCTCCCAAGCACTGAGGATGTCCCCTAGACAGGGGATGAAACGTCTGCAACACAAATTCCCAGCTCGGCGAACAGAACCACAACAGAATTAATTAATGATTCTAAAGTAAAGGCACTTCTAAATATCAGTAATCATAATGTGATAACATTTTATATTTGGTTTGAAAGGTAGCATTTTAAGATACAACTAGCATTTTTACTTTAAAAAGGAGCAACTATATGGGTATGAACGCTAGTCTAGCTACAGTGAGCTGGGACATTGGACAAGAAGATAGATCAGTAGAAAAACAGTGGCAGATGTTTAAAGATACATTTCAGAATGCTCAGAAGTATATTCCTAATACAAGTAAAAAGTTCTAAAGTGAAGATCCACCATTCCTATTTAACTAAAGAAGGTAAGGCATTAAACCTAAAGGCATTTAACTGCACAAAGATGAGTGCAGGTCAGATGACTGGTCTGAAAACAAAGAATGGTGGAGAATGACTAAAAGGTTAAACAGGGCAAATAAATTAAAGCATGAGAGAAAGCTTGCTAGAAATGTAAAATCAGATAGCAAGAATAAGTAAAATGCTTGTTGCTCCTCTAGAGGGTGAGAATAGGTAGCTAATAGTAGATAATAAAGGCACGGTAGATGTAATGAATGAACATATTGCTTTTGTTTTCACTCTAGACGATATAAACAAAATCCCAGTAATACCTTTACTCAAGAGGTTAAAGTAAGAGAGAAGGTTCAGTGGTTAGCACTGTTGTCTCACAGCACCAGGGACCTGGGTTCAATTCTACACTTGGGCGACTGTCTGTGTGGAGTTTGCAGGTTCTCCTCCCCATGTCTGTTTGGGCTTCCCATGGGTGCCCCAGTTTCCTCCCACAATCCAAAGATGTGCAGGTTAAATGAATTGGCCATGCTAAATTGCCCATATTGTTCAGAGATGTGTGGGTTAGGTGCATTAGTAAGGGATAAATGTAGAGAAATAGTGTAGGGGAATGGATCTGGATGGGTTACTCATCGAAGGGTGAATGTGGATTTGTTGGGCCAAATGGCCTGTTTCCACACTGTAGGGATTCTATGGTTTAAGCAGATTTGAGCAAACTCGCGGAGCTGTGCCTTGATCATTGTCTGAGCCTGATCAACTTCATACGAGGATCTTAAAATAGGTGACTTTTAAGATAATAGATGTGTGGATGTTACTTTTCCAAAATTCATTGGATTCTGGAATGGTTTCATCAGACAGGGAAGTAACAAATATCTTCTTCTATTCAAAATTGGGATGAAGGCAG
The DNA here is from genome assembly GCF_037043375.1 of Chiloscyllium plagiosum. NCBI lineage: Eukaryota > Metazoa > Chordata > Chondrichthyes > Orectolobiformes > Hemiscylliidae > Chiloscyllium > Chiloscyllium plagiosum. The sequence continues at coordinate 36,853,301 of NW_028270147.1, read as the reverse complement.
GAATTAGGAAGTTATATGTCAGTTAGCTTGACATCTAACATGGGATAGTTTTAGAATCAATCATTTAAGAAGCTAGTACTTTGGTACTTGGAAAAGCTTAAGGACACTGGGAAGAGTCAGTATTGTTTTGTGAAAGAGACATCATGTTTATTCAATTCATTGGAATTCTTTGAAGGAGTAACATACGCTGTGGATAAAGGGGAGCTTATTGACGTACTGTACTTGGATTTCCAGAAGGCATTAGACAAATTTTCACCTGAACAGTTATTGTGCAAGGTCAGAGCACATGGGTGTAGGGGCCAATATATGACTATGGATGGAAGTTTACTAGGTTCATACCTGGAGTGAGTGGGTTGTCTTATGTAGAAAAATGGTAAGGCCAGGCTTGTTTTCACTTGTGTTTAGAACAGCGACGGATAATTCGAGTGAGTTTTATAAAATCCAGAATGGTCTTCACAAGGTGTAGATGGAAAGGATGTTCAATGAGTGAATTAAGGGAGAGTGTTTTAAAAGTAGGGCTCATCCCTTAAGGATAGAAGAGACAGGTCATTTTTTTTCTCTGTGGTATGTGTCTTTGGAACACTTTGCCTCAGAAGTTGTGTAGGAGACAGGATTATTGAATATATTTAATGTGGAAGTAGATAAACATTGTATTAGCCAAGGAAATCCAGTGATAATGGGAATTTGGAACACAAGCAGCACAGCCATGGCTTTATTGAATGGTGAGACAGGATTGAAGGGCTGAATGATCTATTTCTGCTCCTAATTCATATGTTCAAATGTGCGATTGGTCTGAAACCCTATTTAGTTTACATTGTAATTTCTGCTGTTTGTAAATATGGGTGCAAAAATTGTAAAATAAATTACTTATTTAAATGGCGTTGGTCGAGGAATGTAGTAGGCCTGGATGCAGGGAGAACTCAAGTTTTAAATCGTGTCTTATGGCTTATCTGATCAGTAGGGCTGGGGTTTAGTGTCTCATCCAAAAACAGCATCTCTTATGTTATGAGACAATTGAAGTGACACTGTAAAATATAATCCTTGAATATTGGACCCTACTATACACATAAGTAATTGTGAGTGCCAAACCTTTGACATCTATTTTCATCATTATCTTAGCTGAGTGAGATCTTAGTGTTTCAATTGGCAGTTACTCGTGGTGCTGAGCTAAGCCCTGTATGCCTGCTGTTCCTCCTCCTCTAGTTCACTGTTCCTCTAATCATGTGCAAATTTCTCCTGCCTGAGGAGAGAATCACACACACTGATTTTATTGAAAACTGTAACAGTTTACACACAGAAGCAAACTTCTGTGCAGGCTGGAAATCCAAAACTAAAGAAAAGTGCTGGAAATACTCAGGAGGCTGAGTTGTTTGAAAGATCTGCCTCGATGCTCTGTAACTTTGTCCCGTTGCTTGTTAAACACTGGGCCCTCTAGACCTAACCCCTCAGAACCCCTTGCCTCCGGAACCCCTTCCTCATATGCACACCTGCTCATACTAACCAATATCCTCCACCCATCCCTATGACTTTGCATATCCTGCATTCAATGTGTAATCTCACTCATACCCAATGGCCTCTCATACTCTCAATGTCAATCAATGCTGCTCACCTAGCATCATTGCCATTGTATAGCTCTGATGGTAACAGAAAGTAACAGTAAGGGAATCAAGAGTAATGGGAAAAAGCAAAAAAGTGGAGTTGACGATTAACGGATCAGCCATGATCTCATTGAATGGCAGAATAAACAATGAACTGAGTGATTTACTTTTGCTGCTAGTGCTTATGGTCTAAATAAAAAATTGAATGAACTGCAGATGCTGGAAATCAGAAACAAAAACAGAACTTGCTGGATAAACTCTGCAGGTCTGGCAGCATTTGTGGAGAGAAATCGGAGTAAATGTTTCAGGCCCAGTGATCATCCTTTACAACCGTACTGAAGAAGGGTCACTGGACCCAAAACATTAACTGTGATTTCTCTCCCTGAATGCTGCCAGACCTACTGAGATTTTCCATCAATTTCTGTTTTTGTTTCAAAGCAATGATTCCCTGTATTATCAAATTGAATGAATTGTAAAGGAATAATTTTTAACATGTTTTAGAATTATTCCATGGATGCAATGAATGGAATCTGGGTCACAGTTGGCTAATAGCTATAAGTTACAGATTCTTCGTTTTTTAAAGATCAAAGTCATTTCCAAGTGGCAACTCAATTAAATGTTATTAAAAATACTCAACATTTAAAAAATTTAATCCATTTTTCCTAATCAATCTGTTTAAAGATATTATTACACAACTCTGAAGCATGAACCCAGGTTTCTCAGTCCAGGGGCATGAATACTACCACTGTGCCACAAGAGGGCCCCCAAAATACTTGAGCAAACTTATTTACTTCATTAACCTGCTTCAACATTTTAAAAACTTATTCTGGATACAACTTAATTGGAACAGTTTGCTCACTTAAGAACAAAAAGAATTGTTAAGTTACTCCCTACTAGGATTAATTTGTATGCACAGCTGTGCAAATAGACAGGCAATGTCTGCCTAATCCGTGTGACAGGGTCCGTTGTGCTTAATCCAGCATTAAGTATAAATCTTCTTTTTTATTAGAAACTTAAAACTTTGTATTTCTCAAATCGATTATGATTTATTTTAGGTATTGAAGGTAGGTTTGCTCGCTGAGCTGGAAGGTTCGTTTTCAGACATTTTGTCACCATACGAAGTAACATCTTCAGTGTGCTTCTGAATGAAGTACTGGTGATGTAGCCCCCTCTCTATTTATATGTTTGGGTTCCCTTGGGTTGGTGATGTCATTTCCTGTGGTGATATCATTTCCTATATTGATGTTATTTCCTGTTCTTTTTCTCAAGGGGTGGTAAATGAGATCCAAATCAATGTGTTTGTTGATAGAGTTTCAGTTGGAACGCAATGCTTCTAGGAATTCTTGTGCATGTCTCTGTTTGGCTTGTCCTAGGATGGATATGTCGTCCAGTCGAAGTGGTGTCCTAGTTCATCTGTATGTAAGGATACTGGTGAGAATGGTTCATGTCTTTTTGTGGCTAGTTGATGTTCATATATCCTGGTGGCTAGTATTCTGCCTGTTTATCCAATATAATATTTTTTACAGTTCTTGCACAGTATTTTGTAAATGACATGAGTTTTGCTTGTTGTTTGTATAGAGTTTTTCAAGTTCATTAGCAGCTGTTTTAGTGTGTTAGTGGGTTTGTGGGCTACCATGATGCCAAGGGGTCTGAGTAGTCTAGCAGTCATTTCCAAGATGATGTAGGGGAGAGTGGCTAAAATTTCTGGACGTGTTTTGGCTGCTTGTTTGGGTTTGTTGCTTGAAATTGGTGGACTGTGTTCATTGGGTACCCATTCTTTTTGAATTCATGGAAACCCAATGAAACCCAAACATATAAATAGAAAGTGGGCTACACCACCAGTGCTTCATTTGGAGACTCACTGAAGGTGTTACCTAGTATGGTGACGAAACATCTGAAAATGAACCTTCCAGCTCAGCAAGCAAACCTACATCCAGAAATTCAACCTGCGCTACAAATCTTCTCAAAACTCACTTCTTTTAGATCTGGCTGGGTTGATGGGAGAAGACAACACTATAACAGGTATAATTCAGAAGTTCCCAGAACACATTTTCCTTGTTCTCAGCGTAGTGATTGTATTGAACTCGACAGGCTGGACTTCACAGAATATGAGTTCTCTGATTGGGGCTGATAATCTGGTCCAATCAGGGACCACTGGCTGGCAGATAAAAGGAGGAGGGTCAGAGATAATGAAAATCTGATAGCTGACTCTGAAGAGGCAGCACTATAATCAAGGACTGTTCATGTTTAAATAAAGGGTGACTGGGTGACAGAATACTGGCTACCGTAGAGTTATTTCACTCAGCGCATATGTTAGCCACCAGGATCTTGTTTTCTATTAAGCCTGTCTTTATATGCAAAATATTTGATAATATAGCAACTGAATAAACTCTTCTACTATTGATAAGTTCACTGGGTGTAATATTTGATGCAGTATGCTCCTTAGATAAAGGGGTAATGGATATTCTGAAAGTACATTTAAATCAGGGTGGCGCAGTGGCTCAGTGGTTAGCATTACTACCTCACAGCACCAAAGACCTGGGTTTGATTGTACCCTTGGGTAAAGCTAACAATCCACATTGTGTGCCATGCATATACAAAAACAAACAAAAGAGCTATTTAGAATAACAAACAATTTTGCTGATACATTAGAACAGTTGGTTTTATAGTGCATGACTTGGGTAACCCACACAAAAATGATAGGGTGTGTGATTTATTATGTTTTGTTTGGTATAAGAATGAGGTTATTTGGGTAAAAAGTGCAATGAAGTACTATTGGCCCTGCTGACTTGCCATAATTATGGTGGTGGTTGCACGGTGGCTCAGTGGTTAGCACTGTTGTCTCATAGCATCAGGGACATGGATTTGATTCCACCATGGGATGACATTCACCCCAAGTCTGTGTGGGTTTCCTCTGGGTGCTCCTGTTTCCTCCTCCAAAGATGACCAGGTTAGGTGGGTTGGCCATGCTAAATTTCCCATTGTCTGCAGGCAAGGTGGATTAGCTATGGAAGGTGTAGGGCTACAGGGATAGAATAGGAGATGTGGGTCTGGATGGGATGCTCTTCGAAGGATCAGTGTGGACTGGAAAAAAACATATAAACAGTTGAGAGAAAGTAGTGCAGATTTCACCCATGTAATGGAACCTCTGCCGGCAGGTGTCATCAGTGAGGGAGGGCAATTGGAGCAGTTGAATAGACTCTCACTGTCCAATGAAAGTGTCTCTGGTGGAGAAAGAACTATAAGGAAAGGAGAGGAGGCAGATAAAGTATTTCTTCATACCAATGTTATTAACATGATCATTTCATATACTTTATTTAAATTGTTTCTACTTAAGTTCCCTTCCTGTGGAATAAAGAATCCTTGCTTCATGATATTTGGGCTGTCCATATGTTCAAACCATGTGTTACATTAAGCTGTTAAATTTTGGTTATTTCACAGAAAATGTTGTCAATCAATGCAATCTTCTCAAATTCCTAAAGTTTCTTTTTTAGTATACTTAATATGAACCAGTTTTTTTAATGTGATTTTTTTCTAGGTTAAATAGGACATTGCTGTTAACTGCAGCCTGACAAAACAGAGATTCATCTTCAAGCCCATTTGGGTACAACAGTTATATCCACTGCCTGAAAAATGGAGTAAGACAAAGTAGTATCAAAAAGGTATATTTTTCAATAAAAAATAGTTATGAGTAATTATGGTTCAATACGTCAAGCCAGTTTTAAAAAAGCCTATCTTCAGCCACAACACTTGCTTCTCAGGTCAAAGTCAAACTTTAAGCACCTTGTTTCCAGAGTAAACAATTACAATCTTCATTTCACAGCCAAGCAATCAATATTAATTGTTTCTGCCACTAATGTGCATATGGTATTTATAACACGCATCAAGCAATCTACCTTGACAGAATTGATCAATCTGACCTTTAAGTTGGTAATCTGAATACTCACCAGTGACATTGATTATTCCAATATTGGCGAATGGAAAATTCTTAGATTCTCCCCCAGAATACAGTTCAAAGAACCAAATTAAAGCTTCTGCAATAATGGCACTGTCCCATGAAAAAATATTAAAATGTACGGAATCACGGCATTACAATGGTGCAGAACAAGGCCATTCGGGTCCATCTCTCTGAACATTTGGACTTACTGCTGAACTCCTGCCTTTTCCTCAGAACCCTGCATATTGTTTCTGTGTCATGCTTTAATTGAAGCTGCATCCCCACATTTCCAGACAATACTTTTCTAAATTGGACATAGAATACAAGAACAGGAAGGTAATGCTGAACCGCTGATGAATATTCCTCTAAGCCTTCTTGAACCCAAAGTTACCCATGAGCCATTACTCTCCATTTCCTATCACTAGACAATCTTATATCCATGTTGCTTTTATTCCATTACATATTATTTTCTTCAGAAGTTTGTTGTATGGCAATGTATTGAACATCATTTGGAAGTCCATATCCAACACATCAACAACATAAGCTGCATCAACCATCTCTGCTATCTTTTCAAAAAACTTCAGGAAGTTAGACACGATTTTCCCTTAACAAATCTATGCTGACTGTTCGAAAGTAACTCAAATTTTTCCATATGTATATTAATTCTATCCTGAATAATTGCAACCAATCTTTGTTCATAATCCATTTTTGCTTTATCACCTCCCCTGAACTCAGTTTGTTTCTCAATTGTACTTATAATTTGACACTATCTCCTTTGTGATCCAAGGAACTCTGGATTTGTTTATCTTTATTATCCCTTCTGAGGGAATATAAGCATTTTGTAAGCAACCAATTCAGACATATTTTAACATACCTTTGGAACAAGTGGGACTTGAACTCAGGCTTCTGGCTCAGAAGTAGTGACACTCCATTGCACTAAGATTTGGAGGTGCTGCTGTTGGACAGAGGTGTACAAAGTTAAAAATCACACAACCCCAGGTTTATTTGGAAGCACTAGCTTTCAAAGCGCTGCTCCTTCATCATCAGGTGGTTGTGGAGTATAAGATCGTAAGACACAGAATTTATAGCAAAAGTTTACAGTGTGATGTAACTGAAATTATATATTGAGAAAGATCTGGATTGTTTGTTAAGTCTCTCATCTTTTAGAATGACCATGTTGGTTTCAGTTCTTTCATATGTAAATCCCACACTTTTTTTTAAAGTTACATTCTCAAGTGAACTTTAACAATAGGTGCCATGCCAGCCCAGATAATGCATTAAAGGTGTAAGGTGCCTTCTGTGAGGTTATCTATGCCCCAATGTTCAGACTGATTCTAATCTACAAAAGGGATTTACAGAATCTTACATAGATTACCAATTACCAATTATCTATCACAAGGATTCAGCTCAAAAGAATCCTTCTTCCTTAGGTAGTTCAATGTCACATGTTCATGATGTCATTATCCTAAACTGTCAAACTTTGCAATGCAGGAGGTTGGTATTAAACATTCATTGCTAAAGTAAGTCCCATAAATCATTACATCCATTTAGAGATGTAATAGTTGCTGTCTCAAGTTCAGGCCAAGTAAGGCATTCCATGGAGTAGAGATCCAGTGTTACAGGCCTCTGCTTACTTCTCTGATTAGGTTAGTGTCTCTTATGTCTGAACACAAGATTTTGAATATTGTACACTAATTTCTCTTAAGTCTTGAAAAATAACAGATGCTGATCTGTAGCAGAATATCTCAGTCAGTTCCAACAATTTGCTGTGGTGAAATTTGAACAAGGGAATTTTTAAAATTAATATTATTTGCATATTGTTTTCATTGTGACTGTATTCTATTGAGATATTGAGAAGAAAGTTCCTTAATTCATGTGCTCACTTCACTGACAAATTTGACAATGACAACACAAGTGGGTAATTTCAATTCAATCAATGTTGTATTTTGTCTGGTACAAGAAGAGTCTCAGTTGTTTCAATGATGCCAAATACAGAATTCAACAACAAATATAATCCCTTTCAGCCACCTAAGAAAATATAACCAAGTTTAAATAGGTACAATGGAATCTGTCTTGGAAATTTTTTAAAGTTAGTTTGCAAATGTGAAATGCAAAAGAAAATACACAATAGCACTTAAAACCTTGACTAGTTATTTGTCCTATGGCTATTTGAGGGATTTTTGTGTTAAATAATTAGCTTTATGAATCATGTACTTCAAAACTAATCTATTGCATGAAATATTTTGACACATACCTGTAGTATTCTGTAAGTACTAGAATTATGTTTTATATTACAGCTCAAAACTGCTAACAATTTGGAATTCTCATGCAGAAATGATGATCGCAATCACTGAGAATGTCACATTGGTCTGGTTTTTGTGAAAGTGAAGTAATATTTTCCTTTTGTTACCTGCATCTCCCTTAAGCTGTTCATAGCGATGAGCATATATTATCTGATTGAGTGACACATTTATGCTATTGTTTGAATCACATGTTTCTGATTATTTCAGTTTCAATTTCAGTTTCTCAGCCGTCTGTTTATGACTGATGCTCACCCTAGTTACTGTGATTGTGTCACTCTTATAGTACCTGTTAAACACACTTACCTGTCAGCTTTTTTTTGCAGTGTTCAGATGGAGTACACTCAGGTCAAGCTGTTTTTACCTTACTTTCTCACAGACAGTAAATGAATGTGTTCTTTGTTTAGGGTATAATTACTAATCATGTAGCCATTGGGAAGAAAATAACATAATTATCTCCACTGTGGTAGCCCTAATCACCACCAACTGAGGCTACAGAACTGAACAGCTTTAATAATTATCCTTCAGTGCCAGTGGCCCCTTCTCAAAGTCGCAAATAAGAGGCATGATGAACATAAACTGGAAGCTCATCATCATCTTCACAGTACGAAAATAGCTTTGAGAGTGCTTTAAAACCAAAAGGGACAAAATGAGGTTAACCCGTGATAGATAATTGGTAATTGATATTCTGTAAATTTAAACCAGAGTACAGAGATCAAGAAAATTATATGCTGGCTCTCAAAACACCTGCAGATTTCTTTCTTCTCTACTTTATTTTTTTTCAACTTCCATTTATTTTCCCCTCCTGTGATGAATTACTGGCTTCAATATCTCACCCAGCAACACAACGAAGATTGAGAATTCTGCAGAATGAAAGCAATAACCTATATCCCACCAATGTGATTTACTACATCGATACTGCAACATGTTGCGCCTCAATGCTACTTCATTTTTCTTTATTCTGTATGAGGCTAAGAGCAGCTGAAAGAAGTAAAAGTTGAAAGAGCACCTGAGAGAAGTTAAACAAAGTTGAACACTACAGGAGAGTACTGTTTTAATGGAGGATTTACAATGTTTTGCAGTGATGATAAAGCTGAACAATAGATGGAAGGGAAGGATGCAATAATTGTCAACACATTTAAATAAACAGTTCCAGTCTTAAAGAAACTAGAATAATTTACAAAAGCAGACAAAATTTAAGAGTATTATTAAAGGTGCGTGGATAATTTCAGGCAGTAGTGAATCATTGTAACCCACTGAAAAATACAGGTTAGCGTAGTTTCAATATTAAATCTAATTGTGATGAAGGTTTATAATTTCTTATTATTATTTGGGAGGTTAGATTTCTAAAGTTGAGATGAAAGAGTTTTTGTGTGAAGGTGACTTTTATTGAGCAGGGATGGAAAACAGCATTTCCAAATATGTTCCGAGCATTTTCTGTGATTTAAGCTAAACTACTATACTGGATACCTGGTGGTATATTCACTGAATTTCACGAAGCTGATCTTTGTGACCCAAAGAAAGAGAGATCAGAAGGCAAAAACAGATTTAGTTCAGAAGAGAAGATCTATACCATCTGATATGCTGTTTTAGAAGCCTCAAAGTAGTCAAAGTTACTGGAAAAAGCCTTGAGTTTTTCCTTTGATTCAGTGAGAAATGTCAATGAGTCAGCCTGTATCGGTGTGTCTCAGGGAGAGATGGAGAGATCTAAAGTGGGTGAATGTGTAGAAATTCATCAAAAGGCAATGCTTGCAACCTCTTCAAGTTGTGTTTGAAATTAAAAAGTGAAGATAAGCGTGTTGTTTCACTGGGATGAGTGCCTGTAAAGGTTACTTCTGGGGAAAAATGTAATCATTCTTTTTACTATTTATGATCACATCTTCTGCAAATTGTCTTACATATGAGAGAGATGGAGCTTTGTTCTTTTTTCTTTGAAGTGATTAACCTGCGTTCTTTTGCTAACAGAGAAACATGTTCAGTGACCACTACAATAACCAAGTTGCAAAGATCAAACTTATGATCCATTGATTCAGGTTTTACTCTGGAATCTGACTCATCCAGTATCATCATGAGGTGAGATTAAAGAGAGGGATCTGTGTATCGTTAAAGAAACAACTATGTGTAGATATGGACATAAAAATAGGAAAGGTTTTATGCAGTATATTACACATGTGAGTTTTTAAAATGGTATTGACTATTGCTAAGATTGTTTTGAATTTTTGACGAAGGCTGCAAGGAGAGTTAGCAGATAAAAGCATGATCTCTTAAGAATGACATCCTTAATGTGATTACCCAACGTATGCAATTAAAGAGGGCAAAACCTGAAATGTATGTGTTACCAGTAGAATTAGCTTAGGTTCAGTAAGAAATGAAAAACAAACTTGAATTAGGAATGAAAATATAAGAGAGTGCAAAGAAAAGAACAATGGAAATCAATGAGAAAGAAAAGGATAGTGAACAGGAAATAAGAAAAATTGAATTGGAAGGGGAGGAGAAAGAAAAAGAAAAACAATTTAAATTTAAAAAGCTTAAATTCTAAAGACTGAGCAAAATCAGACAATGTGACTTGTTAAAGAAAAGCTTATTGTAAAGAAAGAAAGATGAGGCAGTAACTTGGAGGATGATTCAGATTCTAAGGAAGGATTTGATTTCACCAGAATTCTGGGATAAGTGGCTAAATTTACAGAGGATGAAGTTGAAAGATACTTCATCTCATTTGAAAAGATAGCTGTGGAGTTGAAATGGCCTTGATTGAAATGGAGTTGATTGAACCTTAATGTTAGAGAGGGTCACAATAGCTATTACTATGAAAATGTGCCTTATTGTTTCAGTAAAAATAATTTGCAGGTTATGAAGCTATTAAAAGAGATCAATATTATAAGTTTGTTTCTGAAGTTTATCAAATAAAGTTTAGGGGAATAAGAAAGAAATATAATCAACAGATGTGTTATTGGGCAAAGTAACTCAACAAGCATGAATTCATTTTCTTAGAGAGAAAGGTTAGTGATGTAGCCTGTATTTCTATGTCGAAGGGAGGAACAAAGAAAATCACATCTGGTGAATGGGCCGAAAATTGTCAAGAGGGAATGCTTGCAAACTTATCAATTGTGTAAGAAATTAAAGAGCAAAGATAAGACTGATACTTCACTGAGGTTGAGTACCTGTAGAAGTTATTGCTTTGAAAAAGAATTGAATCTCTCTTCTGAATATTTATGAGAAGATCTTTACAAATTGTCTTATCCATGTCTAGCATTTTTTTAATATAACAAAATGGTGTTCTTTAATTAAAAATACATTGGCAGCCCCATGGTATCCCAATTGTGAAAAAAAAACTTACAAGTCACGTATCATGCTGGAATATGATTTGTCTGGTATTACTCTGAGCTGGGATCATAACAGAATCAAAATGGGAAGTCTGGAACTACCAGGTGCTGTAGTGTTTTAAGTTTTAAAAGGAGAGAAATACAAGTGAACCTAAGAAAATTTGAAAATCTCAGATGTCCATAGACGCTTTCAGCAGAATTTTGTCACAGGACTTGCAAAAACTGAATGGAACTATTTTATCTTTGGCATCCAGTCATGTCTTTGAACAAGTAGACTCCAGTGTTGTTGTCCCCAGCAGTAGCGGTGAGTCTGCTTCCTTCAGACTCTTTCCAATGTCTTTATATAGTAAAGCCCAAGCATATCATCCTGAGCCACTTCAGAATTGTAATGTGGAAACAAACCCTTCAGCACAACAAGTCCACACCAACCCTCTGAAAAGAAACCTACCCAGACCCATTTCCTTACTCTATTGTCCTATATTTACATGTGACCAATGCACCTAACCTACACATCCCTGAATACTATAAACAATTTAGCATAGCCAATTCACCTGACCTGCACATCTTTGGATTGTGGGAAGAAACTGGAGCACCTGTAGGAAACTCACGCAGACACGGGAAGAATGTACAAACTCCACACAGACATTCGCCTGAGGCTGGAATCCCTGGCGCTTTGAGGCAGCAGTGCTAACCGCTGAGTCACCGTGCCATCCCTTCTAGATAACAGCTACTAGAAGTTAATTCCTCCTGGGCAGAAGTTATTCTGAAATAACAGTTACTTCAGGCTTTTGAGAAAAAGTTACCTTTACCCATCGGTCAACGTCATCTCATTCAGGAAACAGTAGAATGGTAAGTTTGAAGAACAAACAAGTAAACGTGCACGAACGGTAGTCTGTGTTAAGTAGCAATTGTAGATAGAATAAAAAACATTTCTACCGAATGATCTTGTTTCAAGTAGGCATAGCTTGATCACATCAATTTTTGTGCTCATTTTTGTGTTACCATCAACTTTTGGGAATTTAGTAATACTTAGAGGAATGCATGTTTCAATCTGCTGCAGAAAGGTTGTAGACAGCTTAGTCAGTACAGGAGTTTGTGTGGCAGGCGTGAAATGACTTTATTTGAGTGACTACAACTGTTATTTGTTGAAGGTAGTGGATTATCATTATCCTTTCCTTGCTCTTATAGCTAATCGCTGATACCCATTCCAGTTCTTTTCTTAGCTGCACACCCGCCTTTGGATGCACAGAATTTAGGATTAATCAAACTAAAACTCTTCCTGGTGATCCTAGTGAAACTGATGACTGTATGCCCCTGTTTAAGAAATGCTTGATTCCCAAAGCCTCTAATCTGCTCTAATCCGCTTGCCCTTTAAAGCTAATAGGGAAATCTATATCTAGAGTGCTATGCTGTAACCAGAGTATCTACTGAATTTATTTTTCCTGCATTGTTACCTCTGAAGTCCCTGGAAATTATTTTTGTGGAATTCTATTTCTCATCTGTGCACTGCCCCTCAGCATGATTACCCAAAGACACAATAGTAGTGAAAATGAATACAGGTAGCTCTTTTATAATGGGATAGGTTGTGTTCTTGTGCAATCCCATATTATAGAAAAATTGCTCTCTAGAAATACTGCTTAAAGTGTTGGTGATGTAATCGCGTTAAAGCCAACATATATTTCAAAAGTATGTGCTTTAGAAAGAGTGTCCCCGGTTCATCAACTATGTTACATTATATGCGAATTAACAAAACACGTGTTTTAGCAGAACAACATTTTTGTCCAGAAATGGCCGTGGTGTCACAGTGCATAAGTAACCCAATCCTCTTGCTTTGAATTAATGCATGATAGCTACATGCAGCCAGCACTAAACACTGAGTGGCTACAATCCTCAGCAAGATATATTTGTCTGTGTGACACTAGTGGCCACACTTTGAAAACCTAGCCTTCACCTCTTAAAGCAGGGGTGCATAGTGATTGGAGAAAGTGCTGAAGCTGGTTGCAAAAGAAAATATGAGCACGAACTCTAAACTACGGAGCAATAGGGCGAAGAACGAGTTCTGAAGTTCTCTGCAGCCTTTGTAGAGTTGAGTTCTATATTCATTCCTAGAGTCAGAACATTTTTTCGAAGAATAAACATCTTGGCAAAGAGGATAATGCCTAATTTAAAATGCAAACTTGCAATGTTTATTTGGCAATAAGGTAAATAACAAGGTTTTTTTCTGAGATAGGGGTTGATGTTTAACATTGCTTGGCCTGATACACTAGTTCAACATTTTTTGATTGATTCATGTCATGGCTCCCAGGAATTTTGGGGCCTTGTCTTCTTGGTTCATTGAACCTGGGCTCTTGATGGCTCTCAAGAGTTTAGCAAAGACAAATTAATGCTAACATATATACAAGTTCCTCTGCAACATTAAGACATGCACTCTAGTTTACGTATTATTCATTCATGGGGTGAGGGCATTGCTGGCGAGGCAGCATTTATTGCCCTCCCTAATTTCCCAGAGGACAAGAGTCAACCACATTGCTATGGGTCTGGAGTCACATGTAGGCCAGACCAGGTAAGAATAGCAGTTTCCTTCCCTGAAGGACATTAGTGAACCAGATGGGTTTTTCCAACAATCGACAATGGATTCATGATCAGCATTAGACTCTTAATTCCAAATTTTTGTTGAATTCAAATACCACAATCTGCCATAGCGGGACTCAAACCCAGTACCCAGGACATTACCTGGGTCTCTGGATTAACATCTTCCGAGGAGCTTCGAAATCGACGTTTCGGGCAAAAGCCCTTCTTCCTGATGAAGGGCTTTTGCCCGAAACGTCGATTTCGAAGCTCCTCGGATGCTGCCTGAATTGCTGTGCTCTTCCAGCACCACTGATCCAGAATCTGGTTTCCAGCATCTGCAGTCATTGTTTTTACCTCTCTGGATTAACAGTCCGGCAATAATACCACTAAGCTATTGCCTCTAGCACTGAGGCCTCCAGTGTGCTTGAACTGCTGAAGCTGCACACTTCACAGCTGCCTGCCAAATGTTGTCTCTCTCTCTTTCTCTCTCTCTGTCTCTCACTCACTTAAGGCAATTAATTTAGCCACAGTAATCCTGTCCATACTGTATCCACTGATATTGATTGCTGGATTCTTACAATAACAGTCCATAGGGAAGTTACTTTTGTTGCTAACAAATCCTAATGCTGGGTTCTTATAGTAATTTCTCAGCACTTGACACATATCTATCGACTGACATTGCTGACCAAAATGTCACCTTCCGAACAAATACCTACTATCTCTCCCCAGAAAGTGTCCTATAACAACTTACAACCCTTGACAAATGTAGAGTGATGCATCCAATTTATACATGTTTTGCAGGATCGAGAGTGTGGTGTTGGAAAAGCACAGCAGGTCAGGCAGTATCCGAGGAGCAGGAGAATCAACGTTTCGGAAATAAGCCCTTCATCAGGAATGAGGGTTGTGGGCCGGGGGAGCTGAGAGGTAAATGGGAGGGGGGTGGGTTTTGGGGAAGGTAGTTGAGAATGAGATAGGTGTGACTAATCACAGACATCTACTACAAGCCCACGGACTCCCATAGCTACCTAGACTACATCTCTTCCCACCCTATCTCCTGTAAAATGCCATCCCTTATTCCCAATTCCTCTGCCTCTGCTGCATCAATTCCCAGGATGACCAATTCCACCTTAGAAAATCTCAGATGGCCTCTTTCTTCCAACATCGCAATTTCCCTTCCCACGTGGTCAATGATGCCCTCCAGCACATCTCCTCCACTTCCCACACCACCACCCTTGAATCCCACCCCTCCCAATGTAACAAGGACAGAATCCCCCTGGTCCTCACCTTCCACCCCACTAACCTCCGCATACATTGCATCATCCTCTGCCACTTCTGCCACCTACAAATGGACCCCACTACCAGTGTTCCAGAGAGACCCTTCCCTCAGCGACTCCCTCGTCAGGTCCATTCCCCCAACTAGCCCACACCCCATTCCCGGCACCTTCCCCTGCCACTGCAGGAAGTGCAAAACCTGTGCCCACACCCCTTCGCTCACCTCCATCCAAGGCCCCAAAGAATCCTTCCACATATGAAAGAAATTTACCTGTACCTCCACCAATGTCATCTACTGTATACGTTGCACCAATGTGGTCTCCTCTACATCTGGGAGACAGGATGGGTACTTGAGGATTGTTTCAGAGAACATCTTTGGGACACCCACACCAATCAACCCCACTGTCCCGTGGCTGAACACTTCAACTCCCCCTCCCATTCTGTCAAGTACATGCAGGTCCTGGGCTTCCTCCATCTCCAAACCTTTATCACTTAATGCCAGGAGGAAGAACGTCTCATATTCCACGTTGGGACCCTGCAACCACAGGGGATTAATGTGGATTTCACCAGTTTCCTCATCTCCCCTCCTCCCACATTATCCCAGTCCCAAGTTTCCAACTCGACACCGCCCTCCTGAACTGTCCACCACCTTTCCCATCTATCTGCTTCACCCCCCTCTCCGACCTATCATCCATCTATCGCATTCTCAGCTACCACCCCCCCCAACCCCACTCCCCTCCTATTCATCTCTCAGACCCCTGGCCCACAAGCCTCATTCCTGTTGAAGGGCTTATGCCCAAAACATCGATTCTCCTGCTTCTCGGATGTTGCCTGTCCTGCTGTGCTTTTCCAGCACCACACTCTCAATTCTGATCTCTAGCGTCTGTAGTCCTTACTTTCTCCCTTTTGCAGGATGCTTTGTGACGCTTAGCTTATGTATTTGTAGCTCTGTCAACACACTTCTCACCCACAATGTTTAACTACTAACCAAATGGAAGAGTGCTGGTAATGAAAATCTGACCTTAATTTGTAATTCTGAAACAGAAGCCCTCAGAACAGCTATTCCTCAGACCAATCAGACTTTCACCTTTAGCCTTAACATTAGCCTTGCTATAACTCTAGTTCACTGGACATAGTGAAGGCCAGCAGACCATCCAGAGAAACAATGTGAAAGTAGTGGAAGATATCCATGACAGTCAATAAAAAGCATTAATTTCCTCAATACCTCAGTATTTAAATTGGTGCAAGACAACAGGCATAAGTTGGCAACAAAATGGAAGTTTTGTTTCATGATAACAGATGCACACTTTTTCATACAAAAAGCCAATACCCTAAACACACCTTCCACTATAGAGCGAGGTCATAGATAGTACATTCTCATTGTGTATTGCTAAGCTTGAACATTTTCATTAGGCACTTACTATATTTCACTGCATTTCAGATATAAATTTAACACAATTTTCATTGCGTTAGTTTTTTCAAGTATGGTAGCTGAAAGCAGAGGTTCCACGTTGATTTGCAAATAATTCATTACCTCAATGATATAATATTTTCTTGAATTTCGATAAACTGAGAATTCCTTTACTGACAGGTTTAAAACTGTTCCCTTTCCAATGCAGCCTTCTCCCTGCAGATAGCTGGCATCCATCTGGCAGCCTCCTTCTTTGCCCATGACTCACTTGCTGCCTCTTTCTCCTCAACACCACTTCTTGAAGTCCTCTTCTCCCCACCTTGCAGCCTCCTTTCACCCCCATACCCATCCTGCAGCCTTCATCTCTCCCCATATCTATCCTAGAGCTACCTCCTCTCCACATTCGCCCAGCAAATGGAATATCCAGATCAACCAAAAACCTCCCAATCCTAGCCTTGGCTAAATGTAGCCTCCACCAATACCTTTCCTGCTACGATTTACTTTCCTACCTGCCCCCAGCTCCCCATTCACAAGTTGCTTCTGTCACATGTTTTTGCAAACAGGCTCACGAGTTAACCTGTCAGCAACAAACATGGCCTATCATTATTGAGCAGGTCCTCACTATGGGGGTGACCTTTCTCTGATTCATCACCCTATTACTGTAGTTTCCAGATGACTTGGGAGACATGTTGGGTTGGATTTATCTGCTGTGCATTAGTCACGAGCCTGAAATTGTTGACAGTTTGATACTCCTGTCAATCTATTCAAAAATGACATCAAATGTTAAGGTGCAATGAACATGGAAATATTCTTCCTTTTTTCTTGAAATCAAAGCATGCATTGGTCACATTAACGCAGAGAAGAAAAATATTTATTCTCAACCTATTTAACAAAACATATCTTTTAGTTATTCAAAAGAACTGTTTCTGTGTGTTAACACTTGCATGACTCTTTAACTTTATTTCCAAAGTGTCCTATTCTGCAGACCACCAACATTGCCTACAGTCTGAATAATTGACCATTTTGGAAAATGATATAACCTGCAGCTATCTGCAGGGAGAAGTTGAGCCAGAAACAATGTGCTGCTTTTCAGCTCAGATGCTGAGAGCACAAGGGAAAATGAAGGAAAAAGAAATTTGCCCACAGGCAAGAAATTTGAGAAAGAACTTAAAATGTAAATGTTTGTTTTATATAATAGAATAAATGAATTATCTTTAAAATAAAAGCTCTGTTGATTGCACAGTACAGTAATCTGGAACAGAAAATTGTACATACTGACATTTAGTCAGCTTTTGATATCTTAATGGAACCTTGCAAATTCTCAATGATCAGACGACAATCAGTGCTAGAAGCAGATAGTTTGACTCTGTTATAATAGTGGACACTGAAGTGATTATGGAGCAGTACCTTAATCAAGGAGTTCAGCTGAAGCAAAAGGTAGTTCTGGAACTAAGCTTGAGTGGTTAATGCCTGATATTTGAAATGCTCGATTAAATTACTGGCTTGTAAATTTTACAAATTTCTTTTACCTTTCCACTCTTGTTTAAATATATACTTTAAAAAGATCATAAGACATAAAGGTAGGACATTCAGCCCTTCGAGGAGAAAGTGAGGACTGCTGATGCTGGAGCTCAGAGCTGAAAAAGTGTTGCTGAAAAAGCGCAGCAGGTCAGGCAGCATCCAAGGAGCAGGAGAATCGACGTTTCGGGCATGAACCCTTCTTCAGGAAGAAGAATGGCTCATGAAGAAGGGCTCATTCCAGCAACACTTTTTCAGATTCATCCCTTCGAGCCTGCTTTACTGTAGTTGATCTAATCAACTCGACTTTCCAACCCGCCCTCATAACCCTGAATGCCATTGTCGACCTAAATTCTGTCTAATTCAGCCATGGATGTATTCAATAACCCAGCTCCTGTTGACATCTGGCAAAGAGAATTCCAAGGCCTAATGACCAGAAGGTGGTGGTGGAGGGTTGTTTTTCAGACTGGAGGCCTCTGACCAGTGGAGTGCCACAAGGATCAGTGCTGGGTCCTCTACTTTTTGTCATTTATATAAATGATTTGGATGCGAGCATAAGAGGTACAGTTAGTAAGTTTGCAGATGACACCAAATTGGAGGTGTAGTGGACAGCGAAGAGAGTTACCTCAGATTACAACAGGATCTTGACCAGATGGGCCAGTGGGCTGAGAAGTGGCAGATGGAATTTAATTCAGATAAATGTGAGGTGCTGCATTTTGGGAAAGCAAATCTTAGCACGACTTATACACTTGATGGTAAGGTCCTAGGGAGTGTTGCTGAACAAAGAGACCTCGGAGTGCAGGTTCATAGCTCCTTGAAAGTGGAGTCACAGGTAGGTAGGGTAGTGAAGAATTCCCAAAGAAGGGCTTATGCCCGAAACGTCGATTCTCCTGCTCCTCGGATGCTGCCTGGCCTGTTGTGTTTTTCCAGCACCACATGTTTCAAGTCTGGTCTCCAGCATCTGCAGTCCTCACTTTCTCCTAGTGAAGAAGGCGTTTGGTATGCTTTCCTTTATTGGTCAGAGTATTGAGTACAGGAGTTGGGAGTTTATGTTGCGGCTGTACAGGACATTGATTAGGCCACTGTTGGAATATTGCATGCAATTCTGGTCTCCTTCCTATCGGAAAGATGTTGCGAAACTTGAAAGGGCTCAGAAAAGATTTACAAGGATGTTGCCAGGGTTGGAGGATTTGAGCTACAGGAAGAGGCTGAACAGGCTGGGGCTGTTTTCCCTGGAGCGTCGGAGGCTGAGGGGTGACCTTATAGAGGTTTAAAAAATTATGAGGGGCATGGATAGGGTAAATAGGCCAAGTCTTTTCCCTGGAGTCGGGTAGTCCAGAACTAGAGGGCATAGGTTTAGGGAAAGATATAAAAGAGACCTAAGGGGCAACTTTTTCACGCAGAGGGTGGTACGGGTATGGAATGAGCTGCCAGAGGAAGTGGTGGAGGCTGGTACAATTGCAACATTTAAGAGGCATTTTGATAGGTATATGAATAGAAAGGGGTTGGAGGGATATGAGCTGGGTGCTGGCAGGTGGGGCTAGATTGGGTTGGAATATGGACGGCTTGGACCGAAGGGTCTGTTTCCATGCTGTACATCTCTATGAATCTGTGACTATGACCCTCTGAGAGAAGAATTGCTTCTTTATCTCCTTAAATGGAGACTTCTTATTTTTAAATTGTGCTCCTTGTTCTCGATTCTCACTCATGGTGGGAAACATCTTCCCAGCATCTTCTCTGCCAAGCTTCCTCATAATCATGTTTGTTCTATTAAGGTCACCTCTCATTCTTCTAAATTCCAATCAGTACAGACCCAACCTGCTCAATCTTTTCTCCCAAGACAATACCCCATTCCAAGAATTAGCCTAGAGAACCTTCTCTGAACTGTGTATGATGTAAGTATATCCCTCCTTAATTAGGAGGTAAGATCAGTACATGACATCCAGGTGTGGTCTCACCAGTGCCTGGAACAAGACTTCCCTACTTCTACAATGAAGACCAATATTCCATTTTCCTCCTTTATTATTTTCTGTATCTGCATGTTAATATTTTGTTATTCATGTCCAAGGACACCCAAATCCTTCTCTACTGCAGCATTCTACAGTTTTGTTCCATTTAACTCATATTCTGCTTTTCTATCCTTGCTGCCAAAATAGACAATCTCATGTTTTCTCATTCCTCCAAATGTCAATTTTTGTTCACTCATTTAACCTCTTTAAAATACTTTGCTGGATTTTTCCATCCTCTCGTAATGTGTTTTCCTACATATCTTTATACATCAACAAATTTAGCTACAGTATAATTAGTCCCTTCATCCAAGTCATTAACCATAAATCATTGCAGCCCCAGCACTCTACCCAGTGACACACAACTGGTTACAATTTGCAAACCTGTAAATTACCCATTTATCCTGACTCAGTGCTTCTCATTATTTAGTTAATTCTCTGTCCGTGCTAATATGTCATTATAATACCAGCATCTAACTTTTAGATTGTGAAGCAACCTTTTCTGTAACATCTTACCTTATGTCTTTTAAATCCAAACATATTACATCTGCTGGTTTTCCTTTTTCCACACTGCTTGTTATATCCTTGAAGAGCTGTTACAACATTATCAAAGACAATTTCAATTTCACAACTCTGCCCGCTTATATTATGATGTTCTAAATGTTTTGCTCCTACCTCCTAATAATGGATTCTAACGTGTTTCCAATGACAGATATTAGCCTAACTGGCTTATAGGTTCCCAGCTTATGTTTACCTCCTTTCTTGAATACTGGTGGAATATTTGAAGCATTCTAATCTATGTGGTCCTTTCCAGAATTTTGGAAGATAATAATCAATAGATCCACTTGCTCTATAGCCACTTTCTTTAGCAGCACTTGTTGCATTTTTTTCTTCCAAAGATAATGTCTTATTTTTGTAGTGGTTCAATATAATCTGGGTTTTTGGGTCCATTGGTATTATTGTTAACTTCAATGATCAATGGACCAGTGATGTTTGTTGACATTCAGAATAAAGGATTACATGGACATATTAGTGTCAAGGTAACTACCTCCCCATAAAGGGTTTACTACTTTGTGAGTCCCCTAGTAGGAAGGTTTTAAATTAAAATCATAGAATCACTGCAGCATGAAAGTAGGCCATTGACATTTGAGTCCACACCGACCCTCCAAAGAGCATTCTGCCCAGATCCACTCCCCTACCTTGCATCTCTGCATTTCCCATGGCTCATCCACCTAGCCACATATCTCTGGACACTATGGGGCAATTTAGTCTGGCCAATCCTCATAACCTGTACATTTTTGGATTGTGGGAGGAAACCTACACAGACACAGAAGTAACCTTCAAACTCCACACAGTCATCCAAGGATGGAATCAAACCCAGGTCCCTGGCACTGTGAGGCAGTAGAGCTAATCATTGAGCCACTATGGTGAAGTCTTAAAGCTATTTTCTGTTGAAAGCGTTCATCAAAGAATTCAAGCGTTGTGTATTAGCACATTTAGTGTACCCAGGCACTAGTGGAGTAGGGAAATACGTCCCAATGTAAAGTGCTAAGTAATCGACCTTTAAAATGTGTGAATCTTGTTTAAACATGCATTTAGAAATTTTTATTTTTGGTATTGAGTTTCTTGTAAACTCTTGACGTGATATCTTATATACAATAGGATCATTCAACAATAATTGACTAAGATTAAAATGATGACAATGTGATTCCCACAAGTGAACAATACAATTTTTATTTAATTACCAGGAATTTTTATACACGTACACATCCATAAGCACATGAAAGAAAAGATGCTGTGGAATGATCTCTTCAGTAAAGAATTGCAGCTCTCTTTTGGTAAAGAAAATTCTGAAAACACCATATCAGCATTATATGAATAGTTGAAGAAAGTTAAGAGGGCTTCCCTGATATTTCAGCATGTAATGTCCCAGGCTCCCTGGCCTACACTGATTGTGCTGATTTTAGTTTGAGAGACAGTCAGAGCATCACAATAGCCCGCAATATCTGAGGCCAGAAATAAGGAAAGGTCAGGTAGACCTCCTGATCCGAATATTATTTGGTATCTCTGATGGAATGTATATTGGTGTAAAGGATTGACTTGGTTTGGTACTTTTTCATTCAACTGCAATGTTGAACCGCCTGCCAACAATTGTCTGGGCTCACTCCTGGATGAAATACCAGAGAGTGGGCAGCACCTGTGAAACATTCTGCTGAATCTCACACAATGCACACCTTAAATTGTCATAGAATATAGAACATAGAACAGTACAGCACAATACAGGCCCTTCAGCCCTTGATGGTGCGCCAACGTTTTATCCTACTCTAAGATCAAATTAACCTATGTACCCTTCATTTTACTATCATCCATGTGCCTATCCAAGAGTTGCTTAAATGTTCCTAATGTCTCTGACTCTACTACCACTGCTGGCAGTGCATTCCACTCACCCAGTGTTCTCTTTGTAAATAATGACCTCTGACATCTCCACTAAACCTTCTTCCAATTGCCTTAAAATTATGTCCCCTTGTGATAGCCTTAGGACAACATGTAACTTCCTCAAATTACTGTTTTTGTTTGCTCATTATTGCTCAGGTTAGGTAATGTTTGTCAATGTTATACATACTCGGCACTTGTTTGGTGAGAAGAAAGCCATGCCACTAATAACAGTGCAGTATCATATCAACTATTCGGGGACCTCTATTGAGATTAAAATCCCAATCCTGCGAAAAAGTGTGCTGCAAAAATCAATTCCCAATATTTCATTGTAATGGCAGAATTAAACATTGTAAGCAGCATAGCCTATCACAGATGGATTTGAGGTGAAGCCAGTAGTTATAGCTTAAATTACACATTACCAAATGCCAGTGACTGACAGCAGCAGAGCACATAGTAATAAACTGAGGCATCTCAGGTTCAGTAACACCAGATAATAATCATACTTGGCTAGGCTTCTCCATACTCCACCAAGAAACTCCAACATCACTGGGGTCAGACTCAGACAGGAGTCATGGTACAAATCCTTGTAAAATAGATTGTACTCCTTGAACAGTCTCAAGGAGCAATTCTGTAATCTCAAGAGTACTGCACTTATACAAAAGTATAAGGACAATGTACAGTAAAGAAACTATTATTAGGAAAGTTCCTATATATAAAGTGGAGCAGGTGTACACATATGAAGAAAAGCTTCTGAGATAATATGAATAAAGACAGGCTGCAGTGCTTTAATTTATTATTGAAGTATTTTCAATTCACCCTGATAACGACCAGTCATCATACTTATTCTCTATGTGCTGTGAAATAATGATGTTTTCATAGAATTTTGCAGTACAGAAATAAGCCATTCAACCCACTTTGTCAGTACTGACACCCAAAAGAGCTATCTAGCTAGTCCATTCTCCCGCTCATTCTCCGTAGCCCTCTAAATTCATTCCTTTCAAATATATGTCCGGCTCTCTTTTGAAACCTCCTATGGAATCCACCTCCGCCACTCTCCCCTGCAGTTCATTCCAAATCCTAACAACTCTCTGAGTAAAGTTTCTCCTCATCTCACTCCTAGTGCTTTTACTGACAATCTTGAAATTGTGATCTTTAGTTACTGACAAATCAGTAGAGGAAACAGAATATCCTTCTTTACCCTGTTAAAATTGTTCAGAATTTTGAATGAGGTCACCTCATAATCTTCTATGCTCTAAGGAGAATAAGCCCAATTTCTCCAATATTTCATTGTATCTAAAATCTATTATTACTGGAATCATTCTAGTAAATCCAATTTTAATTACCCAGGGCTTTAACATCCTTCCTTAAATAAGGTGCCCATACCTGAACATAATGCTTCAAATGTGGTCTGATCAATGATTTGTAGAGGTGCAGCATTACTTCCTTGCTTTTATATTCTATACCTCCATTTATAAACTCAAGGATCTTTTAAAGCTTCTGAACAACTGGTTCAACTTGCCTGGCCTCCTTCAGAGAATTATGCATGTGAACCCTGAGGTCCCTCTTTTCCTGCAGTTCCCTTGAAGTTGTACCATTGAGCCTGTATTGTCTCTCCGTGGTTCTCCCACCTCAAAGTTTTGTGCATTTAATTTCATCTGCCAGGTGTCTACCCATTTGACCAACTTGTCCATGTCCCACTGAAGTTGCTCAGCATCATCTTCACCATTCACTATTCTCCCTGGATTAGTACCATCTGCAAATTTAGAGATTTTTCCCTCTGCACCATCTCAAAATCATTGAGATAAATCAGGAAAAGCAAGAGATCTAATACCAATCCCTGGGGAGCACCACTTTCATCTCATCTCCAATCTGAGAAATGTCCAACTGTACGTATTTCCTGTTTCCTATCTTTCGGCCAATTTCTCCATGCTGCCGAGCACCACTTTCATCTCATCTCCAATCTTTCGGCCAATTTCTCCATGCTGCCGAGGATTTATCAATCCCAAACATTCCTAATTTGCTAACCAGCTTGCCATGTAGTACTGTATCAAATACTTTTTGAAAGTCCAAATATACAATATTCACAGCGTTACCCTCACCCATTGCATATGTCACCTCGTCAAAGGTGAATATTCACAGCGTTACCCTCACCCATTGCATATGTCACCTCGTCAAAGTTGTCAGACATAACTTGCCCTCACAAAGCCATGTTGAGTCTAGTATTATTATTTTTGTGTATATTTACCTTATCCCATACTATGGCCTCCACCAGTTTTCCCAATATTGACGTCAAGCTGACAGGTCTGTAGTTTCTTGGATTATTCGTTGCCCCTTTCTTAAACAATGACATCACATTTGCAATCCTCCAGACCCTCAGGACGAATCCATGTTCAGAGAAGCCTGGAAAATTTCTGTCAATTTGTTCCCTACCTCTCTTAGAAATCTAGTATGTACCTCATCTGGTGCCTGCCTCTATTCCTGTTGAAGGGCTTTTGCCCGAAACGTCGATTTTCCTGCTCCTCGGATGCTGCCAGAAATGCTGTGCTTTTCCAGCACCACTCTGATCTAAACTCTGGTTTCCAGCATCTGCAGTCCTTGTTTTTACCACTGTAATGGAGGAGAGCATAACTTGGGGAATAAATACGGTTCTCCCTCTACCCTCGCCGACCCGATCACCACCCAACCCACTACCTACTGGCCACACCCACCTTGCCACTTCCCTTGCCACCTTACTTGCCACCCCACTCTTCTACTTGCTGTCCCCACTGACACCTTGTTCCCTGTTACCTGTGTTACCCTGTTCACCATGCCCCTCACTGTTGCCTTTCTATCCCCCCTTTCATCGCTCAGCTTGCTTCTCAACTTGCTGCCTTGCACAAGGAGCAGGGCAATAAATGAGGTGGTGGGTGACGGAGCAAAGAGTCCAGGTTTGGAATTTGGGTAGTAAGAGGATGGGCTGGAAATGTGTTGCTGGAAAAGCGCAGCAGGTCAGGCAGCATCCAGGGAACAGGAGAATCGACATTTCGGGCATAAGCCCTTCCTGAAGAAGGGCTTATGCCCGAAACTTCGATTCTCCTGTTCCCTGGATGCTGCCTGACCTGCTGCGCTTTTCCAGCAACACATTTCTAGCTCTGATCTCCAGCATCTGCAGACCTCACTTTCTCCTCCTAGTAAGAGGATGGGTAAGGGATACAATGAGTAAGAAAATTAGACCTGACAACATTAGTCAAAGTTAAAATAAAGATGTCTTCACTGAAGAATGCTGTTTAGGACAGTCTGAAATGAAAGGGGGGATAACAGTGGACTTAAAGGGCGATTGTGTTGTGATGGTGAATAATGGAATAAGCTTCCATGGATTGATCAGCTACTCCTCATAATGTAACTTTTCTACATCCTTACATTTCATTTTGTACACACTACACCCCAACTACAAAGTCTGTCAAGCTAACCCCTCATATTTTAACAGCCTCACTCTTGATTTGGTAGATGAGAAGCTGTTATGAGAATTCAAAAGGACACACTTTGATCAAATTATGTCCTGATATCACGTTAATGATTTTCCTCCTAATTAATTGGTTAAATTTCTCTTGATGTTGTTCCTTGTTCATTCCCTCATGCAAGACGCTATTAGTATGTTGAATTATGTTATGTTCTGAGGAGATTTTTATGGAGGTAGAAAGGCAGTGGCCACCATTACAGTGACTGAGTTTACAATGTTTGTAGTTCTTTGCCCAATTATCTAATTCACCTTGATAATACTATTTTTTCAGTTTTGGGCATTTTATTCTTGCTTATACTAAGTTTTAAATTCTTTCTGCCAATGAACAGGAGGAAATTCTGCTTGAACAGTAGATGAGAAATCCAATCAATGTGAGTACCATATGGGAAATTCCTCTTTGCTAAAACTGACGGCAGGAGGAATTTCACTTCAGGCAATAAAAGGGACGTTTTCCTCTGCCCTTTTGAACCTTGATCTTTTTTACACATTCTGAAGAGGTTTAAGGAATGAATTTTTTTAGAAAGCCTTTAGGAAGTCCAATGTTTTCATATTTATCAACAAGAGGGTATGCATTTTCGTATACTACTTGTCCAAAAAAAAAATAGAAACCTTGCTTTGAATTCGAATCACGTCACATGAAAAAAAAAATTTCTGCCATTGGACTTATCACAGGTTTATGTGATGAAAGAAATTGCTGTGTAGTTGCCATTCATTACACTTGACGTAACCAGTAATCTCATCCTTCATAATGGATTGGTGCCTGCACCTTAAAAGAAATGTATTCATAGTCACTGTCAGTTGCCAATCCAAGACTCTGAATTCAAAATTAATTTCCTTGATAAAAGAGTCATTAAGGACTAACAGCTCAACCTAGACATTCTTTCGCACCATCACACTCTCCCCCCTCCCAAGTTTCTCTTTGTGGCTCACTGCACCTACATGAAGGCACATTACTTGTGGGGTTTATCAGCGAAAAGCAGCCATTTCCCAGAGGGCCTCACAGGAAGGTGGAAGCATCGGGAACCAACTTCATTAGTGTCAGCGAATGAAGCATGAGGGAAGTGAGGCCTAATCAGCCCGGGGAGATGAATTTCAGCCCTTTTACCTTGTGCTAAGCAATGCGTAGAATTGACAGCCTACTGACAGGACGTTGTATAAATTTCTTTCTCCCTTTTACATGTGGTATTGCTGTATTTGAAGTAAAATACATTTTGTTTTTTTTCAAACCCCATGCTGACAGTTAGCTCATTCATGATAATTTCAAAATGTTTTTTAAAAATACCCTTTGGTGATTTTTCTTAACTTTAATTTTGACAATGATCTTTTTAGGAAAAGCTTGTCAACTGTGGCACGAAAAGCACTTTTCACCCTGGGAAATCATACACCAGTCATATGCACGTCATTAAACACATTGGCATTATCGGACTTGAATCGCATGCAGCCATAAAGAAAAGACTGTGATCAGAATTACCTTGGCATTCTCTTCATTTCAAGATTTTCTATTTATATTCAGTCAGAATTACAAGGGGCTGTTGCTGAAGTATTGTTGGGGGAGGGCATTGTCAGGGCAGACCAAATTACATAGATAGCTGGAAACAGACTCACTGCAAAACCTCTACAATAACTGCTAAGTTGATGACAAAAGAATATTTTCACACTATTGCAATTGCTATTAGTTACCTCAGCACAAACCTTTGGTGTGATTGAGTGCATGAGTGAGTGAGTAAGTGTGTACATCCTAAATTTGTTCAGCTTTACAGCTCGTAAATGGCATTTTCTAATGTTTATATTTTGATTTTAACCGCCTTCTCCCTTGTATTATTCAACATTGGCAGTGCCCTCTTTTATGATCCTTAGTTCTTCCCTGGATTTCTTAACAAAACAAGAAAATTTGGCAATTTTAAATTTACAGTTTAAAACAAAAGTCAGGGTTAAGAATATGATTACACAATAGCACATCACGCAACCAATCATGTTGATGTACTCAGCTTTATTTTCAAAACTGACTTTCCCATAGGGCTGATATTTTCAGAGATTTTCTGAATGATAGGTCTCCACAAGAAAGGATCTTGAAGGTATGTTGAAATCTATGTCTACCTTTGGGTAGCTTTCCAATGGAAAATAATCCAATTTGAAAATGCAATGTCTGATGCTTGAGTGGCAGCAAGCCACAGAAAGATGGATAGTTGACTTGATGCTTTAGTTTTGCTGCTTAATCAAGTAAATTATCTGCATGTTTGAACATATTTTGGACTGACAATACCTAATGGATTGTCACTACCATTCTCTGTTGCCAAGGTTTATCAAAGGGAAGTGAGGTATTCATGACAGGAGAGTCCTGAGATATATGCTCTATCATTGCCTCTCAGAAATGACTCGAAACCACCTGTGCAATGGACTATGTGAAATATAGTTATTTTTGTTCAATAGGCAAACAGGATAGCTATTCTGTGCATGGCAAGATTTGCAATGTTTAGATAAACATGGTGTTTAGACAAATGCCCAGGAAGTTTGACTTCAGTGGTGTTGACTGAAGGAAGATTGCTGGCTAGAACACACAGGTGGCTTTCCATGCTTCCTTCTATCACTGCAGGCCCTCTTTAATAGTGATCTGAAGAGGTACATGGTTTAACTTTCCATCTGAAGAACAGAGCTAAGTGGACTGTTCTCAGCTAGGGCTGGCATCATTACAATCAGCCACCATATCTCTGTGTGGGATGGAAAATTAATCAGTGTACTTGTTCCTGTTCATAGTTCAGCAATGGCCTGTTGGCAGACTGAGCATGAACATTGGAATAAAATGAGCCACACCTATGATAAATCATGTTTGTGGAAAGGAAATTGAGAGAGAGTTGCCCTGGAATTTGATTAAGTGCCTTCTGAAACTGGTCAATCTTTGAATAGCCTTAAACTGGGCTAGGAAAGCTATTTAACTGTCCTCTCAATGGAGTCTGGTGTGTAACAGGATTAGGTGGTTGCAGCATGAGAATTTTTAGTTAGTTTAAAATCAAATTTTAATCTCATTATGAATAGAAATTGAGTGAGATTTTGTGACTTATAGAATTTATTCCTGACTGTATGTATGTTGCACTGAAATGTTGAATGGATGTGAGTCGAAGGTTGTTACACATATTGTGATGCCCCGTTGCTGCATTTTGCCCATTTTTGCTTTGCGTTGGAACTTGAAAATTGAAGGTACATTGAAAGTTTCATAGAATTTTTCAATAAAGATTAATTTTTCACATTGTTATGGGAAGTTGCTCTGTGAGGGTTAACATAGATTTACAGAATTGTACAGCACAGAAACAGGCCCTTAAGTTCAACTCATCCATGCCGACCAGATATCTTAAATAAATGTAGTCCTATTTGTTAGCATTTGGCCCATATCACTCTGAACCCTTCTTATTCCTATACCCATCCAGATGCCTTTTAAATGTTGTAGTTGTACCACTCTACCACTTCCTCTGGCAGCTCATTCTATACCGGAACCAGCCTATGAATGAAATTGTTGCCCCTTAGGTCTCTTTTAAATCTTTTCCCTCTCACTTTAAACCTATGCCCTCTGGTTTTGGACTCCCTACTCTGGGAAAAAGACCTTGTCTATTCACCCTATCCATGCCCCTCATGATTTTATAAACTCTACAAGGTCACCCCTCAGCCTTTGATGCTCATGGGAAATAAAGCTCAAACTCTCCAACCCCAGCAACATCCTTATAAATCTTTTCTGGACCCTTTCAAGTTTAAAAACATCCTTCGTACAGAGGCGGGGGGCGGGGGTGCAGAACTGATCACATTATTCCAAAAGTGGTCTAACAAATGTCTTGTATAGCGGCAATATGATATCCCAACTGTTATACTCAACATAAATACAACATACAGTTAAAGGCTATACAGGATAAAGCATTTTACTCTTTCTGGTAATGGTATGTGAAATGATTTATGCAGTAGTTGGTAATTGTTTGATACACCATACAAATGCCTTCTGCATCAAGTTAGAATTTAATCTTCATCCCTTTACATCCAAGATCATTATTACCACTGAATTCCTCATGATGAACATCCCAGGGTTACTATTGAATAAAAATTGTACTGCACTAGCCATATAATCAGAGCAGGTCAGAGCGTAGAAATTTATCT
This sequence comes from Chiloscyllium plagiosum, assembly GCF_037043375.1. Classification (NCBI taxonomy): domain Eukaryota; kingdom Metazoa; phylum Chordata; class Chondrichthyes; order Orectolobiformes; family Hemiscylliidae; genus Chiloscyllium; species Chiloscyllium plagiosum. The sequence continues at coordinate 36,823,293 of NW_028270147.1, read as the reverse complement.
CCTATTTCTCCAAAGCTTGTCCACCGTCTAAAAGCACAACTCAGGAGAGTGTTGAAGTTCCCCATTTACTTGGGTGAGTACAGCTCCAACAACATTCAAGAAGCTTGATACCATCCAGACAAAAAAGCCGTTTGATTGGGACCTCACCCACCACCTTCAATATTACACAACAATGACACACATTGGCAGGAAAGTGCACCACCAACAATATGCGACAACTGTCCAAGGCCCTTCTGATAACACCTTCCAAACCCACAACCTCCATGAACTACAAGGACAAGACGCATAAGAATACCATGCCAGCAAGTTTCCCTCCATGTCACAAACCATATTGTCATTCCTTCGTGCCATTGCATCAAAATCCTGGAACTCCTTTTCCAACAGCACTGTGAGTATCCCCGCATCTCAAGGATTGCAATGGTTTAAGATGGCAGCGCATCACTTCCATCTCTAGCTTAACTACGGACGGACCATAAGCCAGTGACACCCACGTGCCAACAACAAAGACAAAAAGTAGCAAATACAGAGCATGTATTTGTCACTAAATATAAATAATGACAGCAAACAAAATATTACTGCATAAGTCACTATATATTCAGTTATGCATCGATAAATATGTTTGTTCATTTGATTTTAACTTTATAAGTTTATACTGTCTAACTACCAAAAGGTCTTAAATATGCACAAATATGTAAATCTGACCGCTTCCTGAGTCACTTTTAATTTATTCCAAAAATATCTTGGTAAGTACAATGAGACCACCTGTGCATCATTAATGTTCTATCTAGCTAGTAGGATGTTGCATTAGATGCGTTAAGAATTTACACACATTCTTATTATCTGTCGGTCTATCTATCTAGTCACTCTAATTTTGATCGGATTCACTGTTGTTTCCTACCACATGCTCTGAAACCCCAGAGACTGGGGTATGATGGGGGAGGAGTTGCATTAGACAAAGTGTACTTGACATCTTCGTGAATGACTTCGGACAGCTAGATTAAGGACAGAGGAAGAAGCTTATTTCATGGCTGATTTGCTTTAATACCTCAGCGACAGCAGGGAAGCTAAAATGAACTTGCCCTTGAGAAAGCGGATGCAGACCCTTTTTAAGTCACGATCAGACTCCAGTGAATGCATCAGTGCTGCTGCTGTGTGCTGGGAAATAAACACACATGCACAAAAGGGAAGGGGAGAAAAAAAGAGTTTCTGAGATTGGGTTAATTCTCTTCAGCATCGATGAAACATCGCATTTTAAACAATGTACTTCATGTACTTTAAATGCACAAGTACTCTGTGCGAGTGATAATACTGTGTCCAGCCTTTCAGACAATCAAAATGAATTCTTGCTCAAATGCTCCCTTTATGTCATTCACATTTGCTGTTTGCATTTCCATTTTGATGCTATTTCCAGGCCCTGCTATTATTTAGATAAACACCCACTGCTCTCCCTTTTGGCTTCTTAGTTGCCTAACATTAGAGGCAACAATGGAACAAGCCTGTGCCTCCCAATCTTATTCATAAGGCAGCCACGATCATATTTTATTGAAAAAAATGATGGCGGCCTGTGATACTTTGATTATGCTCCTTGTATAGCCCTTGACCTGTGAACCTGAATGAATGTCGGACAACACATAGTATTCACTGTCCTAGCTAACAATTAAATAGAGAAAGAGAGAATGATTGGGAGGAAAACTACAAAGATAAATAGAAAATAGATTGATAGGTGGTGGAAATGACAGAGACACAAAGAAACAGGAAGAGAAATGAAGAGATTGGTAATGACGTGAGTAAATTAATATGAATAAGCAGATAAAAACAAAAGGACAGAGAGATTTTGTTTCCAAAAGAAACAAAGGGACTGACAGTTAAGTAAGTTGATTAGATTGGTTCTTACATTCATATCTGCACTGTGCAGGAATCAATAGAAATAAAACAGTTAACAGAATATAAATTAATTCTATCTATATACAAATACATTTGGTGAACAGATTAATAGAAAATTGGATCAATATATTCATATACAGAAACATAGCAAGTGGGATAATGGGATATTGGACAGGTATATAGATGGAAAATAGACAGATAGATAGGAAAGTAAGAGATTTACAGCATGAAACCAAGGTATAGATAACTACTGAATATACACCATGCAAGGGCAGAGTGAATGATTGAATAAAGGAGCATTACCAATGAGCCTATAATCGAATTTTAAGGAACACACTGATGAATACTATAAAAGGGCATTTGCGATAATAAATATAACATAAAAGCAAATTTATTATTGTACAGTGAGCCATAAACAAAGATATAGTTGCATAAAAGTATGGGTTAAAAAATTCTTCATCACTCAAGTTTAAAGTTTCCTATTTAGACTTCCTGTAGAACAGCCATTGTCTTTTTAACCCTTTACATAATAAAATTTAGATTTCTCCACCACATCAAATACATGGTACATACTGTACACAGAATGTATATAAATGTAAATAATTTCAGAAATGTCATGTATGCTTTAGAATGAAAGAGTATGGATTTGAGGTTGTGATATGTCATGATAATCTCAGCCCAGCCCTCCAAGGGAAAGGCAGGTTTCTTTTCCTCACAAAATGGAAAAATTGGCAAAGGTTTGATGGCATATTTTCAGAAATGTAGTGGCTTGCAAACAAATGGAGACTATTCAGCAATTATGTTTGCCTGCTCTTTGTTAGAATAATGCAAATGTAATCACACATACTTGCCAGAGCCATACTTCAAATACTTTCTGCTCTTCCCTTAGTCACTACCTCAATTTCCCTCTGCAGCAAAGAATTACATACTCTGTTTTTATTTGATAAATTGGTGATAATGTGCTTGTACATATGGCATTAATAGCAACATAATGGCATCATAATATATTATGGGGCAACGTCTGAAGAATAGCGCACAACTCAAAGCTTTTACTGTTTCTCTCTCCAGAGATGCTGCCAGGCCTGCTGGGCTTCTTCAGTATTTTCTGTTTTTATTCCAGATTTCCAGCATCTGCAGTATTTTGCTGCTATTACAGGGGCGAGGCGGCCATTTTAATCGGTTGGCTTATGCTTAATATTTCTTGTACGGGAGACATACAATTCATATCATTGCCTATGTTTACTGAAGTCTAAGAGCTTAAACACTTTTCTGCACAGGTTTATAGCTGATAAATATTTAAAGAAATAATCAAAACAACTCTAACAACATTCCATTTGCCCTCAGCAAGAAAACTGTTCATTCAGTGATACCACATAGATACAGTATGTGGAATTTTCTCTTCTGAGGCCAAATATCACTATGGGTTTGAAAAGTGGGAGAGATTTCAACTCTGGGACTGATAGGGTTTCCCGTGTCATTATCATCTTTGCAACTCATTGCAGATGCATGCGTGTGCCAAGTACCACATTCTGAAACCTGCTGAGATCTTATGGGCTGCTACATTCCTTTTCATGTTTCCCGCTGCTGTGTGAACTTTGGAGGTATATATCTGGCAGCCACTCCTGGAAGAGTAAGTCAGGTGAGTAGCTGCCTGGTCACGCAGGTATGTAGAGCAGAGGAAACATTGTCAGGTGCAGACAGCACTTCACTCTCTGCAAACTAAGAGCTTCACTCAACCTCTGTTCACTACCTTCACCAATCCATTGAGATGATCAGAAGTCATATGACACCAGGTTGTAGTCTAACAGGTTTATTTTGAAATCACAAGCTTTTGGAGAACTGCTGCTTCATCAGGTGAAGTTCTGACCTTTTCTACGCCAGTCTAACACTGGCATCCCCACATCATGGCAACCCATTGAGATGACAGAGACCAGGTAAAGAGTGGCACCAAACCTCAATGATGCCATCCTAGAGGTTCTCCTGCAGGCTGTACGGGAGAGGGTTCTTATTATTCTGATGGTAATAGAGTAAATCTCAACTGATGAAGACAGCCTAGTCCAGAGGTCAGTGCCTTTAGGTTGCTCAGTGCTGTGAGAGGATGAATGATCCATGCTTTGTCAGGATAGGTACAACTATCTACTCAAAACTTCATGCTCCTAAGAGTCTGAGTTAGCATTGTTGCAGGAGATTGGTGCCACATGTGCAATCAATGTGTCTCTTCATTGCAGCAAGCAATCACTCACATCACAGTGGCACTGTCTCTTTCACACTTAAAAGGAGCTACAGCACTCAGCAACTCTGGCACCATTCTCACAGCTCGGAAAACATTCATGTTTCATCATTCTTCACCAAAGGCTTACATGGGATAAGGACACAACCACAAAAGATGATTTACTGAGTCATCATGAGTCTTTTTGGAGATGTTTAATGAGTTTCTATTTTTGCCATTGAGTCTTACTGCACCTGTACAGGAAAAAGACTAGATGACTGTCCACAAAAAAAAGGAATGGCTGTAACAGGCTGTAGGTCAGTAGTGACATTGCTTCTAGATTTGTAGCTTCATAGGATGTTGCAACAAAGTTTATGGAGAATGCAAGCTCGGTAAGTGGCCTCTACCAACCTACAGCAAGCTTTGTTCATGCTCCTTGAGAGTGCGAGAATGCTGTCAGCTGGGTCATCCAAGGTTTCTGGCATCTCAGTGCACATACCCATCTGCTTTCTCCTATATGTCTACACCTTGACTCTCCATCAGTGTCCCCTGCAGCAGAAACTCTGTGACCTTGTCCTCCAGTGATCTGAGACATAAATCATAATTCTCCACTGGCTAAAGCTTGCACATTATTGGTTGATTCACATGTGATATTCCCAACTCTATGCTGACACATTAGATAGATGCAATGCCAATATCTGATCAAGCAATGGGACATCTTCATAAGTGGAATGGTGTTGATCTCTCTCTCGCTCCCTCCTTTAGCTGTTGCAGTGAGACAAGCAGTAGTCATTAGGTATCTGAAACATGGGGAATGATGGCATTTGAAAAAGGTAGTTTTGGGAAGTAAGAAGTCCATGGTTATGCCATCAGCAACATGATTGCCAACCGAATGGCAGGATGATGATGTGCTGGTAGCTGAGAAGGGTTATTAAGCCAGAACATTTCCTCATCCTCAACATTGCCAGCAATGCTGGATCAGACGGGCACCCTCTTAGCTGACACTGTGATGCTGAGAACCATCTCTTTCAAAGACCCCAGTCAGTGCAAACCTTCTTGTCCTCGCCAATTCTGCTCTACTTCCTTCCATTGTACACACCTTGTCCTTGAAAGAGGAGGTTAAGTATCATGGATAGTGTATCATGGACATGATCATGTCTTAGCCGAATAGCTGAAGCCTTGTGAAGCCAGCAAAAAGTGTCAATGTGGCTGGTAACATTGATATTGTGTGTCGAGGTGGGCGGGGGGAGGAGTGGCTGCAGTTTGGCCTGAGACCTGAGTAACAGAAAGATCTGATCAGTAAATGATAGTGGTGCGCCACATTTTTCAGCAAGAGAGATTAGTGTGGAGTGTTAGGTAGGAGATAACCAGCCAGGAAAGGTTTTTTAGATATCTCATGGCAGTATAAAGGTTATTTGCATCCAGACTTCAGGTATCTATCTTGCCACCTGCTCACAAACCATTTGATATTGATTATGAGGGTCTCCTCTTGATATCTCATCTCCACCTTAAATGTCTTCAGTGCCATATCTGCCACTTTGGAACCCTAACTCTGCGATATTCCATTTTCTATTCTTTAATTTTCCACAATATTATTCACTGCAACTTTCCTTGAAGAGGGTCAGCCTGTCTTTAGGAAGAGCCAGTTACTTGGACCTCATGAATTCAGAACCACAGCATTTAGCTTGTCAGTGGTAGAAATAGAGGTGCCTTTAAGAGTCAACCAGAACAGAAGCTGGTTTGTGTGCTGCTCACTTCCAATTCAACTGGGCACATATAAGGTTCCAAAATGTGAACCTGTGTGCCCAACAAATGGCTGAAACAATTTTTTAAGCAAATATTTTCCAAGTTTCTGTTATTTGTCTCACTTTACTTTATGGTTTGTGACTGAATCTGGTAATGGTTAACTAGCGATGGCCTTAAAAACATCATCTTGAGCTGTATTGTGTTGTATTATAATGTTGATGCTCGTGTTGTCTGTCATAAGGTCTTCAACTTAATCATTATCTCCCACAGCTCTTATTTCCAACAGAAAACCAACATACAGCTCAATCAGAGAAACTTCTTCTTGGTCACTGCCATTTTTTAAGATCACATTATTTGCTGGTGGTGTAATTGTCCTCACTTGACTAACAGGTGTGTGAATGAATGATTTGTTTTCCCTTCTTGCATTTATCATTTCCAGCTGGTGATCATCCACATCCACGGCACTTTTCAGACTTATACCAATTCTTCTTTCACATAAAATTAAGTACTTTCTTCACTGTGTATTTGATTGCATCCATGGGATATTGTAACATGCCACATGCTTTGAAGAATCAAACTACCTCTATTTAACCCTTTCACAAATCACATGACAATAAACCCTCAATTGAATTTTCCCAACACAGTGTCAACGTTTGATCTCCTGTCTGATGAATAATTTCGGACAATTCCTTTGCTTTATTAGCCATGCAGAAACTCAGATCATTTACTCATTTGGTATTAACTATATTGGTTAATGTATCAGCACAGAAGAGCGTTTTTGTTGATTCAGTTAATCTTCAGGAATGAAATAATTATATTTTGCTGAAGAAACTGGAGCATCATCTTGTCATAGGTGAGAGTGTGGTGCTGGAAAAGCACAGCAGCTCAAGCAGCATCTGAGAAGCAGGGGAATTGACATTTCAGGCAAAAGTCTTGTCATACACAGTTTTGCAAACACATATGCACTTTATCTTGAGAATGGGTCACCTATAGAACATTTAGTACTCACTTTGCTGTTTAATAATTTCTATAATCCAGGCGATTGTTTAATCTTTCATACATATATACTTCCATGTGTCAGAATAATATAATTAAAAATATAGAGAATAATTGATTAGAAGCAAGAATAATAGGACTTCAACTCATTTATTTTTCATATTTATTCACAGATTTGTGGGTATTTCTGGCTAAGCCTGCATTCATAACCCATTCCTCATTAATCTTGAGAAGGAGATGGTAAATTGTTTTATTAAATGGCTGCAGTCCCTGATAGGCTGCTAGTTAACATCCAAGTTAAAAATCACACAACACCAGGTTATAGTCCAACAAGTTTATTTGGAAGCTCTAGCTTTCGGAGTACTGCTCCTTCATCACTACCTGATGAAGGAGTGGCACTCTGAAAGTTAGTGCTTCCAAACAAATCTGTTGGACTATCATCTGGTGTTGTGTGATTTTTAACTTTGCCCATCCCAATCCAACACTGGCACCTCCAAGTCACAGGATATTAACCCAGTGATATTATAAGAGTAGCAAAGTAGTTCCAAGTCAGGATGGTGTGCTACTTGGGGGTGGAGAGGGGATACCTGTTGGTGGTGGTATGCCCATGTAGCTCCTGCCCATTGTGCTGATAGATGGCAGATGTCACAAGTTTGAAAGGTGCCATCTAAGGAAAATGGGGGGGTTGGTGCAGTACATCCTGCTACAGACTGCTTCCACAATGTGTTGATGATGAAGGAAGTGAACGCTGAAGGTGGCAAATGGGGTACTAATCACGCGGACTGCTTTGTCCTGGATGATTCAAGCTTCAGTTGCACCATAAGAAAAGTGACACATATTCCAACACACTCCGGTTTGTACCTTGTAAATGATGGATAGACTTTAGGAGACAGCAAAATTCCCAGTTTGCCAGTCCAGTGAGGTTTCTGGTCAGTGGTAACCACTTGGATTTCATAATGAGTGATGGAAATGCCATTGAATGTCAAGGGAAAATGTTTTTTGTTGGAGATGGCCATCGCCCACCAATTGTGCAATTCTTTACACAACAACCAGACACCTGAACTTGATTTACAGTGGTTAGAGTACTTTTGAAGTGCATTCAGTGTACAGAGGTTGATGAAACATTAATGGGTCTGGACAGTCAGGGGCAGTCCCACCTTCACAATTCATGACCTGTATTCGTATACATCTGCTAAAAGGTGGCCTGGTCCCAGCAGGATGCAGCCAATTAGACAGTCAGCAGCTATCGAGTTGCAGTAGCACCACTGTGACCACCAGTGAGATCACAGCAGACCCAAGACAAAATGATTCTGGAGAAGATCCAGAGTTCAAAGAAGTGGGGTCAAAGATCATGCAGCCTTGACTGGGGGAAGAAGGGGAGGGGAAAATGGTCGTCTTCAACTGGGGCAGCTCTTGTCATTGAGGTGGAGCCCCACTGTGGGCCACAGGTTTGTCTGACCAGGAAGGACCACTCTGCCTCCAACCCCCACCAGCCTGAGATTTTCAGGGGTGGCCTCCACTTGTATTGAATGACCCGTCAATATTTCGTAAAGACCAGTGGTGGCATGAAGAGGCCTTCAATGACAATTAATACTACACTTAACACACAACTGGAGTCAGGGCAGTTGGGCAATCTGTCACCTACCTCTCTCACAGTACTCAGAAGGTGAACAGTATCCAGGACAAAGCAGCCACCCAATTGGCCATTGATCTGCCAACCTAAATATTCACTGACTCTCAGAGAGGGAGAGACACATTGTATCATAAGAAGAATCAAAATCCTGGAAGAACAAGCCATTATTTGGTTAAGATGAAGTGGTGGGACTCTCTAGATAATGAACATGCTATGGTGCATGGTTGAAGTGGAACATTTCACATTCTGGAGACAGTGACCTGGTGACAGTTTCACTGAACTAGTCCTGGAAAGGGTTCATACAAACGGGCAAAATAAAAGAATTCAACCACTTGAGCCGGCCTTCCCATGAAAGTGAGTTATTTTTTTCCCAGTACCAAGTGTGTATGAGTGAAAGGTCTACCACAATGTTAAAGGTAAAATATTGTTTTAAATCTACTTGTCTCGTATGTGTATGGAATGAGCTGCCAGAGAAGTGGTAGAGGCTGATACAATTGCAACATTTAAGAGGCATTTGGATGGGTATAGGAATAGGAAGGGGTTGGAGGGATATGGGCTGGGTGCTAGCAGGTGGGACTAGATTGGGTTGGGATATCTGGTCGGCATGGATGGATTGGACCGAAGGGTCTGTTTCCACGCTGTACATCTCTATGACTCTATGACTCTATGACTTGTGAATATTGTCAGGGTGGCATGGGCGTGTGGGATAACATGGGGTATGAGTTTGTATTGAGTGGGCATAGGGAGTTATGAAGAGGCATGGGACGTAGGTGGGAGATAAAGGGACTTACAGGTTCTAAGATGAGCAGTGAAGCTTCTAATTCACCTGCTTTGATATTTGGTTGTCCCTATAGCTGCCTAAAAACTGCTACCAGATGCTGCAGTTCTAACTTCACCTTCCCAGAGTAGAATTTTCAGTTAATGAGGGCCACAGAAACAGAGACAGGTTTGCTGAGTTGAGAAACCTTTCAATTTGAGCTATCTTGGTAGCAGAAATCCAACCTCAAATTCTGAATCCATATAAGGTTTTCAGGTTTCAGTGATCTACACACAGACACAGGCTGGTTACGCATGGCATCAATATGAAAATATCAGAGAAGGATGAATTCCTGATTAGAAGACAAGCAAAACTAATAAATCATGGAGATACTGATTCACACAGTTAGATCCATTTGTAGTATTTGCAATTTGCTGTCATCAATTGTAGGTTAAGGATATCTCGAGGGGTAGCGATTTCAAGAGGCTTCATTCTTTTCCTTTCATTTGGATTCAAATTAAGTCTCACCTCTCACTCACACAATGTCAAGGATGTAATCATCACTGCATCAGCAGACAGCTCCATTAGAAACAACACAGATCAGCACCTTTTCTGCTCCTGGCTGTTGAGAAAAAAGTAACAGATGCATGAAATATCAATACAACAACTCGATGGATGTTACTTAAATATTTATATGTCCATCAGCGTAAAACTCACAAATAGTTACAGTGGGAATGATGCATCAATCTAGAAATTCAAACATGTCCAAAACCATGCATACAGGGGTACATACTGGATGTATTGGTTCACAAAACATTCAGAATCATGTTATGATTATGCTCATGACTCCAGAATGACTACTGAGCTCACTCTTCTTACTGAGATTCAGGAGTACATATACTGAGCCATGGCAGACATCTAATAGTTAAAAAGGTCATTCTGCTGTAATCTGCATTTCTTCAATACAAATTTGTTGTAACGCCATTGACAAATAGGGGATGCTGTTTCTAAAGCACATACGTTTAAAACACGTGTTGGCTATAGCACAATTGCATCGCTAACATTTTAAGTGTTATTTGTAATGTGCCCATCTTGTATAGTGCAGGGTTGCACAGGAACGCAACTATCATGCTGTAAAAGAAATGACTGTATTACTTAGAACTTGGACAGGTGATGGCCAATAGTATTAATGCTAGAGTAATAATCCAGGAACTCAACTATAACTCTGGGGACCTGGGTTCAAATCCCAACATGGCAGATTGTGGAATTTCAATTGAACAACCAAAAAAATCTAGAATTAAGTATCTAATGATGAGTGAACTGAATCCCCCACTACCAACATCCTAGGGGTTACCATAAAGCAGAAACTCAGCAGAACTCTTCATGTAAATGCAATGACTACAAGAGAAGGCCAGAAGCTGAGAATACTTTGGTGGGTAATTCACCTCTTAATTCCCCAAAGCCTATCATTTACAAGGCACAAGTCAGGAGTGTAATGGAGTACTCCCCACTTGACTGGGTACATATAGTTCCTGCAACTCTAAAGAATTGTGAAACCATCCAAGACAAAGCACCAAATCCATAAACATTCACTCCCTCCACAACCAATGCTCAGCAGCAGCAGTGTGTACCATCTACAAGATACACTGCAGAAATTCACCTTAGACAGCACCTTCTAAACCCATGTCTACTTCCATTTAGAAGAACAAGCAAAGCAGATACATGGGAAAACCTGCAAATTTCTCTCCAAGCCACTCACCATCCTGACTTGAAAATATATCTTTTCCTTTGGTGTCACTGGGTCAAAATCCAGGAGTTACCCTCCCTAAGGGATTGTGGGTCAACCCCACAGCATATGGACTGCAGCTGTTGAAGAAGGTAGCTCACCATCACCTTCTCAAGGGCAGCCAGGAATGGGCAATAAATGTTGGCCAGCCAGCAGTGTCCATGTGCCACAAGTGAATAAGGGAAAAAGAAATTTATAAGCAAAGGATATAGGACTAGGACCAATGTCTGTTGAAGTGGGATACATGCGGCTAGTACCCATGCAGCATCTCCTGAGATGTTAGTGCTGGTGGTCATTCTGAGCAAGCTTAATTCACCAAGTACCCACTTTGATTTCCATGTCAAATTTTCTCAATGGCTAAAAACTGAAAGAACTGCAGATGCTGTAAATCAGAAACAAAGGCCTAGTTTGGATGAAAGAGGAGCTTGGATCTGCAGCTATTTGCTCGCACTAAGCTTGGTCTTGAATCTGTCAAATGACCCTTCCTCCTGAAATGTTAACTCTGTATTCTCTTCATAGATGCTGCCAGACTTACTGAGTTTTTCCAGAAATTTCTGTTTTTGTTTCTCAATGTCTAGCGGGTTTGGCAGGTTAGGTACTGAATATTAATCCAGGTAAATTGGTATGGCAGCAAGCACTTAACAAATAATAATCCCCCTCAATTGGCAGGTCACTGCTACCGAGCAAGAAACTCATCTTACTATTTGTCAAAAGCATAAAAGTTCAAGTAAGATGTTCCCGATATCACGATCGGTCACTGGGCTTCTTACCTAATTCTGCCACAAGTTTGCTCTATCCAACGTCTCTCAGACCTCAAAAGATTTTGCCCACAGTTTTTGATTCCCATTTCTATATTGCAAAGATCAAAGAAGCCACAACTTTAACTCGTATAGAACAGAACATAGAACATAGAAGAATACAGCGCAGTACAGGCCCTTTGGCCCTCGATGTTGCGCCGATCCAAGCCCACCTAACCTATACTAACCCACTATCCTCCATATACCTATCTAATGCCCGCTTAAATGCCCATAAAGAGGGAGAGTCCACCACTGCTACTGGCAGGGCATTCCATGAACTTACGACTCGCTGAGTGAAGAACCTACCCCTAACTTCAGTCCTATATCAACCCCCCCTTAATTTAAAGCTATGCCCCCTTGTAGTACCCGACTCCATACGCGGGAAAAGGTTCACACTGTCAACCCTATCTAACCCCCTAATCATCTTGTACACCTCAATCAAGTCACCCCTAAACCTTCTTTTCTCTAATGAAAACAGCCCCAAGTGTCTCAGTCTTTCCTCATACGATCTTCCTTCCATACCAGGCAACATCCTGGTAAACCTCCTCTGCACCCGTTCCAGTGCCTCCACATCCTTCCTATAGTATGGCGACCAAAACTGCACACAATATTCCAGATGCGGCCGCACCAGAGTCTTATACAACTGCATCATGACCTCAGGACTCCGGAACTCAATTCCTCAACCAATAAAAGCCAGTACGCCATATGCCTTCCTCACCGCACTATTTACCTGGGTGGCAACTTTCAGAGATCTGTGTACATGGACACCAAGATCCCTCTGCTCATCCACACTACCAAGTATCCGACCATTAGCCCAGTACCCCATCTTTTTGTTATTCTTCCCAAAGTGAATCACCTCACACTTAGCTACATTGAATTCCATTTGCCACCTTTCTGCCCAGCTCTGCAGCTTCTCTATATCCTGCTGTAACCTGCCACATCCTTCCTCACTGTCAACAACTCCTCCGACTTTCGTATCATCCGCAAACTTGCTCACCCAACCTTCTAACCCCTCTTCCAGGTCATTTATAAAAATGACAAACAGCAATGGTCCCAAAACAGATCCTTGCGGAACACCGCTAGTGACGGCACTCCATGAAGAAACTTTGCCATCAACTACTACCCTCTGTCTTCTTCCATCCAGCCAATTCCTAATCCAAACCTCCAACTCACCCTCAATGCCATATCTCCGTATTTTCTGCAGTAGCCTACCATGGGGAACCTTATCAAACGCCTTACTAAAATCTATATATACCACATCTACCGCTTTCCCCTCATCAACCTCCTTCGTCACCTTTTCAAAGAATTCAATAAGGTTTGTGAGGCACGACCTGCCCTTCACAAAACCATGCTGACTATCCTTGATCACATTATTCCTATCCAGATGTGCATAAATCCTATCCCTTACAATTCTCTCTAAGACTTTGCCCACAACAGAAGTGAGACTCACCAGCCTATAGTTACTAGGGTTATCCCTACTCCCCTTTTTGAACAAGGGAACCACATTTGCTATCCTCCAGTCTTCTGGCACTACTCCTGTAGACAAAGAGGACATAAAAATCAAGGCCAATGGCTCTGCAATCTCCTCCCTTGCTTCCCAGAGAATCCTAGGATAAATGCCATCAGGCCCAGGGGACTTATCTATTTTCACCTTTTCCAGGATTTCCAACACCTCTTCTCTACATACCTCAAAGCCATCCATTCTACTTATTTGTGACTCAGTATTCGCATCGACGACAATGCCCTGTTCCTGAGTAAATACTGAAGAAAAGTATTCATTCAGTGTCTCCCCAATCTCTTCCGCCTCCACACGCAACTTCCCACTACTATCCTTGACTGGACCTATTCCTACCCTAGTCATTCTTTTATTCCTAACATACCTATAGAAAGCCTTAGGGTTTTCCCTAATCCTACCGACTAAGGACCTTTCATGTCCCCTCCTTGCTGCTCTTAGCTCTCTCTTCAGGTCCTTCCTGGCTACCCTATAACTCTCAATCGCCCCAATTGAACCTTCACGTCTCATCTTAAGATAGGCCGCCCTCTTACATTTAACAAGGGATTCCAATTCCTTATTAAACCACGGCTCCCTCGCACGACCCTTTCCTCCCTGCCTGACAGGTACATAATTATCAAGGACACTCAATAGTTGCTCCTTGAACAAGCTCCACATATCATTTACACTCTTCCCTTGGAGTCTACTTTTCCAAGCCACACATCCTAAGTCATGCCTCACCGCATCATAATTTCCCTGACCCCAGCTATAACTCTTGCCCTGTAGTACACACTTATCCCTCTCCATCACGAGAGTAAAAATCACCGAATTATGGTCACTATCCCCAAAGTGCTCACCTACCTCTAATTCTAACACCTGGCCTGGTTCGTTACCCAGAACCAAATCCAGTATGGCCTCACCTCTTGTTGGCCTGTCTACATATTGTGTCAGGAAACTCTCCTGCACACATTGAACAAACACTGACCCATCTAACGAACTTGAGCTATAGCTTTCCCAATCAATATCAGGAAAGTTAAAAGTCCCCCATAACAACCACCCTATTACTGTCACTCATCTCCTGAATCACCTTCCCTATCCTTTCTTCAATGATTCTAGGACTATTAGGAGGCCTGTAAAAGACTCCTAACAGGGTGACCTCACCTTTCCTATTCCTAACCTCAGCCCAAACTACCTCAGATGGCAAGTCCTCATCCATCGTCCTTTCCACCACTGTAATACTATCTTTGACAAGCAATGCCACACCTCCCCCTCCTTTACCCCCACCTCTGACCCTACTAAAACATTTAAATCCTGGAACCTGCAACAGCCAATCCTGTCCTTGTTCTAGCCATGTCTCCGTAATAGCCACAACATCGAAGTCCCAGGTACCAACCCACGCTGCAAGTTCACCTACCTTATTTCGTATACTTCTTGCATTGAAGTATACACACTTCAAGCCACTTTCCTGTTTACAGGCACCCTCCTTGGAAATTGATGCCATGTTCCTAACCTCCCTACACTCCAGGCCCTGCACCCTGAAGCTACAATCTGGGTTCCCATGCCCCTGCAGAGTTAGTTTAAACCCCCCCCAAGAGCACTAGCAAACCTCCCCCCAAGGATACTGGTGCCCCTCAGGTTCAGGTGTAGACCATCCTGTTTATAGAGGTCCCACCGTCCCCAGAAAGAACCCCAGTTATCCAAAAACCGGAATCCCTCCCTCCTGCACCATCCCTGTAGCCACGCATTTAAGTGTTCTCTTTCCCTATTCCTCGAATCTCTATCATGTGGCACGGGTAACAAACCAGAGACAACAACTCTGTTCGTTCTAACTCTGAGCTTCCAACCTAGCTCCCTGAAAGCCTGTCTAACATCCTCGGCACTCCTCCTACCTATGTCGTTGGTGCCAATATGGACCACGACTTCGGGCTGCTCCCCCTCCCCCTCCAGGACCCGGAAAACACGATCAGAGACATCACGTACCCTTGCACCTGGGAGGCAACATACCAAACGTGAGTCTCTCTCGTTCCCACAAAACCGCCTATCTGTGCCCCGAACTATCGAGTCCCCAATTACTACTGCTCTGCTCTTCTTCACCCTTCCCTTCTGAGTAACGGGGACAGGCTCCGTGCCAGAGACCTGAGCCCCGTTACTTACCCCTGGTAAGTCGTCCCCCCCACAAGTATCCAAAACGGTATACTTGTTCTTGAGGGGAATGGCCGCAGGGGGTCCCTGCACTGGCTGCTTCCTCCCAGTCCCCCTCACTGTCACCCATCTATCTGCCATCTTTGGAGTTACTACTTCCCTATAACTCTGATCTATGACCCCCTCTGCCTCCCGAATGATCCGAAGTTCATCCAACTCCAGCTCCAGTTCCCTAACACAGTCTTGGAGGAGCTGGAGATGGGTGCACTTCCTGCAAGTGTAATCGGCAGGGACGTCGATGGCATCCCTCACCTCATACATGTTGCAGGAGGAACATTGCACTGCCTTCACTGCCATCCCTCTAAAGCTAACTTTTATTTTAAAAAAACTGGGTCTAAAGAATACAACAAGCAAAATTCAGCACTTACCTACTTACCACAACAGGTGTTATTATTAGGTTAGAGGAGGAGGGCGGGTGGGAGGCACTACCCGTGTAGTGCCTCGGGTTCCTCTCCTTCACGCTTTTAAAGGGGGGAAAAAACCTACCCAGGTAAGCTTACACTAACTGCTTCCAGGTCTCGGCTGCCCCTCTGGTCGTCGTCACTTCCCCCTGGTGCTCCCGCTCTTTCTGTGAAGAGAGAGTGAAAGAGAAAAAAAAAACACCGCTGCCCGCTACCGGTAAGCACTTTTAAAACCAAACGGTCTTACCTTCGCTGCTGCTCGCACTGGAAAATTGTGGTATGTTGCAGTACTTTATCTTTTTACTTCTCTAAAATCCTCATCGTTCCTCAAGACATTTCCTAAGACAACCATTATTGAGGTTTCACAGCTCTACAAGGATATAGCTGCTTCAACTCTGGATGGGCTTCATGATTTGAGATCCTGTGGATAATCCCTCAGACACTGCTGGCCAGCGGGGAAATGGCAGAAGGCTCAGAATCACTAGTCAGATTGTCATCTAGGTTGCTGGATGAAAGCATAATTTCTGGTTGGTTTGAGTGGGTAGATAACTGCATTCACAAGGAAGAAGATTGCTTCTTTGTGGAAGCTGGTCTGTTTTGTATCACTAGGCAAAAGTAAGGACTGCAGATACTGGAAATCAGAGTCTAGATTAGAGTGGTGCTGGAAAAGCACAACAGGTCTGGCAGCATCCGAGCAGCAGAAAAATTGATGTTTCGGGCAAAACCCTTCATCATTCCTGAAACTTTGATTTTCCTGCTCCTCGGATGCTGCATGACCTGTTGTGCTTCTCCAGCACCACTCTGATCTGTATCACTGTTGTATTATCTGTTTGGATGAACTAGGAGTTTGGATGTGCAGTGACTTGCCCGCACTGAGCTTGGTCTTGAATCCCAGCTGCCTATCCTTGTTGGTGGTTTTGGGATTGTAGAGGCCATTTGACCCATCACATCTGTACCCGTCCCCAAAAAAGCTGCCCAGTTAGTCCCATTCTCCAGCCCTATCTCCATTGCCTTCTAACTTCATCACTTTCAAATATATACCCAGCTTTCCTTTGAAACCTCATTGGAATCTGCCTCCACCACTCTCCCAGACAGACATTCCAAATCCTAACAACTCTCTGAATAAAGAAGTTTCTCCTCATCTTACTCCTCACCCTCTTGCTGACAATCTTGAAATTGTGACCCCTTAGTTTCTGACATACTGACTAATGGAAACAGAATACCCCTCTTTACACTGTCAAAATTATTTATAATTTAGAATATCTCAATACCATCATCACCTCCTAATCTTCTCTGCTCCAAAGGGAGTAAGCCCAATTTCTCTAATCTTTCCTACTACCTAAAATCTGTCACTCTTGGTATCATTCCAATATATATCTTTTATTCTCTCATAAACCTCTCTCCACATGTTCCATACCTGGTGGAATAATATTTATCTCCTTTCTCTCTCACTTTGTCTGAATCTATGCTTCTACTTGCAGCATGAATGTGTATGGGTGAGTAAGGATTATATTCCCATCTTTCTTTGCATGAGGACATCTCATATTTCTCAGCCATTTTGGAATGGAGTTGAGTGATAGCTCACCAATGCAAGTTGGTCATCATTCTTCTTCATCAATGCTTTCACTGTTTGCAAATTGCCATGAGATTATACATGAGAGAGCAAGATCATGTGATGTTGTCAATGCTGGATTTAGGCTTAAACTAGGTTAGCATTTCATAAATTGAGGGGAATCTAAAAATGAAAACAAGGGACTAAATTTCAAGTTTTACATAACTGGTGGAAAAATAAAGTACGCAGGGTAAAAAATTCTGTAATACACACATTTTTGTTCTGATGTGACAAAAATGATGTGATTTACTCACAGCCTCCATTCAAGAAATGCAGTACTTAGACTCTCAGGCTTCTGCATCTCGTGGTGATGAACTGCAGCTCAATGGCACAAGTCAAACACACTTGCACAGTGCCACTCCCTTCCCTTGATCCTTGGCAATGCCATGATCCAGTTAGGCACTTTAATTGCTAAATACAATTGCCTCGTATAGCTGTTTCAAGTTATAAATATAAAGGTTTTTTTTAATTTTAAAATGTTTTCCTTTAAAAAAATTATATTCTAATTCAAAAAGAGTGTGAATAAACACCCTCCTCTCCCTGACATCAGGTAATATATGTATTATTAAAATGTATTATTGCACTTTTTTCATCTACTTGTAAACAACAAGGATTGAGTTCAAAGAATTTGTCTAGAGTGCACTTCTTATTGTTATAGAGAATCCTGTTAAAGATGAAGAGAATTTTTGAAAATGAACGTCAAAAGAGAAAAACAAAAGTAGAAGTCTGAAGAGTGGTTAAATCAATGACCAAAGGTTGGCTTTTTTTTCGCTGCAAATAAGGAGGAACTCATATTTAAGAGGGTCAGCCATATCGACAACAACTACAAGCATTCACTTATTCTAAGGTAGATGATATAGATGTGAAAGTGACTACTGTGTTTGAGAATGTTACAGAGCTTGATATCCCAGCTGAAGAAAGTAGATAAGCAAAGTGCAGTGTTCTTGGTCTCGAGGATGTCTTGACTGATGATGATGTTTCAATCCAGATACAGAAATCTCCCTCAGGGAGTCAATGTTGGAACAAACCATTCAAGAAATTGAAACAGCCACTCAAAAAACAAATTATATATTGTTCAAAGAGTTAATTCCATTCAATAAAAGTTAATTATTAAAGAAATCAAAATATTAAAATTTTATTTTAAAAATTTTTTTAAATGTCTCGTCTACAGAAGAAGGGTCTCTGGACCCAAAAAGTTAAATTGGTTTTCTCTTCACAGACGCTGCCAGCCCTGCTGAGTTTCTCCATGAATTTTTGCTTTTGTTTCAGATTTCCAGCATATACTGTTTTTTTTGTTTTATTTGTCTAGAATATCTGCAATAGCCAGCTGTACTTATTGTTTATCTGCAAAGTTTTCTCCACAGTATTGTCTAGTGATGACTGATGAAATAGTGTTGGAATTTGAAATCATGGGACTCTGAGGATCATGGAAATATTTTGCTTACATATTTTAAAAAGCAACAGGCTTTAACTTTGGATTCATAACTGGAGAAACGGATGAAAAAGAAGCAAGTGTATTGGAGGTATGTTCTTGAGTGTGTCATTGCCACTGTATGCACATTCGCAGAACATGAGACTAGTTTTAGGGGAGACACTGAAATGTTTGGTTTACTCTATACAACAACTTTCTTGGCTTGTTAGAACTCATTGCTAAATTTTATCCAATGCTTACTGGCCATGTAAAATATGCAGTGGATCTGGGAAGCATTCATATTTGTATAAAACAATACATAATGTATTCATCCAGCTAATGGCTGAAAAAGTATAAGGATCAATTTTGATTGACATGAGAAAAGCAGTACTCTCCAGTTTATCTGTTGATTCTACATCAGAGACTTCTCTGTTAATCAACTTGCTGTTTTCAGAAGATATGCATCATGCAATGATGGTTTTCCCATTTAATGTTTTCTAACTTTCCTTAATAATGCATAATGGTGAAACTGTAGCTAATGTGGTGAGCCAATGATTGCAAAATTGACTTCAGTAATTGCAGAGGCCAGACATATGCAACTGATGTAGCAAGAAAGTATAAAAGTGTACCGCATATATGTTCGAGACAAATATGCGTGTTACATATATTGATATGCTGGACATTCACTGATTATTTTAGGCCGTGCTACAGTTGAATGCTGCCTAGCTAAAGTAATTTTGTTTTGCTGTTGTGAATCAAATACACACATACGAATGTACAAACACACAATTAGTAACAGCAGTAAGCCCTTTCCATTTAATAAGATCCCTAGCTAATCTGATTGTAAACTCAACTCCATTCCAGCCTATCAATTCTTCTCTGCTTCTACAAAATTATAGGCAGTATTCAAATCACTTTTGCATCCTAATTCCACAGTTTCCAACACTAGATGGGAAGCACATGCAAAGGCTACATCAGTTATTGCTGAGAGTTATAGATCAATTATTGATGCTCTTACTTATCTTCATACTGATAACAGTGAAAATAATGATAGAACAAGAGAGGCCAGCAGTTCTGCAGGGGAAAACTGGAGGAACTAGAATTAGATTTCATGTTATAAATTTGGAATTGTTTGTTAAGTTAGTTCTGAAAGACCACCAAGGCCTTACAGAATGTAAAAATAGTTCTTCAAGCATTTGCAAAGCTTTATACGTCACACACTCAATTCTTGAAAGATACTTGAGGAGGTTTTGATGGCATTGAACTCAAAGCAAGAGAAAATCTGCTGATGTAGCAAGCGAATAAAAAGAAACAAATGAGAAAACCAAGTCAAAGGTGGTGATGCACCTAATGCTGATGAAACGCGCTCTCAAACAGACAAGTTTAAAGTGACATGATTTCTTCATATGACAGCTCCATTTGAAACCAACTTGAAGAAAGGAGCAATCAAATATGAAAAAGTTGCAAACAAGTTTTCATTTTTGGTTGATTTAGATACCTGGGAAAAACAGCTGTATGATGCTATAGTGTTTCTGATGATATTGTTTTGTGGTGGTATTTTGCGTCAGTGGTTAGCACTACTGCCTCACAGTGCTAGGGAATCGAGGTTCAATTCCACTCTTAGTTGACTGTCTGTTTGGGGTTTGCACATTCTCCCTGTGTCTGTGGGTTTCCTCCAGGTGCTCAAGTTTCCTCCCACAGTGCAAAGATGTGCAGATCAAGCAGATTGCCCATGCTAAATTGTCCATAGTGTTCAGAATGTGTAGGTTAGGTGGTTTAACCATGGTAAGTACAGGGTCGGCATGGACCCAATAGACCGAATGGCTTGCTTCCACACTGTAGAGGTTCTATGATTTCATGCTGATGTTGACGTTAATCTAACTGATGATGTAAAGTGCTGAAAAGCTTATAACTAGTAAAATTATTCAGATAAAGGATGATTATGCCTCCAAGACTTCAGTCGACATCATTCAAGATAAGAATCAGATGGCTTTCTCAAAAGTAGAAATAGGTTATAGCCTTTTTGAGTCTAAACTGCTTCAAAGAAAGATCATTTTTGCAGCTGAGAAACACCAAGAATCAATCCTGGGCAATAATACTGCAAGAAAAGCTGTTTACACTCTGCAATATGTTAAGTAGAAAGTAATAAGCTTTCATTTAAGGACTTTATTAGTGACTTTATCGTCCAAAAAGCGCAAAAGAAAACATTTAAAATTGTATGAAAATTGTATTCCTCCTTCCATTCGGTAAATATTATTCTGTGTAATTACTGGTGTTGCTGTAGATTAAAAATTTCATGTATGCTAACTATGAATTCATCAAGTAATTTCATTTTAAATTATTTGTATTGCAAGTAGGCTTATTGCAAATATATGTTTTAGTTAAATTATTAGTTTTTCATTGCGTCTATTCTTGTGTATAAATACAAATGTGATATTTGATATTCTTACTCTAGTTGCCTATTGTTCTGGTCTATCACCATTCAAAACCTTATAATACAATGATCACTGTCTCTTAAATGCTCCCTACTAACACTTCACCCACTTTGTTCACCCATTTCTGAGAACCAGGTCCAACAGTGCATTCCTTCTAGTTGGACTGGAGACATTGCTATAGAATTTTTTTTCCTGAGCACCATCTATGAATATTTGTCCCTTTCCACCTTAATGCTATTACTGTCCCAGTCTAAATTTCGGTAAAGTCCCCAATGATAACCAATCCATATATTCGGATCACCCTGTAATTTCTCTGCAGATATATTCTTCTGTATCATTCTGACTAGTTAATGATCTATTAATTACGTCAAGCAAGACAACTGCACTTTTTTTGTTCCTTAGCTTTAGCCAAATTGAAAGCTTCCTTGAACACTCAGGGACATTTGTTTTCTCCAGTACTGCAATACTCTCCTTAACTAAGACTGCTTTCCCTCCTGTTTTTCTTCCGTTTTTAAAATCTTTTTTGAACACCTTGTATTCTGGAATATTTTACACTCAGTCTTTCCCCTTTCTTGAGCTAGGATTTTGTAGCTGCCACAACATGGCAATCCACATATATAAGATTAGATTACTTACAGTGTGGAAACAGGCCCTTCGGCCCAACAAGTCCACACCGACCCGCCGAAGCGCAACCCACCCATACCCCTACATCCACCCCTTTAACCTAACACTACGGGCAATTTAGCATGGCCAATTCACCTGACCCGCACATCTTTGGACTGTGGGAGGAAACCGGAGCACCCGGAGGAAACCCACGCAGTCCCCTATCTTCTTTACCTTACTCCATACATTCACAGTAACCACTGAGTAAGACTTCATTATTTTATCCCTTACTCTGACTTCACCCATTATCTAATTATTCTCAATAATAGTGCTATCCATCTCTCTACGTATTTTGTGCAAATTATATTTTTCTCTTAAATTCTCTTCGGGTTTCCACATCCTTGCAAAGTTAGTTTAAATCCCTCTCAACAGCACTAGCAAAATGCCCAACAAGGAACTTCAGTTCCCAATTCTGTTCAGATGCAAGCTCCTCAGCTTTTACAAACCAAAATTGGAGGTGTAATGGACAGCGAAGAGGGTTACCTCAGATTACAACAGGATCTGGACCAGATGGGCCAATGGGCTGAGAAGTGGCAGATGGAGTTTAATTCAGATAAATGCAAGGTGCTGCATTTTGGGAAAGCAAATCTTAGCAGGACTTATACACTTAATGGTAAGGTCCTAGGGAGTGTTGCTGAACAAAGAGACCTTGGAGTGCAGGTTCATAACTCCTTGAAAGTGGAGTCACAGGTAGATAGGGTAGTGAAGAAGGCGTTTGGTATGCTTTCCTTTATTGGTCAGAGTATTGAGTCCAGGGGTTGGGAGGTCATGTTGCAGCTGTACAGGACATTGGTTAGGCCACTGTTGGAATATTGCATGCAATTCTGGTCTCCTTCCTATTGAAAAGATGTTGTGAAACTTGAAAGGGTTCAGAAAAGACTTACAAAGATGTTGCCAGAGTTGGAGGATTTGAGCTACAGGAAGAGGCTGAACAGGCTTGGGCTGTTTTCCCTGGAGCGTCGGAGGCTGAGGAGTGACCTTTATAGAGGTTTATAAAATTATGAGGGCCATGGATAGGATAAATAGACAAAGTCTTTTCCTTGGGGTCGGGGAGTCCAGAACTAGAGGGCATAGGTTTATGGTGAGAGGGGAAAGATATAAAAGATAGCTAAGGGGCAACTTTTTCACGCAGAGGGTGGTACATGTATGGAATTAGCCACCAGAGGATGTGGTGGAGGCTGGTGGAATTGCAACATTTAAGAGGCATTTGGATGTGTATATAAATAGGAAGGGTTTGGAGGGATAAGGGCCGGGTGCTGGCAGGTGGGACTAGATTGAGTTGGGATATCTGGTCGGCATGGACGGGTTGGACTGAAGGGTCTGTTTCCATGCTGTACATCTCTATGACTCTATGACTTTAAATGCCCTCTTCCCCAGATCTCTGCCCAAAGTCCCAGGAATTTAACCTCCCTCCTGGACCATCTTTCCAACTAAATATTCATCAACCTTATCCTTCTGGTTCTGTACTCACTTGCATGTGGCGTGAGAGTAATGTCAAACTTATGACCTTTGAGGGCTGCTTATTTCCTCCCTGGCTCTCTAAATTCTAATTGCAGAACCATATCCCCCTTCCTAACCAAGTCATTGGTATCAACATGGATCATAATTTCTGGCTGTTCACCCATGCACAGAAGAGTGCCCTACAGCTTGGTGATATGCTTGACAGCACTAGGGCAACAACATACCACTCTGCAGTCACATCTATGCCAGCTTTACAGAGAATTTAAGATAAGTGAGTAACCAAAACCCTATTTATTTGGCAGAGTTAGTGTCAATGGTCATCAGTGGATAGACATTAGCACTTAAGACAAATTGGTAGCCTTTGTTTTTGCTGGATATAAATTATTGTACATCTATAATTATTTGTTTTGCACCTTTGTTACACTTGGGAAATGCACACTTAATTAGTTTTAAGTATGAAATTATTCCTTACCATTGTACTTATCACACAGTCCTCACAATATAAAGTGATATCTCATGTAGTTTCTTTTTCTGACCGACTCACTGTCCTCGTTCTCAAGCACCTGCCAAAGGTGAAAAAGATTGTTTCCAAATTTGGCATCACATTTGACCCTGAGATGAGTTTCCAATCGGATACCTACATCATCACCAGAACTGTCCATTTCCACCTCCTGAACATTGCCTGACTGTGTTTCTGCATCAATTGTTGAAACACTCTCTATTCCTTAGTATTCTCGATTTGAATACATTTTATAGATACTGATATATTGTCTTCAGGTGGAAGGAAGTAGGTTGGAGGAATATCGGAGACTTCTATTGTCCTCAAACAAGGATTCCCTCTCATTGTAGATGACAAGGCCTTCACCCATGTCCAACTCATATCCTGCACTTCTTCATTCACGCCTTTTCTTTCTCCCCAGAACAATGACAGGTTCCCCATTTCCTCACTCTCCACCCCACCAGTCTCCTCATTCGAAGGGTTATCCTCCACCATTTCCAGCAGGATGCTACCACAAACACACCTTGCACTCCCCCCCACTGTCAGCATTCCACACAGATCATTCCCTCTCTGTGACATCCTGGTTCACTCCCCAATCAATCTGAGCACTTCCTCACTCCCCCACAGCACCTTCCCATGCAATTGCAGAATGTGTAACATTTGCTCATTCACCTCATTCTCTCTCACTGTGCAAGGTCCCAGAAACAGCTTCCAGGTGAAGCAGCAGTTCATTGTATGTCTTTTAATCTAGTCTACTATATTTGCAGCTCCTCACACTGGTAAGACCAAATGCATACTGGGTGACTGATTTGTGACAGGTCTCTGCTCTCCATTGGAATGATCCTGACCTCCCAGTTGCTTACCATTTCCATAAACCACTTTGCTCTCATGCTGATTTTTGTCCTGAGCATGCTGCCCTTTTCCAGCAGAGTACAACATAAGCTCAAGCAACAACAATTCATTTTCCACTTTGGGACTTTATAGCTTCAAGGTCTTAATACCATAACTTCATTCCGTAACTTCAGAAACTGACCACATTATGTCGCGTTCTCCAATTGAAACATTAACTTTTCTTCTCTCTCAACAGATGCTGCAAACCTGCTTA
This sequence comes from Chiloscyllium plagiosum, assembly GCF_037043375.1. NCBI lineage: Eukaryota > Metazoa > Chordata > Chondrichthyes > Orectolobiformes > Hemiscylliidae > Chiloscyllium > Chiloscyllium plagiosum. Next base: position 36,798,204 of record NW_028270147.1, on the reverse strand, counting down.
GTTTCTCTGTGCTTGTTCTACCCCTGAGATGTCTGCATTCTTCCAGTTTTAAAACATCCCCAGTTTTAATCTCTCCACTACTGGTGGCTGTGCATTCAGCTGCCTGGGCCCAATGCTCTGTTAATTTTCCCCTAAATCTCTTCACTTTGCTTGTAACCTTCCTCCTTAAACTTCCTCTCTTTGACCAAGCCTTTAATCACCTGACCTTATATTGCCTTTTGTTGTTCAGTGTCAAAATTTTATTTTCTAATTATCCTGAGAGATATTTCAGGATGTGATATTATGTTATAGTTCTACATAAATATGGGTTGTTATTATTACATTATTCTTTACTGGCAAATCAGAAATTTGTCACTTCAATGCCCTCATTTTGAATTCTTACACTATTTTTCCCTCAATCTTATCATGACTGTTCACTCCTTTAAGTATGCACTGTGACCCCATAATCAGCATGTATTCTAAACAAACATCTTCTTATACAATAGCATGACCCAACAGGTGTAACATGGAGATCCCTTTGTGTAATCTTGCTTGTACCCTCCATGTGTCTATCCTATCTTCCAAAGGACATTAAAATTAATACTCTTGTGGAAACAAACTAATTGCAATCCAGTGATTTAGTGTATTTCCCGTGAAGTACTCTATTTCACATATGTTTAACAGAGCATGATGTACTGATTTTCAACATTAAAAATAGTTAATTGTGCAAATATTACCTTAATGTTGACTTAACTTCACTGGTCTGCATTGTTTAATCAACAAATGGTCAATTAAAAAGAGAGTGTTTGCTACCACTCTGATTGCTACAATGTCAAATTGATCACAAGAGGATTCTGTTTCACCAGAGAGAAAGCTAAAAGCTGAACTACTGTCCATCCCCACCTCTCTGCTGTGGATTGGCTCATCAAGCAGCTAAACACAACTATCAGCAGATTACCTTGTTTAATCTCCTGAATAAAACTAATCCAATACAATATGACTCATTTTCATCCACCTTCCAGGCAGGAATGGGAGATGACAGTGTCCTATGCTTCTTCTATTCATTAGGCTTGAAACATTTGTTTGTAGATTAATTATTTATTTTCCAGAAATCAAAGTTACTCATACCTACTTCACAAGATTAAGTAAAAGCTAGCATAGCTATATAATTTTAAATAATCATTGTTTTAAAATATCTTGTATAAACACATTAAACCAAAATACTATAATCATCCATCTCTGAAACCTCTGACCCAGCCTATGTCTGAAATAAAACAAACTCATTAATAACTTTGCTGCAAATATTTATCTCAAAACATTCATAAAATTGATTTATAATTGCAGCATTTTAGTCTTCTATTTGTTTTCAGTAGAAACAAAATAAAGTTATTGCTGTAGTTACCATTTTAATCTCTTATCTTTTTGTCTGTCTTTCGGTAGCTGAGTTAGACTCAGCCTCCAAAATGAAATAAAGCATTTGATGCAAGCTCTGTTGTGAAACCTTAATTCAGAATTTCAGCTTTCTGGCCAAGAGGATCAGAACTGTCTCATTTAATTGTGTGGCAAAACATGTTGCTTCTCTGATTTATTCTAAGGTGCACGATTTGCAAATGATGAAAAAATGCTGTGGAAATCGCTTGGGAGAAGATAAGAATGTTTTATGGCACAGTGTCATTACTTTGTGGGATTCAGGCAATCCCATCCTAAGGTGTTAATGTTCTATCAGGAGCCAGCTGCTCCCTGTTCAGTCCTCTCCCCTGGGGCCTGTTTGGGATCTGAACTAGATCAAGTCGCAGGTAGCTAGGATAGTGAAGATGGCATTTGGTATGCTTTCCTTTGTTGGTCAGAGTACTGAATACAGGAGTTGGGAGGTCATGTTGCGGCTGTGCAGAACATTGGTGAGGCCGCTTTTGGAATATTGCGTGCAATTCTGGTCTTCTTCCTATTGAAAGGATGTTCTGAAATATGTAAGGGTTCAGAAAAGATTTACAAGAATATTGCCAGGGTTGGAGGATTTGAGCTATGGGAGAGGTGGAATAGGCTGGAGTTGTTTTCCCTGGAGTGATGGAGCCTGAGAGGTGACCTTATAGAGGTTTATAAGATCATGAGGGGCATGAATAGGATAAATAGACAAGTTCTCTTTCCTGGGGTGGGGGAGTCCAAAACTAGATGGCATAGGTTTAGGGTGAGAGGGGAAAGATATAAAAGAGACATAAGGGGCAACATTTTCACACAGAGAATGGTATGTGTGTGGAACGAGCTGCCAGAGGAAGTGGTGGAGGCTAGTACAATTGCAGCCTTTAAAAGGCATCTGGATGGGTATATGAATAGGAAGGATTTGGAGGGATATGGGTCGGGTGCTGGCAGGTGGGACTAGATTGGAATGGGATATCTGGTCAGCATGAATGAGTTGGACCGAAGGGCCTGTTTCTGTGCTGTACATCTCTCTGACTCTATGGCTCTAAGAGGGTAATCGAAGTCCATGATCCAGTTTCCTCACACCTTGAATATTATTGTCACATCATCATGTGAGTATAAAGCTCTGAAATCATACGTGGAATAGAGTAACAGCAGCAAAAGCCAAATATTCTATTGGGAATTAATAGGTGACAGGCATGCTATGTATGTCATCTCCTGATTTCCTAGTATTTCTTGCTGTTGCCTTCAACTCCACTGATCCAAGCATTCTCCTCTGCCTGTCACTGAAGACTATCTATCAGCATCTACAGCGTCTGACTCACAGCAGTCCTCAGCTGGGTGATGCTTTTATCAGGGGCTTGGCAGTTTCTGCAAGGACTGTTTGTTATCATTGTTTAACACCGAGTCCTCCATTTGACACACATCTTGTTCTCTAACTTGGATCTCATTAAAATCTGCCCTGTTTAGAAATAGTTGTGTTTCTGTCTTTGGTCCCAGAACCTTAATTTATTTTGATAAGAGGAAAAAAAATTGATTGACTGAGAATAGGAATTGACATGACAGTCCCTGCAATTGTTTTGTTCTCTTCATATTTGTTATTTTATTAGTTATTGATCTGAGTTTAAGAAGGTTCCAGTACCAATATGCAATCGATTTAATATGAGGAAGCCCATATATTTTAAAAATAAATTAATGGCTTAACCTTTGCCTTAAAACTCTCTTGGCTTTCATTCATTAGCCAAAACTGCTTCCTCAACCTTAATCCCACTGAACAGTTGATCAGCTAACTCTCCTTCTTGATTCCATGTTGACTAATGTCCACAGTTCTCTCCACAGTATTGTCTCCCTTACCTTCAAATTACTGTCTTCACTCTCCTGCTCAATAAACCAATTGATGACATTTCTGTCCCTTCAAATTACTGTTCAATTTCCAACCTCCTTTGCTTCCACGCATTCCTGAAAAATGCTGTGGCTCCCTAATCCTGTGTTCCACATTTCCAGAATTCCAAGTTCAAATCTCTCCAATCAATTTTTACACATCTCTGCCACATCAACACTAAAAATGACATCCTATGTGACTGTGCTTGTGGTTATGTTACCCTCCTTGTCCTAATCCACTTATCTGCAACCTCTGACTCAAACCTTCCCCAATTATTATCTCTCCTCTACTGTCCAGCTGGGTGAGACTTAACCCAAGTGGTTCTATTCTTATCTATCCAGTTGGACAGAGAAGGTGATCTTCGATGGGTTCTCTTCCGAGTCCTGTGTCATTAGCTTTGGTGACATCAAAAGACTTATCCTTAGCCCCCTCCTATTTCTCAGTTGCGTGCTGTTCCTCAGCAACATTATCCAGAAGCACCTCAAATTTCACATCGGTCTAACAGCACCTAGCCTAGAGTTATTACCTCAGCTATTCTGGACAATTTGCATTTCCAAATGTGATGGCATCATCAAATGACCTTTATTCTTTAATTATCAAACTATTGTTGATTGTTGTAATTCGCTAATGCCCTTTAGAGAAGGAAATCTGCCATTCTTAATTGGTGCAGCTCCAGACCCATAGCAATATGGCTGACTCTTAACTGCCCTCTGGCCAATTTGGCCTGGACAATAAAGGTTGGCCTCATCCACAATTTCCACATCCCATAAATGAAATACAAAAGAGTCATTTCAAAAATTGTAATGTATTTTTTGTGTTCTGCTAATAGCTCTTAAAGGTCTGAACTAACATTTTTCAAGGTTAACTTTACATAAGCAACAATGCTCCCTTAAGTAAATTACTTCACTTCATGGAAAACTTTTTATGTTTGGAATTTATGCAAATTTTTTCTAGTCCAGCTGAAAAAAAAAACAGGAAGCTGAAAGCAGTACATCATCATACTCCAAGACGGACTCTCTGGTGCTTTCTCTTTTCTAGCCGAGGTCAAGTCCAAGGAGTGACTAACACTTTCCAGATGATGAACTGTGGGAGTGAATTTTCTAAGATCTTGGGCAGGGTTTTTGTTGTCTACTGTCTCTCAAGGCTCAATTCATATTGGGGTTGACTACATGCCTTGAGGCTTGCTCGATACTTACTCTCAGGATCACAGGGGTATTGCCTGCAATCTTAGATCATCCATCCAATTCAGGTAAATGGACTCAATAGCTGCTGGGAGTCAATTTATGGAATCTTGTAGCATTAAAAATCTTCCAATTGCTTTTAACAGTCACTGTGACATTGTGAGTGAATTAATTAGTCTCTCAGCAATTCTGAAAGGGTTGGCAACCCTAATCCAGCTCTACCTCACCATCACCGTCTGCGTGGGTGTCCTCTGGGTGCTCCGGTTTCCTCCCACAGTCCAAAGATGTGCAGGTCAGGTAAATTGGCCATGCCAAATTGCCCATAGTGCTAGGTGCATTAGTCAGAGGGAAATGGGTCTGGGTGGGTTACTCATCGGAGGGCCGGTGTGGACTTGTTGGGCTGAAGGGCCGTTTCCACCCTGTAGGGAATCTAATCTATCTAATTTAAAACCTCTCCTAACTCCTCCAAAGTCTTAAGATTGTTGCTTGTCGAACATTCAGTACTTGATGAGGGGAAATTTCCTGCAATTAAATATTAGGAAGGTTGAAGCCATTATCTTCTATGGCCTCCAGAAATTTCATTTCACTGGTTTCCATTTTCTTCATTCCGCTTCCGAACAACAATCTGAAATGGAACCAGACTGCTCACAACTTTGGTGTTTGGAGAAGCAATGCCTCAATTTTAGAATTCTCATCTTTCTTTTCAAATCCCTCAGTAACTTAACCCTGGCTTTATTGCTCTCTATGTCTTTTTTCCAACCTTTTGAAATATCTCCACTCCTCCTTGTCTTTCCTGATCTTAATTCCTCCACAATTAATGTCCATGCATTCTGCTGCTGAGGTCTAAGGCCTCTGGAAATACTTCTTTAAATATTTGCCTCCCTTTCCTCCTTTAAGATGCATCTGACGGCCTACTTTTTCAGTGCTCATCTGCTCTAATACCTTCTCGTGTAACTCGCTGTCAAGTTTTGCTCAACAACAATGCAATACAAAAGTAAGTTGTTGTTATGTGTCGACTGGTCACATTGAAGATTGTTGCTCTTAGGAAATATAATTTCTACTTTTGGTTCCTAATCTGGGCAGGGATCATTTTCAGATCAGTTATTGCATGGTATAAGAAAAATATAATTTTGCCTGTGTTAATTTATTTATTGGTTTCTTTAATATAGTAGTAGTTCAGCGCAGAAGAAAGAAAATCCATTTTCAAGATTTCAAGGAAAACTGTCTTTGCTAAAGAGGATAGTGAAACTTATAATGACTGCAATATATCCTGATGTGTTCATTTATTTGAATAAAGTTTTCACAGCTTATAGTCCAAGTCTAGATTTGACAATTCACCAATTGAAGACATGAGGATCACATGGCAACAGCTTATATGTTGATTTACTGCAGTCGAGAATACTTGTGACTTTCTGTCGAATTGCTGTGTCTCACAATTCTTCACATGTATTGCACAGATAATGCACAGTGGTTGCCAGGTCAGTTTTAAGAGGCTGGTGATGCTGAACCATAGTCAAATATCTCAAATAAAATGTAACACATAGATTAAGTACCTTGTCTCCAAAATTAATTTATTTCATCTTCAGCTTGAGACACATTCGGTAACCCTGAAGGTATTCAAAACACTATTGTCTGTGTCTTAGCTCACACAGAGGGTGGAACTTCGCCCCCTCACCTTTTGTTGAGGGTGCTGAAGGAGTGTTGAGGGAAAGTTGGCCCTGGAGAGGTATGTCAGAAAGTATAAGCCCTTAAGTGATCTATTTAATGATTGGGAAACCAGCCTACTGGGTTGGAAGGTGCCATCCATTTGTCCCAATTTGGCAGTGAGGAGGTGGATTCTGAAAGCAACGCACCCCACCCCTTCCTTGTCTCTGACACCCCCTGCCTGACAACCCCACCTCATCAGAAGCAAAACAAAACCACTTACTTTCTCGCTGTTGGATTTCCAGATGACTAAGCCTCAGCCAACGGTCCTTAGGATCCAGAGGCTGCTAGCTTCTGATTGCCTGATGAGATAGGTCTCCACTCTCAAGGCCTGTGATAGTGGCACCCATAAGAGGTAGCTTACAAATTGGAGAATTCCATCCAAAATTCCGTTCCATTATCATTCGTGTCAAAGCTGACCTGTATTGGCTCCCAATCAAGCAGCATCTTGTTTTTAAAATTTTCATTCTTGTTTTCAAATTCCTCCATGGTCTCACACATATAATTGTTACAATCTCCTCCAGCTCCACAACCTGAGATATCAATGCTCCCCTGATTCTGGACTCCTAAGTATTTCCAATCTTAATCACTCCAACATTAATGACTGTACTTTCAATTTCCAATAGCATAACATCTAACTATCTTCTCTATACCTCTCTATCCCTTTATTGCACTCTCTTTAAAACATCCTTTACATTCACTTCTTTGACCAATCTTTGATCTTTGATCTGACTTCTTGTACTTTGAAATAAAAGAAAAATAAATAAATGAATAGGCATTGGACTCCAACATTAACTTTGCTTTCTTACCTCAGATGCTGCCAGACCTGCTGAGTTTCACAGCAATTTCTGTTTTTGTTAATATACCCTGACATAGTTTTTGTCACAGTTTTTAATGTTCCTACAACCTGGATTCTAAACAACATTATTGAGTTATTCTGGAAACAGGACTTAATGAAGGTGTAATGCTAGCAAAGTTTAAAATAAGAAAACATGAATATTTACCCCTCTAAACAACCCAAACACACGCACACACCAATAGCAGAAAAGAAAAGAAAATTTCTCTGTAGAGATAACATAGAACAGTACAGCACAGTACAGACCCTTCGGCCCTTGATGTGCCAACCTTTTATCCTACTCTAAGATCAAACTAACCTACATACGTTACATTTTACTGTCATCTATGTGCCTATCCAAGAGTCGCTTAAATATACCTAATGTATCTGACTCTACTACCACTGCTGGCAGTACATTCAAGCACCCACCACTCTCTGTGGGTGAGAACCTACCTCTTCAAGACCTATGTGTGACATCTCCCCTAAACCTTCCACCAATCACCTTAAAATTATGTCTACTTGTGACAGCCATTTCCACCCTGGGAAAAAGTCTCTGGCTATTTACTCTATCTATGCCTCTCATCATCTTGTATACCCCTATCAAGTCACCTCTTATCTTTCTTCGCTTCAATGAGAAATGATTAGAAAATGAGATAATTGTAAGTTTTTGAAGGAAAAAAGGAAAGAATATGAAATGTTCAAAATGTCTGTCAGTTGATATCAAAGCACATGTAGATGGATGATACTAAAAACAGGTAGTTGTTACTGAGACCTTATGGTTCACTCAGGAATTGTTGAAAATTCAGACATTTCTTAGGGAAGCAGCAACTTCAACTTTTCATGTCTCATATTAGATTCTTGAAAATGGCTTTCTCAGAAAGACAGAGGATGAGCTTGATACCTTCTCACTCACAGCAGACTACACACTAACTGAAATCCCATAACATTAACAATAGCCCCAACTTTGACAGCCATAAACTCAAACGTGTGATTTTCTGTAAATCCAAGCATTTAGCTGATATTGTATGACTTTATTTAGAATTTAAAATAAAGCAATTCCACATGCTTGGCTGTTGAGTAAGCTTAAACAAAGCGATTTATAATGAGCGTTTTTAGAAAAGGTGTCCAATTGTCCTTTCCATGACCTCTTCTCAGCTTTCCAAATGAGCCAATGCCCATGATCTTTTAAACATGAGTCCTTGAAAAACAAAGTGTCTTCATAACATTCTGCTTCAAATCATATCCTTGATCTTAACTCTTCATATTCGCTCCTCTAATCAATCTGAGTGCTTTCCACCTTCACAATATGTCTGAACCCTGCACTCATGGTCCTTTGAATTCTAAATTGAAGCATATTGAATCTCTTTGTGACAAGACTGTATTTGTGTCTAGCTTTTGGTTTGGCTCAGACATTGCCCATGATAGATGGCTAGCTAATTATAGCCAGGATCTAGCATCAAGCCTATCCTGATACAGTATCGTGACGTTTATTGTTAGAGTCTGCCGAATAAAATCTCATGAAAGAAACCATAACACACCACTTTCAAAATTATGCACAGACTTTGGTTCAGTTTGTTGTTGACATACAGTTCCAATTTGAATTTGATTGGCTAGTTGTTCAAACTCCAGGCTGCTTGAAAATCTCAGCTGTGACTCAGAAACCCATTTTGGGAAGCAGTGGGAGGTTGGCATGGGAGGTGGGATTGGGGAAGACATAGCAAAATCCTCTGAACTGAATAATGTGATGATCCTGACAAGATGCCCAGGATTAGTTATGGCTTGCTTAGCGATCAATAGCTTTTTTGGTTAAAATATATGAAGTTTAGGAATCCCAAATCCTTACTGATAGAATAAGGTCACAAGATTCCATGGTTCAAACAACAAAATACAACTAATATATCAAGTTACAAAAGTATAATAGCTTATCATTTCTTATGGTCTAATGACCAAAATCAGCATAAGGTAAATATGAATTACAAACAATTGTCAAACACACAAATGTCAATAATAATTGAGTCACAAAAGTCTCAGTAACACCAGGATATTCTTCCAGAGGGATTTCACTCTGCTACTTAAATGTCTTCAATGTTGCTCTGACTTGGAGTGTCTGAACTCTTGCTCCCTTCCTGTTCATTAAATCTAGTCTTCTAGATGGTGCTCTGACTCCCTGATTAACCTCCAGCTCTTTCTTAACATTTCCAGGACCTCCTGCAGCCCTGTTTGTAAGGAGTCTACGTGCTGCATTCATTCATTGTGCCAGAGCCTCTTACTCATTGCCTCTGCCAGTAGTTGCCTTTCAACAGTCATTGCCCTATCTGTCAGGAGGTTTCTTCTTTCCTCCTCGTTCCTGTTATCAGTGGTTTCCTAGTTTCTTTTGGTCACTGGATTACTTATTCCAGAACTCCTGGATGCCTCTACAGCTGCCTCCAATAACGTTTGAAACCAACATCTCACTGCCCTAGAAACCTGGAACTTCCTGGACTTACGAAACATGCTGGGACCTCTGGAACCCCTCTAGGTCCTTTTACAGGACCTAGAATCCCTAATCCTGTGAGTCCTGGTTTCTGTGCCTAATCATGCACTTCCATGATAGTAAATTTATAGAATAAAGTGGCCACATACATCAGAAAGGCAAGGAATGGAGTGGAAATGAGAACATCTGGAAAAGAAAAAAACAAAGATCCTTAAAATTATAAAGAATTTTGATATGACAGAGGTGAAGAAACTGTGGTGCTAATTCATGAATGTAGAATATGTAATTTCTCTCGACATAAAGTGACTAGAATGTAAACTCACTGCTACATAGAAAGGCTGAAGATAATAACATTGATGCATTAAAAGGGAGTCTTGGTGAATTCATGAGGAAAAGAGTATCAAAGGAACATAGGATGAGGATGGGGAGGGGTAATTAGAGTGGGAGGAGACCTGTGTGGAATATGAACACCAGTAGAGCCAAATGACCAGTTCCTGTATTGTAGATTCAGTGTAATTTAATGTAATATATGCTTAACCATGGACTGCACAGCAGTAACTCTTGCTTCACCACAGTACATTACCAATTGTCAAAAGCCTAAGCATAGGAAGCCAAATTATAGCATGGCCTGCAAGAAGATATGAATGTGAAAGCATTTCATTTTATGAATACTCTCTATTTCATAGCTAATCCTGCAACAAGGAAATCAGAAAATAGTTCTGCAAGGTTTGTCACTGAAAAAGCCAAACCTTTGCCCTTAGGATGTGGCATATTTCCAACAGGGATGCATGCAAAATTAATAAAACATATCTGTACAGAAAAGATATGTTTCATATTAGGGGCATAGAGTTGTGTTTTTACAGAAAAATCACGGTAATATGAATTGTGATCTCCAAACACCAATAAAACATTACAGAAAATCATCTGTAATAAAAGATGTTAACTTGATCAATTATAATGACCCAGAAGGTCTAACTATAAACTAATGGAATGGTAGAATTTGATCTCCATTTTGAAGAAAAAAAAATCACAGAATACCAATTTAAAAATACACATTTGAGTTATACAGATCATTGTCATGGAACCCATTTTCAGCATTCTGTGAGAATGTAAGATTTATATAACTCTAGTGAGTTCCAAGAGTAGTTATGTGGCAACTTTAGTATTACCCTGAGGTAGGTGAGGGGCTTTTTGCAAGGGTTTCAATCGGCCATGCAGGACAACTCAGGAGTCACTGTGTATATATTTCAGGGAAAAGGTTAGTTGGACAGAATCAGAGACAGACTCGAAATTTGGAGTACTGATTTTTAGTGGTTCTACAGGGAAGAAGTCAAGAGCATTTGACTAACTCTGTGTAGTCAGGACCTTGGGGAGCTCAGAAAATTAGAAGGTCACTGGCTCCGTGTTGGCAGAGGCTCCATAGGCCTTGGAAGAAGTCTGTGAGCATTTGCACTTCAATATAGCTGAGGGAATGAATGCTGAAAAGTTCACATGTAGTGTTTGCTTCATATAACTGAGTAAGATTAGAGTTCAGGGAAAGCCCTGGGTCGCATCTGGTTCAGTGAAGCTGGCTGCTGCTGAAAAGCTGGAGTTGCAGCAGTAAATAAGTGTAGGGATGTGGTTTCATCATCAGGGGGAGGCTGAACCCAGGACTGAAGCAGTCATTGAGGCAGTCCATGACAGAACAGCGCAAAAGGACAGATGAGCAAAAGTTAAAAATCTGTGACACAATTTAAACTGTAGTTAGATGTAATGACCCATTGTGTCATGATGTCTGGGACTGAGTTATTGAGAAATCAGCACCCTCTTCTCAGGCTGTATGAACGAGTATTCCTGTTTAGGCTGAATGGCACACTTTTGCTCCTTTTTTTCCCAATATATCTCAAAGTCTGTTTCTTGCATCCTCATCCTTCAAAGAGCAAGATGAAAATCTTCAAGTTCATGTTTTCTTTAAGCAATTTTTATGATTATGTATGAATCTTTTTGTATTCATCCTCTGTAAAATCATGAAGTTTTACTCAGTTTAAACTTGTATTTCTACTGCTGGGGGGAGTGGTTTAGCTTAAAATATTTTTCTTTATCTGTCTGTGCATCAGTTCTGGCCTCTTGAGCATCCTCTTATGCAGCTGTGCTCTCAATTGCCTGGGCCTTCATTTCTGGAATTTATTCCCTAAGGGTCTCAAACTCTCTACCCCTCTCTCCTCCTTGAAGGCACAACTTATTTACTTTCAGCAAATGTTTGGTAACCTGTCCAAACATCATCATGTGGCATAGTGTCACTTTTTGTTTGATGTGTCTCCTGTGAAGTGCCTTGAGATATTTGTCAGGTTAAAGGCATTAAATAAGAGCAGGTTGTTGTTGCTTTTCTAGAAACTGAAGGTAGCAATTGAATGAATATTTGAAACGTTTGCATAGTTTTACATTTTTACTCACAGCTCACCAAAATGTAAAACACGTCATCTGCAGAAATAATTCTTAAAAGCTGACTGCGCACAGTGTAATTGTTTGCTATTTGTGTAAATAATTATCGTAAGTTTTCAACTTCAACCTGTCATGTAAGTTCTTTTGCATTTCATTGCTTTTTGTTGTTTTGCACTGCCATGAGATTGCTATAACAATATGGATTTTAAATATACAAATATATTCAAGAATACTTTTATCTGATTGTTATCTGTGGTTAGCTGCGTATATGGCAATCTCAACATACAGCAGATTTTAGGTACTGCAGTGTCTGTTCATTCATTCTGTTCCTAAGCTGTTACTTTGACATGCTTCCACTGATACATTATTTTTCCTCAGAATTGGCATCTCTGTGATAATCTCTTTGTTACGTTCCCTCTGCATTGCATCCTTGTCTATCCACTTTGTAGAGACCATTCTTTTTTTGCCTTTAAACAAGCTTTCCAAATTTGCTGCGATTTTCTATTCCTGAAAGAAAATATGTACTGCTCTGGTGGAATAACTAGTAACCTTGTGAGCATATTAAGAATGAACTTGATTTTATTACATTTCTCATCTCTGAAAGTCAGATACTCTGGAATTCATAATTCCCATTTTGACTGGTGTGTGAATTTCAGTGCCAGTTGACTGCTATGCCAAGCCTTCCCTGTGATTAAATGTTGCTAAGGTCTGCCACCTATTGATGAGCCACAGAGTTATTGCAGTGTTGTAATATATTAGGGTGTGTTCTGTCGGTTTTTCCCCCCTTTCTGCAATAACAATAACAAATTGTCTTTTCTGATGCAAACACATTTGTTGGAAATGTCAGAAACTTTTGGAGTCCACAGATGTTACGTAAAGTTGACAAGTGAAAAATCAAGCCTTTACTGTTAATTTCTGATCGCTTTAATCTTAGAATCTGACTTGTTGTACCCTAGGCTGGATGGCTATAATCCAGGACTGGGTGCATGTAAGCTTTCTATGACAGAGGCAACTTCTGTGGCTAATTGTATGTGTTGCCATGCAATTAACCAATCAATATGCTGTGTCCAATCCATATTGCCTTGAAATGTTCTGAGCAGAAAGTCCTACCATCTAGTTCCCTTGTTTAGTTTGTTTACAAGCAGCTCTTCTCTCATTTTGTGTTTCCCATTCCAGCTCCTGTTTGAGAATAGTAATTACCTGAAATTTCAGGACTTCAGCAGAATTCATCATTGGCATTTTGCAAGTCACGCAGGCATCTTTCAAGACTTTCTTGATGCCATTTCCCAACTCAGTGTTACATTAACAATTTGTAAGCAAGCCCCAATCTTCTGTTTTATTAGAATGCCATTGAGAGAAATATAGTAATATTTCTGCCTTTGTGAAAAAAAGATGGTTATCATTCTGCCCATTTCGACACCAGTTCTGCCATGAAATTTGATATCCTTCAAATGAGCTGAGCTGTGACATTGACTGGCAGATGATATATCACAGTCCTCTGTAGTAAACCTTTTCCACATTCTGGAACATTTCCATCCTCTCTTGTCAAAAACTCAGAAGATGTGCTGTGACTGGTGTGGTCAATTCTGACTAGTGCTTCATCGTTTTCTGAATCCTGTTTGATCTGCTTGGGAGAAGTTAGTGCTCTCAAGCTGAACGCTGAGTTCAATTGATGACTCGCTCAAGCAGTTTTCCGAGCCAATCAAATACATACAAATGTATGAATTGGAAATGCCAGGAGACCACTTGGCCCTTTGAACCTTCTTTACTATTTGTGAAGTTCATGGATGATACGATTGTGACCCCAACTCCATTTTCCAGTTTACTGATTATACTATTTCACTTCCTCTAACCAAGAAGATCATGCACTGCCTTGGCCCAACTAGATACTACTGCAGATCTCTGGATAGTGTTACAGAGCATCAAAGAGGAAATTCCAAAGAGAGAATGGCATTTCCAAACATGGGTTCAGTAAAGCCCCTCAAAGAACAATGGTGATGATAGAAAATCCTCACCAATTCTAATTCTTACTGAGAACTAGATCTGGCTCCAATGCTCCATGCGTCAAGCTCACGCAGCCTTAACCGCCCACAATACACCATTTGTAACTCCTAAGGGAATGTTTAGCTTCTTAAAAAGCGTAGACCTTCCTGTCAAGCTAGGATGGTTGTATTTTCATATGCAAAACTTAAATGTATCTTTTTGGAAGGATATAGCACAGCATTGGATGCTCAAGTGACTGGTTCAGTCTTTGAAGTTCAGTCATTGATCAAAGTTTGTGAGAAGATTTGTAGCTCGGGTGCTCATTGTTGTGGTTTTGTTCGCCGAGCTGGGAATTTGTGTTGCAGACGTTTCATCCCCTGTTTAGGGGACATCCTCAGTGCTTGGGAGCCTCCTGTGAAGCGCTTCTGTGTTGTTTCCTCCGGCCTTTATAGTGGTTTGTCTCTGCCGCTTCCGGTTGTCAGTTCCAGCTGTCCGCTGCAGTGGCTGGTATATTGGATCCAGGTCGATGTGTTTGTTGATAGAATCTGTGGATGAGTGCTATGCCTCTAGGAATTCCCTGGCTGTTCTCTGTTTGGCTTGTCCTGTAATAGTAGTGTTGTCCCAGTTGAACTAATGTTGCTTGTCATCTGCGTGTGTGGCTACTAAGAATAGCTGGTCATGTTGTTTCGTGGCTAGTTGGTGTTCATGGATACGGATCGTTAGCTGTCTTCCTGTTTGTCCTATGTAGTGTTTTGTGCAGTCCTTGCATGGGACTTTGCACACTACGTTGGTTTTGCTCATGCTGGGTATCAGGTCCTTTGTCCTGGTGAGTTGTTGTCTGAGAGTGGCTGTTGGTTTGTGTGCTGTTATAAGTCCTAGTGGTTGTAGTAGTCTGGCTGTCAGTTCAGAAATGTTCTTGAGGTATGGTAACGTGGCTAGTCCTTTGGGTTGTGGCATGTCCTCATTCCATTGTCTTTCCCTTAGGCATCTGTTGATGAAATTGCGGGGGTAGCCGTTTTTGGTGAATACATTGTAGAGGTGTTCTTCCTCTTTTTGCAGCTGAGGATGTCCCCTAGACAGGGGACGAAACGTCTGCAACACAAATTCCCAGCTCGGCGAACAGAACCACATCAACGAGCACCCGAGCTACAAATCTTCTCACAAACTTTGAACACCTACGGGAGAGAGACGCTAAGACAAGCCAGGAAATGGGAATCCTGTGCCAACCGCCTAAGCGCCACATACAAACAACTCCGGTTCCTGCATGAATGCCAAAAGAATCGAATCCTCACACCATGTGTCAGATACAGACCACCAGTCAACAACCCACAAGCCAGAGACACAGCCAGACAGAACGGATTCAGGATGATCCAGATAATGATTACAGACACATACAACAGACTACACAAATATAGACAAGAAAGTGCGTGCCAAAAATCATTAATTTCAAAAGCCACCAATCAGGAATGGACCCGGACCATAGAACAGGCCATCACCATTGGACAGAACAGGACCACAGACTGCAAAAAAACGGCACTAAAAGAAAAAATGGCCAAACTAACACACAATAGAGAGGACACCACTACACATACCTGGGTTAGAAACCTCTCCCACAGACAGCTCACAGACACGGAAGGAACAATAATGGCCTAGGGACTCAACTACAACCACAGGGACGCCAAGACAGCAGACTTCCTAACGCACTAGAATGCACACTCAGAAACAATGGACTGAGAGAAGGGACACAACCAACAGTGAGACAAAGTATCGTACCGCTGATAAAAAGGAAAAGACAAACACACAACCTCAACACCAAGGAGAGGGAAGCACTAAAAACACTAAGAAATGATAAGAACATAATCATACTACCAGCAGACAAAGGCAGAATGATGGTCATCCTTGACAAAGCAGAGTACATCCAAAAAGCGCAACAACTACTTGCAGATACCAACACCTACCAAAAGAGGGAGTTTGACCCCACCCCACAGCTCACCAATAGGATAAACAACACACTGAGGAACCTGCAAAAAAACGGACAGATAACCAGGTCTGACCTACAAAGAATGAAACCTGAAAGCAACACCACCCCCAGATTCTATGGACTACCTAAAGTGCACAAACCAGACATCCCACTCAGACCCATAGTATCACTACCAGGGACACCATCACACAAACTGGCTAAAGAACTACAGCAGAAACTGAAACACCTGATCAACGGATCCAGACACTCTATACAGTCAACACAAGAATTCTTGGACATCATCAGAAATATACACATAGACAAGGAAGAAACTATGGTCTCATTCAATGTAATGGCACTGTTCACCTCTATCCACAAAACCCTAGCCAGAGAAACAATAGCCAACCTGCTGGACATACAGAACAGACAACAAGACGGGGAACCTATCAACGAAGATGGCATACTCAAACTACTGGACCTATGCCTCACAACACACTTCACATTCAACAACCAAATATATGAACAAATCAATGGCACACCCATGGGCTCACCCATCTCCGAACTCATAGCAAAGGCTGTAATGCAAGGATTAGAACAAACAGTCTTACCGCAAATTCAACCCAAACTCTGGGTCAGATATGTGGATGAAACCTTTGTAATCATTAAAAACACAGAAATAGAGAACACACACCGGATGATCAAGGCCACACTCACAGGAATCCGATTCACTAGAGAGGAAGAAAAGGACAACCAACTTCCATTCCTAGACGTGATGGTACAGAGAACACTGAACGGAGAATTCACCACAAAGGTATACAGGAAAGCCACTCACACAGACCAAGTCCTGAACTACGAAAGCAACCACCCCATCACACACAAAAGAAGTTGCATCAAGACACTGTTCAAAAGGGCCACAACACACTGCAGTACACCAGAACTGCAAAAAGAGGAAGAAGAACACCTCTACAATGTATTCGCCAAAAACGGCTACCCCCGCAATTTCATCAACAGATGCCTAAGGGAAAGACAACGGAATGAGGACATGCCACAACCCAAAGGACTAACCACGTTACCATATCTCAAAAACATTTCTGAACTGACAGCCAGTCTACTGCGACCACTAGGACTCATAACAGCACACAAACCAACAGCCACTCTCAGACAACAACTCACCAGGACAAAGGACCTGATACCCAGCATGATCAAAACCAACGTAGTGTACAAAATCCCATGCAAGGACTGCACAAAACACGACATAGGACAAACAGGAAGACAGCTAACGATCTGTATCCATGAACACCAACTAGCCACGAAACAACATGACCAGCTATCCTTAGTAGCCACACATGCAGATGACAAGCAACATGAGTTCAACTGGGACAACACTACTATTACAGGACAAGCCAAACAGAGAACAGCCAGGGAATTCCTAGAGGCATGGCACTCATCCACAGATTCTATCAACAAACACATCGACCTGGACCCAATATACCGGCCACTGCAGCGGACAGCTGGAACTGACAACCGGAAGCGGCAGAGACAAACCACTATAAAGGCCGGGGGAAACAACACAGAAGCACTTCACAGGAGGCTCCCAAGCACTGAGGATGTCACCTAAACAGGGGACGAAACGTCTGCAACACAAATTCCCAGCTCGGCGAACAAAACCACAACATCATCATTGATTTACAGCCAGTACATACATTGGGTCATTTTGATATAATGCATGGTTTTATAACAGACATGTTGAGTTCAAAGAAGAGATCCATTCCAGCAAAATGATAGATACGGTGAATAGAAAAGGTGGCAGGTGGAATTTAATTTAGATAAATGTGAAGTGCTGCATTTTGGGAAAGCATATCTAAGCAGGACTTACACACTTAATGAGAAGGTGCTGGGGAGTGTTGCTGAACAAAGAAACGTTGGAGTACAGGTTCATAGCTCCTTGAAAGTGGAGTTGCAAATAGATCACCTCAAACCTATGTCCTCTAGTTTTGGACTTGCCCTCCCTGGGAAAAAGACCTTGGCTATTCACCCTATCCATGCCCTTGATCCTGATAGTAACTGAAGCTCTGAGAAAGTTGAAGAAATCTCATGAAACTATGAACTGCCAGTTTAATTTCGGATGAGCATTTGGCCCACATGATCCTTGATCTGGACTTAATAAATTAGTTTTCAATTAGGGCTAGCAGGAAAAATCATTCTTGAACCAATGGTGTCATTACGAAACTCACTGATTGCTAATCAACCTGAAAGATGATGATTAAATACAAAGAGCAATTCTCCTAATTTGTTTCAATACTGGCTGACTATTGCAACCTAAATATTCAAAGTATTCAACCGAAGACAAAGAGAAACAATGGCTATAAACTTAACGAATTTGATTTTTAAATGGATAGCGACAGTGAAACCCCTGCATGTTCAGTGTACACACTGTCTGCATTCTTCAATCTCTGAGCAACCCTATTGTCAGGGAGAAGAGTAGATGCAGATTGAAGGCCAGGTGCTTCTCCATGTGGAAGAAAAGGAAATCACCCCCAGGGTAAAACCTCTCTTTTGCAGGCCATTCAAAAACAACATTGCCAGAGGCATGGGGCTGAATCACCTGCCTATTCTCTCAACCGAGGAAAAATATTAGGAGCAGCTGGGAAAGGAAAGGGCCTAAGGTGTGATTTTTGAAAAAAAAATTCTTAAACAAATAGAATCATTGGAAAATAGTGAAATGTAATCAGATTTGTGCTGGGTGAAGTGCATAGAGCATTCAACTCATGCTAAAATTGCAACAATGCACAAAAAAAATTAAATCAGATGGTGAGTTATGTTGACATTCAATAATATTTCAACGGTATTTCTTTACAGAATAATTTGTTAAATACAAAAGCTAACATTTCTATGTAAGTTACAATGCAGTGAGTATTGCTGATTAATTGAATGTATTAGCTGGCAAGCAATTTGCTTATTCAACACAGCCAATTCCTTACAATATTGCTACAGTTTAGAATAAGTAAAATCTTGTGCGGTAAATCCGGCTTGGAGCTGTATTTATAATTCCCTGGATTCCTTAGTGAGCTCCAAAGGACTGAAAATGATTTAAGGAAGTTGAGAGAACTGCAACAGCACAAATACTTTAGCAGTCTGCTGCTTGTCATCAGAGGTGACAGTTTTTGGACAACTTTCTGGATTTTGCTGTGACATAGGGAAATAGATAACAATGGTAATGAGTTACCCTGGTTGTCTTCACTTTTTCTAAGAGCCACTGGTTTAAAAGATTAATTGAAAATAATGTGTTTTTTTTGACAATTTCTTGTCTACTGCTCTCAGTTGGGGAGTGGCATGTATTGCTAAGGGTGGATAGATATCTATTATACATAAGCAAATATTTAATAACATTTTAAAATGTGTTCAGTTATGTTTGATACTTGACTCTTAGGATCATTGAATACTTTTAAAAGAAACGTAAACAGATTTTTGATTAATACGAAACTTAAATGTTAAGGAGGTAAGTGGGATTGTGGAGTTAATGCCACAATCAAATCAGCCATGTTCAATGGTGAAAGCAGACTGGAGGGACTGAATGGCTTCATCTTGCCCCTCTAATTCATATGTTTGGATGTACATTTATGACAGAAATTTTTCTTTTTGGCTATGGCAAATCTCTGGAAGACAAAATGTAATTAAATGAAATATTACAGAAATTTATCATCGAGGTTTTAAAACTCCAAAGCAAGAAACATTTCTGAAACTGAACAATTCTCGATTGATGAATATGGTAACAAGACTTTTTTTTCACAAACTGTATTCATTTTTAATGTTTTTCAACCTGACAGTGAATACTTGCTCATCTCATTTGCCTTTTCGATACAAAAAGAACAAGGTAGATACTTGTTTCTACTCAAAGAGGATTGCTCTATAACTGATTGTCCAATGTGTTCTTCCTTTTTGGAAATTCCTAGTCTCTCTTTGACATTTGAACTCATGTTGAATTCAGGAAGGCAACATGTGAAGACCTTGAATATAAAATCTGCTAAGCTGTAGGACATCACACTGAGTTCCCAATTTCCTGTATATTATGCATCTAAGGAAAATATTATATTATGATGAACTTGAAATCCTTATTCTGACATTGTTTTGGAATGGTTAGCATTACCCTGACATTTTTAATACAACACTGTTCCACATTACAGTGGTGGTAGATAATATGTATTGTTATGATATAAACTTGATTTTGCAGTATGCTGAGATCTGTGTTTGCACATGCAACTAGTGAGTTGCCACTCTCGACAATGGGTAGAGGGGTACATAATGAAGATCAAATGCTTCAACTGACAGGGAAGATGAGATTGTCCAGATTCCTTTTTAAGAATCCTAATTAGATTAGATTAGATTACATTACATTACAGTGTGGAAACAGGTCCTTCGGCCCAACAAGTCCACACCGCCTCGCCAAAGTGCAACCCACCCAGACCCCTACATTTACCCCTTTTAACCTAACACTATGGGCAATTTAGCATGGCCAATTCACCTAACCTGCACATCTTTGGACTGTGGGAGGAAACCGGAGCACCCGGAGGAAACCCACGCAGACACAGGGAGAACGTGCAAACTCCACACAGTCAGTCGCCTGAGGCGGGAATTGAACCCAGGTCTCTGGCGCAGTGAGGCAGCAGTGCTAACCACTGTGCCACCGTAATTGGTGGGCATAAAGTGAAAAAAAAACATGCAGAAGATTGTTTCCTTCCTAAAGCCAGCTTGTCATAATGACATCAATATCAACTATATTAATCAGTTCATGAGTATCACTACAAACTGTTGTAGCTGTAATTAAAATAGCTCATACTATTTAATAAGGACATAAACTGATTCAAGCCTGTCCTGAACTGAGGTTGTTTTGTTCAAGAGATCCTAAGCAGAATTTCATCTATTGATTGAGCTGTCATCTTTTAAAATTATAGATATTGCCTGACTGTTTTTTCTCCTGCCTTATTTCAAAGGCAGGGGAGCATTCATTTGAATGATCCATGCTTGTGGGCCGTGGTTTGCTATTACTTTCTGCAGTATGACTGAGCAAGAGACTCTCCCTCTCTGACTGCCTACTATCATGCCTATTGGAAAGATTTACAGATTGATGACCAACCTGTTTTGGCCACATTACAACTTGGAATTTAGTGCAGAATTGACCTTGAAGCTTGTAGCCAGAGGTAGGGATGCTACTAATAGGCTATAGATATTATAATCAGCTATTATAGATTCCATGTAAATAAGTATGAATAACTGCTTTATGGCCAGCTAACAGTGGCCATATACCAACCACAGTTTAGAATTTAGTCTCAAAGATAAATGTATAATAAAAGGGAATAGGATAAAATAATCTCTCCAGGGTGGGTTAGGAAAGAATACAAGTTTATAGATTTTCAGAAAATGGTAGCAAATGAAACTACTTTATGAAATGCTGCAGTCGTATCATTTGAACAAAGGTGGTGCTGGAATCACTATGAATGAAGTTTATCTGATAAACAGGATAGAAATTACCATTATAAATTGCTTTTAACACACAGCATCCCTGGTATAGTTTCACCATTTGCCTGATCACTAAATATGATCTTAAATTATACAGCAGCAGTACAAACTGCCTGTCAACCTTTGATTCCAGTTTATCTGGGTTAGATCAATTCTGACACCTTTGAAGTTGGCTTTTTCCCAATTAATTATTCCTATTCAGGACTATTCCTTGTTGTTTTTCACAACAATTTTAAATCTGTGATCACTGTCCCTAAGTGTTCCCCTATTGATACTTGATCCACTTTGCCCACCTTATTCCGAAGAACTGAGTCCAACAATGTCTTCTTTCTCATTGGAAATATAGAAGATTCTTCTGAACACTCTAGGAAACCTTACCACTCACTGTCCGTTACATGATTACTATCGCAGCCTATCTTCAATATTTAAAGTCGTTTATAATCACTCTATAATTCTATAAAACATCCTCTCAGTAAGCACCATATCAAGTCCCCTTAGGATATTATACGTTTCAATGAGATCACCTGCTATTCCTCTAAATTTCAATAGTAAGGCCCAATCTTAGATAAGCTCTTCATGCCAAGAATGACTCAAGCAAACCTCCTTCTCTAAGCTGCTTCTAATACAATTGTATCCTTTTTCACATAAGAAGATCAAAATTGTACACAGTACTCCAGATGTGGTCTTGCTAAGGTGCTGTAGACCCAGCACTTTCTCTTAATCTTTTCTCCTTGCAATAAACATCAATATTCCATTACTCTTTCCTACCTTTCTGTCCTTTTGAAATGTCAAATATCCCTCAATAACATGGTCACCTTGTATTCATGTTTCCCTCATGCCCTATCTATTTCAATATGTACTAACAGCTCATCCATTTTGTCACAGATGCTGTTTGCATGCAGACACAAAGCGTTTAATTCTTTTTACCATTTTTGCAAATTCTAGCCTTTCTGCTAATGCACTTTTAAATTTATACACTGCATCAATTCTTGTCATACTCGTGCTATCATTACCAAATTATTATCTTGTTGTTCGCCTTTGATTTATGACATCTCCACTCATGTGATCTCTTGCCCCACCTATTTTAGTTTAAAACCATCGCCACTGCCTTATTAATTGATTCACAAGAACACTGGTCCCAGCATGTTTCAAATGATTTCCATCGCAATGGTACAGTTCCACTTCCCCGAGTACTGGCACCAGTGTCCCATGAATTGAAATTAATTTCCCCCAAGCCAATCTTTGGGCCAGTCCTTCATACTTTTAATCTTATTTAGTCTATACCAATTTGCTTGTGGCTCAGATCTAGCAATTATGATCTTTTAAGATTCTGATTTCTAGTTTAGCCCATTGCTGCTCATCCTTTCTATATAGGATTTCTTTCATAACCCTACCTAAGCCATTGGTCTACTGCAAGTTACTCTTCATCCGTGAGCAAATGTCCCAAACGTTGGCACTGGACAAGCGATGCAGGCTTCTGAATTCACAATCTCAGTTGTGGAGAACAGTGTCCATTCTTCTGACTATATTATCTCAGACTGCCATTGTATTCCTATTAACTCCCCACTTCAATGGCTTCCTGTACCATGGTGCCATGGTCAGTTTGCTCATCCATAGTGTAGCCCCTGCTTTTGTCCATGCAGGCTGCAAAAATCTTGAACCTATTAGAAGTTGCTGGGGATCCTTCACATCTATATTCTTGATCTCCATCCGTGACTTACTCATAGTCACACTCTCCTGTCACTGACCATGGATCAAACAAGGAAATCCAATCCCAACAGATGTGATATTCTCCTCTTTACAGTTTCCATCTCGATTACTCAGAGCTGAAGTTCCATTAGCCACTGGCATTTACCAAAGGCATGGTAGTCCTGAATCATAGGCATTCAGGAACTCCCACATTCCACAGTTGCAAAACATCACCTTTCCTGCTATTTTTATCATGTTTAATTAAGTAACTATTTTGCAGATTAAATTTTAAATGTCTCTACCCTTGCCTCTGCTTATATTGAAATCAAAAGTAATTTCACCAGCTGATCAACCTGCTGTCTTTGTATAATGTCACAGTTTGGTTATTCTTTCCTCACATTTATGATCCCATTCTGCTTCCTTGTGCTCTTACCTCAATATCAAACTGTATTTGTGTTCAATGTAAGAAGCATTGGAAATGCCTTATGAAGGACAACCATCTCAAGCAATGTGACTGCTATGATGCAAAAACTATCATGGACTTGTTCCCCTGGCTCCCGCCTAAATTAATTTATTAAAATCAAGACCTTCTGGTTGCATTGATCCCAAAGTAAACATTGTAACCTGATAAACATTGTGGTATCATTGTGAAATCAAAATGTACAATGTCTTAATCAATATATATTAAATGTATGTTTTCCTAAACTTAATGGGAAGGAATTTACATTGGCTTTGGGCTTTGTTGTGTGGATGAAATGGGAGTCCCAAGCCTGCACTTGCCAGCTGAGCAATTTTACCAGCGTCAGTCACCCAGAAGTGTTGCTGGCCCAACCAGAGATGGTTGTTGCTGAGGTGGATTGGAAATGCTGGGGGCAGCCTAAGAGTGAGGAAGTAAAAGATCAAAAATCAGAGGTGACAAGTAGCACCTTTCCAGAAAACCCGTTGACTTTCATTACCTGTGGCCCCCTTATATGGCATTGAACCTTCACTGTTGCACTCCCCAATGGCCATACCAGGAATCCTTAAACATTTCAATTGGCTGCCTTCCTCTGTATGATGTGCAACTGCTCTGCAATCAGTTCCTCTGCGGGAAAACCTTCCCAGATGTGGATTATATCACGGACATCCTGACATGGCTTCCCACTGCTTTGCCATCACTGCCTCTTAGATCACCACCAAAGGACCAGGCAACTTGTCCTCAATTTGAGAATGAATGTGCATAAAATAACCTTATAATATATTTAGATTAATGCACAATGGGTTCACACAATATATATGTAAATATATTTCCTTGAGAATCCAATTAAAAAATGTTAAATAGAAGGACATTAGAAAACCTCATCAATAATGGTGCATACATTCGCATCAAACAGTCGTGTAGTTAAATGGAATTACTTCACAAAAAGTACCTTTCCAACTGATATTTTCAAGTTACTCTCACCCTATTATGGTGCATACCTTCAAAACATATTGGCAATACTGCATCCTACACTCAGCAGAATCAAAATAGATTTGTAACTTGGATGCTAAGATCTACTGGAATTATTTTCTCATTAAAATAAATAGCATTTGGAAAGATTAGGTTTATCTGTGTATTTATTCATTGAATGCATAATCAAATGAAGCATGTGATGAAGCAAACGATGCAATTAAATGTCATCGAATGTATTACCATAAGTATGTGCAAAGATTATTTTTTAAAGTTCAAATGTTAAGTAAATTAAATTGTTTTTTATAAACTGGACCCTTAATCACAAATGCTAAGCAGTAGTCTCGGGCTGCCTGCTTTTTGACCATTGGTTGTTATCTCCACACGAGACTAGACTATTAATCCAGAGATCCAGGATTTGAGTATTGGAGTGAGGATGTTTTGCTGCAGTTGTACAGGGCTTTGGTGAGGCCACACCTTGAGTATTAGAGTCATAAAGTCATAGAGATGTACAGCATGGAAACAGACCCTTCAGTCCAACCCGCCCATGCCGACCAGATATCCCAACCCAATCTAGTCCCACCTCCCAGCACCCGGCCCATATCCCTCCAAACCCTTCCTATTCATATACCCATCCAAATGTCTTTCAAACTTTGCAATTGTACCAGCCTCCACCATTTCCTCTGGCAGCTCATTCCATAAACATACCACCCTCTGCGTGAAAATGTTGCCTCTTAGGTCTCTTTTATATATTTCCCCTCTCACATTAAATCTATTCCCACTAGTTCTGGACTCCCTGACCCCTGAGAAAAGAGTTTGTCTATTTATCCTATCCATGCCCCTCATAATTTTGTAAACCTCTATAAGATCACCCCTCAATCTCCAACGCTCCAGGGAAAACAGCCCCAGCCTGTTCAGCCTCTCCCTGTAGCTCAGATCCTCCAACCGTGGCAACATCCTTGTAAATCTTTTCTGAACCCTTTCAAGTTTCACAACATCTTTCCAATAGGAAGGAGACCAGAATTGCACGCAATATTCCAACAGTGGCCTAAACAATGTCCTGTACATCCGCAACATAACCTCCCAACTCCTGTACTCAATACTCTGACCAATAAAGGAAAGCATACCAAACGCCTTCTTCACTATCCTGTCTACCTGTGACTTTACTTTCAAGGAGTTATGAACCTGCACTCCAAGGTCTCTTTGTTCAGCAACACTCCCTAGGACCTTACCATTAAGTGTATAAGTCCTGCTAAGAGTTACTTTCCCAAAATGCAGTACCTCGCATTTATCAAAATTAAACTCCATCTGCCACTTCTCAGCCCATTGGCCCGCCTGGTCATGATCCTGTTGTAATCTGAGGAAACCTTCTTCGTTGTCCACTACACCTCCAATTTTGGTGTCATCAGCAAACTTACTAACTATACCTCTTATGCTCACATCCAAATCATTTATATAAATGACAAAAAGTAGAGATCCAGCACCGATCCTTGTGGCATTCTACTGGTCACAAGCCTCCAGTCTGAAAAATAACCCTACACCACCACCCTCTGTCTTCTACATTTGAGCCAGTTCTGTATCCAACTGGCTACTTCTCCCCATATTCCGTGAGATCTAACCTTGCTAACCAGTCTCCCATGGGGAACCTTGTTGAATGCCTCACTGAAGTCCATATAGATCACATCTACCACTCTGCCCTCATCAATCCACTTTGTTACTTCTTCAATCAAGTTTGTGAGACATGATTTCCCATGCACAAAGCCATGTTGACTATCACTAAGCAGTCCTTGCCTTTCCAAATACATTTACATCCTGTCCCTCAGGATTCCCTCCAACAACTTGCCCACCACCGACATCAGGCTCACTGGTCTATAGTTCCCTGGCTTGTCTTTACCGCCCTTCTTAAACAGTGGCACCACGTTTGCCAACCTCCAGTCTGCTGGCACCTCACCTTTGACTATTGATGATCCAAATATCTCAGCAAGAGGCCCAGCAATCACTTCTCTAGCTTTCCACAGAGTTCTAGAGTACACCTGATCAGGTCCTGGGGATTTATCCACCTTTATGCGTTTCAAGACATCCAACACTTCCTTCTCTGTAATATGGACATTTTTCAAGGTGTCACCATCTATTTCCCTGCATTCTATATCTTCCATATCCTTTTCCACAGTAAATACTGATGCAAAATACTCATTTAGTATTTCCTCCATTTTCTGCAACTCCACACAAAGGCCTCCTTGCTGATCTTTGAGGGGCCCTATTCTAGATTACTTACAGTGTGGAAATAGGCCCTTCGGCCCAACAAGTCCACATCGACCCGCCGAAGCGCAACCCACCCAGACCCATTACTCTACATTTACCCCTTCACCTAACACTACAGGCAATTTAGCATGGCCAATTCATCTAACCTGCATATTTTTGGATTGTGGGAGGAAACTGGAGCACCTGGAGGAAACCCAAACAGACACGGGGAGAATGTGCAAACTCCACACAGAGAGTCACCTGAGGCAGGAATTGAACCCGGGTCTCTGGCGCTGTAAGAGAGCAGTGCTATCCATTGTGCCACTGTGCCGCCCACTCTCCCTAGTTACCACTTTGTCCTTAATGTAATTGTAAAAACCCTTTGGATCCTCCATAATTCTATTTGCCAAAGCTATCTCATGTCCCCTTTTTGCTGTCCTGATTTCCCTCTTAAGTATACTCCTACTGTCTTTATACTCTTCTAAGGATTCACTCAATCTATCCTGGCTATACCTGACATATGCTTCCTTCTTTTTCTTAACCAAACCCTCAATCTCATTAGTCATCCAGCATTCCCTATACCTACCAGCCTTTCCTTTCACCCTAACAGGAATATACTTTCTCTGGATTCTTGTTATCTGTCCTGAAGGCTTCCCATTTCCTAGCTGTCCCTTTACCTGCGAACCTCTGCGCCAAATCAGCTTTTGAAAGTTCTTGCCTAATACCGTCAAAATTAGCCTTTCTCCAATTTAGAACTTCAACTTTTAGATCTGGTCTATCTTTTTCCATCACTATTTTAAATCTAATAGAAATATGGTCACTGACCCCAGAGTGCTCCCCCACTGACACCTCAGTCACCTGCCCTGCCTTATTTCCCAAGAGTAGGTCAAGTTTTGCATTTTCTCTAGTAGGTACATCCACATACTGAATCAGAAAATTCTCTTGTACACACTTAACAAATTCCTCTCCATCTGAACCCTTAACACTATGGCAGTCCAAGTCGATGTTTGGAAAGTTAAAATCCCCTACCATAACTACCCTATTATTCTTACAGATAGCTGAGATATCCTTACAAGTTTGATTCTCAATTTCTCTCTGACTATTAGGGGGTCTATACTACAATCCCAATAGGGTGATCATCCCTTTCTTATTTCTCAATTCCACCCAAATAACTTCCCTGGATGTATTTCCAGGAATATCCTCCCTCAGCACAGCTGTAATGCTATCCCTTATCAAAAACGCCACTCCCCCTCCTCTCTTGCCTCCCTTCCTGTCCTTCCTGTAGCATTTCTATCCTGGGACATTATGCTGCCAGTCCTGCCCATTCCTGAGCCATGTTTCTGTAATTGCTATGATATCCCAGTCCTATGTTCCTTACCAATGCCCTGCGTTCCTTGTTAGGCCCCATGCATTGAAATAAATGCAATTTAATTTATTAGTCCTACCTTGTCACTGCCTGCCCTGACTGTTTGACTCACTTCTGTTCTCAGCTGTACCAGTTTCAGATTGATCTCTTTCCTCACTATCTCCCTGGCTCCCAACTTACTAGCAAATCTCCCTGCCAGTATATTCATCCCCTTACAATTTAGGTGCAATCCATCCTTCTTGTACAGGCCACTTCTACCCCAAAAGAGATTCCAATGATCCAAAAATGTGAATCCTTCTCACATATGCCGTGCATTCATAGACCATAGAACATAGAAAAGTACAGCACAGAACAGGCCCTTAGGCCCACGATGTTGTGCCGAGACTTAATCCTAATGTAAAATATAATAACTTAACCTACGCACCCCTCAACTCACTGCTATCCGTGCGCATGTCCAGCAGTCGCTTAAATGTCTCCAATGACTTCGCTTCCACCACCTCAACTGGCAACGCATTCCATACATTCACAACTCTCTGTGTAAAGAACCTTCCTCTGATGTCTCCTTTATAGCTTCCTCCTAATATCTTCAAACCCACCCTGGGGAAAAGTCTCTTGCTATTGACTCTATCTGTTGTGGTTCTGTTCGCCGAGCTGGAAGTTTTTGTTGCAAACGTTTCGTCCCCTGGCTAGGCAACATCATCAGTGCTTGGGAGCCTCCTGCGAAGCGCTTCTTTGATGTTTCCTCCGGTGTTTATAGTGGTCTGTCCCTGCCGCTTCCGGTTGTCAGTTTCAGCTGTCCGCTGTAGTGGTTGGTATATTGGGTCCAGGTCGATGTGTTTGTTGATGGAGTTTGTGGATGAATGCCATGCCTCTAGGAATTCCCTGGCTGTTCTCTGTCTGGCTTGCCCTATGATAGTAGTGTTGTCCCAGTCGAATTCATGTTGCTTGTTGTCTGCGTGTGTGGCTACTAAGGATAGCTGGTCGTGTCATTTCGTGGCTAGTTGATGTTCATGTATGCGGATTGTTAGCTGTCTTCCTGTTTGTCCTATATAGTGTTTAGTGCAATCCTTGCATGGTATTTTGTACACTACATTCGTCTTGCTCATGTTGGGTATCGGGTCCTTCGTTCTGGTGAGTTGTTGTCTGAGCGTGGCTGTTGGTTTGTGTGCCGTTATGAGTCCTAGGGGTCGCAGTAGTCTGGCTGTCAGTTCAGAGATGCTCCTGATGTATGGTAGTGTTGCTAGTCCTTTTGGTTGTGGTATGTCCTCGTTCCGTGGTCTTTCTCTAAACACCGGAGGAAACATCAAAGAAGCGCTTCGGAGGAGGCTCCCTAGCACTGATGATGTCGCCTAGCCAGGGGACGAAACGTTTGCAACAAAAACTTCCAGCTCGGCGAACAGAACCACAACAACGAGCACCCGAGCTACAAATCTTCGCACAAACATTGACTCTATCTATTCCTTTCAGTATTTTGTACACTTTCCAGAGAGAAAAGTCCGAGCTTATTCAACATTTCTACATACGGCAAGCCCTCCAATCCAGGCAGCATCCTGGTAAACCTTCTTTGCACGCTCTCCAAAGCCTCTGTATCTTTTCTATAGTAGGGCGACCAGAACTGGACACAATATTCCAAGTGTGGTCTCACCAGGGACTTGTAGAGCTGCAGCAAAACCTCGCAGCTCTTAAACTCGATACACCTGTTAATGAAAGCCAAAACATCATAATCTTTCTTAGCAACTCTATCCACTTGGGTGCCAACTCTGAGGGATCTATGTACTTGTACACCCAGATCCCTCTGTTCCTCCACTCTGCCAAGAATCCTGTCTTTAATCCTATATTCAGCGTTCGAGTTCGACCTTCCAAAATGCATCACTTCGCATTTATCCAGGTTGAACTCCTTCTGCCATTTTTCAGCCCAGCTCTGCATCCCGTCTGTCGCGCTGCAACATGCAATAGCCCTTGATACTATCGATGGCACCTCCAACCTTTGTGTCATCTGCAAATTTACTAACCCACCCCTCAACCTCCTCATCCAAGTCATTTAGAAAAACCAAAAAGAGCTGAGCCCTGCGGGACCCCACTCAACACTGTCCTCCAGGCAGAATATTTTCCATCTACAATCACTCTCTGCCTTCTGTCAGCCAGCCAATTCTGAATCCAGATAGACAAATCTCCCTGTATCCCATACCTCCTGACTTTATGAATGAGCCTACCATGGGGAACCCTATCAAATGCCTTGCTGAAGTCCATATACCATCGTCGACCAGTCTTGACACCTCCTCAAAGAACTCAATAAGATTTGTGAGGCATGACCTGCCTTTGATCTGCCTTTAATCACACTATCCTTTGCCAAATAGTCATAAATCCTATCCCTCAGAATTCTTACCACAACTTTGCTCACCACAGACATAAGACTGACTGGTCTGTAATTGCCAGGGATTTCCTTATTACCCTTCTTGAAAAGAGGAACAACATTCACCTCCTTCCAATCCTCCGGTACGACTCCCGTGGAGAGTGAGGAGGCAAATATCCTCGCCAGCGGCTTAGCAAACTCTTTTCTCGCTTCCCAGAGCAGCTTAGGATAAATCTGGTCTGGCCCTGGGGACTTATCAACCTTAATGTTTTCCAAAATTTCTAGCACAACAACTTCATCAATCTTCATCTGGCCAAGACTGTATCCCTGCTCCTCTAAGTTTTCATTTACAACAAGTGCCCTTTCGTTGGTGAAAACCAAAGCAAAAAACTCATTTAGGGCTTCCCCTATCTGCTCAGACTCCACGCACAAGTTCCCTCCACTATCCCTGAACGGCCCTACCTCCTCCCTGATCATTCTCTTATTCTTCACATATGAGTGAAATGCCTTTGGGTTCTCCCTAATCCGTCTTGCCAAGTCTTTTTCTTGCCCCCTCCTGTCTCTCCTCAATCCATTTCTGAGCTCCTTTCTAGCAAGCCTGTAATCCTCTAAAGCTGTGCTAGATCCTTGCTTTCTCCACCTTACGTAAGCTGCCTTCTTCCTTTTGACGAGAAGTTCCTCTGTTCTCATCATCCAAGGTTCCTTAATCTTACCCCTTCTTACCTGTCTCAGAGGAACAAATTTGCGCATCGAACTCTCTGTAATCACCTTTCAGAATCTCAAACTTTTCCCTTCCTATGTCGTTGGTCCCAATGTGGACAATGACCTCTTGCTGGCCCCTCTCCCGCTTGAGAACATTCTGCACCTTCTCTGAGACATCCTTGATCCTGGCACCAGAGAAGCAACACACCATTCTGCTTTTTCGCTGCTGGCCACAGAAACATCTGTCTGTACCTCGGACTAGAAAATCCCTGAACACAATTGATCTCTTGGAACCTGAAGTACCCCTCGTTGCATTAGAGCCAGTCTCAATACCAGAAACTTGGCTGCAGAACACACCTGCACTAAGTGCCTAGCTCTCTTACCTTTCCTGGAGTTAACCCATCTATTTGACTGTATCTGAGACTTTCCTCCCTTCCTATAATTGCCATCCATCATATACTATTGTTGTTGCATAATTCCTCATTTCTTCTAACTGTGTCTCCAATCGATCCATTCGATCTGATAAGATTTGTAACCAACAGCATTTATTGCAGATATAATCCGCAGTAACCCTTAAACTCTCTTTAAACTCGCACAGCTAACAAGAACCACATATGGCTCTACTAAAAGCCATTTTTGCTCCTTCACAATCTACACACCCAGAACATAACACCATCTTATTCCTCTAAAAAACATTGCCCTAGGTTACCTTAATAGTTATGGCTTCTATTTTAAGTTTAATCAAGACACATATCTCAAAAAACATATAAGCAAGAAATAACCCACTCTACTCACTACTGCAGACTTTCTGTAGGCCACACTTAAAACTATTAACTGATCTGATTCTGTGCTATGAACTTCGCCCAAACCGGTTCCTCCAAGATCAGTTGTGAATTTCACTGTTTGTTAATTTTCCCAGACGCACTCCAATGTCCAGCGATACAGGAATTCAAACAGCAAACGCAGTACTGTGCAGGTACACTCTGGTGTCAATTTCTTTCTCTCTCTCTCTCCTGCACTGTCCTCACCATGTGCTTCCTTTATCTGTTCTTCTCCCTTTTAAAACTGCTGTTGTTTTGACTTTTTTTCCAAAGTTCAAAAACAATTTGGTACTCGGTAATGAACCGGGACAAGTGATGGGCTTGTTAGTGGGTGAACATTTTGGTGATGGTGACCACAATTCTGTGACTTTCACCTTGGTAATGGAGAGAGATAGGTGCGTGCAACAGGGTAGGTGTTACAATTGGGGGAAGGGTAATTACGATGCTGTAAGACAGGATTTGAGGAGCATAAGTTGGGAGCATAGGCTGTCAGGGAAGGATGTCGTGGAAATGTGGAACTTTTTCAAGGAACAGATACGACGTGTCCTTGATATGTATGTACCTGTCAGGCAGGAAAGAAATGGTCGTGTGAGGGAACCTTGGTTGACGAGGGAGGTTGAATGTCTTGTAAAGAGGAAGAAGGAGGCTTACATAAGGTTGAGGAAAGAGGGTTCAGACAGAGCAGTGGAGGGATACAGGATAGCCAGAAGGGACCTGAAGAAAGGGATTAGGAGAGCTAAGAGAGGGCATGAAAAATCTTTGGCGGATAGGATCAAGGATAACCCAAAGGCATTTTATGCGTATGTGAGAAACACGAGAATGACGAGAACGAGGGTAGGTCCAATCAAGGACAGTAGTGGGAGACTGTGTATTGAGTCGGAAGAGATAGGGAGAGATTTTGAATGAGTACTTTTCTTCAGTATTTACGAACGAGAGGGACCGTATTGTTGAAGAGGAGAGTGTGAAACGGATTGGTAAGCTAGAGGAGATACTTGTTAGGAAGGAAGATGTGTTGGACATTTTGAACAACTTGAGGATAGACAAGTCCCCCGGGCCTAACGGGATATATCCTAGGATTATGTGGGAAGCAAGAGAGGAAATTGCAGTACCGTTGGCAATGATCTTTTCGTCTTCACTGTCAACGGGGGTGGTGCCAGGGGACTGGAGAATGGCGAATGTTGTGCCCCTGTTCAAAAAAGGGAATACGGATAACCCCGGGAATTACAGGCCAGTTAGTCTTACTTCAGTGGTAGGCAAAGTAATGGAAAGGGTACTGAGGGATAGGATTTATGAGTATCTGGAAAGACACTGCTTGATTAGGGACAGCCAGCACGGATTTGTGAAGGGTAGGTCTTGCCTTACAAGTCTTATTGAATTCTTTGAGGAGGTGACCAAGCATGTGGATGAGAGTAGAGCAGTGGATGTAGTATACATGGATTTTAATAAGGCATTTGATAAGGTTCCCCATGGTAGGCTTATGTGGAAAGTCAGGAGGCATGGGATAGAGGGAAATTTGGCCAATTGGATAGAAAACTGGCTAACCGGTCGAAGTCAGAGAGTGGTGGTAGACGGTAAATATTCAGCCTGGAGCCCAGTTACAAGTGGAGTTCCGCAGGGATCAGTTCTGGGTCCTCTGCTGTTTGTAATTTTTATTAATGACTTGGATGAGGGAGTCGAAGGGTGGGTCAGTAAATTTGCAGATGATACGAAGATTGGTGGAGTTGTGGATAGTGAGGAGGGCTGTTGTCGGCTGCAAAGGGACTTAGATATGATGCAGAGCTGGGCTGAGGAGTGGCAGATGGAGTTCAACCCTGCTAAGTGTGAGGTTGTCCATTTTGGAAAGACAAATAAGAATGCGGAATACAGAGTTAATGGTAGGGTTCTTAGTGAGGTAGAGGAACAGAGGGATCTTGGGGTCTATGTTCATAGCTCTTTGAAAGTTGCCACTCAGGTGGATAGAGCTTGTAAGAAGGCCTATGGTGTATTAGCGTTCATTAGCAGAGGGATTGAATTCAAGAGTCGTGAAGTGATGTTGCAACCGTACTGGACTTTTGTTAGGCCACATTTGGAGTACTGTGTGCAATTCTGGTCGCCTCAGTTTAGGAAAGATGTGGAAGCTTTGGAGAGGGTGCAGAGAAGATTTACCAGGATGTTGCCTGGAATGG
Organism: Chiloscyllium plagiosum; assembly: GCF_037043375.1. Classification (NCBI taxonomy): domain Eukaryota; kingdom Metazoa; phylum Chordata; class Chondrichthyes; order Orectolobiformes; family Hemiscylliidae; genus Chiloscyllium; species Chiloscyllium plagiosum. The sequence continues at coordinate 36,764,087 of NW_028270147.1, read as the reverse complement.
AGAATAGGTCGTACGAGGATAGGTTGAGAGTGCTAGGCCTTTTCTCGTTGGAACGGTGAAGGATGAGGGGTGACTTGATAGAGGTTTATAAGATGATCAGAGGAATAGATAGAGTAGACAGTCAGAAACTTTTTCCCCGGGTACAACAGAGTGTTACAAGGGGACATAAATTTAAGGTGAAGGGTGGAAGGTATAGGGGAGATGTCAGGGGTGGGTTCTTTACCCAGAGAGTGGTGGGGGCATGGAATGCGCTGCCTGTGGGAGTGGTAGAGTCAGAATCTTTGGTGACCTTTAAGCGGCAATTGGATAGGTACATGGATAGGTGCTTAAGCTAGGACAAATGTTCGGCACAACATCGTGGGCCGAAGGGCCTGTTCTGTGCTGTATTGTTTTATGTTCTATGTTCTATGTTCTAATGCAACAGCATATAAAACAGTAATTGCTGCTCTTGGAATTCGAGGAAATCACCTCCAGCACCTAAAATACCTCAAAAAAGGAGCAGCTGTTACAGTCAGAAATTTTTCCCGTCCTCCAACTTTGATTACCCAGAATCTTAGTTTTGGTCTCCTCGTCTGAGGAATGACATTCTTGCTATTGAGGGAGTCCAGCAAAGGTTTCCCAGGATGCCAGGACTGATATATGAGGAAAGACTGGATCAACTGATCTTGTACTCACTAGAATTTAGAAGAATGAGGGGGATCTCATAGAAACGTACAACATCCTGATGGGATTGGACAGACGATGCAGGAAGATCGTTCCAGATGTCAGGGAAGTCCAGAACTAGGATCACAAATTAAGAATAAGGGATAAAGCCATTCAGGACTGAGATGAGGAAGAATTTCTTCACTCGTAGAGTTGAGAGCCTGTGGAATTCCCTTCTAAGCGAAGCTCTTGCGGCCAGTTAATTAGGTATATTCAGGAAGGAGCTAGACGTGGCCCTTGCAGCTAAAGGGATCAAGGGGTATGGGGGGGAGGGCAGGAATGAGATATTGAAATTGCATGGTCAACCATGATCATATTGACTGGTAATGCAGGCTTAAAGGGCTGAATGGTCTACTCCTGCACATACTGTCTATGTTTCTATGTTCTGGGAACCTGGGTTTAAATTCTGCCAGGCAGATGGTGGAATTTGAATTCAATGATAATCTGGAATTAGGAGTCTAATAATGACAATGAAATCATTATCAATTGTCAAGAAAAACCCATCTGGTTCACTAATGCCCTACAGGGAAGGAAATCTGCCATCCTCACCTGGCCAGGTGTACATGTGACTCCAAATGCACAGCAATGTGATCGACTGCCCTCTGAACATTTAGGGCAATAAATACTGGCCTAGCTAGTGGCACCCACATCCCATACATAAATAAAAATGAATTGGAGGACAGCAGAAAATTCATAGCTCATCAAAGATCACCAATATTTCTGCATTATTCATTATTCTTGCTCAAAATCCTCAAAGAAGTGATAATAAATCATTGGAACTGAATTTGTTCTCATGTTATAGGCATAAAGAAAGTCCAGCAGAATCAATATTATGTACCAACCCAGATATATCTAAAAGCAGTGTTGGAATCCTTGAACATACATTAATAAGGGACCTAAATCCTGAATCTAGATTAGAGTGGTGCTGGAAAAGCACAGCAAGTCAGGCAGCATCTGAGGAGCAGGAAAATCGACGTTTTGGGCAAAACCCCATTCATGACGAAGGGCTTTTGCCCAAAACATCAAATTTCCTGCTCCTCAGATGCTGCCTGACCTGCTGTGCTTTTCCAGCGCCACTCTAATCTAGATTCTGATTTCCAGCATCTGCAGTCCTCACTTTTACCTAAATCCTGAGTCAGGTTCCCTCTGTCAGATTGGAAATCAGATTCTTCCTTGGTTTTTGTGGCCTCAGCAGCAATTGCCATCAAGAGATTTGCTTTAAATTTCATAAACATTTCAGAGGAACCAGAAGGAGTAGGGATACTACCCTGACTTAACACTACTCCACATCATTTACCCTATTGTTGCTCTATCCTGCCTTCCAGTTCAGTGTGTGTGATGAGGATTTAAATGTAAATCTTACAGACACTTTTGGAGGAGGTCTAAAGAACAATAACATCCTGGTCAAGTAAAGGCAATGAGCCGATACAATATCCTTTTATTGTCACATTAATTCCATTGTAGTACAGTGAAAGGCTTTTACAATGTCTACGTTCTTATGGTCACAAGCATCTAGGTACAATTCTTGGACACAACAGAGGAATAAAAGTAGTTGCATTTGTTACAGAATTGAAAATAAGTTAAAAACAGGACATCATCAAAGGGTTGGCATTACAGTAAGGAAGTAAATTTCAAAGAGACATTGCAGTGTAACATCTCAGAGTAGGGCTCCGCACATGGTCAGACCCCAAATCAACAGCCATGCCTGCTCTGCCCCAAGCCCCAGACCACTCCATACCGGCACTCAGCTGCTCCAAGTTAAGTGCCAAGTCTGCCTCCCCTGCACCAGTCTCTGCTTGGATATGCTGCCTGCACGATGCTCCAGGGCTCACTACCTGTGCTGTTCCAGGTCTCGTAGTCCATGTCTATATCAGGGCTTGCTGCTCTGGGGACTTGCTGCCAACACCTGCCACTGTACCACTGTTTACCTCCAGTGCTGAGGGGAGAGAAGAAGGACAAAAGAAAGAGAGAAAAAGTAAAAGGCAGGAAAAGAACAGCTGGAGCAGAGGAGCTCCAGCAGGAGCATCTTGCTCTGCTGCCATGTTGATGTGGAAGGACTCCTTCAAGAGGCCATAACCAAGGAAGTGGTAGACAGAGATAGTTGCCAATTGCAAGGACGTCATTTTAATGAGAGGGCAGGGGATGTGCAATAAAATTCAATAGGATCTGAGTCTTATCAGCTTAGTTCACAAACTCAGCATCAGAAATTTAGATGCTACCATTTCTCTGGTATCCATCATTCATAAAAATACTTCTATACCCCTTCAAAATCCCTATGCCTCAGGAATAGAGCAGACAGTAAGACTTCAAGTTCTAGTGAAGTTCCACATTGCAGTCATATATACCATGTTGAAATCATGGTAGATATAACGCTAGTTCATAAATCTGGGAATCCACAAATGCACAAAGCACAGCAATTGTGCTATCAAGCAAGAAGTTGTACTAAGTCAAACAGCGAGACAAACAGAAGCTGAAAGTAATCTAGCTGAATGTAAAATTCCAAAACCTACAGAAAAAAATTAAAATTGAAGATTCACAAATCATTTTCATTACTGATTTCAATGCAGACTTTTTTTTCTCTCAGAATCAAAGTATAAGAAGTCTTTCAGTCATATTCCCTTTTGAAAAACTGATATTCTGATTAATTGTTTTCCAATATTAGGTGAAATTAGTACCTGTTAATAGTCTATAATATGTTTTTATCATATGGAACTTGGGTTTTTGAGTACAGTTCTTTGGAGGTAATTGTTTTTTTAAATTAAAGGTTAAAAACTCATTATTTTAGTGTTGGATCAAAACAGCAATTTCTAGTATTTGACTTAATCTAAGTGTTGAGAAGAGCTACACGGTAAGATAATTGCTGAAGTGTTCATTAAGTTATTTTAAACTAAGGGAAAATGTGGCCTCAAGACGTTCAGTTCACAGAGAAAAGATGCATACCAGGAGGTGGAAGGGTTAGTTTTGGTAGTCTTCGGGCTATTGGCGTGGAAAAAAGTCTTAATCAGTTTAAGTACTTCAAGAAAAAAACATTGGAAAAAGTGCTGAGCTTTTCTTAGAGTTCAGTAAGGAAATATCAATAAGTTGCCTGTGTGAATGGGGACAGACAGGAATGGAGAGAATCAGATTTGGTGAATGTCCATAACTGTGCCAAAAGAGAATTCTTGTGACTTTATCAGTTGAGCAAGAAATTTTAAAGTGAAGATCAGAGTGATATTTCACAATGTGTTTATAATGGACATTGCTGGGAAAAAGTGTAAAAGATTCTTTTTGCTATTGATGATAAGATCTTTCTGATATAACCTCATTCTCTTCTTTTGTGCAATAAACTTAAATTCTTTTTGATAATATTACATTGGCAGCCCGATGTGAATATGTTCAGAGACTGATCACCACAGTAACCAAATTGTAAAAATAAAACTTAGCATCATTCATTAAAGACTTTTCTAGGATCTAACATGTCTAGAATTACCATCAGCTGGAATCATCAAATTAGAGTTAAATGCAATGATTCATCCTGTGACTTGCCATTCAGTAATGGTGTGTGACACAGTTTACTCATGAATGTAAGGTGCTGATTTTGTTAAGACAAACAAGGGCAGGACTTAAACAGTTAATAGTAGGGCACTAGGTAGTGTTGCTGAACAGAGAGAGGGACCTAGGGCTTCATGTATATAGTTCTTTGAAATTTATATCACAAGTAGACAGAGACGTTACAAAGGCATTTAGTACACTTGCCTTCAGCATTCAGCCAGTCAGTGTAGGAGTTGCGACATCATGTTATGGTTGTACAGGACATTGGTGAAGCCACTTTTGGAATATCATGTACAGTTCTGGTCACCCTGCTATAGGAAGGATACTATTAAATTAGAGAGGGCTCAGAAAAGGTTTACAAGGATGTTGCTGGGGCTGAAGGGTTTGAGTTATAAGGAGAGGCTAGGTAGGTTGGGGCCATTTTCACTGGAGTGAAGGAAGTTGAGGTTTATAAAATTGTGAAGGTCATAGTTAAGGTGAACAGCAAAGATCTTTTTCCAAGGATAGGGAAGTTCAAAACAAGAGGGCATATTTTAAGGTGAGTGGAGAAAGATGTATAAGGGTCTGAGGGGCAACTTTTTCACACAGAGGGTGAGTCATATGTGGAATGAACAGTCAGGGGAAGTGGTAGATGCAAGTACAGTTACAACATTTAAAATACATTTGGACAGATTCATAGAAGAGGAAAGGTTTAGATGGAGAGGAATTTGTTAAGTGTGTACAAGACAATTTTCTGATTCAGGACAAAAGGGTAACAAGGGAGAGAATAGGGCCCCTCAAAGATCAGCAAGGTGGCCTTTGTGTGGATCCACAGAAAATGGGGGAAATACTAAACGAGTATTTTGTATCTGTATTTACTGTGGAAAAGGATATGGAAGATATAGAATGTAAGGAAATAGATGATGACATGTTGAAAAATGTCCATATTACAGAGGAGGAAATGCTGAATGTCTTGAAATGCATAAAGGTGGATAAATCCCCAGAACCTGATCAGATGTACTCTAGAACTCTGTGGGAAACTAGGGAAGTGATTGCTGGGCCCCTTGCTGAGATATTTGGATCATCAATAGTCACAGGTGAGGTGCCAGAAGACTGGAGGTTGGCTAACATGGTACCACTATTTGAGGAAGGTGGTAAGGAAAAGCCAGGGAACTATAGACCAGTGAGCTTGATGTCGATAGTGGACAAGTTGTTGGAGTAAATCCTGAGGGACAGGATATGCATGTATTTGGAAAGGCAAGGACTGATTAGGGATAGTCAACATAGCTTTGTGCACGGGAAATCATGTCTCACAAATTAGAGAACACACTGTGGGCGGCACGGTGGCACAGTGGTTAGCACTGCTGCCTCGCAGCGCCAGAGACCCGGGTTCAATTCCCGCCTCAGGCGACTGACTGTGTGGAGTTTGCACATTCTCCCCGTGTCTGCTTGGGTTTCCTCCGGGTGCTCCGGTTTCCTCCCACACTCCAAAGATGTGCAAGTCAGGTGAATTGGCCATGCTAAATTGCCCGTAGTGTTAGGTAAAGGGGTAAATGTAGGGGTATGGGTGGGTTACGCTTCGGCGGGTCGGTGTGGACTTGTTGGGCCGAAGGGCCTGTTTCCACACTGTAAGTAATCTAATCTAATCAAACTTGATTGTGTTTTTTGAAGAAGTAATAAAGAGGATTGATGAGGGCAGAGCAGTGGACGTGATCTGTATGGACTTCAGTAAGATGTTTGACAAGGTTCCCCATGGGAGACTGGTTAGCCAGGTTAGATGTCATGGAATACAGGGAGAACTAGCCATTTGGATATAGAACTAGCTCAAAGGTAGAATACAGAGGGTGGTGGTGGAGGGTTGTTTTTCGACTGGAGGCCTGTTGAGAATGTGTATCAGGTATAATCAGGCAGGGAAAGAGTTAAGTTCAGAGTTTTGTGAAACAAGAGGTTCAGCTGGGCATGATTCAGATCAGATAAAAACTTGCAGTTAACAATGGGGTGCTGGAGGCAAGGATAATGGATTAACAAGGTGAAAAAGCATTCATTATCTAGAGCCATTTAACAAGATGAGGTAGCACTCAGTATGTGAGGTCAGTCAAACAAGATGAAAAGCATTCATTATGTGAAGCCAGTTATTCATTGTGTAACAGCAGATGGCTTAATCTTTATTATTGACATTCACTGGTTGTAATGGTCACCCAAATAATATGTCTGTTGCCTTATCTGGATGCTCCTCCCTGTAAAATGACTATATAGTTTATTGAGAAACTGATATTCCAGAGAAGAGCTGTGTCTGTGCACATGGGTGATCATTCTCTCTCCCTCCAGGGCCCAGAATAAAGATGAGGTGGATGAGATTGAGGTTCGAGTCCTCTGCATGATACTGGGGTTCGAGTCCCCTGGGGTGGTGTGATTGAGGTTTGAGTCCTCTGTGCAGTACTGGTGTTCGAGTCCTCCAGGGTGGGTATGATTGAGGTTCGAGTCCTCTGCACAGTACTGGGGTTAGAGTCCCCTGGGGTGGGTGTGATTGGGGTTGAAGTCCTCTGCGCGGTACTGGGGTTCGAGTTCTCTGGGGTGGGTGTGATTGAGGTTTGAGTCCTCTGCACAGTATGGGGGTTCGAGTCTACTGGGTGGGTTGATTTGAGGTTCAAGTCCTCCACATTGTGCTGAGGTTTGAGCTTTCTGTATTTAAGTGAGCTTCAAGCTTTCTGCATTTAATTGGGGTTCGAGCTTTCTGTGTTTAATTGGGGTTCGGGTTCTTTGTGCTTAATTGGAGCTTTACCTTATCTTTCGATAATTTAAGGGATATGAAGGTTCACTGATCAAGCTAACATCAAAATGTCCAGTTGCATTTAAGAGCTGAATGGGAGCAGAAGCAGCAAAGAATGCTGTGTTCACCTAGCCTGCTGCTGCAGCTGCTGCACTTCATGCTCAGATGTACTGGTATCATCCATCTAAAACATTTCCTGAAGGATGGAAGTCTTGTCCATTTTGTGAAGTATTTAACTGCCCTTATCCAAGAAATCAGATTTCTCCGTGGAGTGATGCACAAGGATAGACTGGATTTTGTTTTCAGGTTGGACATTTCTGAAGGAGATTTTTGGAGAACTGGCTCATTTCCACTTGACTTGGAGGGGATGGAATGGTCACTGAGGACTGCGGATTTAAGAATTTTACTGGTGAATTGTTTTCTGCACAGGCGAATTCTTCAAATTCTAATTACTGTATCGGACTAGTAATTTTTGTTGTTATAATCATTGTATGCTGTGTGTCAATAACTTGCTTAAATATGACTGTCAGAGTTTTATGAAAGCTGGTAGTGCCATCTCGGTGATTATCATGAAATGATAAAAGACGGGAATGAAAACGTGCATCGAGTATAAGCAGGCAGATAAAGAGTTAAATTCAGAGTTTTGTGAAACAAGTGGTTCAGCTGAGCATGACTCAGATCGGATACGCACTTACAGTTAACAATGGGGTGCTGGAAGCAAGAATAGTGGGTTAACCAGGTGGAAAGCATTCATGATGTAGAGCCATTTAACAAGATGAGGTAGAACTCAGTATGTGAGGTCAGTTTAACAAGGTGAAAAGTATTCATTATGTGAAGCCAGTTATTCATTGTGTAACAGTAGATGGCTTAATCTTTACTATTGACATTCACTGGTTATAATGGTCACCCAATTAATATGTATGTTGCCTTATCTGGATTCTTCTCCCTGTAAAATGACTATATAGTGCATTGAGAAACTGCTGTTTGATAGAAGACCGTGAACTCAAGACTCTGTGAACATGAGTGATCGTTCTTTCTCCCTCCAGGGCCTGGAATAAAGATGAAGGATGTCTCTGAGCATTTTGCTTCGACACTGTGGCCAGTGAATTGTCACAAGGATCGCTGCTGGGTCCATTACTTTTCATCATTTATATAAATTATTTGGATGGAAATGTATGAGGTATACTTAGTAAGTTTGCAGATGACACCAAAATTGGAGGTGTAGTGGATAGCGAAGAAGGTTACTTCAGAATACAATGGGATCTTGATCAGATAAGCCAATGGGCTGAGGAATGGCAGATGGAGTTTAATTTAGATAAATGCAAGGTGCTGCATTTTGGAAAAGCAAATCTTAGTGGGACTAATACATTTAATTCCTGAAAAAGGGCTTATGCCCAAAATGTCGATTCTCCTGCTCCTTAGATGCTGCCTGACCTGCTGCGCTTTTCCAGCAACACATTTTTAAGCTTATACATTTAATGGTAAGGACGTAGGGAGTGTTGCTGAACAAAGAGACCTTGGAGTGCAGGTTCATAACTTCTTGAAAGTAGAGTTGCTGGTGGATAGGATAGTGAAGAAGGCATTTGCTATGCTTTCCTTTATTGATCAGAGTATTGAGTACAGGAGTTGGGAGGTCATGTTGCGGCTGTACAGGACATTGGTTAGGCCACTGTTGGAATATTGCATGCAATTCTGGTCCCTTTCCTATCACAATGATGTTGTGAAACCTAAAAGGGTTCAGAAAAGATTTACAAGTATTTTGCCAGGATTGGAGGATTTGAGCTATGGGGAGAGGTTGAATAGGCTGGGGCTGTTTTCTCTGGAGCGCCGGAGGCTGAGGGGTGAGCTTATAGAGGTTTATAAAATCATGAGGGGCATGGATAGGGTAAATAGACAAGGTCTTTTCCCTGGGGTGGGGGAGTCCAGAACTAGAGGGCATAGGTTTAGGGTGAAAGGGGAAAGATATAAAAGAGACCTAAGGGACAACTTTTTCACACAGAGGTTGGTGCATGCCTGGAATGAGCTGCCAGAGGAAGTGATGGAGGCTGGTGCAACTGCAACATTTAAAAGGCATCTGGATGGGTATATGAATAGGAAGGGTTTGGAGGGATATGGGTTGGGTGCTGGCAAATGGGACTAGATTAGGTTGGGACATCTGGTCGGCATGGTTGAGTTGGAATGAAGAGTCTGCTTCTGTGCTATACGTCACTATGACTCTATAACTCTATATGGGCCAAACACTGGCAAATGTTTAGTTTGGGAATCTTCTTTGGCCAGGATGATTATGACCAAAGGGTCTGTTTCCATGCTGTATGACTCTTATGATGCTTTGATTTTGTAAGTCCAGAATCTCTCCTATTTTTACTGTCTGACATTTTTGACTGTTGACAAGTTTTATAATCGTGACTCAATTTGTTCAGCCATGTTATGAATATACTTTCCTTGGTCACCATATCTTTGATTGGGACTTGAACAGAAGGTTTCTGTCTCAGAGTCAGAATGCTATCCATTGCACTACATGAATGCCATACAAGCTGCTGCTCACAGTTCACAGCTCCAAACCAAAAATGAGTTTAAATACACAAAATAAGCAATACTTCAAACAATAGACAAATCAAGAGTAAGAATGTGGTGAAAGGAGAAGTGCGACCAACTGTTGGGATTTACATAGAGGCAAGAGACAAGGCTGAGGTGTTAAATGAATACTTTGCATCTTTACCAAGGAGCCAAGGAAATAGATGCCAAGCAGGTCATAATGACAGAAGGGAATAGTCTGTTATTCAAAAGTTTCAAAATTGAGAAGTTGCAAGTGCTGGATAAGCTATCAATACTTAATCTTGACGAGGCACCAAAAAACAGATAATTCAATGCTATAGAAGGAAATGAGAGTGAGATTTGCAGCAGCACCAGTCCTAATTTTTCAGTCATTCCTAGACACAGGGGAGGTGTCACAGAACTGGAGAACTGCATACATTACATTCTGGCTCAAGAAATGTTATAAGGATAAACCCTGCAAATATAGACCAGTAAGTTTAACCAGTAAGTAGTGGGGAAGATTATGAAACAATTATTCTGTCGAGAATTGGTAGTCACATGGAGGAAGGAGGTTGACTATTAAGAGCTAGCATGCATTTCTAAAGGGGAAATTATGTCTAACTAACTTGCTGTAGTTTTATTGCAGAGGTAACAAAAAAGGGCGCATGAGGGCAATTGCATTAATGTGGTGACCATAGACTTTGAAAAGCATTTGATACATTGTCATACAATATACTTCTGAAAAGTTATAGCTCATAGAAAACAAGAGACTGAAACAAAATAGTTTGAGTGATAGGAAACAGAGAGAAATAATTAATGATTTTTTTTTGCATTGGAGGAAGATTTGTACTGGTGTTCCCCAGGATTTGGTATTTAGACTCTTGTTTTTCCTGATATTTAGTAATTTCTGGATCTTGGTAGACAAGAACAGATTTAAAGTTTGTGGATGATATGAAATTCGCAAGTATTATAAACACTGAGGAGTACAGAGTAGAACTCCTAGAAGACATCAACAAGCTGGTAGAATAGGTAGCAAATAGGGCTTCATTTGGAGAAATGTGAGATAATGTATTTTAGTCCAAACAACGTGGAAACACAGCATAAAATAAAGGGTACTACTCCAAATGGTTTGCAGGAGCAGAAGGACATGCGTGTATATGTGCATAGATCATTGAAATTGGCTGGATAGATGGAGAGACCAACAATCAAACTGTACATTATCCTGGATTTTATTAGTAAAGGCTTAGAGTACAAGAGCAGGATGGGTATGCTGAACTTACACAAGACATTTCTTGGACATCAACTGATGAATTGTGACATTGTGAACACATTAGAAGGAGTGCAGAAGAAATATCCAAAAATGATTCCAGGAATGAGAAACTTTAATTATGAGGACAGATTGGAGAGATTGGAACTGCTCTTGTTGGAGAGGTCAGGAGGATACTTCAAACAAGTTTACAAAAGTATGTGCGGTCTGCAAAGAGTAGGTAGGGAGAAACTATACCTGCTCATGAAAGGATTGAGAACAACATTTATCATAATTTGCAAATGTAGCAAACGTGATGTGAGAAAGAACTTTTTCACACAAGTGATTTTGGAATACATTGCCAGAAGTGTAGTGGAAGCAGGTTAAATTGAGGTATTCACATGGGAAGTAGATTATTATATGAATAGAAAAAAATGGAAAAAAGCAAGAGAATTGCACCAAGTTATAATACTCAATGGATAGCTGGTGCAGACATGATGACCTGAATAGCCTCCTCTGTGTCATAACATTTCTGTGATTTTGTGATTGTTTGTCAAGATTGTCTATTATTCTTGAAGTCCAAATACCTTAAGGATGTGGCAGGAGAAGCAAGAAAAGAAAACAAATCCTTAAGCCTGGATCTCATTCCTTCATAGGATGTGCCCATCAATAAATGCCCTACACAGACAGTGAAATGAAGACCAATGGCTAGTAGACACCATCGTTGAATCAAATGACAGTTGGCAACCTATTTTTTATTTTCTTCACTGTCATTCTCAGCGAGGCACTGGGGAGAATCATTTGAAAAATGGAAAACCAAGACAGAATTTTTAGGTTTAACAGTGGAAAGAATGGGGGTGAGTGAACTCTATAATTAGTACTGCCTGCCAACATACCAGTTTTCCATTCCTATTCCTGCTTTTGACAAATTTCATCAGGACAGCCAGCCATGCAGGCAACCTGCCCAATTCTGCGTGGAGCCAATTAATGTAGTTAACAAGCTCATTAAAGGCTCATTGTGAGTTAGGATTTAGTTTGGAATGTAGCTCAAGGCATATTGCCTATAATTGAATGACAAGTGCATCCTCTGACCTTTAATTGGTCTTTTATTGAAAACTTGTGGCATTATAGGGGTAGAAAAGGAGGGGAAAAGGCTTCCTTTCATAAAAGGCAGTACAGCTGAGCCCAAGAAAACTAATAGCTCACAATGGAAACATGACTCTCAGATTTAAAGCCTACTAGCACTGAGGAACAACAATCTCAGCAGGACAGGCAGAGTTAAATGCATGAAGGGGGTAGTCTAGAGTAATGAGACGCAGGAAGGAAACAAAACCTATATACCCAGTACAACATCCACTCATATCTGGACATATCAGAGAGCCAAGCTGCAGAAAACTGTATTGTCCATACAGATGGTGACTGAGATTTATTTTTTGATGGCAAAGACTTTGCTTACCATATTCTACCAGTAGCTGTCACAGTTATGTGTCCTTGAATCTCTTCATTTGTGGTTCAGTTCAGGGATCGCTTACAGATCTTGGTGGCATCTCACAAATGACTGCACACTGTCACACCTCACTGGTCACTGATATCATATGTGTTAGAACTAGGCAGTACATTTACTTTCAGACAGATGGCGCCTCAAGGTTGAGTCACAAAGAACAGCAGATTTTACCTCTACTGCTGGGTTTCCCTAGGTGTAGGACATCATCCACAGTCTGCCTTCTGCAACAACTAAAAGAGCTTACGTTACAGATGTGCACATTTTCCTAGCAGCTGCCATAACTCTTTCAGCCGTTAACAATCCGGTAAGTCACATTTATTCCACCTCCAAACTCTGTGGGCTGATTCCAGGGCACAAGGATTGTCCCTTAAAGAGATAGGTACTCAGTCTATTACAATTCCCTGAAATTGAGGCACCATAACTTATTCATTTACTCAACTTTCAGCAAACCATTTGTAGATGTTGTTCTGGTGCCTAGCCTAGTCAGGTGGTGCAATGCACTCAACAATGTCTCTTCTTCCTCAGGCACCTGAGAAAATTTGGCGTGACGGTGAATACTCTTGCCAACTTTTATAGGTGCGCCATTGAGAGCATTCTGTCTGGATGGATCACTACCTGGTATGGCAACTGTACCATTCAAGATTGGAGATGGTTATAAAGAGTGGTGAACTCGGCCCAGCCAATCATAAAGGCCAACTTGCCATCTATAGAATCCATCTACCAGGCCCACTGTCAAGGAAAGGCCACCAGAATTCTTAAAGATCCATCCCATCTTGGCAATGTTTTTCTACAACCTCTACCATCGGGGAGAAGGTACAGAAGCCTGAACGCACGCACCAGCCAGTTTCGTAACAGTTGCTACCCTACTATTGTTAGAGTACTGAATAGACTCTCAAACTCTTAACATTCACTTGTACCTGCGTTTTTGTTTTTGCTGCTGTTTACCTATTATTTACTACCTATGCTATTTAACTATGTGATCTGCCTATATTGCTCGCAAGACAAAGCTTTTCACTACGCCTCGGTACACGTGACAATAAATTCAATACAATTCAAGGGTCATGTATATTGTTCTGCCTTCTCTGTAACATGATACTTCGGAGAGGATGAATGACACATATCACCAGAAGATGAGCAGGATGTGGAAGAGCAAGAAGAGAATGTTGAAGAGATCCCCTGGATCCACAAGGAGGTGACCTGGCCAGGCAGTGCTCTCAAGGACCTGTTCAGCTTGCCACTGTCAGGGAAACGTCGATTCTCCTGCTCCTTGAATGCTGCCTGACCTGCTGCGCTTTTCCAGCAACACATTTTCAGCAGGGATCATCTGATCCTGGAACATTTCAGCTAAATCCTCTAATCGAGGGGGATGGCATGATCAGGAAGTCATTTTGAGCTGTCTGTGAGAACCTTCCATTGAAGTAACAACTTTGAATGGACCCACTCTTGTTGCAAATGAATCATACTGCACTCTGTCTTCCCAATCTTTCATGTCTCACTGTTAAACAATGGAAGCTTGCAATTCTGGGGTGTCAGTATTTAAACTTGTTGAAGAGGAGAAAAAGTACCTTACATGTTTACATATGGATCAGTCACTCTTCTGCCTAATATGGCAGCCTCCACTTCTGAGATACTTACAGAAGCTCTCATTTGGTCTTGGTGGAGGGGGAAGGAACTTGTGGTTTACATACACCTACTAGCTTTGAAACTTCTCGATGTTAACTATATACTGCATGCTGATTAGCTAAAATTCTCATTATAGTGGTATAAATTGGGGCACCTCCAGTGTTTACTACACTAGCAATAATGCTGTTGCAGTCTCTGTAACCCTACCTATATAAACGACCATTCAGTCAGAGGAGCCAAGAAGTTTGTGATGATGATGGTGGTGATTTCCCATTAGTAGTAGTAGTGTTATCCTCATTGGTGACTTTCTATGTCATGGTAGGCCTTCTCGATAGCTGGGGGTAATGTTAGCTATGACACAACTGGTGTCCATTCCAGCAACTTTTGCATTATCAGCATCCCTAACTGGTCAATGCTACAGAGTGAGACATGCACTCTGTTCATGTCAGTGCATAATTCCTACATATAGTCTAACCACTGATGCAAATCACTCTCCATGAGCTTAGCCACTCACTTAGTAGAGGAACTTAGCAGACCTGAGTCGTAGTGGTGCACAAGAGCTGAACTGACTCCTCATTCTTAGCCTTTGACTCTGCAGTGCCTCAGAGGGAATTTAAACATTTGGGAAATTTCTGCTCATTCCACATTGGATATTGAATAAGCAGCCTAATAGTTTAGCAACAATGCATTTGGATGATGTCACTGACAACCAGAGGTAACACAGGAGCAGGAAGGAAAGGTCTGCAAGAGAATCTCTGGTTATAATTTGATAAATGAGGATGGTATAGAAAGAGAATTATTCCACCCAGAGGAGCTCTTATCCATCACTAGCCATAGCTCCAGACTACAATATGTAAAAGTATCACTACCACATTGGGGAGAGGAGAAGGGGGCAGTTGTCTGAATGTCAGATTGGTGCAAAGAGCACAGCGTTGAGTTCCTTTTTTGGCTGAAGTACATTTGAGATCTACCTCCTTGCCCCATCTGCAGTGGAAGTCAAGGCACTGTAAGCTGGACCTGCCTTTGAAGAATTCCACCAGTTGGACAGCAGTGGAGGAAAATGGTGTGGTCAATTGTTTCAAAGGCTGCAGACATATTGAGTTTACCTTTGTCCCAGTCACATAGGATGTTACTTGTGATTTTGATAAGAACTATTTTGATATTGTGATGGGACAGGAACCTGACTGGAGGGATTCAAATATAGAGTTCTCAGAAAGAAGGACATTTTTGGGAAACAATAAAATATTCAAGGGCTTTGGAGAGGAATGGGAGTTTGAAGATGGGAAGGAAGTTTGCAAGACGGTGGGGTCAAAAGTTAGTGTTTTTGGAGAACAGTAATGTTGGCAAACTTTAAGTAAAGAAGGGCAACACTAAAGAAAAAGAACCATTAAAAAGATCAACTAAAATATGGGCCAGCATGGGAAGTTGGGTGGCCAAACATTCTGTGTAAGTAGGATCCACAAAGCAGGAGGCAGTCACCAGGGTAAAATTAACTCAAGTGCATGAGGGAAGAAAGAAGTGAATCTAGAGAAAGCCTTCCTTCTTGTCAATCCTGAGGGTGTGCATCTGTGCCTGGTTAAGTTTAACTGTTAAAAATCACACAACACCAGGTTATAATCCAACAGGTTTATTTGGAAGCACCAGCTTTTGGAATAATGCTCCTTCATCAGGTGGTTGCTGTCAGTACTCCAAAAGCTAGTGCTTCCAATTAAACCTGTTGGACTATAACCTGGTGTTGTGTGATTTTTAACTTTGTCCACCCCAGACCAACACCGGCTCCTCCACACCAAGTTTAAATGTGTCAGTCCTGCATCCTCTGAGGAGGACTGCACACGGTTGCCTCCCCTCCATACCTCCTGCACAATTCTGTTGTGCCCTTCATTAAGTAACATGCCATTTCATTGTGCATAAGAACCCACCATTATGACTATGCCTGTGTTGGTTGATGTGATGGTACTTGCTCTGATCTCTCTGCTTCTAGCACTTGCTTTAGCACAGACACAGGATTCTTTCCTTCCTCCTCCATGTCAAAGCCTGCAGGAGGCCCATAAGAGATTGTGAGAATGAGCCTGTGACAGGAGCTTTGAGGCTTTCTACCTTAACTGGGTCTTCATTGTGTTATTAGACAATGTTAAGAAGGTATTTCCATTATTAGTTTTTTTATAATACTCATGTTTGTATTGCAAAATTGGTTAATTTGAAGTACTAAGTCGATATTTAAAACATTATTTAAACCTAAACCAACAGAAAGGACATAATAAGCACTTTATTTCAAATCACTTGCTGGAAATTATAGGTTTTAAGTGAAATAAATATCCAAGGTTGACAGACTGGGGAACTGCTTGCACTTGATGGAAGACTGGTGTCTGAGTTTATGCCTGTCAAGAGTTTGGCATTTTGATATTGTTTGGAGGTCAACTGGGAAATAGCAAAATAGCCAACTCCACCTTTGCCCCCTTTTATGAAACCCATTTGAGGATACCATGTGTGTTTAAAAAAAAAGTTTCCTGAGAAGCTTCTGCGAGATTTTCTCTTAACATTGCCTGAACCTACTACTTTTGAGAATATCCCAGGATAATTATAGGTAATTAGTGATGCCCATCCACGTGTGTAAGGACACCAGTCTGTGAGAATTAATAACCATTTGGTCAGTATTTATTTTTCAAAGTTAACCTCTGCAGGGGCAAGTTTCATTATTTTTCCATTAACTGGTCCCTGTGTGAATGCATTTGAGTTGGCTTATTTAAAACATTAAATATTCTACATTTTGTTATTTCAAACTGTGTGTTAATCAGCTTTGTGTCATCAAACACATATTGCTTTTATAATATATCAATAATTTTGTTGTTGATTCAATGGTCGATGCATCTTTTAATTCTGAAAGTAGATAAAGTAATGGCCATATTAGACAATGGCTAAAGCTTAAGTTGTGACCAGTGGAGTAGTGAAATGAGAGATAGATAACACACTCTTGCAACATTGGTTGTAACGACAGAGATATGTGCACTGCAACCACTACATCCATGAATCACAACATCTTTACATCCTCTCTAATAGGGATTCTAATCTATCCTTCCCAATTTACTCCTGGGCATGACCCTAGAACTTTGAATGACTCCCTCCTATCTGGCATTCATGATGTGGAAATGGGGAAAACTGTCCTCTTTTTGCTGCCCATTTGTAAGCATTTTAAACCCTCTTCTCTTCTAAGGGAAAAAAAAACAGATAATGCACATTGCCATCAATGGCCTATGCTGCAATAAAGCTGTTTTGTTTTTCATTCATGGAATGTGAGCATCACTGGCTGGCCAGCATTTATTACCTGTTCCTAGTTGCCTTTGACAAGGTGGTGGTGAGCTACTTTTTTGAACCACTGCATCCACCTGATGTAGGTAGACCCACAATACCATATGCAAGGGAATTCCACGATTTTAACCGAGCCCCAGTGAAGCAACAGTGATATATTTCCAAATCAGTATGATAAGTGGTTTGGGGGAACTTGCAGGTGGTGGTGTTCTCATGTATCTGCTGCCCTTGTCCTTCTAGATGGAAGTGGTTGTGGGTTCGGAAAGTACTGTCAAAGGATCTTTGGTAAATTTCTACAGTGTATCTTGTATATAGTGCACACTGTTGCTCCACCATTGGTGGTGGAGGGTATGGATACTTGTGAGTGTGCTGCCAATCAAATAGGCTGCTTTTTCTTGGGTGGTGTAAAGCTTCATTAATCAGTGTTGGTTAGTGCTCACTATCTATGGCACTGAGCCTTGTAGAAGGGTCAGTAAGTAACTTGGCATGTATTCCTAAGCTCAGGAGAAGATCGAATCCTTGGGGGTCCTCATTTGCTGTGCCTGATGGAGGTCAGGTCTTCATTCAGGTCCACCATCAACATTCCCTGCTCCAAAGAAAATAACCTGAGCTTATTGAGGCTCTCTTCATAGCTGCAATGCTCCATCCTAGACAACATCATGGCCAAAACCCTGTGCACCCCATATTGGCCAGTTAGCTTAGCATTGGACACTGGGAACATATTACAGTCTACCATAAAGATGTAATTGCAGGGCATTTAGAAAAATATAACATAATCAAGCATAGTCAGCACAGCTTCAAGAAGGAGAAATCATTCCTGACAATTTTTAAAGAATTGTTTCAGAAGGTAACAAGCAGGAGGAATAGGTAAATGCAATATATTTGGATTTCCAAAAGGTATGTGATAAGGTATTGCATTTAAGCCTACCTAATAAGATGAGGCCATAATGTTGGGAGTAGTATATTAGCAAGGGTAGAGCATGGCCAATGAATAAATACAGCATTTGGATATGAGGGGCATTTTCAGAAGGGCAACGTGTAATTCGTAGACTGCCACAGCAATCAGTGCAGGGGCCACAATTATTTGCAATATATATTAATGAGGATACATCATTTGAAAGTACTTTTGCCAAGCTTGCAGATGGCACAAAAATAGGAGCAAAAACAAGTGGTGATGATGAAACATAGAGTCTGCAAAGGCATATAAACAGGCTTAGCAAGTGGACAAAATCTTGGCAGATGGAATAGAATGTGGGAAAATGTGAAGTTATGTTCTTTGGTATGAAGATCAGAGAATCTTAATGTGTTTTAAATGGAGAAAGACTGCAGAAAGCTGCAACACAGAAGGATTTGGGGATCTTCATACATAAATCTCACTAGCATATGAGTTCAGTAGGTAATAGGGAAGATAAATGGAATGATGGACATTATTTCAAAGGGAATGGTACATAGAAATGGAGAGATCTTGCTACAAAAGTACAAGGTGATGTGAGACGCAACAGCATTACTATCAACAGTTTGGTCCTCATAGCTGTTAATTTTAAATCTGAGGTTTTGTTTTGTTATGCAAAGGTGTTTGGCCACAGATCAGCCATGATCTCATCCAATGGAAGAATAAGCTCAAGGGGCTGAATGACCTACTCCTGTTCCTGTGTTTCCATATAGGTGAGATAGAATCATGGAGTCGTGGAGATATAAAGCATGGAAACAGACTCTTTGGTCCAACTCATCCATGCCGACCAGATGTCCTAACCCAATCTAATCCCACCTGCCAGCACCTGCCCCATATCCCTTCCTATTCTTATACCCAGCCAGATGCCTTTTAAGTGTTGTAATTGTACTAGCTTCCACCACATCCTCTGGCAGCTCATTCCACACACGTACCATCCTCTGCGTGAAAAAGTTGCCCCTTACATCTCTTTTATATCTTTGCCCTCTCACCCTAAACCTATGCCCTCCAGTTCTGGACTCCCCCACCTCAGGGAAAAGATCTTGTCTAGTTATCCTATCCATGCCCCTCAAACCTATATGAGGTCACTGCTCAGCCTCCGATGCTCCAGGGAAAACAGCCCCAGCCTATTCAACCTCTCCCCATAGCTCAAATCCTCCAATCCTGGCAACATCCTTGTAAATCTTTTCTGAACACTCTCAAATTTCACAACATCCTTCCGATAGGAAGAAGACCAGAATTGCATGCAATTTTCCAAAAGTGGCCTAACCAATGTCCTGTACAGCCGCAACATGACCTCTCAACTCCTGTACTCAAGACTCTGACCAATAAAAGAAGGTATATCAAACGGCTTCTTCACTATCCTATCTACCTGCGACTCCACTTTCAAGGAGCTATGAACCTACACTCCAAGGTCTCTTTGTTCAGCAACACTCCCTAGGACCTTACCATTAAATGTATAAGTCCCAAATTGCAGCACCTCGCATTTCTCTAAATTAAACTCCATCTGCCACCCCTCAGCCCATTGACTTATCTGACCTGTTGTAATCCAAGGTAACCTTCTTCACTGTCTATTTCACCTCCAATTTTGGTGTCATCTGCAAACTCACTAACTATACCTCTTAAACTCACATTCAAATCATTTATATAAATGAAGAAAAGTAGTGGACCCAGCACCGATCCTTGTGGCACCCCACTGGTCACAGGTCTCCAATCTGAAAAACAACCCTCCACCACCACCCTCTGTCTTCTACCTTTGAGCCAGTTTTGTAGTCAATAAGCATTGGAAGCAATCCAAAGAAGGTTCATCAGTTTGATCCCAGGTATGGAGGGATTTTCTTTTGAGAAGAGGTTGAGTAGGTTGGGCCTCTATTCACTGGAGTTTAAAAGAACATAATTGAAATGTACAAAGTTCTCAGAGGAATTGACAGGGTAAATGCTTCCTCTTTGAGGAATGTCTAGGATTGGAGTGCATAATCCCAGGGCAAGTGGTGACCCATTTAAGACTGAGATGAGAAGGAATTTCTTCTCTCAGATGTCAGTGAATCTGTCAAATATTTACCACAAATGGCTGTAAAGAATGGATTGTGACATGGAAATGGTTCTAACATTGATGACTTGGCCATTGAAGGTAAATCAAGTTCACCCCTTGGCAAATGAACCTGCTCCAACAGACATGCAGCAGGTCTCAAGTAAGGTATAAAATGATTCTGCATCATGATTGAAGCATATTAATGCATTGGGCCAGTTCAGCATGTTTATGATTTAGAGGGGAGGTTCTTGTCTCTGCTTTGAAAACTCCCAGTGACTGCAGAAGAATTATGCATTCCTGACAGTTGACAGCACTGAAATACAGTATAAGCCCCTGTAGTTGTTCTGGTGAATGATACTTACTTGGATCCTTATCTGGCGATACCTTTAATATATCTCACCAAAATATATTAGTGCATTAGGAAGTGCAAATTACCGATAGATTACTCAAGGGTCTGTGTCAGAATACAGTCCAGACTGTTGTGACAAATACTTACTTTCTGTGATTGCTCTTAAACATTAGGTTGGACATAACAAAAACATAATCATCGACAGGCAAGAGTGAGATATTTTGTTTTGAAAAGCAGTTCTCTCTGAGGGTTATCATTGCATTTTATGCCGAATTGGGCCCTTTATTTTCCCTTTTAACTGACAAGCACTATATATATGCAAATATGAAATTTAAGACCAACTTCAATAGAAAATTCTTATATAATACATCAAACATCTGACATTGAAAATGATCTTTCATGGAGAGCATGGGAAAGGAAAAGCAGGAGCAATAATGGATTCACAGAAGATTTCAAAATTTTCATTGTTTAAAATAATCTTTCAGGTTTCACTTTTACAGTTTCACTTCTACTGGAGAGGTGATGTGTTAGTGATATTGTTGCTGGACTAGCAATCTAAAGACCTCAGCAACATTCTGAGAGCCCAGGTCCAATCCCACCACGCAGGTGGTGGAATTTGAATTCAATTAAAACCTGGAATTAAATCTCTAATGATGACCATGTAGCCATGTCAAGTGTCAGAAAAAGCCATCTGGTTCACTAATGCCCTTTGAGGGAAGGAAACTTCTGTCCTTACTTGTTCTGGCCTACGTGTGATTCCAGACCCTCAGCAATGTTGTTAATTCTCACTGCCCTCTAAAATGGCCTATCATGCCTCTCAATTATAACAACCACGAGCAAGTCTCAAAGTACAAATGAAACCGAATAGGTCACTTGGCATCAATTAAGGCACCAGAAACAACAATGGTAAAAGTAACAGCTCTGCCAAGCCTATGAAGAGCTCCTTGTTAATATGTGAAGCTAGTGCAAAGAGAGAGAGAGCTATTCCCTAGACAGTTGGTGGTATAATGGATAGTGAAGAAGGTTACAACAAGATTACAAAGAGATCTTGATCAATTGGGTCAATGGGCTGAGGAGTGGTAAATGGAGTTTAATTGGATAAATGCGAGGACAGACAAGGACAGGACTTATACAATTAATGTTAGGGCCTTGGGTAATGTTGTAGAACAGAAATAATTGTTTGAAATTTAGGTCACAGATAGACAGGGTGGTTAAGAATGCATCTAGCACACTCGTCTTCATTGTTCAGACCGTTGAGTATGGGTGTTGGGATGTCATGTTGAGGGACATGACTTTGATGAGGCATTTTCTGGAGTACTGTGTATTGTACTGGTCACCTTGTTATAGGAAGGATATTATTAAATTGGAGAGGGTTCAGAAAATATTTACTTATATGTTGACGGAAATGGAGAGTGAGTTATAAAAAAAGTTGGATAGGCTAGGACTTTTTTCATTGGAGCGTAGCAGGTTGAGGGGGAAATACAGAGGTTTTTAAAATCATGAGAGGCACAGATAAGTAAAGAGCAAGGGTCTTTTCCCTCAGGCGTGGGATTTCAAAATTAGGGTCCATATTTTTAAGGTGAGAGGAGAAAGTTTTAAAAAGGACATGAGGGGCAACTTTTTTTACACAGTGGTTCATGTGTGGAAAAAACTGTCAGAGGAAGTGATGAATGCAGGTACAGTTACAACATTTAAAAGACCTGGGGAATATTGTTGAACAAAGAGATCAAGGAATGCAGTTGCATAGGTCCTTGAAAGCGAAGTTGCAGGTAGAGAAAGTGTTTGGCATGTTTGGTCATAACATTGAGTATAGGTGTTGAGATGTCATGATGTGGCTGTACTAGGCATTTGTGAGGCTACTTTTGAAATATTGAATACAAATCTGGTCACCATTCTATAGGAAGGATGCTGTTAAACTTGAAAGGGTTCAGAAAAGATTTACAAGGATCTTGCTGGGACTGGTGGGTTTGAGCTGTAGAGACAGACTGAATAGTCTGTGGAGTTTCCTCTGAAGCATCAGAGATTGAGGGACCCCTATAGAGGTTTATAAAATCATGAGGGGCACGGATAAGGTGAATAGACAAGGTCTTTTTCCCTGAGTTGGGGAATTCAAAACTGTAGGACATATGTTTAAGGTGAGAGGGGATAAATTTAAAAAGAACTTGACAGGTAACTTTTTTCACGCAAAGTGTGTGTCTGGAATGAGCTGCCAGAGGAAATAGTAAAGGCAGATACAATTATAACATTTAAAAGGCATCTGGGTGGTATAGGAATAGGAAGGTTTAGAGAGATGCAGGCCAACTGCTGGCAAATGAGACAACATCAGGTTGGGATGTCTAGTCAGTATGGATGAGTTGGACTCAAGGGTCTGTTTCCATGCTTTTGACTCTATGACATTTGGATAAGTACAAGAATAGGCAAAGTTTTGACGGATATGAGCCAAACGCAGTCAGGTGGGGTTGGTGTAGCTTGTAAACATGGTTGGCATGACCAGTTGGACCAAAGGATTTGTTTCCATGCTGTTTGTCTCTCTGACTCGTCAAGCAACAGCCTGACATAGTAGAGTCATATTCATGGAATCATACCTTACACATAACATACCAAAAACATCACCATCATCTTGGTCAGGTAGGATAGACCTGGAAAAGGTGGCAGTACAGTAGTATACAGTCAGGAGGGAACTGCCTTAGGTGTCCTCAACATTTGACTCCAAAACCCATGAAATCTCATGGCATCAGATCAAACATCGACAAGGAAACCTCCTGCTGATTACCATATACTGTCCTCTCTTGGCTCAGGAATCAGTACCATGTTTCACAACACTTGGAGGAAACACTGATGGTGGCCAGAGAGCTGAATGCACTCTGGATGGGAAATGTCAATGTCTATCACCAAGACCGGCATGGCAGCACCAGCTGATTGAGCTGGTTGAGTCCTAAGGGAGTAGCTGCGAGACTGGGTGAGGAAACAACAAGAGGGAAAACATACTTGATCTCATCCTAAAGAGTCTGCTCGCCACAGATGGATCAGTTCATGACAGTATTGGTTAGAGTGTTCACCATACAGTCCTTGTGGAGATGAAGACTAGTCTTCACATTGAGAATATGCTCCATCATATATTGTAGTGCTATCACTGTGTTAAAAGGGAAAGATTTTGAACAGATCTCACAACTCAATACCAAGTATCTAGGAGGTACTTAGGCCATCAGCAGCAGCCAAACTTTATTCTAATACAATCTGTGACCTCTTGGCCCAGCTTATACCCCTATTCTACCATTACCATCAAGCCAGGGGATCAACCCAAGTTCAATGAAGAGTACAGGAGGACACGTCAGGAGCAGCACCTCGCATAGCTAAAAGTGAGGCATCTTTCTGACACTTTAACCTAGTGAAGCTATAGCATAGGGCTAATTGTGCGCCAAGTATTTGGGGGAGGTGATGGCCTAATGGTATCATTACTGGACTGTTTATCCAGGTAATGTTCTGGGGACCTGGATTCAAATCCTGCTGTGGCAGATGGTAGAATTTGAGTTCAATAAAAATCTGGGATTAAGAGTCTAATGATAACTAGAAATCCATTATCAACTGTCAGGCAAAACCCATCTGGCTCACTAATGTCCTTACCTGGTCTTGCCTGCATGTAACTCCAAACCCACAGCAATACAGCTGACTCTTCACTGCCCTCTGGGCAATTAGGGATGGACAATAAATGCCCAGCTATACCAATGATACCCTCATCTTGTGAATGAATAAAAAAAATGCAAAAGCAGTTAAGCAATTGGACAGAACTAAGCAATTCCACAACCAATGTATCAGATCTAAGCTCTGCAGCCCTGCCACATCTCGTTGTGAATGTTGATGGAAAATTAAACAACTCATTGAACAAGAAGGCTGAACAACATTCACATTTTCAATAATGGTGGAGTCCATCACATTAGTGTAAAGTTAAAGCTGAAGGAATTGCAACAATCTTCAGTCCAAAGTGCTGAGTGGATAATTCTAGAAATCCCCAGCATCATAAATGCCAGTCTTCAACCAATTTGATTCACTTCATGTGATATCAAGAAATAGTTGGAGGCACTGAATGCTGCAAAGGCTATGATCCTAACAATATTCCGGCAATTGTACTGAAACCTGGTTCTCCAGAAATTGTTGAGCCCCTAAAAACTCTTCCAGTGCAGCCACAACACTGCCATCTACCCAATAACACGAAAAAGTGCCCAGGTATGCCCTGAACACAAAAAGCAGGACAAATCCAACTTGGCCAATGACCATCCAATCAGTCTACTCTCAATCATCAGAAAAGTGATTTGAAGGTGTTATCAACAGTACAATCAAGCAAAACTTGCTGATACATAACCTGTTTACTGATGCTCGGTTTGAGTTCCATCAGGGCCTCTCTTTTTTTTTATTTCAAAAATATACTTTATTCATAAAATAATTTGATGGTCTGTACAGTTGGTCATGCCATACATACGTAAACATTTACATACAGAGATCAGAATTTATCATTTTTATATACAGGTCTGTACATTTATCAATCATATGTCCATATATTTAGCCGAGGCGTCAGCAGAGCCCAAATGAATGCGTGGGCCCCCTGTTCTTCTTAGGCAGGCAGATGTTATACGGTGGTCTTTCCCCACCACGCCAAGCTTCAGCGCGTCCCTCAACACGTAGTCCTGGACCTTGGAATGTGCCAGTCTGCAACACTCAGTCAGGGTCAACTCCTTCAGCTGGAAGATCAACAGGTTTCGGACCGCCCAGAGAGCGTCCTTCACCGAGTTGATGATCCTCCAGGCACAGTTGATGTTCGTCTCGGTGTGCGTCCTGGGGAACAGACCGTAGAGCACGGAGTCCCGCGTCACGGCGCTGCTTGGGACGAACCTCGACAAACACCACTGCATTCCTCTCCAGAATTCTTCTGCGTAGGCACATTCCAGGAGGTGTGTGACAGTCTCGTCCCCCCCCACAGCCGCTTCGAGGGCATCGTGCGGTGCGGCTGAGAGTCCAGGCGTGCATAAAGGATCTCACAGGCAGAGCCCTTCTCACCACCAGCCAAGCTATGTCTTGGTGCTGTTGGAAAGTTCTGACGATGAGGCATTCTGCCAAATGGCTTTGACAGTCTGCTCAGGGAACCACTTGATAGGATCCACCCTCTCTTTTTCCTGAAGGGTCTCAAGGACACTATGTGCTGACCACTTCCTGATGGACTTGTGGTCAAAGGTGTTTTTTTTCATAAACTTCTCCATGAAGGACAGGTGATACGGAACTGTCCAACTACTCGGAGCGTTCCGCGGCAGCGAGGCCAGGCCCATCCTTCGCAACACCGGGGACAGGTAGAACCTCAGTACGTAGTGACACTTGGTGTTTGCATACCAGGGATCCATGCACAGCTTGATGCAGCCACACACAAAGGTGACCATCAGGGTGAGGGTGGCATTGGGTGTATTTTTTCCCCATTGCCTAGATCTTTGTACAGCGAGTCCCTTTGGACCCGATCCATCTTTGACCTCCATATAAATTAGAAGATGGCCCGGGTGACTGCAGCGGCACAGGTTCTGGGAATAACAGCAATGACAGTGCCTCAAACCTGTGACCAGGTTTTTTCCCGCGATGGAGAGCGACCGTAGCTTCTGCCCAGTTTCTGCCTCACTTTGCTGATACGCTCCTCCCAAGACTTGGCACACACCCCAGCACCCCCGAACCAAATACCCAGCACCTTCAGGTGATCGGTCCTGACGGTGAAGGGGATTGAGGATTGGTCGGTCCAGTTCCCGAAGAACATGGCCTCGCTCTTGCCTTGGTTTACCTTGGCCCCCTCGAACTGGTCACATATGCACATGAGTCTGCGCACGGACAGCGGATCCAAGCAGAAGACAGCGACATCATCCATGTACAGGGAGGCCTTAACCTGCAGGCCCCCACTGCCAGGAATAGTCACCCCTCTCAGGCTCGCATCCTTCCTGATGGACTCGGCAAATGGCTCTATGCAGCACACTAAACAAGGCAGGAGAGAGAGGGCAGCCCTGCCTGACTCCAGATCTGACTGGGAAGCTATCTGGGCCTCCCAGCTCCTGATGTCTTGGCATTGACAAAAGAGCTGAATTCCAGAGGTGAGGTGTAATTGACAGTCCTTCACACCAAGGTCACATTTGACTGAGTGTGGCATCAAAAAACTCTAGCAAAACTGGAATCAAGGAACGTCTGGAGAAAACTCTACTGGTTGGAGTCGTATCTGGCATGATTGTGGTTGTTTGAGGTCAGTCATCTCAGCTCCAGTATGTCTCTGCAGAACTTCTTCAGGGTAATGATTTTCATCTGCTTTATCAATGAGATTCCCTCCATCTTAAGGTCAGAAATGGGAATCTTCACTGATGACCATGCAACGTTCAGCACTATTGATGACTCCTCAGAATCTGAAACAGTCCATGTTCAAATGCCACAGGATCTGGACAATATCTAGGCTTTGGCTGACAAGTGGCAAGTAACATTTGTACCACACAAATGTCAGTTAATGACCGTCTCCAACATGATAGAATCCAACCATCACTCCTTGACTTTCAATGATACCACAATCACTGAATCTCCCACTATCAACATTCTGAGTTACCATTGACTAGAACTGGACTAATCATATAAGTATTATGGCTACATGTGAAGGTCAGAGGCTAGAACTTTTGTGGCAAGTAATTCAAAATCATGTCTCACAAACTTGATTGAGTTTTTTGAAGAAGTAACAAAGAAGATTGAGGGCAGAACAGTAGATGTGATCTATATGGACTTCAGTAAGGCGTTCGACAAGGTTCCCCATGGGAGACTGATTAGCAAGGTTAGATCTCATGGAATACAGGGAGAACTAGCCATTTGGATACAGAACTGGCTCAAAGGTAGAAGACAGAGGGTGGTGGTGGAGGGTTGTTTTTCAGACTGGAGGCCTGTGACCAGTGGAGTGCCACAAGGATCGGTGCTGGGTCCTCTACTTTTTGTCATTTACATAAATTATTTGGATGCGAGCATAAGAGGTACAGGTAGTAAGTTTGCAGATGACACCAAAATTGGAGGTGTAGTTGACAGCGAAGAGGGTTACCTCAGATTACAACAGGATCTGGACCAGATGGGCCAATGGGCTGAGAAGTGGCAGATGGAGTTTAATTCAGATAAATGCGAGGTGCTGCATTTTGGGAAAGCAAATCTTAGCAGGATTTATACACTTAATGCTAAGAACCTAGGGAGTGTTGCTGAACAAAGAGATCTTGGAGTGCAGGTTCATAGCTCCTTGAAAGTGGAGTCGCAGGTAGATAGGATAGTGAAGCAGGCGTTTGGTATGCTTTCCTTTATTGGTCAGAGTATTGAGTCCAGGAGTTGGGAGGTCATGTTGTGGCTGTACAGGACATTGGTTAGGCCACTGTTGGAATATTGCATGCAATTCTGGTCTTCTTCCTATCGGAAGGATGTTGTGAAATTTGAAAGGGTTCAGGAAAGATTTACAAGGATGTTGCCAGGGTTGGAGGATCTGAGCTACAGGGAGAGGCTGAACAGGCTGGGGCTGTTTTCCCTGGAGTGTCGGAGGCTGAGGGGTGACCTTATAGAGGTTTACAAAATTATGAGGGGCATAGATAGGATAAATAGACAAAGTCTTTTCCCTGGGGTCGGGGAAAGCAGAACTAGAGGGCATAGGTTTAGGGTGAGAGGGGAAAGATATAAAATAGACCTAAGGGTCAACTTTTTCACGCAGAGGATGGTACATGTATGGAATGAGCTGCCAGAGGATGTGGTGGAGGCGGGTACAATTGCAACATTTAAGAGGCATTTGGATGGGTATATGAATAGGGAGGGTTTGGAGGGATATGGGCCAGGTGCTGGCAGGTGGGACTAGATTGAGTTGGGATATCTGGTCGGCATGGACGGGTTGGACTGAAGGGTCTGTTTCCATGCTATACATTCTATGACACTATGACCTCCTGACTCCCCAAAGTCGCGACTGTCTACATGCCATAAGTCAGGAACATGATGGAAATCTCCACACTTGCCTGGATGAGTGCAGCTCTAACTACATTCATGAAGCTTAACACAATCTAGGTCAAAGCAGCCTGATAATTAGCACCACATCCACCAAACATTCAATGACTCCTCCACCAATTCTCAGTAGCAGCAGTGTGCACCATGGAATCAGCTTCCTTGGCACTGAAAATTGAGAATTATGAACACGAGCCTCATTCCTCCAGCAACAATTGAAACTTAAAATATAAAATTTAAAACATTTTTCTTCCCATCTTTTTCCATCTGTTTCACTTCATTCCCTCTCTTTGAGCTGAATTTTAGGTCTGGGGTCAGATCCCAATGTTGAAAGAATTTCCAGTTCCCAACTAAGCACTATGTTGGCACTTGGCAGCCGATGAGATTATTAGCAAATTGTCCAATTAACAATATGGTGCAAGCTCCTTATGCTGAAGATCCAATTGCAAACTTTCCAGAAATGACACAATGCTAGCTACACTGTCAGAGGTGGTTACTATTGATTAGTTCACAATGGAGGCACACTCTTTCGAGAGTTTAAACCTTTTAATGTTAAAAATAGCTATACCTGCCAGACCAATGTGGAGAGGCAATCCCTCCACTGAACATACATCCATTTCAGTTGTAGCTTAATGACTGTGGCAGGTGTAAGAAGGATGTTTATTGAGGTGGATGAAGCATTAACTACTTCAGTGTGATATCGGCAGGCTGTCTGAATCTCTATGGTCAGACTTTACATTCACATGGAAGTCAGCGTATGGAGGGTGACATTAATAGGTATTTGGGCTTGTTGGAGAGCTCTTATAACATAATACTAGTTTCCCAATCTATAAGCTAAAGGCCTGGGTTCAAGTCCTATCTGTTCCAGAGGTGTGTTATAACATGACTGAACAAGCTGATTAGAATGTACCTATGGAACTTGTCTCCCTCCAGCCCCACCTTTAAATGCATCCCATTACTTTTCTTTCTGCACACAATTTTATTGAATTCATCAATCCATTGCCCTTTCTACTTAGACCTTTTGCTGTTAATTTTCCAATCTTTCTGCCCTGTTAGCTTAGATACCACACAGCCAGTTTCTCCGGAGATCAACGTGTGCTGCAAAATTCCCCAATTAAATAGGTAGGGGAAAGTCTAAGTAGCAATGAATACGGTTTGTGGTTCTGCTTGCTATGGCTGAGATCTTATAGTTCACTATTCTGTGGTACAATGGCATTTGTACACACAATCCGTCCAAGTGGCAAATGTACCTTCATTCGTTTGAGTTAAAGTGTCATCTCTGTCATGTCTCAGCTAGCAAGAAGAAAGGAAAGATTTTATTTTGTCATGCTTTGGTGCATCAGGATCTTGGTTAAACAGGAAAGGCAGATGCTTCCCTATCTTTTTTTCAGACTTTTCTTTAAACTGGTACTTATTACCAAACTTTATTTCCCTTTTATTTCTATTGAGCATCTGTTCTTGAGGAAAGGGAAGGGTGAAGACTTAATAGAGCACTTTAAAATTGTGATGATTCGGAGATGCCGGTGTTGGACTGGGGTGTACAAAGTTAAAAATCACACAACACCAGGTTATAGTCCAACAGGTTTAATTGGAAGCACACTAGCCAGGACAATCAGGACAATCACCTGATGAAGGAGCGTCGCTCCGAAAGCTAGTGTGCTTCCAATTAAACCTGTTGGACTATAACCTGGTGTTGTGTGATTTTTAAAATTGTGATAGTATTCTATAATATAGGCAAAGGAAAATGTTTTTGCTTTGGAGGGATAGAAACTATGGGTGAGAAACAAGATAATAAGTCTAAGTGGAATAGCTTGTTCCACTATTACACAGAATAGTAACATCAAATAGCATTGATCCATTCATGGGGAAGTGAGATAAATACATGAGAGAGAAAATATTACTTGATTAATATTGATAGGATTGTATGTAGTCGGAAAAAGGCCATTCATGAGGAACACAAATATCAGCATAGACCTTTGGTGCTAAGTGGTCTGTCTCTGTGACATAAGCATAAATAACTTTTAATTTATTTCTCTGGACTGTTGTTTTAGGTGGTGGGTTCAGACTAGCCTCAATCTAATTGAATGGAGAAAATACTTGAGGGACTAAATGGCCTATTCCTGTTCTAATATAGGCTATTCAACTATTGGATCATTTTAGTTGACAAAACTTGACCACCCCAGCCATAAGCATCCACATACACAAACTTTCAACAGTGATTGTGACTAATAGTAATGAGCAGATAACCTGGCCATTTTTTTCCTCTCTTTTTTCCTATGCTTCCTCGACTTTTACCACACATCTGACTTTTGTAGTTTTTATAGGTTTGTGATACATATCTCATTATATTCCCTGATTGGGACACTGGGAGATTCACTACTGATTTTGGCATATTGTAACTAATGTCAGTATCAAAAGCATTAAAATATCACAATCGTTTAAATGCCATCACAAGGACATAACTACCAAAACAATCTTTACTTCTCTTCTGCTTTGTAAATCTCAATGTGCAGCTATGTGTTCAAGGCACTTTCGTTTGTATTGAGCATTTTGCTTTGCTTTGAAAATTTTGCTCTCATGTATAAATTGGTACTTCTCTACCACATCGCTTCAATCAGGGACAAAACAGAACTGATTTAGTATGTTGGACAATTACAGAAAATCTCCATGGTGTATGATCTGTATTCTTATAAAGTTCCTGGCCCTACATTTAAAACCTATTATTGACATCATGCCTCATTCTTCAGGCCTGAAGAGGTACCATTTTGCTGTGTGAAAATTTTAACCTTTGCAATGGTACAGCATTAGATTAGGTGTCTGTGTTGTTGGTAGGAACAAAAGCACCATTTACCATTGACCAGTCTTACCTGAAGAGCATGATTTGTTTTGTCAAAGAGGCAGCAGATCATCCCTCAGGCATGTTGGGGTTACTGTATTCAAAGGAGAATAAAATTACCTGTGGTGTGCACAGCAACCACATAATGATTGAATGTTTAGGTGGGGTTCATTAAGCATGGGGTCAGGAGGATGGGCAGACGCATTTTTGACAAGGAATCATTAACTCTTTTGTCTATGAAGAAAATGTAATTTTGAAAGGCCAAATACATCCTGACGATTCTAGAGCAGAACAGCAACAGTAGTCAGAACATGATACATGCCAGCATTATGTTCTGTCAGTCAAATATCTATACTTCTACCAACTAAATTTCATACAACAACATCTCCCGAATTTATGATTTCTACCACCAAAAGATCAGATTCTGCAGGCACATCAGAATTCTATAATCTTGAAGTTCCCCTCCATGTTATACACTATCCTATCTTAAAGCCTTGATCATATATTGTTGCTCCTTCATTTTCAAAGAGTTAAAAAAAAACTGGAACTCAGCAACTTGAAATCTCAGTTCAAGGAAGTGCCTCATAATCACAAAGTTAACTAGAGATTGGAAATATATGTTGTTCTTTTTAGTGTTGACCCATGAAGAAGGAAAAAAATGCAAACTACAACTTGTATTCTAAGCTCACATGAAGAAAAAGTTGAAGAGCAGAAAAGGTTCTACAACAATGTAAACTGAGCAAGAGTCTATGAGGTACATGCCTAGATTGTCCTTGCAAGTATCAGTCTGGTAAAGTACAGGCTTAATTTGATCATGGTATATTATAATATAATTCATTTTACTGTGATTGCTGTATATCAAAATTGCGCAGGCCTATTTTCCTTTCTGTTACTCAGAGTCAGTGGAGCTCAGTGAAAATATAATGGCATGCAAGACTGAGAAAAAAATATATATATCATCAGTTTTTGAATGCATTTGCATTGTATGAAGCTAGAGATAATGATACGATGTGAGTTTCTCACTGCAGAATTCCAGCCTTTGGTCTTGTTTTGTTGCTACTGTAGTTAAATACTGGTTCCATTATATTTCTAGTGAATGATAACCTCCAGAATGTTGATGATAAAAGCATAGTGGTGGTAAAGAATGCTGAAATAAGAATAAAACTGTGCTGGAGAAACTCAACACATCATGCAGCATCTGAAATATCATCAACCTGAATGCGAACTCTGTTTCTCTCCACACAAGTGGTCTGACCTGACGAGTTCATCCAGGTTTGAACAAATATTAACAATGGTCTACATGTCCGGAATTAGCTTAAACAGCTGAGGTGGCTGATAGAGACAAGATCAGAGGCATATAAATGCAGGGCAAAAACAAAGAGGATGACTTTGGTTTTACGAGTGCAGAGCTGTAGGACATATCAACTTATCTAAAGGAGTTGCAATGACAGTAGCAAAATAATGGTAAGACAGCTGAAGGGTTTGCCATTGAGAGTGGGGAATTATACAGTAGAAGACACCAGAAGCAAAGGACACAGGAGGAATCGAAAGACCAGTTAAGATGTGAAAGGTACAGTGAGGCAAGATTGAGGAGCGATTTGTAAATGAAGTCAAGGTGTTTAAACGCTCTTCCTTTTTTTTAATCCAGTTCTATTTGTTCTCCATTAGCCAAGTGCCAAACAGTCCTGCATGGCTTGCACTGGATTAGCCTTTGGCTGTCATGTATCACAACATTTCTGTAACTACCAATCATCTCCACCATACTCTCATTTACCTTCAATGCCCTCATCCCCAATGACTAGATTTCAAAACTACTTAATTGGCTGCAAAGCACTTTGAGATGTCTGATGGTCATGAAAAGCAGCTGTTTCTTTTTTCTTATCCCTATTAAAAGTTCTCTTTCTACCTGACCATTCCACTCGTATAACAATGATCTCTATGACCTTAAACCTGAGGGATACAAAGCAAATAGCTAGTTTAACAACTGGTGCAGTTGGGAAAATGAGTGAGTCAACAGTCCAAGCAAGCAGGAACAAAAGCAGAGAATGAGGTAGGACTGATAAATTAAATTGTACTTATTTACAGATAAGTCAGATGAACTCAGGACATGGCTGGCAACATGGGACTGAGATATCATGATGATCAGAGAGACATGGCTCAAGGATGGACAGGACTGGCAGCTTAATGTTCCAGGGTATAGATGTGATAAGAAGGATAGGTTGGGGGTGAGGTGCAAGAGAGGAGGGGGAGTGGCATTTTTGATTAGGGATAACATTATGCTGCATTTAGGGAAGGTATTCGTGCGAATATGTCCAGGAAAGTTATTTGGGTGGAACTGAGAAATAAGAAAGGGATGATCACCTCATTGGGATTATATATAAACTCCACCCCCAACAGTCAGCGGGACATTGAGCAACAAATTTGTAAGGAGATCTCAGTTATCTCTAAGAAGTATAGGGTGATAATGGTAAGGGATTTTACCTTTCCAAACATAGACTGCCATTATGTTAAGGGCTTGAATAGAGGGGAATTTGTTAAGTGTGTACAAGAACATTTTCTGATTCAGTATGTGGATGTACCTACTAGAGAAGGAGCAAAACTTGACCTACTCTTAGGAAATAAGGCAGGGCAGATGACTGTGGTGTCAGTGGGAGAGTGCTTTGGGGCCAGTTATCATAATTCTATTAGTTTTAAAATATTGATGGAAAAGGATAGACCAGATCTAAAAGTTAAAGTTCAAAAAGGCAGGAAGGCCAATTTTGATGGCATTAGACAAGAACTTTCAAAAGTTGATTGGGAGAGGCGGGTGGATATTTGCAGGTAGAAGGATAGCTGGAAAATATCAAGTCATCAAAAATGAATTTATGACAGTCCAGAAATAGTATATTCTTGCTGGGTGAAGTCAAAGAGTGGTAAGTGTAGGGAATGCTGGATGACGAGAGAAATTGAGGATTTAGTCAAGAAAAAGAAGGAAACATATGTCAGGTATAAACAACAGAGATTGAGTGAATCCCCACAACAGTATAAAGGCAATAGAAGTATACTTAAGAGGGAAGTCAAGAGGGCTAAAAGGGGACAAGAGATAGCTTTGACAAACAGGGTTAAGGAGAATCTAAAGTGATCCTGTAAGTACATTAAGGACAAAAGAGTAGCTAGGGAGAGAATAGAGTCCTTTAAAGATCAGCAAGGCTATGTGTGCTTGGAATTGCAGAGGATGGGGGAGATACTAAACAAGTATTTTGCATCAGTGTTTACTGTGGAGAAGGATGTGGAAGTGAGAGAATCTGGGGAAATAAATAGCAACATCTTGAAACATGTCTGTATTACAGAGCATTAGATGCTGGATGTCTTAAAATGCATAAAGTGGATAAATCCCTAGGATCAGATCAGGTGTACCCTACACCTTTGTGGGAAGCTAGGGAAGTGATTGCTGGGCCCTTTGCTGAGGTATTTGTATCATCGATAGCCACATGTGAGGTGCCAGAAGACAGGAGGTTGGTTAATGTGGTGCCACTATTTAAGAAAGGCAATAAGGAAAATCCAGGGAACTATAGATCAGTGTGTCTGACATCAGTGGTGGGCAAGTTCATGGATGAGATCCTGAGGGACAGGTTTTGCATGTATTTGGAAAGGACTGATTAGAGATAGTCAACATGGCTTTGTGCTTGGGAAATTACGATTGAAATTTTTGAAAAAGTAACAAAGAGGATTGATTAAGGCAGCACGGTAGACATAATCTATATGGACTTCAGTAAGGCATTCGACAAGGTTCCTAATGGGAGATTGGTTAACAAGGTTAGATCACATGGAATACAGGGAGAACTATCAATTTGCATATAGAACCGGCTCAAAGGTAGGAGACAGCGGGTGGTGGTGGAAGGTTGCTTTTCAAACTGGAGTCCTGTGACCAGCAGTATGCCACAAGGATCAGTGCTGGGTTCACAGCTTTTTGTCATTTATGTAAATTATTTGGATGTGAACATAGGAGGTATATTTAGTAAGTTTGCAGATGACACCAAAATTGATTGTGTAGAGGACAGTGAAGAAGATTACCTCAGAGTACAATGGGATCTTGATCAGATGGGCAATGGATCGAGAAGTGGCAGATGGAGTTTAATTTAGATAAATGTGAGGTGCTGCACTTTGGAAAGGCAAATCAGGGTAGGACTGATTACTTCATGTTAAGGTTGTGGGGAGTGTTGCTGAACAAAGAGACCTTGGAGTGCAGGTTCAAGGTTTCTTAAAAGTGGAGTTGCATGTAAACAGGATATTGAAGAAGGCATTTAATATACTTTTCTTTATTGGTCAGTGCATTGAGTATAGGCGTTGGGAGGTCATGTTATGGCTGTGCAGGACATTAGTTAGGCAACTTTTGGGGTACTGCATGAAATCCTGGTCTCCTGGCTACAGGATGTCGAGAAACTTGAAATGGTTCAGAAAAGATTTCCAAGTTTGTTGCCAGGGTTGATGGGCTTGAGCTAAAGGGAGAGGCTGAAACAACTGGGGTTATTTTCCCTGGAGTGTCGGAGGTTAAGGGATGACCTTATAGAGGTTTATAAAATCACAAGTGACATGGATAGGGTTAATAGCCAAGGTTTTTCCCTGGGGTGGGGGAATCCAAAGCTAGAGGGCATAGGTTTAAGGTGAGAGGGGAAAGATTTAAACAGGACCTAAGGGGTAACTTTGTCACATCTTTTTGAACTTGTCTTCTTTGCCTCCTCCACCCTCACCTCAACAAGTGTTAGAAGTTCATCGATTCCTTTGACACCATGATTAAGACATTTGATTAGCTGCCTCTGGCAGTTTCCTCCCACTCTCTAGCCAGATGAACCAGGCTTCCTCTAAGTTGAAACTTTATTGCTGGAACAGCACAGCAGGTCAGGCAGCATCCAGGGAACAGGAGATTCGACGTTTCGGGCACAGGCCCTTCCTCTAAGCCTTCCCATGCCACAGTCCTAAACGGTATCTCTCTCTCTCTCTAGTTCCTTTTTCTAATTCACCTCCAATGAACTTATCTTGCGTGAGACCCATTTTATACTCTCTACTATCAGCAGCCGTGCCTCTAGACATTAGAATACTGACCTCTCCAATTCCCTTTCTAATTCTCTTCATCTCTACCCTACTTTCCACCTTTAAAACCTATCTTTATGACCAAGGTTTTCAGGACATTTCTGATATTTATGTGACTCCATGCTATGATTTGTTTCATACTAACCCTGGGAGGCACCTGGAAACACAATAAGGCTACTGATGCCAGTTTCTTTCCTCCCAAAAAGGGAAAATAAGTTACAATTACATCACACCGTGTATACTTCAATCAGCTGATCAGGATGTGCCATTAACAGTGGTGTCTCTGCAGTTAGTCCTGTTATCCTGTCACAAGGTGTAATAAGTGGGGAACATAAGATACAAACATTTATTGATTCCTGTAGCCCTGCATTCTAGGAGGGGCAGTAATAAACACCAAAATTAGACATGTAGTGGACAACGAAGAAGGTTACCTCAGAATAAAACATGATCTTGATCAGGTGGGCCAATGGGCCGAGAAGTGGCAAATGGAGTTTAATTTAGATAAATGTGAGGTGCTGTATTTTGGAAAGGCAAATCAGGACAGGACTTATACACTTAATGGTAAGGTCTTGTGGAATGTTGCTGATCAAAGAACTTGGAGTGCAGGTTCATAGTTCCTTGAAAGTGTAATCTCAGGTAGATAGAGTAGGGAAGAAGGTGGTTAGTATGCTTTCCTTTATTGGTTAGTACATTGAGTATAGGAGTTGGGAGGTCATATTATGGCTGTACAGGACATTGCTTAGGTCACTTTTGGAAATATTGTGTGCAATGCTGGTCTCCCTCCTATAGGAAGGATGTTGTGAAATTTAAAAGGGTTCAGAAAAGATTTACAAGTGAGTTGTCAGGTTTGGAGGGTTTGAGCTATAGGGAGAGGCTGAATAGGCTGCAGCTGTTTTCCCTGGAGCATCGGAGGTTGATGGGTGACCTTTTAGAGGTATACAAAGTCATGAGGGATATGGATAGGGTAAATAGACAAGATCTTTTCCTGGAGTGGGTGTGTCCAGAACCAAAGGGCATAGATTTAAGGTGAGAGGAGAAAGATATAAAAGGGGACCTATTGAGCATGTTTTTTACGCAAAGGGTCATGTGTGTATGGAATGAGCTGCCAGAGAAAGTGGTGGAGGCTGGTACAAGTAAAACATTTAAAAGGCATCTAGATGGGTAAATGAATAGAAAGGGTTTAAGAGGGATATGGGCCAGGTGCTGACAAATAGGACTACATTAATTTAGGATATCTGGTCAGCATGAACAACTTCGATCGGAGAGTCTGTTTCTGTGCTGTACATCTCTATAACTCTGATAGAATCTTATTTTAATTATATCTGTCCTTTCGTTCCCATTTATTTTTCTATTTGTTAGATTCAAATGTTGAGTGTTAATAAATGGAGAGGCATGGGAATGCAACAAACTGCCAGAATCTTCTTGTACGGTGACAAAGCATGTAAATCTGGTAGCAAAGTGCTGTTCTCACTTTCGAGGTCTTCCAGACATTGATTAAGGAATGTGAGTTTTCACATTGTACTGCAAACTAATTAACATCTGTTAAAGCTTCAACCAACTCTTTATTGGGACTCACTCATTTATTGAAGTCACTGAAATGGGTCAATGTTAGTAGGAGGAGCTTCAACTTGCAAACTTCATTCATCAGAATCCCACTTTGGCATGACAGTTGTGAAGGTAGGACACACTGGAAGGCTAGTCATCACAATCAAAAGCGCTCCATAAGTGTGAGGAAGGCATCATCTCCGGGAAACATCATTCTGGTTGAAAATGTTTTCCAAATTAAAGACTCTATCATCAACTGTTAGTTGTAAATATAAGGTAGAGTCACCATAATCCCAAGGACCATAAGACTGCTCTCATTAGTGAGAGCTGACTGGTGGTCACCCACCTCAATGAACATTTGAGAAGAAGTGACCTTCATGGCAACCTCAGTTAGAACAGGAATTGAACCTGCATTGTTGGCGTCATTCTGCATTGCAAATCAACCGTCTAGCCAACTGAGCTCACTGACGCCCACTGTTACTAGCACCTAAATAATTATTTTGCAGCTTTCTAAACTTTATACCTGTTACTAGTACTGAGATATAAAGTTTAGAAAGCTTCAAAATAATAAATTTGATGTAGCACCTTTTATCATTCTATTTAGTAAATATTAAAAATGTTTTTAAAGCAACAAATTCATAATGAGACATTGCTTGGTGGTGTTATTAACCTGAAAGAACAAGAACGTAAATAAACACAAATGAAATAAACCCATTAAGAGAGCTTCAGTGATCTTGCCATTATGTCAATTCTCTATTAACTTGAAATGAGTAACTGTTTCAAGTTATTTCTACCATTCTTTTGCCAAGGTTTTTGCCTACTTCTGGCTGAGGAAAAGTTGTTTGATTACTCTCCAATACCCTGCCCTAAAAGCTATTTTTTTTCCATTTTAAAAACTTGACTATGAATTTTGTCAAGTAGTTTTATAATTTATGTTCTGCAAAGGAGATGAAGGTGGATGAATCATGGTCTCACAAATTAATGTTTGTGGGCAGAATTTCTGGAGCATTTCCCCTTAATGACATCCCCTTTGAAACACTCCTTCTTCAAGGATACAAGGAATAGAGGGGAATTCAACAAACATGAGTTGATTACAAATGGCACCAGAGCTGCAGACATTATCTGTCAGGCAGTGTTCCTCCAAGGACAATATCATATTGATAAAGTGAAGACCCCAGACTAATCAGAAAGGAGCTTTCAGACTCATCATTTGTAATGGGGTTGGGGACCTAGTAACATTAGTCTGTGAGTTAAAGGGACACAACATTTGGAAAAACTGAAGTGAGAAAAACAAGGGGCATTTATAGATCACATTTCACAACCTCAGGGTGTTCCAAAGTACCTTACATCCATCTAAAAGCTTTTGAAACTTGGTCACTGTTATAATGTAGGAATAATACTGAGAGACAGAGAAACTACTCACACTCACTCCTGAATACCTTTCAATAAATCACTTACAACATGGAATCACATAGTACTGAATCCTGTTTCATCCAATATTCACGGCTATGAACTTCTCTGTAGGGTCATTGGAGAGTGATTAGGAACAAGAACAAAGTTAATTAATTCAAAGTTCTGGGATAATTGCATCAGCTCCAGCTTGCATACTTATTTAGCAAAGCTAATAAAAATATTGTGTGGGGATATTTATTCTGTGGGGAATGAAATAAAGAAGTAGGAAGTTATACCTCAGTTACACAGCCATTGGTGAGACCACACCCACAGCATTTCATACAGTACGGTTCTCAAGGTAGGATGTAAATGTGGTGAAAAGAGTTCAGAGAAGATTTAGTAGAATAATACCTTTAAAGGGCAGATTATTTTATGAGGAAAGGTTGGATAGATTAGGCTTGTGGGGTTTAGAAAAGTGAGAGGTAACTTGATTAAAATATGCAAAATTCTCCAGTTTTAACAGGATGCAGTTGAAATTAGGCTTCCTCTTTTGGGAGAGTTGAAAACTAAAAGGCAACCCATTTCAGACAGAGTTTTTCTCCCCCCACAGATGGTGATACGTTTTATGAAAGTCTCTTTCTGAATGGTGGAAGCAGTGTTCTTGAATATTTTGAAAAACAGAGTTGGATTGATTCTTGATTAGCAAGGGGATGAAAGATTTTTGAGGTAGGCAATAATGTGGAGTTGAAGTTGCAATTGGATCAGGCATGATCTACTTGATGATAGGCAGAATATACTGAAGAGGCTGAATGGCCTGTTCTACTCCAAATTCATATTACTTACTAATTCACAAGCTTGAGGGTGCCTTTCCCCAGCCACTTAAACAAACTGCTCATGAAACTGAAATCACGGCACTGCAAAAAAATGTGAAATGATATTCAGTTCCCACTTCTGGTAGGGAAATAAAAAAAGTCTATGATACTTAACTGCACATCAGGTTCAGACATTGCACCTCATTGAGCAATAGCTTGGCAACATTCACCATTTAGAGTTAGGCACTAAAATAGATTCTCAGGAAGACAAAATAAGGAAGTCTGGGGAGAAACATTTAATAGTTCATCACTGGAGACAATACTTTGGGACAAAATTGATTGGCTATTAAAATGTATGGACTGGTGAATTAAACTCAGGATCGATTTGATAAAGGAAAACTTGGCTAAGTTGATTGAGTTACTTAGTAATGTTGATAAAGGTAGTGTAGTTGATATTGTGTAAATAGACTTTCATGTATCACTTAGCAAATTTAAAATAATTGGGATTAAGGACACTGACAGTATGAATATGAAAGTGGTAAGAGACAAAAAGCAGAGAATATTAATGAATTGTTGCTTTCAGACTGCAGGGAAATGCCTAGTCATGGTATATAAAGAACAAAACAACAGCATGGGAACAGACCATTCAGTCCTCCAAATCTGCATCACCATATTTTGTTCTTCCATGCTAAAACTGTCTTCACTTACAGGATCAGAATCCCTCTATTCTCTTCCTCTTTGTGTATTTGTCCAGGTGCTTCTTGAATGCTGCTATTGTGTCTGCTTCCAACACCTCCTCTGGCAATGTGTTCCAGGTACTCATCACCCCTTATGTGAAAAACTTGCCTTGCACATCTCTTTTAAACGCTCCCCCCTCTAATTTGAACATGCATCCCCTTTTTATTGATCCCTCCATCCTATGAAAATGCCTCATACTTTCCACTCTATCCATGTCATTCAGGGCACTGGTATTAGGATCACCAATGTTGATTTGACTTAATTTCAAAACATTCAGATGACAAAATTCAAAAATGTAGGAAACAAATATGGAGGATAGTAACAGCCTTCAAAGGGTCCCAGGTAATATGGTCATGCAAAATTGAACAGAAGTGCACAGATACACATTTCGGCAGGAAGGATAGAATAAGCTAATATAAACTAAATGACGCAATCTGAAAGAAGTACAGGAGAGAGATATGGGAGTAAGTACAGAAATCTAAAATGGCAGGATACATTCAGAGGTCTGTTAAAAAGCAACGTATATTTGGCTTTATTAATAAAGGTAAGGGTACAATAGCAAGACAGTTATGCTGAAATCTTTATAAAGCAGATTAGGCCTCAGCAGGAGCATAGCGTTCAATTCTAAGCATCATTCTTCGCAAATTTGTCAAAGCCCAAGAAGGTATAGAAGAAATTTATGAGAAGAGTCTTCTACAAGGTTGAAAGATGACTTATCCTTTTGTAAACAAACATTAATAAAACAAAAAATTAGTGGAATTGATTGACAGACAAATATCAGCCAGGTAGCAAGATAACTTTTTTATTTCTCTCATGCCCACTTGAGGGAGAAATAATGGTGCACCAGTTTAACATTTCATTACGAAGGCGGCCACTCGGATCACACAGTCCAGCCTCAGCATTGCACTGAAGTGTCAGCCAAGATGTACAGTCTCAGGAGTCTAGTTTAGAGGTGGGAGTGACATCAATGAGCCAATGCTGAGACCCAATATATGTTGGGTGGTGGGAATTTCTCAACCACCAAAAACCACTAACTTTCAAAATCTTAATCTCTAATAAAAGAGTACAGAAAGAAAGGCAGTTTGACTAGATTTAAATGTTGGCCCCCCAAAAAGAAGACATTCTGCATTTTTTTCCCCCAAGTTGTTGCTAAGTAATTTCCTCCAACATAAAACAAATCTCTAAATCTGCATTTAAGCACAACAGTTGGGGCAGGGCAAACATAGAATACTCAAAGAAATAAATACATGGTGTGATACAAGAAAAATATGCCAAGTTTGAAAATTAAAACTTTAAAAAAATTCAAATTTTAACATGCTAATTCATTGATTCCCTAGTGTGAAAACAGGCCATTCAGGCCATAGCCACCCTCCAAAGAGCATCCCACCCAAACACATCACTCTACCCTAACCCTGTAATTCCCTTGGCCAATCAGCCCAGACTGCACCTGTTTGGACAGTGGGAGGAAACTCATGTGGACTTAGCGAGAACGTGCAAACCCCATACAAGACTGCCACCCAAGGCTAGAGTCGAACCCGAGCGCTGTGAGGCAGTAGTGGTCACCACTGAGCAACCGTGCTGTCCTAATTCAGTAAGGAATGATAAATGCTACAATAAAGTGCATCTTTGACAAGCTTCGGATAACCCAAACTTCTTTACAGCCAATTAAGTACATTTGGAGTTTAATTACAGTTGAAAACAATAGCCAACTTGCGTAATGTGCTCCTAACTTGTTAAGAAATGACGAAAAAAACTTCTAAAGTTGATTGAGGGATGAATATTGATTAAGACAGCAGGGATAACTCCAAGGTTCTTCCATGCCACGAGATCTCTTTTATGAGAATGTTATAGGACAAGCAGAATCTCGATCATTCATCCGAAAACAAAAATAGTATCTCCGTCAAGGCAGCAGTCCATCCCGACTGTCGGGATTTTTTAAACTGACGACCATCCGACTTATAAGTCAGAGTGCGGACGGGCGTTCTGTGGCTGGAACATCACTTAAGCGTTAAACCTCGAGAGGTCACACATCAAGCAGAAAGCGAGCAGGCGCCAGGATTTCCCCTGCTCCCGACTTGTCACGCATCCCAGACGGGGGGAGGGGGTTGGAACCTAAGGCGCCCAGCCCGGCGGCGGCTCTTTGTGCGGCATGACCTCGGACCGCGTGACAGCCGGCTCCCTATTCAGACACACGTTCCTTATATGGCATGGAAGGGCCGCACACCAAAATTCCATGATTGTGACGAGTCCCGATTGACGGGGCGAGTGACCAATCGAACCGAGGAAGGGGCGGGGACAGTCCCCACGGACGTAACACAGGAGAAACGTGCCAGCCGTCATTCCGGTCTGATTGACGGCCACAACTGCCAATAGAGGGGCGGAAAGGCAGTTGGGC
Organism: Chiloscyllium plagiosum; assembly: GCF_037043375.1. NCBI lineage: Eukaryota > Metazoa > Chordata > Chondrichthyes > Orectolobiformes > Hemiscylliidae > Chiloscyllium > Chiloscyllium plagiosum. Next base: position 36,720,754 of record NW_028270147.1, on the reverse strand, counting down.
TAGTCAGCTGTGGCCAATGAGGACAAGGAGGGGGGCGGGGAGGTTTGGTTGCGCTGTGCGGAGTGTGGAGGTTTCGAATGCTGTGTTAATAAAAAGAAGCAACATTGTAGCGGTGCGGGCTGCTGGTGGATACTTTCCCTTCTCGATACTGTGGGCCAGCATGGCGGAGGAGAGAGCTCAGCTGACGGCAAAGCGTCTCTGTTCCCGGCCCTTCCCCGCTTCCAGATCGTCCCAGAAACCCGCACCGACTGGGAGAACGCACCAGCCGGAGTCTCTCCTGGATGCCAGCGCTAAAATGGTGGCGGAGAAGTGGCCCTTTCAGCAAGTGGAAGAACGTTTCTCCCGCATCCCCGAGCCCGTCCAGAGACGAATTGTTTACTGGTCTTTCCCCAGGAACGAGAGGGAGATCTGCATGTACTCATCCTTTAACTACTACTCTCCTGAGGAGACGGCAGCCGCCGCCGCGGCAGGAGGTGCAGCCGTGCCCGGGGACGATGAGAATCGCCTCCCGTTCAGGAGAGGTATTAAACTGCTGGAGAGCGGTTGCGTGGAAAATGTTCTTCAAGTAGGTGAGTGAGATTTCAAAAAAAAAGAAAAAAATTATACCATCACCACAAAAATGGATTCGGTCCAGTGACACTTCCGTTTGCATTGCCACTCCGGAGAATGTTTTTCAACTGTCTGCAAAACAAATCCTACTTTTACCTCTCAACATTTGAATAGTTTTTTTTTCCGTAGAAATTAGCTTTGCAGCTTTGGCTGAGTTGAGGAAAATTAAGACGAAACAGTCTGACGTTTGATGCCACAAAAGGATGTATTTATAGCCTTTGTCGATGTCGCTGTGTTTTTTTTTAAATCGTGGGAAGAGTGGCTTTGAAGGGAGGGGGTGTTGATTTAGGGTTAGAAGAGGGCGGAGAGATAAATAAAAGCGACGCTGTGGTCCCAGGGAAAGGTGTGTGCCATAATTTAGATAAAGTCATGGACATTTTTTTTCTTTGCTTGTTCAGATTACAGCTTGGAGAAGACGAACAAAAAATGTAGCTCGCTGTTTTCTCTCGCGTAAACGAAAACAAAACATAATCTGCAGTGATTTAAATTGTGTCGAACTGTCAAAAAGGATAACGCTGTAAATTGTCTGTCAGGAATGTTCTTGACTAGAGGGGGAAATGCCAATCCGGCATTTACGCCCATAAACAGGACAAGTTCAAATGGCGATAGTTATTAACATTTTGGCCGGGGAAGGCTGATAGTCACGACTTTACAGTGTATCAATTTTTTGGAGAGAGGTAACGCTTCGAGTTTTTTTTTCTGGAAATGACCACTAACCAGTAGAGCGAAACCAGGAATAAAAGGAAACGGAAGGGAGCATGGCAATTTTCATAAGGATCATTTCTTTCTCTATAATGATGCCAAGGAAAAGGTGGGTGGGGGTGCAAAGAGGAGAAGGGTGGTCAAATAACGTTGACCATTTGTTTCGAATTTGTCTCACAGTCAAGTTGATCTATTTTCATTTTATGATTACGGACCGATAATCTTGTCATTTTTAATGTTTTGTTGCGTTTCTCAGTAAAGTATTTACATTTTTCCAAAAGCGAATTTGGCCTTGGTTTTTTCATTTTTCTTCTGATTCTCATTGATGGTAGGGAACCGAGCAAATGGATAAATCCTGAGATGACACATACCCAAGGCATTCCACTTTTTTCTTACAGTTGCCTGGTTTGATTTAATAATTTCCCGTTTTTACGTGAGCTCTATCAGAAACGTAAATATTTTAAATGGCTAGACGACCTCGTTTGAGATAATACTTTTTATTTATAAGAACTTTACCTATGAGCTTCTCTGCAATTTTAACAATAAGTCGTTCCTTGCATTCCATGCTCTTGTATTGAAAACTGCCTTGGAAAACATCCGAGTGATGTTTGAACCTTCTGAGAGGTGAAACAACTTGACTGGAACTGCATAATTTCTGCAAGTTTGCACTTGTGCACTGCCCTAACTTTAAAAAAAATTAATATATTATGAATCAGACAGCAGGAACTAGATGAAGGAGGAGACAGAGATGTTTGCATTTGTTTTGTTTTTCGCTAAGAATCGTCATTTGTGTTTGGAATCTGAGTCTCATTGCTGCGGAGTCCGCCTGACACTTCGCCAATGGGCTCGGCTACTTTATTCGGCTCTTGCGCTTCCGTGAAGCAAGGTCGCTCGGTGGCGCTTATCACCTGAAGTTCCAGGTTGGACAGCTGTATGGAAGTACGTTGACAAATGAAAGGATGCATTATTTGAGTATTGCAAGGGTGCGTTTCACGCACTGCAAAGATTCGGGAGGAGAAAATTAAAGCTTTTTTTTTCCCCCGGTAGTTTAATTTGTGATCAGTTAGTGTAGAGGTCTCGTAATCGAATGGGCATTTGCGTGCGAGTGGCCAATTTTCCAATATAGCAAAGGAATCAGATTTGGAGGTGGGAGACAATTACTATTATACAGAAAGGTGTCTATATTTAAACAAGAAGTTTCAATTTAAAGAATATTTTGGCTTACAAACTCCTGCTCTAACCATTTCTTTTCTAAGGCTTTATTTAATTTGAAGTATGGCTATAAAGTAAATCATTACTGCTATTGCAATTGCAATACGAATTCCCAGATTTGTAATGCCAATAAGCAATAGTTCAATTCTTGTAGGTGACGATTCTATGGACTTATTTTCCTGGTAATATTCAAATTATAATATTCACATAATCTTTAATTTTAGGAAGGCTGCTCGCTCAAAACATATCCAAAAGGCTTTTTAAAAATGTTTGACAGCATTGCTTTTTTTTTGCTGAAGGAAGAGCATTTGTGTTTATTTTCCAGATACTATAAATGAATACTGAAAAAACATTTTTCTTCTTAGTTTGGTAAGAAACCTGTTTGCACATGCACCTGATTGTTTTGGCTACATAAATTATTTATAAATAGAAATCGATGAATAGTTAACTACATTAAGCTGTTTGCCCTTGAAATATTAAAAGCTAATATTTTGGCAAATGCCTTTACATTTTTTATTTACATTTTTCCTTGGGATATGCGCATTAAAAATTGGTTTTAGGAATAATCTTTTCCATCGTTTTCACTCCTTCCCCTTTGTTAGGAATATGAATCTGTTGCATTTGCATCACTGTTGAGAAACTGCTCGATCTTCAGTATCTCTCAAAGTGGCCATGTATTATCCTTGAATTTGCAAAGCATTTTACTGCAAGTGAGTGGAGGATATAGTTAGACCTCAGTGGTCACACACATCCAGTAGTGATCATTGAAAAGCGATGAGAAGGGGCACACCAGGTTGATTTTTCCCTTGCCTATCCTAGGGGTACAGGATCTGGTTGAAGTGCTGTTACTGGTGCCCTGGCTGAGTTCAGCTAACACTCTGAAAGCTGTAGATTGAATGTGGGAGGTTGATCTACATGACATAGCTGCATACTGAGTGAACTTGTTGAGCCATCGAAGGAATTTGTTTTGTGTAAACAAAATTTTAATTGGTAAATATTTCCATGCTAAGCATTTGGAAACTAAATTATGTTTTAGCTAGTGGTTTATGCTATTATAGAAGTTTTTTTTGATTAGTGGTTTAGCTTGTGCTAAGTTCTAGTCCAGAATCTGCATTCTGAATCAAAATATTACAGAATTTTTTCTGTGCAAGATGGGTTTGAGAAACTTCCTCCAGAGAGTAGCTTTTTATCTTCTATTACAATCATGATCACAGTTCAAATGTACTTCATTGACAGCCATCAGATTTCTCAGAGTACGTTAGCCAATGTGCTATTTATTTCTCTCGTTAGTTTTCAGAATAGTTCAATTGAACATTCTTCACAGTTAGAGAAAGTCATTCTTATTGTCTATGTTCCAATAGTTACAACTATGAAATGCAAATATTATACAAATTATTTAGTAAATTTGAGCATGCAGAAATGAGATTAATTTTGAATTGACCAAATTATGAATGATTTACAGTATTAAACAGTTAGAGATGTGAAATGCTCCAGTTTTGAAGCAATGCATTTCTACATAAGATTTAAATTTATTAGTTTCATTTGAAGATCATATATATGCATAAATTATTCTGTGCATTAACCAACATTCTTTGGTTCTATATATTTAAAACATTGAATTAATCTCAGATTTTAAATTTCAAGAAAATAATTTTGAAGCTCTTTGTAGAAGCCAAAACTTCAAAAGCTGAAGATATTTTCTGTTAGCAAAAGGTTTTAGTACTTCAAGAATCTCTTTCAGGTGTGTTGGTAGGGAAAATATACAATCTATAATAACATTAACCAAGCAGGTGTGAGAGGGAGAAGCGAAAGATAAAATTGTTGATGATAATCCATGAAGCTCAGTAAATTTGAAAAAGAGGGGAGCTGCAAGCCACCAGAATGAAGTCAATTTAACTTCAGGATTTTGACATTTTAGACTTGAATTGTTATTCTAATACAATATTATTCAGAGACATTTACAAATGTTTGGAATGAGTTCCTTTTTGTCACAGTCTGCAGTGAAGGTGTGTAATAAAACATTCCTGTATTGCTGGTAGCGTTGGGATGCTTTATTAATTTTGAACAAAGTAAGTCCTACAGATTTAAATTTCAGCCACATGCTCATGACTGCTTCTGTCTTCAGAGATTTTACAGTTGCTTAAAATAAACGTATTGATCTCAATTTTTGATATTTTTGGACTACATTGGATTACTGTATAAAGTAGACAATTTAGTTTGCTGTAACATATTTTGTATTGAAGTGCTGGAAAGGTCTTGCTTTACTTAAATTTCTCTGGATGACCTCTATAGCCATCTTTTATCATCTTACGGTAAACATCCGGTTTATCTATTGCAGTCCTCCATCTGGGAAGTGTAGTGATGACTTGAATTACTAGAATATGTACAAGATACATTTGGATGTGGTATCCTGAAGTTTCTGCTAGATTGCAGCTTTATTTATAGGAGTGCCTTGCCTGACATCGACTAAACCAGCACCCATTTGAGGAATGTTGAGGACAAATCGTGATTATGAACTATTTTCGTGCTGGTTTATTAAGCATATTGTGGAGGCTAGACCTATCCTCAAAATCGATGCCAGCCTCAAATGAAATAAATCACTGTGGCGAGTTTCTGCTCATTGTCCCTGTTTGTGGGTCTTTAAGAAGTTATTTAGATTAAATCTTTTTTAGATTCAAGGTCACTACTAGCCACCTTTATTGAAATATTAAAGGTGTTAATTTACTTGGAAACTAAATACTGTGCAAATAAACTATAAAACGATCATGGAATTAAGTCAATTTCAATTATTTAAAATTAGCTAGCACTCAGCTGGTGGACTCTGAATAAATCTGCTTGCTTTTCATGGCAACTACATTTTCAATTGTAAGAATAAAACTGCTGTTGAATGTATGTAAGAATTTTAAGATTCTGATTGCTGGATTTTGTCAGTTCAGAAAGACTTCATGTACCCAAAAATGAAATTCTGCTCCAGTGCTTTAGACAAGATTGAGTTGAGTGAATTCAGTTGTTTGAGACAAAAGTTTGGAAGTGCACTGTATGCCGGCTGTCCCTTGAAATTAGTAAACAAAATTTAAGTTAACATTTGTGTTTGGTCATCCCGTTGAATAGCTACCAAGCAAGTTTTGATTATATTGTGGTTAAAATTGGTGAACGATGTTTGCTATCTGTAGTTCAGTTGAGTTAACAATTATCCAAATGAAAATGTTGGACAGCCAAGACTAAGATGATGTAACGTAAACCTGTAGGAGAAACAATGCTATCTTGATCATGATTCATTGTATTGAATAGTATAGCCCTCGATAGAAAGATTCGTTTGCTGTGCCTGTGCTTTCACTTCCAGATAGGCATGCTTTCTGAGCATGACCAGTCTCAGCAAATCAGAGGATGTATTGATTGTGTAAGAGGGGCTGGAGAGAGGTGACTGCTTGATGTTTTGAGTGAAGAATTATGCAGTGAACTTAAAACAGTAGCAAATTGCCTAAAATAAAAGCTGCTTTGTTGTTTGCAATGAGGACTGTAGAAGAACAGAAATTAATTCAAAGTCTTTAATGTTTGGGCAATGCTGCATTACATTGTAATTGCATAAAAATGCAAAGTGTGGGGGAAGGAGAAAAACTAAAAACTGGGAAATTAAATCAAACTTGCAGCTGGAGGTAGGATTGAACAGTCAATGGGATGAGTTTGAGAGACATCATTCAAACTGAATCTCATTTAGATAAATAAAATGAGTAAAAGGATTCAGTCTGATTTGAAAAAACAAAACTAGCTTTTTGTTTAGGTACGGCTGCCTCACATCATTAGTGTTTGTGTAAAAATGTAAATTCATATCAAGAGCAAATATTTTTCACATGTGAAGAAATATCTTTTGTTCTAATTTCTCTAGAATGTAGGAAACATGTTTTGTCTCTTTTTGAAGGATTTGAAGCATTTGCTTTGATATTGAAAAGGCTTAATATTGGAATAAGATGCTTCCTAATTTAACCTTTTTTTTTACAATTTAATTAAAACAACATCAATTATAGCGCTTTCTAAACAAAATGTCTTGGTGATTGCCATTGTTCATTTGAGCCTAGTGAATATCAGCAAGACAATTGGAGAATTACAACTAAGTTCATGTCTGCGTAGACATACATTCCCAGCAGGGGTCACTGGTTAGTCATGCGGATTAGGAAACCTGGCTGCTATTTCCAATACATCTTCCATACCCAGGCACACCGAGGACAGTTGTTGGACCCAATCACAACCCAGCTAAAAGCTAATCCACCACAGACCACTGATCGAATTTGGCATGTTTTATTGTCTGTATGACTCAGCATCACAATAGGCAGTCCATTTAGCCAATGGCCTATTGGGAGTACCAAAATGGTAACATTATTTTTAAAGAAGCAGTATAAAACTGCTAACAATAGTTTATCCGGTTTAAGATAGTAAGAGCATATAAGGTTAACAATTCTGTTACATAGACTGCGTTGTTTTAACGTAGAATTGGTTACTTAGGTTGCACATCGTTCTAAATGCACTTTGAAAACGGGGCTCATTTAGATTTCATGTGAACAACTGACTCTGTTCAATATTGCATCAACATAATATTTGTCGTAAGAGAACAATAGATACTGGCAGTTATGACCAGAACTAAAGTATGCAGATATTTTGATTGTGTTTACCTTGAGTATAGGAGACTGGTGGGTGGTCTGATTGAGTTGGCTAGAAGATTTTGTTAGAAGACTGGTGGCAAGAAAATTGGGAACAAGGGGACAGCATCATCTTAAAACTATTTAGTTATGCTGAAAAACATAATCAGGAAATACTTGTTCACACAAAGGAGAGTAAAAAATTGGTACACTTTGTCCACAAAGAGGTTAATGGAATGTTGAGTTTTGAAGAGCGAGAGATTTTTCTTGGATTTGGGGAATTGAGCATTATGAAGCAAAGGCAGAAAAATGGAAATGCCATGCAAATCAAATTGAATACAGGAGGAGACCTGAGGGGCTGAGTGCACAACTCCTATATCAGTGATTTAAAAACATTAATAAATCAAGGATACTGATAATAAAATTCTAATGGTTTGTCATTGTTATCTGAATACTTTTGAAAGGAAGACAGTCTATTTATTAAAATTGTTTTGGTGGTTTCAGATATAAAAGCATACTTCAAAATTTGGTTTACTTGGTCTTGATGCTTAGTAATGTTTGTGCTGCAGGATTAATAACTCATGTTGTCAGTATATGGAGAAATAATTTGCTATTTGTCATGGGGAATTGGAACATTGGCCAGTACTCTGCGTCTTTTTAACCTTTAGTATGGAAATAAAGTACTTTTTTCATACCGGTGCCATCATTTTATTTAGGTTAAAGGGATAAACATGCACATAATAATTAATGTACTTATTACATTAATTGATTTTTAACAGAGTGGTAGCTCTATCCTACTGACTTTCACTCAAAACATGACTTTTGCTGAAGCCTGTTGCCATGATTGAGTCTTGACATTTTAAAACAGTGAATAATTCCATGTGTGTGAAGGTATTTGTTTTTCAATGGTAATACAGTGTCTGGGGACAGAACACTGGGGAACCAGGCCTGTGGTGTCTGGCATCCTCAATCTCCAAAGTGATGATGTCAATACTCATTTAAAACAGAAAACCTACACAAGATTTTAAAGTGGGCGTTAGCCGTGATACCTCACATTCCATATGCAAATGAAAAAAATACAACTTTAAAAATGTCATTGTGCTAGGTTTTTCGTAGAATACATGCAGTAATTAGATTAAAGAGAAACAAATCTTCCTATATGTCATTTGTACTTAAGTTGCAAAAAACTGTTGAGAGTAATGATTAAGGCTCAACGCCATGACTTTCCTCAACCTATAGGATTAGTTTAAAAGCAGGAGTAAACTGGATGAAACTTTAAAATATTGAAATCTGGATATCGTACTCTTGTTGTGATGTACGCACTTTGATCTCCTGATATGCACTTTTTCATTCTGTCTGCATTGTTGTGCAGCATTAATGTGACGTGCTTCATCTGCCTCTGTCATGTGGACAAAGTTCTCAGAGAGGAGAGTGTGGTTAACAGTGCTCGTTCAATGCTATACCACTGATAGTAGTCAAAGTTGTTTGAGTTAATTCAGCTGTTTGTCCAGACTAATGTTTTGGCACAAAAGTAATTTGTTTGTTAACAATTTTACTCTTGTTTCTACCTGAATTTGGCTGGCGTAAGGGAATATTGAATGAGTTTGCACATTCTCCCCGTGTCTGAGTGGGTTTCCTCGGTGCTCCGGTTTCCTCCCACAGTCCAAAATTGTGCAGGTTAGGTGAATTGGCCATGCTAAATTGCCCGTCTTGTTAGGTGAAGGGGTAAATGTAGGGGAATGGGTCTGGGTGGGTTACTCTTTGGAGGGTCGGTGTGGACTTGTTGGGGCAAAGGGCCTGTTTCCACACTGTAAGTAATCCTAATCAAAAAATATTTCGGCTTAGTTATAATAATTTGTACTAGGTAGTTTTTTTTGTGGAGTTCACATCGCTATTTGGAAGCTGATTTGTTGCACTGCTTTGATTGTTACAAAAATTGCTATACTTTCTGTGAAATTTAAAAATGCAGGCCTAAATTTCTTTAAGTGGAAATGCTAGTAAAAATTGTATCTAGATTGTACCAATATTTACATCAATGATTTGCAATGGAATATTCAAAAAAATTTGAATACAGCAAAATGTATTAAAGAAATGAAAATCTTCATGTTTAAGAGTCTCAGGAAAGTGTCATAGTTTGAAACAGCCTCCATGTTGAAGATCATCTTTATAAATGAAAAATTAAGTTTTGAAGCAATCAAACATAATTTATGTAAATTAGGTGATGCTAAAGAAAATAGTTGTAGAAGTTTTTAAAATTAAAATTTTAATGAGAATAATTCTGGTGCCATAAAAGTATAGAAAGTTGGTTTCGGTTCTAATTAGAAGAAATAATACAATATTCTGTGCCGTCCAAAAATGTAGCTCTGAGCTGGCAGAAATTCAGCAAATTTGCACTTTTGTATAGATTGGAAGTATCTTATTGTGTGACAGAGGGTTTTGGTATAGACCTCACAGAATTATCAGGTAAGATTTATAATATTATACCTCACAGAAAAATCAGTGGAGGTCACCATTTATGGCTAAACATCCAAGATCTTTTGTGCCAAAACACAGCACTATGCCAGTCTTTGTTGTTGATTTGTTATTAGTTTCCAAAAATTCTGGGTCACAATAACATCTTTGCACTGGTAATGTTGACTACTCTGTGTGCCTTCCTGAAGAAGGGCTCATGCCCGAAACGTCGATTCTCCTGCTCTTGGATGCTGCCTGACCTGCTGCGCTTTTCCCGCAACACATTTTCTACTCTGTGTGCAGCCATATTTGAATATATGCCTGGGTGCAGGGAGTGGACAAAGTTTGCAGAAGAAATATTGAGTTGTATGACTTTCCCCTTCAATTTTGGGATTCCTAGCCCAGGACTAATTAAAATTCGTATCTGCTCAGCACCTTTTAAAATCAGCTGTGGATTGGCAAATACAACTTTAGCTATGTTATGTGCATTGCAATAAATCCATACTGTATTTACAGTAAAACACATGCAGAGCCCAGTTGTCTGTTCTTCTGAGTTTGGTGGTTAGTTGAATGTTCGTCGGTAGAAGCTTAAGGCTTTCTTCTAAAACATACAGTAGGATTTGCATCTATGCTTTGTTTACAGTGTGCTTGTGTTTTTATGAAAATAAACTTGAAGCAAATATTTAAAAAAGAAATGATCCTCCTTTCCCATAGTCCTGTTTCATGCCACAATGTTCTTAGATATTAATATTTTATGTATGTTTTAATTTGATTTGGGTTTCTAAAACAGATTCTTGTTCTCATGCATGACAGCTGTACCCCATGCTGCGTATGGCCATTAAATTATGTGAATAATCCACAGCGGATCAGCTGTCACATACAGGATGCATTTGATCCTCTGTCTGTAGCTGTCCATTAATGAGTCCTGACAACGGCCAATGGGTAGGTTCAGTGCTGCAGACAGTGGGATTTTGTTCAGCCTTGACCCAAATATTTTGGAGAGTATTGTCTTTAGTCAAATAACTTAGAGATGGATGATTTGGCCATGGATAAATGAAAGAAACCGCATGCATTTTGTACAGGAAGTTGGCTTCATTGTTAACTAAATTTCTAAAACAGTGTATTCCTGGCGAATAGATCACCTGAATTGTCTTGTTTGAATTTCTATAGCTAGAGTAAATTTGCATTTTCATACAGTGTTAGTTGACATACTAACTCTGTGCATTAAGCTTCCTTATATAACAGATAATTTGTAGCTGGATCTTCTTTTGTATGGTTGTAAAGCATCACTATTTGTTCAAGAAAGAATAAGTAACAGGGAATATGTGCTTTTTCCAGCCAATCCACAAAGTGCAGCTTGAAATTTAATTTTAAAATATTATTTTATTTAAGTGTAGTCACAAATGCAGAATGCAGTTTCTTTCATCTAATCTTGTACCTTCTTGTGAAAACACTAGATTCTGCAGGGGTGTAGTTAGCGTTTGAGTTGTTGTGATCCTGGACGAGCCCCCAATATATGAGAATAATGGGCAAGTTGGATCATTATGATCTGAGTCGAAAAGTGAGGTGCTGGAAAAAGCTTAGCAGGTCAGACAGCATCTGAGGAGCAGGAGAGTCAAGCTTTCAGGCATAATCCTTCCATCAGAAATGTTCTGACTTTGACCATAATCCTTTAAAGAAAGTAATGTGGGAAAGAATCAAAGATAAGAGAGTATGTAGCAGGATTTCAATGTGGAATTCAAATGCCAAAAGAATTACTGTACAAGCTTGAACAACATAGACATTAAGATTATGACTAAATAGATATACTGAACAAGGTATGATTCTAAACCAAATACTACATGTGCAGCTTGCATATAACGTTCAGGATTAACATAAGGTAAATAGGAATTAACTAACAAACGATGATTGATCATTTCGGCCAATAACATAGATCTAACCCAAACGTTCAGTCATCAAATCTCACTAAAACTGTCTGCTTTGCAAGAGATTCCAATACTTCAGTTTCAAAGATCTGAAACTGGATCACCATGAAAGCCTCTCTGATTTGGACTGGTTCAACAACCATCGCTTCTTGGTTGGTCACCTTGAGACAAAGTTCATCAGGACTCTTGAGGATGTTCCCAAAGATCTAATTACCAGCAAAATTCCAGCCAGTTTCACTGAGCTGCTGTTGAATTTCTCTAAGCTTCAATCATTAACAGCTATATCAAGTAAGTAATGCTGTGGGCTTCTTCCACCCAATTTCAGCTGCTCTGAACCATTAGTGATTCCCAGGGCTTCTTCTAAGCCCTAACCCTTTTCCATAGTATGAAGTCCCCTGGGACTGAAGTGCTTCTCTGCCCAGCACTCTCCCAGCTTCAAACTACGCTCACTTCTCCTAGTAAACACCCGATAAAATGTAACCAGGGAAATCTTCCTAATTTCCACTTAACTCTGTGATGATGTAGCCTACTCTGAACTATCCTTATCCTGACTTTTAGGTTAATTAACCTTCATTTACAATTTATTCTTTGAGTTTACTGAATGCTTTTTTTAAAACTAATTTAGATTCAAATCCCATTACAAAACAATTTCTCTGGATCCTCTCAAGTCATGTAAGCACCATGTCTGCAGTCTAGTAATGACCTTTAGATTACTTACATTTTTTTAGATTGCATACAGTGTGGAAACAGGCCCTTTGGCCCAACAAGTCCACCCAGACTCTCCGAAGAGCAACCTACCCAGACCCATTCCCCTACATTTACCCCTTCACCTAACACTATGGGCAAGTTAGCATGGCCAATTCACCTAACCTGCATATTTTTGGACCGTGGGAAGAAACCAGAGTACCCGGAGGAAACCCACGCAGACACTGGGAGAATGAGCAAACTCCACATAGACAGTTGCCTGAGGTGGGAATTAAGCCCGGGTCTCTGGCACTGTGACCCACACCTTTCTAGCTGTTAACCTCTTAAAGTAACATAACCAACTTTTTAAGATGCCTCAGTTTCAGTAATGCCTTTTCTGCTACTAAACTTAAATCCTTACTATTAAGAATTGGATACTAAAATACAAAAAGCATGCACAAAAAATAACCTTTTCAAAATATTTTTCCTTTGCGCACCAAGGAACTAGCAGTTAACAAGTGTTCTTACTACGGTTGTAAATGTTATGAGCTTGCTTCTTCTCAATATCTAACTATTTGTGTCATCTTCTAAAATGTAGAAGATGATTAAGAATTGGAATCGAATCTCAAAGATGCTGTGTGTTCATATGATTGGCTTGTCTGAGAGCGAATAAAACCTTGCATGTCAAAGGTCAATCCTGAGAATTATCAGACATTTGAGGCATGAAATCATTTTGTGAATCCCACACTTTACTACACTAAACATCATAATGATTCCAAATTACTGTCAAATCACAGATACTGTACAAAACTTGTATCCTCTTGCTGCATGTTATTCAAGACTTTGAAAATGTTTAATTGGTTAAGGTGATTACCTCATTTATGATGCCCAGTCTCTCTTTCAGTGCATTTTAGCTTGAGTCTCTGGTAAATATGTAGTTTGAAAGTAGACTGTTTCTATGGGGTGATAAGAAAAAGAATACAAGATGAGAATTCTTCAATGCAGGGAGAATTTAGGGTGTTGTAATACTAGCATGTTTTGCAAACTGTCTGAATAAATGATTTTGGGAACTACATTGTTGAAGTTACTCTGTATTTAAGTAATAATAAGGCCACTCTTTAAGAGTACTTTTTTAAACAAACTAAATTACTTTGGATTAGCTAAGCCAAATTGTTGTACACCTCAGCGGCATTCAGCATAGGATGTTGCAAATTATTTGTTCACAGTAGATTACATTTGAACTTTTCTGTCACCATATCCTTTGTATTCAATTCTGCATTCTTTTCCACCATGTTCAGCTGTTTGTCCTTTGCAGGATGTAGTTTCCTTCATGCTTTAACGTGAGGTAATTTTGCTATATGCCAATGCCACTGCTAGGGCATCTTGTCGGTAATGGCTGAACAGAAATCCCTCCCCCTCCTGCGAGGGACACATTGGATGGAATAACAGATTCATTCTTAATCTGCCACACCATGGCGATCACATGACCAACAGGTCTGGCGGCAGAATTTCCGCCTGGAACATCTGGCTTACAGGCAGGTGCCCCACCTATTGAGCCATAAGACCTCCATGCCTTTTTAATAAATTTAACTTTTGACATCTTCTTCTTATCTAAAGATTTAACTGTGTGACAGTTTTTTTCTTTTTCAATACTTCAGTGTTGAGTAGCTGAAGTACATGAAACCCCGGAAGGACCATGCTCTATTCCATTTCCTTGCTGAGTTAGCTAAACAGGGATTGTAAAGCTACAATTACTGTGCTGTCTCTGGGTTGAGCTGTGGAAATAAGCTATCCCTGAACAATGGGAGGTCTGGCAAGGAGAGGATGAGACTTGGTTGTGAAGGACCTGGGGTCAACAGCCATACCGTTCTCCCCATTAATGCTTATGCATGACTAACTGCCATGTGGAGCAAATAGCTTTGGGCTGTGGTGCTCGTGGAATCATTTCTCAGCAAAGAGACAATGACTTTAGGAAAACAGAAAATGAGCAAATTGTAAAAACAGAATAGTTCTAATGCTGTACTATTAACGTATACGCATGTGGTTGATTAGAGCTGGGTGATCGATCATGCTGTTAACTTCATTAGGGAAAATATTTGAATCAGTACTGTTGAACTTGATTGCAGAGAAAAGCTGATTTAACATGAACAGAGAGGTCATAAACTTATTACCATTTACTTGAGTCGGCTAGATTTAAAATTTTCTAATGACACTGAAACAAGCAATGCAATAATTGTAAAGTTGCTCAGATGCTAAAAGTAATTTTTAATTTTATCATGTACACTTTAGAAGATAAAAAAATTCTGCTCAGCTTGACTCTTCACCTCTCATTCTCCTTTCTCTCCTTGATACTTAAATCTGACTAAAGATGGAATTTTTGTTTCTCAACTAATCTAATCATATCTGCTGAAATTTCCCCTTTTTTCATTTTTTATAATTGTCAAACTATTTATTTCATGGAAGCAAGACGTATGGATGTATGAAATAATAATAGAAAAAAGCTCTTCATATAAATCATAAAAAATAGTGATTTGATTATCTCTTCCTTCACCATCCCACAGCATCTTGCTACTTAGCCAAGCTTAAGTAATGCATTCCAAAATATTTTCTTCCTGGTTGACCTCTTACAGGCCTAAACTTCAAATCAATTTTCTATTCTTTTGTTACCTCCTCGATTATTTTTCTCTAATGCCATCCTCATAACCTTTCCACCCATCACCCTCAAAAAAAAAGGAAACTCCACCTTGCCAAAAATGCAACTTATAACACCTTGTTTTTTCTTTTAAGAGCCTCACTTGGCTATATTTTCACTGTCCTCCATTGATTCTCAGTCCCTCAGTGAGCTTGTCCCAGTAGGCAAAAATGAGGACTGCAGATGCTGGAGATCAGAGTCAAGATTAGAGTGGTGCTGGAAAAGCACAGCAGGTCAGGCAGCATCCGAGAAGCAGGAAAATCGACGTTTCAGGCAAAATCCCTTCATCAGGAATGAGGCAGGGAGTCCCAGGGGTGGAGAGGTAAATGGGAGGGAGTGTGGGGCTGGGGAGAAAGTAGCTAAGAGTGCAATAGGTGGATGGAGGTGGGATGAAGGTGACTAGGTCAGAGAGAAGGGTAGAGCGGATAGGTGAGAAGGAAGATTGGCAGGTAGGACAGGTCATGAGGATGGTGCTGAGCTGGCAGGTTGGAATTGGGGTAAGGTGGGGGAGGGGAAATGAGAAAACTGGTAAAGTCCACATTGATGCCCTGGGGTTGAAGTGTGCCTAGGCAGAAGATGATCTCTGGGATACCTGCACCAATCAACCCCGCCACCCTGTGACCAAACATTTCAAGCCCCCCACTCTGCTGAGGACATACAGGTCCAGGGCCTCCTCCACCGCCACTTCCTCACCATCTGACGCCTGGAGGAAGAACGCCTCATCTTCTGCTCCACCCTCCTCTCCAACCTATCACCTTCATCCCCACCTCCATCCACCCTTAGTTACCTTCTCCCCCAGCCGCCCCCGTCCTCCCCCCCCCCCCCCCCCCCCTCGCCCCCCCCCCCCCCGTCCCCAGAGGCTCCCTGCCTCATTCCTGATGAAGGGCTTTTGCCCGAAACGTCGATTTTCAGATGCTGCCTGACTTGCTGTGCTTTTCCAGCACCACTCTAATCTTGTTCCAGTAGTCCTAAACTCCAAGACCTTTTATCAGCTCATGTCTCTGTCTTCAACTCACACTCCACGTTGGTTGCTCAGGGCTGCTGTTTGGAATTCATTTGCATTTGACTATTCATTCTACTGCACTTTCTGTGAGACACAGACCCACAATTTAATTCCTTTGGGTGAAGAAATTTTCCTAACCTTTTCTCCAAATTTCTGTCCTCTTTTGATTTATCATTCCTTGTTCTTAAGTCTTCCAAACCTGGTCAAATTGTTTCTTTCTACCCACCCTATAAATTTATTTTTAACAACTCCTAAAACCTCTATCAAGTCACTCCCTTAAACATCTGCATTCTACTGAATGCAAGCCAAGTGAATGTGTTTTCTCCATGTAGTTTAAACAATCAAATCCTACCTCTGGGCTGAACATCAAAAAAATCAAGGTCAGCACTCCAGCAGAGAACCTCAGGACTAATACTGTTGTAGATGATGTATTTCAAATGAGACATTAAAATCCCTACTCGCCAGCTACACTCGACTTCAAAATGGTACCGTGAGATTTTTATAAGGAGAGCAGGGAAGTTGTCCCTGGTGTTCTAGCCAATATCTATTGTTCAATTGACATCACAAAAAATAGATTATCTTGTTATTATCACATTGCTGTTTATGGGAGTTTTCTATGTGCAAATTGACTATCACATTTTTCATATTTCAAGAATGACTGCAATTCAAAACTATTTAATTTGCTGTTGTGCACTTTGAGACTCCAGTGGTTGTGAAAAGCTTGACATAAATGCTATAGTTTCCAAGGGGATCATATAACATTCGAGTGAATCTGGCCACAAGGTCAGTCGTTCTATGATTTTGAAATGTACGCAATACTCAAACCTCATCAGGTCTTTGTGAAGCTGTAGCAAAGTATCTCCCCTTAACAGAACATTGGAGAAGCTCAGCAAGTCTGGCAGCATTTATAGAGGGAGAGAAAAACAAAGCTAACTTTTCAGTGTGGTATGACCCTTCTTCAAAACTGAAGTATTGGAAAATACTTTTTTCTGACTATACTTTTTGACAGAGGCAGAGGAGGAGCAAGTGGGTAGATGGTATAGAAGCCCAGCAGGAAAAAAAAGTTTGTTAATAATGGGGAAAGAGAACAGTACATTAAAAGGGTGTAACTTCAGGTGTTATTTAGAGAAAATTAGTCCTTGCTACGAAGTGCAAAGTAAACTTGATGCATAACACACCAGTGGGGGAAATGGGTTGGGGTGAAGAGAATGTAAGAAATTTAGGGGGCATTCATAAATAAAGTGATCAGTTCCCGAAGTTGAATTCAGTATTCGTCTTTTGAGGCTGAAAAATGTCTAAATGGAAAACAAGGTGTTATTCCTTGAGCTTGTTATGCTTCATTGAGTGAAAACAAATTACTGTGGATGCTGGAATTTGAAACCAAAAGAGAAAATGCTGGAAAATCTCAGCAGGTCTGGCAGCATCTGTAAGGAGAGAAAAGAGCTGACGTTTTGAGTCTAACTGACCCTTTGTCAAAGCTTTGACAAAGGGTCAGTTGGTCTCGAAACGTCAGCTCTTTTCTCTCCTTACAGATGCTGCCAGATCTGCTGAGATTTTCCATGCTTCATTGAGTCATTGCAGCAGTCCAGGACAGAAATGTTTGAATGAGAGCAAAGTGATTTATTGAAATGGCAAGAAGCTGGGAGACTGGGGTCATTTCTACCGACAGAAACTTCCCCTTAATGTTCTTGTCTTTGATTGTAAAGGTTAATATTCCATTAGGTTTTTTTTTGTACCTGACTGCCATATTTTGGTGATCAGTGTGCACTCATTCCCAAGTATGTTCAAACTGGTAGTGTACTCAAATTTAATTCCTGGTTCAAAATAGATACCATCCGTTACAGCAAGCTAGTTCCCTACTGTGAATGCTAATTATTTATACATTTTTGAACACTTTGTTTGGAAAAATGAACAAAGGAACTTCTGAATTATTTGCATTGTAAGTTTTTTTTTGAAGGACATGATGTTTGCTCTTTAAAACTGCAATGAGGAATAAATTTATGTCTTGTATCATATGATAATTATGCAGTTGTGTTGCTACTTTTTGTGAATTTGCACAGATATTTGTATTGTATTGCTGTCAATTATTTTTATTGCTGTATTACAGAAGATACTGTTGATACAATAAGATTACATAATGTCGGAATCATTGGGTGAGAGCAGAAAGATTGCTTTTCGCACGAAGGGTGATTTTGATATTTTGAGCTAAATTCATAGTAAGGCAAATGCTTTCTTCTTTGTATTTTTTTCTTCTTTGTTGATTTTTTTTGTTCACGTCAAAAAGTCATAAAATCATCCTATTTCACCGATAAAGCTTACTATATATTTTCATGTACTGCATTTGAGCTGTGTGACACATTGTGTTATTTGACTGTGTGTGGCATTGCAACTGAGTTCTTCATCCTTAGCTTCAGCTACTATTAACATGTTTTTCCAGCTGGCTTCACTAGCTAATGAAGAAGGCCAAAACCCTTCGCCATTTTATATGCAAACTCCAACAACCCCCTCCCCACCTTCTGGCTGGGGAACTCTGAGGCCAATATGGTTTCACCAGATGGGACCTTCCTGGCCTTTAGGGTTCAATCCACATGGTTCGTTCATGCACCAAGCCACAGGGAAAGATTCTGTTCTGGCATATTGGCTTTTAGTTAGCATTGTCACAATCAGTCATGTGGCACAGCACAGAGAACAAGCTTCAGTTATGTTTGTGCCCACATGTTTGAACAGTGCCTTAGTGTAAGTAACTGAAACATAAGTTGCAATAGCCACATAAGAAGATTTAAAATAAATAAGTTTCTTTCAATCGTGTGAGATCACAAGTGTGAAAAAACTGAATCTAACCTACTGCATCACCCTTGTTCTCTCAGTATTATTTCAGAGATGCAAATCCATATCTTGAGGATTGCACAGCCATTCTTTCTCTGAAAGCTGTCATTAGTGTGTGCTGTACTGTATAATAATGCTTGGAGGCAATGAGACAAAATGAATATATTTATGGGCTCAAAATGCTGCTTGTTTAACCTTAATTAGCAGTACATACTACTCTACATGCGGTTCGCAAACTGATTAGTGGTTGAGTTTTTGATTAAGCCATTTTTTTTCATTCTTCCCCCAATTGCATCAACCAGTTTCACTCATATTTATGCAGATTATGTAGTATGTCAGTCAGCAATTCGGGTTTTAACACTGTGACAATTTTCTAAAGACCAAATTGTTTGCATTAGATATCCTGGACCTTGCGTTCTCTTAAGTTACTAAATAGTATAACTTTTCATTTTAATGCTTACATTAGCCAATATTTTAGCAAAGCAGGAATTTCTTTTCTCACTTTTTTTTAATGTTGTGGATACATGGTTCAGATACGGATTTCCAATATAGTGTTCGCCTCTGCTGTGTTTAATTGTGCAATGCTTTGCTTATTGAATTTATGTACCAAGAATACTTCATCACATTAAGTGAAGCCTATTTGTGAGTTGCACCTCATTGCAGAACCAGCTGTTGAAAATCTTGGGATAGAAAAGCATCATGGGTAAAACCAAAAGACACAGGAGCAGAAGTAGGTAATTTGGCCCGTCAAATCCATTTCGTCATTCAGTGAGATCTGGGCTGGTTTGATAACCTATAACTCCACTTTTCTGCATTATCTTCAAAAACCTTTGATCCCTTTACTGATAAAAAATCTACGTCAGCCTTGAATATATTTAACAACTAAGTCTTGACAGTTCCACATATTCACTACCCAGTGAGAGAAGAAATTCTTTCTTATCTTTATTATTAAATAGTGACTTCTCTGAAATTATAACTCATTGGTCCTCTACTCTTCCACAAAGGCCACTCCACATTTGCCCTGTTCAGCCCCCTAAGAAATGCTATATATTTCAGTCTTACAAGGGAATAAGGCGTTTGGTATGTTTTCCTTTATTGGTCAGAGTATTGAGTACAGGAGTTGGGAGGTCATGTTGCAGCTGTACAGGACATTGGTTAGGCCACCTTTGGAATATTGCGTGCAATTCTCGTCTCCTTCCTATCAGAAGTATGTTGTGAAACTTGAAAGGGTTCAGAAAAAATTTACAAGAATATTGCCAGGGTTGGAGGATTTGAACTAGAGAGAGAGGCTGAGTAAGCTGGGGCTGTTTTCCGGAGCGTCAGAGGCTGAGGGTGATCTTATAGAGGTTTATAAATCGTGAGGGACATGGATAGGATAAATGGACAAGGTCTTTTCCCTGCAGTGGGGGAGTCCAGAAATGGAGGGCATGTGTTTAAAGTGAGAAGGAACCTAAGGGGCAAACTTTTCATAAATAGGGTGGTGTGTGTATGGAATGAGCTGCCAGAGGAAGTGGTGGAGGCTAATACAGTTACAACATTTAAAAGGCATCCGATGGGTATATGAATAGGAAGTGTTTGGAGGGATTTTGGCCAAGTACTGGCAAATAGAACTAGATTAGGTTAGGATATCTGGTTCGTATGGACGAGTTGGACTGAAGGGTCTCTTTCCGTGCTGTGCATCTCTCTGACTCTTTGTGCTAAAACTGAAATTATTGATTTTGTCATCAGTTATAAGCCCTGCTGAAAGCTCAGACTGGAGTCATTAGAGCTGAAGTTGGCTGTGGAGTTTTGTGCAATCCCTTGATACTTTTATTTGAAAGACTTAAGGAAACAAATTTATTTAAATTGTAAAATTGAATCATTCAGCAATTCCAGTATGTACAACCTTCCATTCCTTCCCCTTCCTACTCGCACCAGTTTGAACCCATTAGAATCTATTAAACTCTATCAGAAGTTATTTATTTGACATTTTCAGTGATGTGTGCAAGTATTGTATTTTTATTTGCACAGTACTGATATCAAAGGTTTAATTAAGTTATTCTGACATTTTATGATTTCAGATTTCACTCATTCACTTGAAATGCAGTGGAGAATATCATCATAAGGGAGTTTTGTTTTATGCAGTCTCATTGTGGCCACATTTTAGACAAAGAATTGGTAGCTGATGAGTGTCTTTTAAAAGTGTTCAGTAAAGACATTAGGGAGATATTTGTGGAGAGATTGTATGTGAATGGAAATGCAATCAACAGCAATTCTTAGATAAATTGAATCTATTACACAGCCATCATAAATTTTAAATAAAAGATGACATTCTTCAATCTATTCCGCACTCTTCTTTGTTAAAATTTGCTATTTCGTTTTGTGCTCTGTTGCTTTCTGTATTTTCCACATGTTCAGTAATATTCTTGCTTTTCTTTGCTTTCTTGCTTTTTCTTTTTCTTGCAGGCTATCTCTCTCTTTGATGTGTTCTGTAACTCTCTTCATGGACATTCCGTGTCACCATGGTGTGTTTAGTCTTGTTTCTTTTTTTTCCTCTCTCTTTTTCTCTGTTTTCCATTCTACATGAGCACACACATTTACACCATGTCTCTAACAGTATTGACCATTTTATTTAGTCCTCCTCAAGTATCAAGAAAACTGCTTCTTGGGACTGGAGAGTAGTTAATGTCATACAATTGTTTAAGAAGGGAGAGAAGGATGAACCAGATACTGCAGATCAGTTAGTTGCTCACAAAATATATTAGATTGTAGAGTACATTAATCCAGATCAAATTCATTCAAATTTGGAAATACTTAAAGCAACCAGGGACACTGCGTCTTGCCGCTGAATGATGAGTGTCTTATTAAACCTAATTTTCTGCATCTCTCGTGTGCTACCTGAATAACTAAGTGTATTTGGTGACTTCCTCAATCATGTCACATTTGAGCATTACCTCTTATCAGTTTCCTGAGATGGACAAACTGCAGGATTCATCTCTTGCACTGTTTAACATGTTGTTAAATTGATTCCAAGCCGGGTGATGAAGTATGAAACTAGACATTTAATTTTCTTAGTATGTTTATTAAGAAATGCATTACATATTACATGGCTGCTTTCTACCTACTTAACCTTTGTGTCTTTAATTGTTGTCGTACTCAATTAGCCAGTGCACTTCACCAATATATCTTTGTATAATTAAACTACTAGCACATACAGCCTGCCTAAGCCTCCATTTTGCAGTGTGTGCATACGTGGGAGGTGTGAGGGAATTCAGCATGGTATGTATGTCCCTGTTCTAAAGCGACGAGATCCTGTAACAATTTCCTGTTGTGCTATGACTATGTACTTTTGCATGATGTGACTGATGACAGTTTGACACCTTCCTTTGCAAGGCGATATTTGCCAAGCTAGAAGAGACTATCCTTCCCATGTTGGTGTCAAAGGCCTCTGTATTCTCAGTCTGAATATTCATGGTAGATGCAATGAAATCTTTAGGGCTGTTGCTGTGGAACCAGCATGAAGCTTCCCTATATTGCATGCTGGACTGTAGAGCTGCAAAGCCATCTGTCACTCTGCTCAAAATGTCAATAGTGCACTCCTTCAATTGACTTGTGCGCCGTTAGATACTATCCCCAGTGCTTGCAAGCATCTTTCTTTTAAAAGATTGTTGGGATTTGGTTTCTGATCCTCCTCAGCCATAGCACAATACCAACTAGATCCTCCTCTCTGTCCTTCACGCCTGCAAACTGCATTATGTGCCTGTGTGCACACTTCCTTTGACCTGCTCCTTCATGGCCCTTAACTGGTGATAGGAGAAAGTGAGGACTGCAGATGTTGGAGATCAGAGCTGAAAATGTGTTGCTGGAAAAGCGCAGCAGGTCAGGCAGCATCCAAGGAGCAGGATAATCGACGTTTCGGGCATGAGCCCTTATTCAACCCTTTCCTCATTCCTGAAGAAGGGCTCATGCCCGAAACGTCGATTCTCCTGCTCCTTGGATGCTGCCTTAACTGGTCATAGGCAGGTAGAATATAAATAATGACATGAAATATAATGTTAGGTCGGGATCAAAATCAGGGGTTCCTGATTCATCATTATCTGCCTCCTTTTTGTTGTCTCATATATAGTAGAAAAATAGTCTACTTCTCTTCGTTTTGTATAGCATACCATCATGAAACTGTAATTGGCACCTGCCCTCTGATTTTCTGTACCTGATTTGTTTTCTGCTGATTGACTCATTAGGCCTGCATATGGTTAAGTGGCAGTGAATGTTGTCATAACTCTTAATTTGCTGATAGGTCACAATGATGATGATGTTAGTGTTTCAACCAAACAGTTATGTGACATGATCGAGAACAGACTATAGGAGACTAGGGATGAGGGGAGACTTGTGAAGACGTAAAGGACTGTACAGTATCACCTGTACTTTAAAATATAGAACTGAAAATAAAAATAACTCATTAGAAAACATGCAATTTTTTTTTACAAATGCAAGAACTAAGAGTTGTTATGACTATCAAGAAAGATAAAACAACTGGGGCAAAAACACCAGCATAGATATGTTGGGCTGACTAGCCTGCTTCTGGATTATATATTCTGTGTTATCATTTGCAAGACTTTGCCATTGTGTTTTGGTCTTTGCTCATTTCCTGTTCATAACCCTGAATCTTGCTTCTCTTCTTTCCTTCTGTTTGGTTGTACCTGCCCATGCTGCCTCCTCCTCCTGTATGCCTCCCAATGTCTTTGTACAGCATTCACATACAGCTGCCATCAATAGCCCACTTTAATAAAATGGAAGGTATTGAAATTACGTTTATACAATATAGCAAGACTTTAGTCAGCATGTACCAGATTGGGCATGAATTGAGTGCATACAAGTAATTAAGGCAAGTAGTGGAGGTTTGAGGCTTAGGAGCAAGTCTGACATAGAGTGGTTTGAGACAGCAGGAAGTCCGGAGGCAAGCATGCTCCAGCTGCAGAATAAAGTGGACAGCTCAAGGCCAGGCACTGCAGAGATGGGTATGTGGCAGCAGTTGAAATTCAAGGAAAAGTGAAGTAATGATAAGAGAAATGTTGTGATTCACAGCATATCAGAAGAAGAGAACATTACACACTGAGTGGATTAGAATTTGGTATGCTGAAGCAGAAAAGGTTGAAGAGAAGAAACATCCTCCTAAAAGAAGGGCTATTTTCAGGGCTTTCTGTCATATTTGCTGAGTGTTATTTTTTAATGAATGGCATTGTTTTTTTAAAATCGAGAAACTACCAGCATGGTTCAATAACCATCCCCTTCCAATTTTCCAAGTAGATAGGATTCGAGCAAGGAATTGAGGGAAAATGAGAAAAGACTGCAGGCGTCTCAAGGTATGTATTTGGTCTTCATACTTATATAACACTGCAAATTTAATTGATACAAATGTTGTAATATTAAAGTAAGTCTAGATTTAAGACTGAAGCTTTTCTCTTGCTGCCTGCTTTTTTTGGCAATATTTTTAAATCAAGCTGTCAGCAGTGGAAATTAAATACTAAATTGAGCAAACTTATACCATTTTCTGTGTCTGCATTGGCATGGATCTTCTGTGCAGCAGCAGCTCAGTGATTGGATCAGATTGCACATGTCTGCACTATTACAACTTTGGTTGTACTTAAATTTTTCGCCTCAATGGCAACAGGGCCAAATTACATTGAATCTTAGTCAGGGTACAATCTGCTTGTTGCTTGCATTAGGAATTTTGGATCAGGATTGAGTTTAGGTCAAATTAAATAGTTCTCAGGTTAATAAGTGGATATTTCTGCTAATACCTCATACTATTGGAAATGTTAATGCTGCCAAAGTAAGATTTCCTCCCTTTATGCTTTTGGTTCTCATAATTTAAACGGCATACATATTTTTAAAAATGACTGTTGTCATTATTTTGGAAAGAATGGTATCCTGCAATCCTACAATGAGTGAGCTACTTTTATCAGAGAAATAGATAGAGTAGACAGTCAGAAACTTTTTCCCCGGGTACAACAGAGTGTTACAAGGGGACATAAATTTAAGGTGAAGGGTGGAAGGTATAGGGGAGATGTTAGGGGTGGGTTCTTTACCCAGAGAGTGGTGGGGGCATGGAATGTGCTGCCAGTGGGAGTGGCAGAGTCAGAATCATTGGTGACCTTTAAGCGGCAATTGGATAGGTACATGGATGGGTGCTTAAGCTAGGACAAATGTTCGGCACAACATCGTGGGCCGAAGGGCCTGTTCTGTGCTGTATTGTTGTATGTTCTATGTTCTATATTCTGTCGGATGTACAATGTTATTTAAACTTAAAATACAATTTTTTTTGCTTGTACACACTTGCTCGTCTACTTTCTTGCTTTTTCTTTAGTCTATGAGCACAGAAATGAAGACACAACTTCTACATCAAAGAACCTGACCAAGATTAAAGATCAGAAGACTTTGCTTAAAAAAAAAACCTCAGAATTAGAGAAAAATAGGACATTCTATCTACAAAGCCATTCAAAGTTGAGCTTTTAAATCCACTAGGATTCTAAGGGAGTTCAATATATGAGAATGAGATTGAATGTTGAAATGATAGGCATAACCTGCGATAAAACATAGAGCAATACAGCACAGTACAGGCCCTTTGGCCCTCAATGTTGCGCTGACCTATGGAACTAATTTGCAGCCCATCTAACCTACGCTATTCCATTTTCATCCACACGTTTATCCAATGATCATTTCAATGCCCTTAAAGTTGGCGAGTCTACTACTGTTGCAGGCAGGATGTTCCATGCCCCTACTATTCTGAATAAAGAAACTACCTCTGCCATCTGTCCTATATTGATCACCCCTCAATTTAAAGCTGTGTTCCCTCGTGCTAGCCATCAGCATCTGAGGAAAAAGGCTGTCCACCCTATCTAACCCTCTGATTATCTTATATGTCTCAATTAAGTCACCTGTCAACTTTCTCTATAATGG
Organism: Chiloscyllium plagiosum; assembly: GCF_037043375.1. Taxonomy (NCBI): domain Eukaryota; kingdom Metazoa; phylum Chordata; class Chondrichthyes; order Orectolobiformes; family Hemiscylliidae; genus Chiloscyllium; species Chiloscyllium plagiosum. Next base: position 36,695,077 of record NW_028270147.1, on the reverse strand, counting down.
AAACAGCCTCCAGTCCCTCAGCCATTCCTCATAAGACCTTCCCTCCATACCAGGCAACATCCTGGTAAATCCCCTCTGCACCCTTTCCAATGCTTCCACATCCTTCCTATAATGCGGTGACCAAAACTTTACACAATACTCCAAGTGCGGTTGCACCAAAGTTTTGTACAGCTGCAACCTGACCTCATGGCTCCGAAACACTACCAATAAAAGCTAACACACCATATGCTGCCTTAACAACCCTATCAAACTGGGTGGCAACTTTCAGGGATTGTGTACATGGACACCGAGATCCCTCCGCTCATCTACAATACCAAGAATCTTACCAATAGCCCATTTTGCTTTCCTTCCATTGCTCCTTCCAAAGTGAATCACCTCACGTTTTTACGCATTAAACTCCATTTGCCATCTCTCAGCCCAGCTCTGCAGCTTATCTATGTCCTTCTGTAACCTGTAACATCCTTTGACACTATCCACAGCTCCACCGAACTTCGTGTCATCTGCAAATTTACTAACCCATCCTTCTACGCCCTCACCCAGGTCATTTATAAAAATGACAAACAGCAGCGGAACCAAAACGGATCCTTGCGGTACACCACTAGAAACTGAACTCTAGGATGGACATTTCCCATCAACCACCATCCTCTGCTTTCTATCAGCTAGCCAATTTCTGATCCAAACCATTGGATAACCCTCAATCTCATGCCTCCATATTTTGTACAATAGCCTACCATGGGGAACCTTATCAAATGCCTTACTGAAATCCATACACACTACATCAACCACCTTACCCTTATCCACCTGTTTTCAAAGAACACAATAAGGTTTCTGAAGCACGACCTACCCTTCACAAAACCGTGTTGACTATCCCTAATCAACTTACTCCTTTCTAGATGATTATAAATCGTATCTCATCCAACACTTTATCCATAACTGAAGTAAGGCTCACTGGTCTATAATTTCCAGGGTTGTCTCTACTCCCCTTCTTGAACAAGGGGACAGCATTTGTTATCCTCCAGCCTTCTGGCACTATTCCTGTAGACAATGACAACATAAATATCAAAGCCAAAGGCTCTGCAGTCTCCACCCTGGCTTTCCAGAGAATCCTAGGTTAAATCCTAGACGGCCCAGGCGACTTAGTTATTTTCATACTTTCCTGAATTGCTAACACCTCCTCGTGAACCTCATTCTTGTTTAGTCTAATGCACCGGAGAGAATTACTCCTGTTCAGAATACAGTATTCTGGCAAGTATCATACCCAATGTTGAGACAAAAGAAGAATATGTAGTTTTGCTTGATGGTTTTGGGAATGAGGAAATATTTACTTACCTTTCGGAAATGCAATAGATTAGGGTATAGTTAATAGGATTGCGTAGAAGCAGACTCTATAAGTAAATTGAGTTTCATTTCCATGCTTCCTTTTATGTCTGCAGATCTTGCTTTCTCAGTATGGTGCAGAAGAAGAATTTTTCAATCCGACTTTTAGCTTTGGCGTGTAGTAAAAGGAACAAGACGTAACAAGAAACAGAAAGTAAGGATTACTGGGTAATTTTCAAGTTGGCACATTTTGGGGCCTCAACTACTGTGAATCTATATCAGTGACTTAGATGAAGGGAATGGTCATTTTGTAGCCAAATTTGCAGACATTACAAATGATGGTAAGAAAGCAAGCTGTTGGGAAGGTATAGAGAATTTGCAAAAGGATGTAGATAAGTTATGTAGGTGGGGCACAAATGACTGATCGAGAAGCTCCTTATTGAGTTCTGTACCCAAAGGCAGATCATGGCTTGTGTGTGTACTAGATGTCCATCATCGGGCAACAAAGAAGGTCTGGAATACATCCAGCCGGATTAAAGATCAAACCCCATGTTATTGGAAGCAACCTGATCCACATTGGCTCTGAGGTAATTGCAGCCCTCCCCCAGAGTCTATGATGCTGTAGCTATGGTATGCTCTTACATGCATGTTGTAGGCTGGAGCTGGGGATAGTGATGATAGAGGCTTTAATTTCTTTCCACCTCATGGCTGACCAGGAATCTTTTCCACTCTCACCCTTTGCCATTGGCATGTGTTAGAAATATTTACTGAGTTGTTAATCAAACTGTCTGGCCACTTCAGGACTGCAACTGCCTTGGCCATTATGTGCCAGAGTAGGGCTTGAACCAAGAGCTTCTGGCTCAGAGCCACAAGACCACCGAGATAGAGTATGATGTAGAAAATGTGAGGTTGGCAGGAAGAAAAGAAAAAAACAAATAGAGTTTAGGTGGAGAGAGACTTCACAGTTTCAGCAGTATAGTGGAATATCTGACCTTGCACAAAATGTTCGTATGCAAGTATTCAAATAATGGAATTCCAGGTAGGCAAATGGAATGTCAGGGTGTATTGCAAGTACAATAACTTTACAGCATTTTGAGATCTCAGTTAGAGTACTGTTTACATTTTGGCTTACCTTATCTGAGGGGAGATATAGCTGCATTGGAAGCATTCAGAAAAGGTTCAGTGAGCTGATTCCTGGATGTCGTATAAGGAAAAGTTGAGCAGACTAGGTCTTCACACAGTGTGGTATTTAAATGAATAAAAGATGACCATATTGTAACATAAATAATTTCAGGGAGTTTAGCAGATAAGATGGTGAGAGGATGATTGCCCTCATGATGGAATCTATAACTCGGAAGCTCAGTTCCCAAATGAGTGATCTCCCATTTAAAATTGAAATAAAGAGAATATTGTTGGTCTCCGATATTTTCTTTCCAAGAGAGAAATGGAGATTGGGCCATTTAATTCATATTTAATGTTCAGTTAGACAGATTTTTGATCTACGAGAAAGTGAACAGCTATTTGAAGAAAGGAAGTAAAGTGGAGTTAAAGGCCGCAATCGGATGAGTTTTTGAATGGTGAAGCAAGCTTGTGGGAACAAATATCCAAATACGTTTTTTTTTAATGATCATAAGACCTTATAATCTGCTAGTGGTAAATAATTGTTGAGTTAATTCACAAGTCTTTGCTTCCAAATTTTCCATAAGCATGCCTATTCTACTACATTATTCTTTTTTGGGATGTGGGCCTTGCTGACACTTGTTACCCATCTTTAATTGCCTTTGAGAAGGAGGTAGTGAGCTGCCTGCTGAACTACATTCCAACTGGTTCAAAGAGGCTAACTTTGTGGTTAGGCGCTCCAATTTCTTTAGTCCTACATTGCAGTTTGCCATTTCTGCACCTCTGAACCCAGCCTATAATGACCTCTGCTCCACTATTGATGGCAGAACCTTCTGCTGTCTTGAACTCTGAAACTATGCATTTCTGCTTTCAGGTTTTCAAAAGCCACCCAAGACCTATCTCTGCACCTTTGTTCTCCTCCCCAATTCATCTTAGACTGACTATTTGAGATAGTTTTCGCAGGCACCTTGTATCTGCTCATTGAAGCATTGTTGAATGTTTATTATGTTGAAGGAATCCTATAAATATTGATGACGACTAAACAGTTGTTACTTCTCTATTGACTATTAAAAATTGGTCGATTTGTAATGGTTGGAGATACCCTCCACAGCAGTTAAGGTTTTCTATTTCTTTTGTGCTTCATTAATTTAAGGGCAATGTTTCTCATGTATTATGTTCTCATATCCTTTTTGGGATATTTTCTCTTTGAACGTGTCCATATGAAGGTGACCTTTTTTGCTTAGAGATGTTCAAACAGTGCGAGAACATTTGAAAGATGTTTGTTTAACATGTTTGTCATTGGAATCAGGAAGTAGCAGGAGAGAAACTAAAACACAATTTTATTTCTGTTAGAACATATTTCAGTGTATACTGTGACTTGGGATGTGAGTTTTGCGACCGCTGCCAGCCATCGTTAATTGTGTTTCAAAAAGCCTGGGTTGGTGGTGGAAAAGATTGAGAGAAGTGAACTGCAATTAATTAGGCAGGCTTACTTTGGATTTAAAAGTTCAAATAAGGCGGCAGTGTCAGATTTGCTTTTGAATGATCACTGCTGAAATATTACAATCATACTTTCTTTAATCAACATTTTAACTGGCCTCCGTCACCTCTGCTGAAGAAATTAAAAGGCAGCCACTCTTTTATCCAGTAAGCCGAAGAAAGAGAAAAGTAAGGAGAAAGGCGAGTAAAAAAAGAGAAAAGGGATCGGATTTAGCTAAGATATCCTCATAAAATGAGCAGAATGTTTGAATCTCTAATTGCCCTTTACTGAAGGCATTACCTTGATAAGAAAAGTTTTACATATAGCAATATTTCTGCACAACCTTGCTGAAGTGGCGGTTGTTCCTGTGTAAATTTAATCATGGAATAGGGGCATTTTGCTCATTTTGTGAGGACATTGATCCATTTACTCTGAACCTGAATCAAACTGACACTGTTTTCCTCCAGGGGTTTTTGGCCAAGATTTAATTGTGGAGGCTCTCAGTGAATTTTGCTCTTCCCTGTCTAACTCTCCTTGCTAATTCAATAGCCGCTCCACATGTGCTTCCAATTATAAGATAATCTCCCAAATTATGTAACAAATCTGGGATCTTGCTAGTCTCTGGAGCTTCATTACTTATGTGAAATTTGTTGGAACTTCTGGGATACTCAAAATATTCTATGCCGATGTGAAATAAGTGATATAAAGTTTTGGTGTAAAATTTAATGCTGATCCAGTCACAATTATTGATGTAAAGGAATAATGTTCTTGTGTGATCCAGTATCAATAGCAAACTCTTCCAGATCTGAGTTAATGAGCTAGACTTTGAATGATTCTCCCTCTCCTGATGAAGTTCCTTGCTTCACATCATCTATTATACTAGTATTCCTTTGCTTCACATCATCCATTATACTAGTATTCTTTTCCTTGCGCCAGTCACCATTGGTTTCAATCAACTGTTTTGCATTGCGAAGGCTTGAGTGTTTTGGACTAATACCAGTCAGCTAGTAAGTTTGAAATGTGGAGATATTAATTGTATTAATACAAACGATCACTGAAAGGACTGGCAGATGATGAGCGCACAACATCATGAACCTGTGATGTGGTAAGAGCAGCTTGTGGTGTCTCAGAGTTTTCGCTCTCTAAGAGCCTGTCATCTGTACTGGTATGTGATTGGAATTCCATCAACATAATCCCACATCTGGTCACCCTATTATGAGGTATATTTTAGCTATGTCCAACTGAACCACTGTGTCCTTTAATGTATACTCAAAGAATCCTAGAGTTGTACGATGCAGAAAGAGATAATTTGCTTTTTTTATATATTATAATTTTCGTGATGCAAGATGCAAGTAGAAGTATGAAAATTTGTACGATAGTAACTAATGAGGAGGATAGCCATAAACTGCAGGAGGATATCAACAGATAGATCACCTGTCAGAGCAATGGCAAATGGAATTCAAACTGGAAAAAATTGAGTTAGCACATATGGTGAGGGTGAACAAGGCAAGGGATTACACAATGAATGTACTCTGGGGAGATTTCAGTGTCCACCACCAAGAATGGATTGGCATTGATTGAGCAAGTTGAATTTTAAAGGATAGTGCATCCAAACTGGGCCTGCAGCAGGTGGTGAGGAAATTAAGAAGAGGGAAGAGCATGCTTGACCTCCTCACCAATATGCTTGCCACCGATGCATCTGTCCATGTCAGTATTAGTAAAAGTGACCACCATATAGTCCTCCTGGAACCAAAGTCCTGCCTTCACATTGAGAATACTCTCCATCATGCTGTGTGGTTCTATCACTGTTAAATGGGACACATTTCAAACAGGTCTAGCAACTCAAGACTGGGCATCTATTAGTGCTGTGGGAGCACATGGGAGACTGGCTAGCAAGGTTAGATTTCACGGAATACGGGAGAACTAGCCATTTGGATACAGGGCTGGCTGAAAGGTAGAAGACAGAGGAGGGTGGTGGAGGGTTGTTTTTCAGGCAGGAAGCCTCTAACCAGTGGAGTGCCACTAGGATCTGTGCTGGGTACAGTACTTTTCGTCACTTATATAAACGTTATGGATGTGAGCATAAGGGGTCTACTTAATAAGTTTGCAGATGACACCAAAATTGGAGGTGTAGTGGACAGGTGAAAAAAGTTACCTCAGATTACAACAGGATATTGATCAAATGGGCCAATGGGTTGAGGTGTGGCAGATTTGGGTTAATTTAGATAAATGCAAGGTGCTGCATTTTGGGAAAACAAATCTTAGCAGGTCTTATACACTTAATGGTAAGATCTTAAGGAGTGTTGCTTAACAAAGAGACCTTGGAATGCAGGTTTATAGTTCCTTGAAAGCAGAGTTGCAGGTAGATAGTGAAGAAGGCGTTTGGTATGCTTTCCTTTATTGGTCAGAGTATTGAGTACAGTGGTTGGGAGGTCATGTTGCGGCTGTACAGGACATTGGTTAGGCCACTGTTGGAATATTGCATGCACTTCTGGTCTCTGTTCTATTGGAAAGATGTTGTGAAACTTGAAAGGGTTCAGAAAAGATTTACAAGGATGTTGTCAGAATTGGAAGATTTGAGCTATAGGGAGAGGTTGAATAGGCTGGGGCTGTTTTTCCTGGAGTGTTGGAGGCTGAGGGGTAACATTAGAAGCTTACAAAATCATGAGGGGCATGAATAGGATAAAATGCCTGTCCTCGGATGCTGCCTGAATTGCTGTGCTCTTCCAGCACCACTGATCCAGAATCTGGTTTCCAGCATCTGCAGTCATTGTTTTTACCTAAATAGACAAAGCCCTTTCCCTGGGGTGGGGAAGTCCAGAACCAGAGGGCATAGGTTTAGGGTGAGAGGGGAAAGATCTAAAAGAGACCTAAGGGGCAATGTTTTCATGCAGAGGGTGGTACGTGTATGGAATTAGCTACCAGAGGAAGTGGTGGAGGCTGGTAAGATTGCAACATTAAAAGGCATATAGATATGTAAATGAATAGGATGGGTTTGAAGGTATATAGGCCAGGTGCTGGCAGGTGGGACGAGATTGGGTTGGGACATCTGTTCAGCATGGATGGGTTGGACCGAAGGGTTTGTTTCTGTGCTGTACATCTCTATGAATCATACTCTAACATGATTTGCAATCTCATGGCCCAGCATATTCCCCACTCAACTATTACTTTTAAGCCAGAGGATCAACTCTGGTTTAGAGAGAGTGCATGAAAGCATGCCAAAAGCAGCACAAGGCAAAAGTAAAAGTAAGGTGTTGACATCAAAACAGGATGCCTTGCATGCCCTACAGCGTAACTAGAAAGAGATATAAAGAGCTAAATGATCCCACAACTAATGGATTAGATCTAAGCTCCGCAATCCTGCGACATCATGTTGTGATTGACAGTGGACAATTAAACAACTCACTGGCAGATATTCCTGTCCCCAACAATGTGAGACCCCAGCATATTAGTGCAAAAGATGAAGCTCAACGATATTCAGCCAGAAATGCTGAGTGAATAACCCATCTCCAGAGTTCCCCAGTATCAGACATGATAGTTATCAGCCAATTTGATAGATGGTTGGAGGCACTGAATACTGCAAAAGCTAGTGGCCAAGACAACATTCCAGCAATTACTAAAGACTTGTGTCCAGAACTTGATGCTAGGCTACATACAACTACAAAGCTGTTATCTACCTGACAATGTGGAAAATTGCCCAGGCATGTTGTGTGCATATAAAGCAAGACAAATCCAATTTGGCCAATTGTTGTCCCATCTGTCTACTGTCAATCATTGGTAAGATGTCATCAACAGTGCTATCAAGCAGCACCTCCTCAGTGACACCCAGTTTGAGTTCCACCAGGGCCATTTAGCTCCTGACCTCAATACAGTCTGACAAAAGAGCCAAATTTCAGAGGTGGGGTGAGAACGACAGCCCTGGATACGAAGGCGGCTTTTGACCAAATGTGGCAGCAAGGAGCCCGAGCAAAACTGAAATCAGTGGGATTGAGGGAAAACTCTCATTGTTGGCTTTATACATGAAGTAATACATAGGAAAATGGTTGTGGTTGTTGGAAGTCAGTCATCTCTGCTCCAGTACATCTCTATCAGAGTTCCTCAGAGTAGTGTCCTCTGCCAAATACTCTTCAGCTGCTTCATCAGTGACCTTCACTTGGTAACCAGATCAGAAATAGGAATGTTCGCCAAAGTTCAGCATCATTCATGACTCCTCAGATACTGAAGCTGTCCATGTTCAAATGCGAGACCTGGACAATATCCAGACTTGGACTGAAAAGTGGCAAGTAAAATTTACATCACACAAATGCTAGACAATGACCAATTCCAATAAGAGAATATTCTCCCACTGCCCTTTTTTTTTTCAGTGGCATTCCCCATCACCGAATCCCTACTAGAAACATCCTGGAGGTTACTATTGACTAGAAACTGAGCTGAACTGGCCATAGAAATACTGTGGTTACAAGGGCAAGCCAGAGGCTAGGAGTATTGCAGTTTGTAACTCACTTCCTGACTCCCCAAAGCCTGTCTATTATTTACAAGTCACAAGTCAGGATGTGATGAAATACTCCCCACTTGTTTGGATGAGTGCATTTCCTACAAATTTGATACTATCCAGGACAATGCAACCCACTTAAACAATACCACATTCACAAATATTCATTCCCTCCCCCACCAATGCCGTGTAGCAGCATTGTGTACTATCTATACGATGCACTGCAGAAATTTGCCAACTGTCCCGAGACAGCACCTTCCAAACCCAGGACGTTTCTGACTAGAATGCAAGGGCCACAGATACATAGGAACATCTATGTGCAAGTTGCCTTCCAAGCCATTCATCATTCTGACTTGAAAACACATTGCCATGCTTCCACTGTCGCTAGGCCAAAATCCTGGAATTCCCTACCTCATGAAATTGTCGGTCTGCCCACATCCCATACACAGCGGCAGTTCAAAAAAGCAACTCATCATCATCGTCTCAAGGTTGACTAGGGATGGACATTAAATGCTGGTTCAGTATGCGATGCCATTATCCCATCAGTGAATTAAAATAGAAAATGTGTTGTAGTAATTTTGTCATAAAATAAGTATCAGACATGGAAATATTATATACTAACTATTTTGGATGAAGTGTCAGTACGAATGTACTGAATAAAGCTTCTTTGCAACATGGCTTTTGGTTATGGGATTTTTAGTTGTCTGTGTTTTAAAATGAAAACTTTTAGCTTTTCTTTTTACTGCTGTTGCTGTTCAATCTATTTTACGTTGATTTGCTTATTTGTGATTTTTAAGTTTTGTAGCCTTCTCTTTATTTTTAATGACATATACAGTAGCTGCTGATATTGGGAGTGAAATTATGTTGGAGATAATGGTTTAAAAACAAAATAAAATCTTTTACATTGAGGTGCACCATTAGTAGCTTCCTTTAATCAATTCACTTGCAAGAGCCACAATTATACTTTCAAGTTGCTCACTTTTGGTTTTAAGGACATTTGCCTCCTCATGGTTACCCTATAAAGGCTTATAAAATCATGAGGCACATGGTTAGGATAAATAGACAAGGTCTTTTTCCTGGTGGGAGGAAGTCCAGAACAAGAGGGTATAGGTTCATGATGAGTGGGGAAGAATTTAAAAGAGAACTAAGGGGCAATGTTTTCACACAAGAGGTTGGTGCATGTATGGAATGAGCCGCCAGAGGAAGTGGTAGAGGCTGGTCCAATTATACATTTAACGGCATGTGGATGTGTATATGAATAGGAAGGGTTTAGAGGGATATGGGCCAAATGCTGCAAATGGAACTAGATTAGATTAGGATATCCGGTTGGCATGGATGTGTTGGTTCGAAGGGTCTATTGCTGTGCTGTACATCTATGATTCTGTATGTGGCCAGTATCCTATAATATGAACAGCATTCCACATTTTGTTTTGTTTTTGCATTCTTTTACGATTGAACCTCTTTTTACGGTGACCTACGATCATAAGTAATATATGACTTACAAGTAACATGAATTTGAGGTAAGATTAATTTAACCTTGAGATTGACAAACTAGCTGGCAAAATTACTTTCTTTGACCTATCCTTGTGTTCACATTGGCAGGTCATGGGGAAAAAAAAGTCCTCTGTTTAATAACTTGAAACCAAGTAAGCATTTTTCTCAATGCTCATGAAAATATTATAAAAATCTTTTATCCTCCTGTCCAGTTGCTCTTGGACAGAAAGTGGTGAACTGGATCCCTCTTAATGTTAGGTATTTAGCTTATTTCTGATTTGAGTGTCCACAGCTGCTTTGATATTTGAGATTGTCATGTTTCTCTGCTTCTTCTGTCATGAATTATCATAATAGGGAGGGTTATTGTGCAAATCTTCCTCTAAAAATATATTAGTGATACAGCCATATTTTATTCAAGATTAATCTATCAGCAATTCATGAAACAAGTTAGGAGAGTTTGTGATGGGCAGCACAGTGGCACAATGGTTAGAATTGCTGCCTTACTGCGGCAGGGATCCAGATTCAATTCCAGCCTTTGGTGACTGTGCAGATTCCACACAGACATTCTCCCCACATCCCCATTTCATCTTGCTGCTTCAGTTTCCTCCCAAGGTAAAGATGTCCAGTTTAGGTGGACTGGCCATGCTAAATTCCCCATTGTATCCAGGGTTAAGCAGGCTAGGTGGATTAGCCATGGGAAATGCAGGATTATAGGGTTAGGGTAGGTCTAGGTGGGACTCATCAAATGAGCTGTGTGGACTCTGTGCCAAATGGCCTGCTTCCATACTGTAGGAATTCTATGTTTTATTTATTCTTAAATTCCTCTTCTGCCGTCTGTTTTCTCATGCTGTTAGCACCTCAGTTAGCTGTCTTCTGTTGACAGCCAAATACTTCTGCAGTTTTTTTTTTCTCCTTTTCTGTTAACTGTTAACTGTTCTCCTGTAATTTTGTTTGGTTTTAAGGAAGTACACTTATTGTTTCAGGTTTCTGACATTTAACAGTATCTCTTCATGCTCATGATGCTTCTGTACAATTTATCCAACAATTAAAAAGTTACATCTATATGTCATGTTGTGATGGAATCTATAATTTGTAATAAATATGTTACACAAGCCTTACTACTTGGAGAGGGAGAGAAACTTGCTTTTTCCTGTCCAGTCATATGGTTTTGACATACTTGTTTTCTACTTTAGTACTGTGTATGTCATTGGTGCAAGCTACTATGCGGTAGATTCTGTAGATTGTAGGTTTTTTTTGGCTAACAGTTTTTTTGTGGCCAAAGCAATGACTGATTATTATAAATGTCTGCTTATTCTGCCTTCTGTGGTGTACACCCACGAAAATGTGTAACAGCACAAAATCAATCCTGCAATGACCAATGTGATTGGCAATATTACGTGTAAAGTTGTACAAATTAATGCTGATTAACATTAAGAAAAACCTGGGAGTTTTCACAGATAGTTTCAAGCAAAATTGGATTGATTTCCTTGCACTTGTGTAGAACTATTCTTAAATTTTAAATCACAATACTCCAAGCAGCATCTGAGAGTTCTTTAGGAGTTTGTGAGCTTGTCTTTTAAAGACGATACCTTGTGTGAACGTGCACACATTTTAGTTTACCCTACAAGGATGATACCAGTGACTGGTTTTGCTCCATATTAACAGTGAATTTGGTGTGCAAATCTGGAATTAAAATTCATCCCAATTCCAAATTAAAGTGATGAGTTTTTTTTTGAAAAGGGGAGTTTCACCCTGAGTTTTGACGTGGATGTAATTTTAGCTTTGCTCTGTAGCCACTTCCCATCTATACTAGAGCTCTGTTGGGAATGAACTGTAGTAATTCCCATCACACATTCTTCACTGTTTTAAAAAGTTATTGGTTTCTGCTCCAGTTGTTGAATAGCTAGCAGACCTAAAAATGCCTGAAAACAGGAAGCATATGGTGTAGGATTTTTTGCTTCACCGAAATATATTTGACCATTACTGACTATTTTAACTGTATTCAAAAAAGACAGTTGTCAGGCTAAATGCATGTTCTAGTAGTCGTTTCTGGAAAATATGGATCACACGCATGCTCCTGTCAGGCAACATTGGAAGATTTTTTTGGTATGTGGTGACATGTTGCGTATGGAAATAATGAAATGAGTTTTGGTTGCTGAGGCTACGAACTGGAGTACTGTTCAGCTTTTGATTTTCCAGCACCTGCTGCTTGTGTAGAATACTCCTTTCAAATTCTATTTAGAGTGACTTTATTATTTAATGCTTTGCACTATGGATAGAACTGTATAGTAAAGAACATCTTGAGGTGCAGATGTTTGAGGACAAAATTGAAGGTCATCCTGTAGTTCAGACTTTGTCCAGATACCTTAAACCTTGCATATCACTTAAGCTCATGTTATGAAACTCAATAATAGAGTTCACCGATAACTTGGTTGTGGTTTTAACACACAGTTTAAAAACCATCCCCGTTAGCTACTTGATTAACTTGAATGGAAAATTTGAGTCAGCGTTTCACTCTTTACATTCAACAGTAGTTGGTGTGGTTTGATAATGAACGCCAGCTCTTTGTTTCTGTATTCCGTAGCTTGAAGTCCTTGTCAAATCAGTTCACTCCAACCTTAAGGTGAACTTTAGGTAATCTGGTAGAGTAGCCAAATGAATAATTGTTACATGAGTAAATTTTTGCCTTAAAATGTGATGATGGGATTAAAGGATAGAGCTCAGCAATTATTCTCCATTTGAGCAGCACTCTTTTCTAAGCCCTCAGAGAATGTGCACAATACCCCTATGATTATTTGTCGACCATCCCTTTTTATTAAATAGTTGGAATTGTGGATGCCAACCTCTTGCCTGATGTACTGTGCATCAGTGGCATGACAATCCTTCAAGTGCCAAAGTGTCTTTTTACAAAAGAAAAATTAATCTGGGAAAATTGTTTTTTTTTTCATATACTGGATGAGAGTATAGCTGGCAATGCCCATCCCTAATTGCCCAGAGGATAGTTAAGAGTCAACCACATTGCTATGTAGTCCGGAGTCATTTGTAGGACCAGACCAGGTAGGGATGGCAGTTTCCTTCCCTAAAGGGCATTAGTGAATCAGATGGGTTACTTGAATTCAAATTCCGCCATCTGCCATAGTGGATTTGAACCCAGGTCCCCAGAATGTTATTTAGGTATCTGGGTTAACAGTCCAGTGATAATACCACTAGACCATTGCCTCCCTGGTGGTCCAGTTCCTGGTCAGATGGTCATTGTGAGCCTCAACAATTAGATAGTAAGTTATTACATTTATGTCTCTTGTTTAAACCACAGGTCTAATTCAGTAACAAAATAGTAGCTGAGGTTTTGTTTTGCTGTATGACATCACAGGGACCAGTTAAGCTCTGATACCTCACCCAAATAGCCTATTCATGAACTAAAGACTGTTTTCTCCAGGGGTAATCATGGACTTGCAAACATGTTGAGCCTTCTTGGAAAATTGTTTTATCCTCAGCTACATACCCAGAACACCATCTAAGATTGATTATAGCATCTCGATCACTGTATGGATGAGAACCGTTAACTCAGCAAAGGCTGAGGATCAAGCTCATAAAAGTAAATTGGATTTGATGTTATTTCTGCAGAATAGTATCATTGCTAGTAAATAAGGTGAAAGGGAACACTGCCATGAAGGTTGCTGTATCATTGATGATTGTATAATACGAATGAGTAATGTGTTGACTGTTCCTCATTCCCCTTCCCTAATGTGTATTTCAGCCTGCTAATTTAACTGCTTTTCATGTGAACATACGAACATCCTGCGTCTTTCAATTAGCTGAAAGAGCTAATACAGTATTTGTTTCCAGGATTAGTTTGTGTTGATTCCCCATAAGGCTAATTTTGCGATTTCTACATTATCTCTTCTCTTCTGTTATTAACTCTTTTCCCTCACATTGTTGCTACCTTTCTAGGTCTATCTTCTTGCCATGTAGACAGTGTGGGTAGATGCCTGGCTTTCAGGTTTATGTTTATTTGTGCTGCTGTGTATGTAACAGGACATAAGTGTGTAAATTGTACGGATAGTAGTTTTCAGATTTACAATTTAATTTGCACAGATTACAATTTAAAGAAGGTATGGAACTTTTCTCTCCTGATACGGATAAGTAACTCTTTGCTGTTCGTTTAATGCGGTATCAGGCTGGTGTAGCATGCCATACTGTGGTCCAATCTCTTTCTTTTATTATCTAACCACCAAATTTTCTCTGGCATAGTATATGAACAGCTGGTGGATTTATAAGTGCAAATAGATACGGCTACTTACCAGTTGTGGCATTGAACCAGCAAAACACAGATCATGAGTTCAAATGCCATCATGAAAGTTGTCAACTTTGGGCAAGCAAGAGAAAAAGAACTGAATTGTCACAAAATTCCAACCATTAATGTTCTACAGAAAAGAGACCCTGTAACCCCCGCGCTTCATATGACCCCACGGTACTTTGCGGTTAATTTCTTTCATGCCCACTGAAATGATCTGACAAATCCCCCCCATGCTCCCATGCTAAACAATCATGACAGAGCTCATGAAACATGTTGAATAGACCTATTGCTAATAATCCAAGTATATTAGGACAAAGCAGTCCTAGCTGTGTTAATGCTATAAAGCCCTGCTCATCTGCATCAGTGAGAGTGCTCTACATGACACAATCACACTGGCAGTATCCTAATTCTCAGCCAAAGTTGTCCCCATCCCTGAGTTTATTTTATTCACTCATGGGGTGTTGGCATTGCTGGCTGGCCAGCATTTTTGCCTATCCTTGTTGCCCTTGAGAATTGGATTCTCCTTATAAATGGTAATGATGGTGAACTGCTGCAATCCACGAACTGTAGATTGGCTCATAATGCCCTTCGGGAGGGCTTTCCAGATTTTGGCCCAATGATCGTAAAGGAACAGCAATATATTTCCAAATCAGGATGGGAGCTTGCAGATGTTGGTGCTCTCTTGTATCTGCTGCCCTTGTCTTAAACAAGCATTAAGGAAACAGATATTAATTCATCAACTAAAACATGGTAGAATAGATAGGTTTGAAGCTGATCTTGTCTTTCTCTATGGAAGTGGCCATGGATTTGGAAGATAAGGATGGTGAATTTCTGCAGTGCATCTTGTAGATAGCACACATGGATGCTGCTGAGTGTTGGTGGTGGAAGGAGTAGATGCTTATGAATATGGTGCCAAAAAAATGGCCTGCTTTGTTTTGGATGGTGTAAAGCTTCTTTAGTATTGTTCGAGCTGCATCCATTGAGGCAAGTGGGGAGTATTCCATCACACTCGTGACTTGTGGCTCAAAGATGGTGGACAGACTATGGGGAGTTGGGAGTTGAGTTACTCGTCACAGTATTCCCAGTTTCTGGCCTACTGTTGTAGCCACTGCATTTATTTGGAGAATCCAATGAAGTTTTCTGGTCAACAGGAACATCAAGGATGTTGTAGTGGGCGATTCAGTTAAGGTAACATTATTGAATATCAACAGGTGGTGATTAGACTATCTCTTATTGGAGGTGGTCATTAACTGGCATTTGTGGGGCATGAATAGTATTTGCCACTTGTCAGCCCAAGCTTGGATATTGTTCAGATTCATAGAATCCCTACAGTGAAGAAATAGGCCATATGGCCCAACAAGAGCATCCCACCTAGACTCTTAAGGCCTTGTGCCTTAATGCACAGAGCATTTGCAACAAAATGGATGAATTAGTTACATAAGTACCACATATACTCATGTATAGGTCAATCTCATGTATAAGTCAATCCTATATATTTGGCCAAAAAAATCTTGTATTTTACATATATCTCGTGTATAAGTCAACCATAGTTCTTCGGTTACAGATCAACATTTACGAGTCAGTGTGCCTGCCCGTTACGCTCTGTTCCGGCTTTCTGGTCTGCTGATCGTATTGCTCCATTCGGGTCTTCCAGTCCACCAGACATCATGCTACGCTCCAGGTTTTCAGAATTACCATAATAATGCAACAGTACAGGGCAACCGCCGTATCCGCGGAGTCGGTGTCAGTCCCTTCCACTGACACCCTCCTTCGACTGACTGAACTGGTCCTCACCCTGAACAACTTCTCTTTCCAATCCTCCCACTTCCTCCAAACGAAAGGAGTAGCCATGGGCACCCGCATGGGCCCCAGCTATGCCTGCCTCTTCGTAGGATATGTGGAACAATCCATCTTCCGCAACTACACTGGCCCCACCTTTTTCCTCCGCTATATCGATGATTGTATCGGCGCCGCCTCGTGCTCCCACGAGGAGGTTGAACAGTTCATCCACTTCACCAACACCTTCCACCCCGACCTCAAATTCACCTGGACAGTCTCAGATTCCTCCCTCCCCTTCCTCGACCTTTCTATTTCTATCTCAGGCGACCGAATCAACACGGACATCTACTACAAACCGACCGACTCCCACAGCTACCTGGACTACACCTCCTCCCATCCTGCCCCCTGTAAAAACGCCATCCCATTCTCCCAATTCCTTCGACTCCGCCACATCTGCTCCCAGGAGGACCAGTTCCAAAAACGCACAACACAGATGGCCTCCTTCTTCAAGGACCGCAATTTTCCCCCCCGACGTGGTCGATGATGCCCTGCACCGCATCTCTTCCACTTCCCGCTCCTCCGCCCTTGAGCCCCGCCCCTCCAACCGCCACCAGGACAGAACCCCACTGGTCCTCACCTACCACCCCACCAATCTCCATGTACAGCGCATCATCCGCCGTCATTTCCGCTACCTCCAAACGGACCCCACCACCAAGGATATATTTCCCTCCCCTCCCCTATCAGCATTCCGTAAAGACCACTCCCTCCGTGACTCCCTTGTCAGATCCACACCCCCCACCAACCCAACCTCCACTCCCGGCACCTTCCCCTGCAACCGCAGGAGGTGCAAGACTTGCGCCCACACCTCCCCCCTCACCTCCCTCCAAGACCCCAAAGGAAACTTCCATATCCGCCACAGATTCACCTGCACCTCCACACACATCATCTATTGCATCCTCTGGTCCCGATGTGGCCTCCTCTATATTGGGGAGACAGGCCGGCTACTTGCGGAGCGTTTCAGAGAACACCTCTGGGACACCCGGACCAACCAACCCAACCACCCCATGGCTCAACATTTCAATTCCCCCTCCCACTCCACCAAGGATATGCAGGTCTTTGGACTCCTCCATCGTCAGACCACAACGAAACGACGGTTGGAGGAAGAACGCCTCATCTTCCGCCTAGGAACCCTCCAACCACAAGGGATGAACTCGGATTTCACCAGTTTCCTCATTTCCCCTCCCCCCACCCTGTCTCAGTCAAATCCATCGAATTCAGCACCGCCTTCCTAACCTGCAATCTTCTTCCCGACCTCTCAGCCCCCACCCCAGTCTGACCTATCACCCTCACCTTGACCTCTTTCCACCTATCACATTTCCGACGCCCCTCCCCCAAGTCCCTCCTCCCTACCTTTTATCTTAGGCTGCTGGACAAACTTTCCTCATTCCTGAAGAAGGGCTTATGCCCGAAACATCGATTCTCCTGTTCCTTGGATGCTGCCTGACCTGCTGCGCTTTTCCAGCAACACATTTCCAGCTCTGATCTCCAGCATCTGCAGACCTCACTTTCTCCTTCAGTTACCCATAGTTTACTGCAGCCCGAACATATCACAGGGAACGTTCCAGAGTCAGGGACTGGGACTACCCGGGAAGGTAAATTTTACATTTTATCTGTTTTGTAGATAAATATTCATCCCTCGAAAAAGTGCCTCATGTATAAGTTGACCCACTAATTTCAGATTTAGAAAATTGTCTTCAGAAGTTGACCTATACGCGAATATATACAGTAGATCTAAATGGCTAAATGGGTCTGATATAGAGTCAGAGAGATTACAGAAATGTGGCTACAGGGTGATTATGAATGGGAACTGAATATTCAGGAGTTTTCAGTTTTTAGATAGTATAGACAAAAAGGAAAAGAAGGTAGGGTGGAACTGCTATTAAAAAGAAATTAATGTGATTGAGAGAATTTTGGCCCTGGTGAAATAAAATCTATAAGTGTTGAGCTTAGAAATGCCAAGGGGAAGGAAATTAATGTTGGGTTGATATAGAACCCCAAACTGTGGTAGTAATATTGGGGAAGGCAATAAAAAGGAAATTGAGGTGCAAGTACATAGATCCCTCAAAGTTGCCACTCGGGTTGATAGGGCTGTTAAGAACGCATACGATGTGTTAGCTTTTATTAGTAGAGGGATCGAGTCTTGGAACCATGAGGTCATACTGCATCTGTACAAAACCTTGGGTGGGGCTGCACTTGGAGTGTTGCATGCAATTCTGGTCACCGTATTATAGGAAGGATGTGGAAGCTTTGGAAAGGGTTTGGAGGAGATTTACTAGGATGTTGCCTGGTATGGCGGGAAGATCTCATGAAGAAAGTTTGAGGGACTTGAGGCTGTTTTTGTTAGAGAGAAGAAGGTTGAGAGGTGACTTAATTGAGACATATAAGATAATCAGAGGGTGGACCATGAGAGCCTTTTTCCTCAGATGGTGATGGCTAGCACCAGGGGCATAGCTTTAAACTGAGGAGTGATAGATTTCGGACAGATGTCAGAGGTAGTTTCTTCACTCCGAGTAGTAGGGGCATGGAAAGTACTGCCTACAACAGTTGTAGACTCGCTATTTAAATGGTCATTGGATAGACTTATGGGCGAGAATGGGATCGTGTAGGTTAGATGGGCTTCTGGTTTCATAAAGTGGTGCAACACTGCGGGCCGAAGGGCCTGTACTGCATTGTAATGCTGTATGTTCTAAGCAATAAATTGTAATCATGGCTGTAATTGTAGGCAGTTTCAATAGAGGAGGAATTATTGGGCTGTATGCAAGAAAGTTTAATGAATTAATACTTTGAAAGAACAGCTAGAGAAAAGGTCATCCGTGATTGGGTATTGTGTAACAAGAAAGGAATAACTTACAATCTAGTTATGATTAGATTACTTACAGTGTGGAAACAGGCCCTTCAGCCCAACAAGTCCACACTGACCCCCTGAAGAGCAACCCACCCTGACCCATTCCCCTACATTTACCCCTTCAACTAACACTACGGGCAATTTAGCATGGCCAAATTCACCTAACCAGCACATTTTTGGACTGTGGAAGGAAACCGGAGGACTCGGAGGAAACCCATGCAGACATAAGGGGAATGTGCAAACTCCACACAGAGTCGTCTAGGTGGGAATTGAACCCGGATCTCTGGTGCTGTGAGGCAGCAGTGCTAACCACTGTGCCGCCTGTATGCTTGGAACTGAAGGAAAAGTGATTGCAATAAGATAGAACTCTCCATTAAGATATTATACTTCAATTTGCATGTATCTGCCCACTTGCTTAACTTATCCAAATAACATTGAAGCTTCTCTGCTTCCTCCTCTCAGCATACCTTCCAATCCAGCTTTGTGTCATCCGCAAACTTGGAGGGTAACGTATTTATTTCTAAGACTGATCCTGAATTTAAATAAAGCAAATTACAATGACATGAGTTGCAAGCTAACTATGATAATTGAGGATTGTTATTTAAAGGAATGATAGTAGACAGGCAATGACCGAGAGTTAAAGAGCGCATGGATGAACTGCAACAGTTACTCTTCCCAGTCTGGCATTAAGATAAAATGGGAAACGTGGTAAGAAAATGGCTAATGAGGCAAGCTGCGAATGGTATTAACTCCACGGAAGAGGCATACAAATTGGCCAAAAAAGAAACAAGACCTGAGGATTAGTATGAGTTTCTGGCAAAGCAAGACAGAGAGATCAATAAAGAGAGGGAAACAGAGTAAATTTGCAGAGAACATACAAACCAATAGTAAAAGCTTCTCTTAGTAAATGAAGAGAAAAATATTAGTAAAGACGATTATAGGTGCCCTGCAGTCAGAAACAGGGGAACTTCTAATGGGCAGAGAGAAGACAGTATTACAAATGGTTAGCTTGACACTAGTAGTGAGGGAAAATTCTGAAGGTCATTTATAAAATTTGTATTAGAGGAGCACTTGGAAAACAGAGAGATGATCTAACTGAGTCAGGATGTATATACTAAGGGAAGGTCATACCTGACGAATCTATTGGAATTTTCTGTGAATGTAACGGGTAGAGTGCATAAGGGACAGCCAGTCGATATGGTTTACATAGATTCTCAGAAAGCTTTGTTAAGGTCTTATGTAAGAGATCAGCATGCAAAATAAAAGCACATGGGATTGGAAGTATTCTACTGAAATGGATTGAGAACTGGTTGACAGACTGGAAACTGAGGTGGAATAAGTGAGTCTTTTTCCAAGTGGCAGGTAATGACTACTGGGGTACAAAGGAATCAATCCATGCTTAGACCCTAGCTATTCACAATATACATTAATATTTAGACGACGTAGTTTCATCATCTCTCCAAGTTTGCGGATGACACAAAGCTGGATTGGAAGGTATGCTGAGAGGAGGAAGCAGAGAAGCTTCAATGTCATTTGGATAAGTTAAGCAAGTGGGCAGATACATGCAAGTTGAAGTATAATTTGGATAAATAATGTTATCCACTGTGTAAAAACAGGCAGGCAGATTATTATCTGAATGGCCATAGATTCGGAAAGGTAGAGGTGCAACGAGACCTGAGTATCTTGTACACCAGTCACTGAAAATAAGCATGCAGGTGCAGCAGGTCATGAACAAGGCAAATGGTATGTTCATGTTTGTAGTGAGGAGATTTGAGTACAGGAGTCTTGCTGCTGTTGTACAGGGCCTTAGTGTGACCACACCACAAATATTGTGTGCAGTTTTGGTCTTCTTAGCTGAGGCAGGATGTTCAGGCTATAGAGGGAGCACAGTGAACGTTTACCAGCATGATATCTGGAGTGGTGGCATTGATATATGGGGAGACACTGAACCAGTTAGGACTATAGTCATTAGAGTTGAGAGGAGTGAGGGAGGAGCTCATAGATTAGGCATAGTGGTTGAAGAAAGGATGTTCTCAATGGCTGGAGAGTCCAGAACCAGGGGTCACCATCTGAGCATGAGGGCCTTTTAGGACAGTGATGAAGAGGAATTTCTTCACCTATAGAATGGAGCCTGTGGAATTCTCTGCAACAGGAAACATTTTTGACGCCAAGACATTTGATGACTTTAAAGAAAAATGTAAATATAGTTTTAGGATTAAAGGGATTAAAGGCAATGTGGAGAAAGTGGGAACAGGATGCTGAGTTGGGTGATCAGCCATGACCATATTGAATAGGGGAGCAGACTCAAAGCGCTGTATGGCCTCATCCAGCTCTAGCTTCTATAATTCTATTCTGGCATCCTGGGATCTAGTTGGCATTACAGGAAATTGCCCGGATATTTCCTATCCATTTTAAAAGTAAAATCTAATCTGGATTAACACTGCCCTATCATCCTTCAGTCATCAGTAAACTGATAGTACGTTAGCCATCATAACATGTCTGTTGGTTAGACACATGCTCACCATTCTGAATGGATTCTGTCAGATACGTTCCAGAACACATCACAATTTTGATGTTGCCATGATTGCAAGTCATGAATAATGGAGGAGAGGTGAGAGCAACTGCCCATAACATCATGGCAGCAATTAATGTAAAAATAACTGGAGACAATGGAGGTCGAAAGGTAAAATCATCACTGGCCAGACTCTTATCTGATGCATAAGAGGATAGTTATGGACATTTGAAGGCAGACATCACATCTCCAACACTTTAGAACAGCAGTTGATCAAGGAAGCATCTTTGAAAATCTTTAGCTTCAATGCCATTCCTTCTTAAGGTCAAGACCTGGGCTTTCCACTGATGATTCCACAGCATTCAACTTTATTCACAGCTCCTTTGATAATGAAACAGTACGTATCAACCTGAACTGTTTCTAAGTAGCATCCAAACTTGAAGTGAAATGGCAGATAATTAGGGGCGGCACGGTGGTACAGTGGTTAGCACTGCTGCCTCACAGCACCAGAGACCTGGGTTCAATTCACGTCTCTGGCAACTGTCTGTGTGGAGTTTGCACATTTTCCCCGTGCCTGCGTGGGTTTCCTCCGGGTGCTCCGGTTTCCTCCCACAGTCGAAAGATGTGCAGGTTAGGTGAATTGGCCATGCTAGCTGAAGGGCTAAATGTCGGGGAATGGCTCTTTGGCGGGTCGGTGTGGACTTATTGGGCCAAAGGGCCTGTTTCCACACTAAAAGTAATCTAATTTCAGTAATCTAATCTAATAATGTTGATATAACAAGTGCAGTGTAATGACCATAACAATTAAAAGAAACCTCTCCATCTCTGATTTGAATCTTAGCACTATCATTGCTAAGTTCCTCCACCACCAATTTTGAAGGGTACTGCTGCTCAGAAGGTGAATGGGATCAGCCATATAATGTGAACAAGGTTATCACTGGGTACTCTCTCAACATTGACAGAATCAATGATGGAGCAATGTTTTTCACCAGTACCCCAAACTTAAATTTTTGCCCCTTCTCCACTGGCTGCTGTATGAATATGCAAATAAGCAATAACCTTTGCCTCTCACCCACTTGTCTCAACATTTAATTCTCTTCATAATGCTTTGACTAGGTGTAATTTTGACCCGTCTAATTTTTGCAGCCATCTCTTTAGCCACTGGCACGTATTGTTTTTTTTATGTTATTCTCTCTGATTCTGACCCATTCTATGATATTTTTAGCTAAAATGCGGTTGTGTTCTGGAGATTATATTCTACTTTTGAATTTTTGTTCCTGAATCTTTCCATATTGAGAGAGATTTAAAAATAAGTAGTAACCAAGGGAAGACAAAGCCCATGGGAAACACATAAAATGAAGTAAAGAAACAAGAAAGGGATTTAGCAAGAAGCATTGTTAAAGAAGTGTTGTATTCAAACATCTGAAATTAACTAGGATTTTCATAAGCTCAGAAATAAAAGTCACAGTGATAGTATGGGACAGAGTTTACATTAGAATGTAGAGAGCAGAATTAGGCAGTTCAGCCCATCGAACCTGTTTGACCATTCAGTATGGACACGGCTGACCTCATGTTGGCCTCAACTCCACTTTCCTGCCCACTCTCCTTAACCCTTCAACCCATTACTAATGAAAAATCTGCCTATCTCCTCCTCAAATTTACTTCACGTCCACAGTCTGGGGTAGTTAATTCCACAGAATGATGATGTTTTTGAGAGAAGTAATTTATTTTCCTTTCTGTTTTAAATATGCTACCTCTTATTCTAAAACTCCACATCTTTCTATGTCTACTTTGTTAATTCCCTTTCGCATCTTATATACTCAATTAGATCTCCTCTAATTCTTCTAACCTCCAGACAATATTGGTCTAAACTACTCGATCTCTCTTCCCAAGACAAACCCCTCATCTCTACAATCAATCTACTGAACCTCCTCTGAACTGCCTCCAATAATTTAATAAGGATAATATAGTAATAGGAGGAGAATTTGATTTTCATATGAGCTAAACAATATAAATTTGTAAATATATTGTGGATATGAGTTCATGGGATGCACATAAGAGGTTTTTAGATCAGTATGTTCAGGAACCAACTAGTCAACATGCTATTTTATACCTAGTATTTAACAGTGAGGAGTGATTAATTAATGACCTAATAACAAAGGGCTTTCAAGGAAGACTGACCATAACATGATGCAGCTTTGTGATGTTTAGGTGTTATTTAGTTAACTCTTAAACCAGGGTCGTAAATCTAAACAAAATAACCTATGTAAGTATGAAAGGTTAGTTGGCTAAGGCAGTTCAGAAAACTAAATTCAAATATATGTTAGTAAACAAGAAATAGCTGCCATTTAAAGAATTCGTACATAGTTTGCAAAGATTATACATTCATTTGAAGATACAAAAACCCAAAGGAAATAGTGATCCAAAAATTACTAATGAGAAGTGTTAAGGATATTATTAGTTCAAGGTATACTTTTGAACACTCTACAAGTTGTGCAATGCAAAGTGCAATCAATTGTGAAATCCTCCTGTGGTTTGCTTGCTGCCAGTAGTATGCTTGGCCATTTAAATTTTAATTCTTTTTAGCATTGAAAAAATTTCATTAGGACATCTGGCTTAGTTGCTGGCAACTTCTTCAGTTATTATACACCTTGGCTATTGTTGAGACTGGTCTCTTCTCTCCATCTGTTTGCTGGATCACTTCACTTGGACCTCTCTCTTTCTTATACTCTTGTAGTAGTAAGATCCTATTACTACTAACAATTTCCAAGTAGGTCTGCAGTCCAGATGTCAGGAATTCCTGTAATGAATTTGGTAGTAAACTGGATCTGCACGTCGTCACAACTGCTAATTTGTGCACTCTAAGTTCACGATTTCTGATGCTTCTCTAAGGTGATTGTAGCTTTTCCTTTGCGACTGTTGCCAGTTTGTATTGCCAAAAACAGGCTACGTAACATTGTGTTCTTCTTGAAATTTCTAATCACCATCTGCCATTTTCACCCCCCACTTCTCAGTGATGCAAACACAGAAAGAAACAGATAGTTTTTTGCTTCAAGTTATTTCCCAACTGAGCATTTCTCATAATACAAGCTAACTTTATGCATGGGTACAACTCTTCAAAAAGCAGTTTCTTTAGTAGTAAGTATGTGTTCAGAAATATTAAGAGTGAAATATTATCATATGCACCAGTTGTTGCTTGTTTTCCCTATGTCAGTTTCTCAATTGATTTTTGTATGTTTTGAAAGCAGCTAATCCATAATGTATCATTGGGTCCAATTCAAGCTTCTTTGCTTCCTGTTCTCCTGCAACTGGAAGAAGAGGCAAGGTAGTTCAGCATTTTCCTCTCCCAACAAGCAAAGCCTACTTGTTGGGACAAGTAAAATTATGTGGTCTCCTTTTGTGCTGCCAAACGTTTGCTGATTATTCCCCTCTTGCTTTTTAGGCAGAAATATAAGGAGATAAGTTACAATTTTTTGGGCCACTTTTTTTAAAATTTCCCATTTGATGTTCATAAATATCTTGTACCTCGTGGTTAGCCATGCTGTGAACCAACCATTATCTTCACTAAGGTGGAAAAAAGGCTATACCTCAGCAATCAATATTAATCATGAGATTGCATTTAAATGAGATAAATATGGACTCTATTATAATGGGAATTAAAATCCAGACTAACAAATAATTAAAATCAAAGTATTTGAATTTAAGCCCAGTTTCAGTGAGAGACAATTTTTCCTGGTTCCAATGTGAATTAACAGATAATTCAAGTAAAGCAGCTCAGTATTAAAATGAGTTGACTGTAGTGAGCCTCAAATCAGCATACAGTTTTCATGAATCATGGTTTATTAAATATATATTGTAAATGCTAATTTATTGCTGTTTTAATTATAGAAGCATAGAATAGCTACAACACAGAAGGATGTCAGTTGGCCTGTTGCATCTGTGCTGGCCCTCGAAGAGTAATTCACCTAGCACGCACTCTTACGTCTTTCGCTTGAAGTCCTGCATGTTGTTCCTTTTTCAGATAATGATCCAGTTCCCTCTTGAGTGCATCAGTTGAAGCTGTCTTTAGTGTACCACCAGACAACTCTTTCCAGATGCTGCAAAGAAAGGTTTTCCTTGTGTTACTATTGCTTCTTTTACCAGTTACCACTTAAATCTGTGCCCTCCAGTTCTCGATCAGCCTACCAATGGGACTTGTTTCACCCTAATATACTCTGTCCGGATCCCTCCAGATTTTGAATGCTACCAAAGTTTCTCTCCACCTCTCTTCTGTGATGGTTGACATGTTATGGGGGGGGGGGGGGAAGAACCTATATATGTGTATTGTGGTGATGGACCCTTTTAACAACTAATTTTTTTTCTGGGGCATGATTTATGACAAACTGAGTATAATTCAAATCTCATAATTTTAAATGAATTATTAGCTTTGTTAAGGACCACATAAAACCCCTCAAAATATGTTAAGAAGATTAGCCTAGACCCCAACCTCCTCTTGTTTTCAAAGGCAAGTGTAAGGCATTGTGTTCTAGATGCAATTCAATTGGTCAAACTACAAGGCTTGAAGCAAAACCCACTTTATTCTTAAAATACAGACAAAATAAGAATAAAAAACTTCGCTTAACTGTAACTCTATCAAAATATTTATCAAGATTCTATGTTAATTACCACTGATTAGCTGTTGCAAGAGAGCAGCATCCCATAATCACACCCTTGGCAGAAGCAAATTAAGTAAAATAGATTGTCTCACATACAACATTTCCAGTCCAGAAGGAAAGAACATCAAGAAAAAATTCTGTGTGTGTCTGTGTGTGTCTGTGTGTGTCTGTGTGTGTCTGTGTGTGTCTGTGTGTGTGTGTCCAAACAGCGACAAAAACTTAAACTGAACTCCTGGTTCTGTGGGAGCTTGGCCCCATCCCCTCATGCTGCTTCTATTGTTCCAGCTTCTTTATATAAAAAAAACCCAAGGCCTCCCAAGCTGTTTCCTTTTGTGGCTTGGGACAGACGGCTGTGCCTCACTGTATCAACCCTCCTTCGTTAACAAAAGGACAAAAACACCTCTTAAGTCCATAGTGTCATCACAGTTTGCATTTGAATTTCCACCACAATTGGGTCCAGATCACCTCTTGGAAATAATTATGGATAAAGTAGCTTTCTTCCAGTTGCTGATCCTGTGACAAGTTCCCTGGGAGATAAACAGTTTTTTAAAAAGAAAAAGTTAATTACATGGGGTTATAGACTGTGTGGTTCTGTTTTGAACAGTCTGTTTTTGAGTTTCGAACAAGCCAGCTACAGAGCAGAGAACATAGTTTTCCAATAGAATTAATATGAAAGTATGGGTGCTTCTAAAAGAGAGACTCTGAACAGTGAGTAGCCTCTGGGACAGCCATGCAGAGAAGAGAGAGGGAGGGCCTTCAAATGTAAAACTGCAAGATAAATTCCCATGTCCGTAGATCAAATCAATCCTAATGTTTTGGTTTTGAAACTTACATCAATAACATAGTCGCTACTGACACACTAAAATAATAACCTGATTTAAATAAACATAAAATTAACCGACAATAATATTTAATCATTCATTCTGCAAAAGCTTTTATTCCTCTTTTTTCCAACTTTTCATCTGTTACCTGTGCTTCTGTAATATTGGCAAATTGTTAGTTGCTTCTGTTAAACTTATGAGAAAGTGAGGACTGCAGATGCTGGAGATCAGAGTCAAAAAGTGTGGCACTGGAAAAGCACAGCTGGTCAAGCAGCATCCGAGGAGCAGGAGAACATTCCTGTTGAAGAGCTTATGCTCGAAACCTCAACTCTTCTGTTCCTTAGATGCTGGCTGACCGGCTGTGCTTTTCCAGTGCCACACTTTTTTTTGACTCATTCTACCTTTCTAAAATTTTCAAATAATTTCATTTGCCTTTTCTGCTTCCATCGTCTTGACTTCAAATTTATAGTGCAGGCTTAAATATCGCCAAATAATTGCCTGACTTTGGTACTTTGCTTTCAATAAACTAGTTCAGGATCGTCCATCTGATATCGAGCCAGAATATATAGCTGGCAAAGTAGGTCTTTCAGCCCATCGTGTCTGATTACATGTAGACCAGACCAGGTAGGGATGACTGTTTCCGTCCCTAAACGTTATTAATGAATTAGTTTAGTTTCCCCAACAGTATAGAAACAGGCCCTTCGACCCCAACAAGTCCACACCAACCCTCCAAAGAGTATCCCACCCAGACCCATTTCCCTACATTTACCCCTAAAAGTGCACCTAACACTACAGGCAATTTAGCATGGCCAATTCACCTGACCTGCACATCTTTGAATTGTGGGAGGAAACCCACGCAGTCACGCGGAGAATGTGCAAACTCCAGTCACAGACAGTCACCCAAAGTGGGAATCAGATGGGTTTTTTTCATGAGAATCAACATCATCAGATTATTATTTCCAGAATTTTACTGAATTCAAATTCCACTATCTGCCATGGTGGGATTCGAACCTGGGTCACCAGAACATTACCTGGTTCTCTAGATTAATATTCCAGTGATAATGCCACGAGGCCATCACCTCCCCAGTGCTGTGGATGTTATATATTTAGACTTTGAGAGAGCATTTGATATGCTGCAACATGCCAGGTAGGTTAGTAAATTAGAAATGTTTGGGATTGCTGGGTCCTTGGCAGGATGGATAAGCCGTTGACTAAAAGACAGGAAACGTGGGCAGCATAGTGGCGCAGTGGTTAGCACTGTTGCCTCCAGCACCACATTTTTCAACTTTCATTTTTCTCATCCAAGTCATCGGTATACATTATAAATAAATAATTGTGGCTCCAACACTGATCCCTGTAACATTCCACTAGTCACAAGTTACAATCCTGAAAATGCTGCTTGTCCCAACTACCTGTTGAGTATTAGTTAGCCAATCCTCTATCAATGCTAAAATACTACTTTTCAAACCATAGGCTGTCATCTTATTAAGTAGCCTATTGTGATATTAATCATTTAGTTTGTTCCAAACACACTCTGCATTTAAATAAAGAGCCATTAATTTGTCTATTCAGTTTTTAACCCCTTGACCCTGTTTGCTTGTTTTTACTCATGTTTGTACATTCTGTCTTTTCCTTCCCCACTCTGTGTATTATTACCTCGGTGGCTGTCCTGCAATATCACCAAGCGTTTTGTTTTGTAAGACTGTTCTTTGCACCCCAAAATATTTTTTTTTAAAAAACTAGATTTTTTTACTTTCTACTTTATTTGTTTTTACTTTATTTTGTAATTGCTTATGTCAACTTTTAGTCAACGAGTAGTACTTCCCTTATCAGTACGCACCAATTTACAATTCCAACATGGATGTTCCAAAAGATAAACAATTCACCATTAATATCCAGTGTCAAAAAATGACAACACCGGAGGGATGTGACGATGTTTGTTCACTAATTTGGCTGAAATACAGACATTTCTCTTGGTCTCTTTATCCCTCATCTGACTTCAGAAATGTGCACTTTTGTTTACAATCGGTGCCCACTTAGTGGTACAGTGATAGTGCCCATACCTCTGGACTGGGAGAGCCAGGTGCAAGTCCCACCTGCTCCAAAGGTGTGTGATAGTAACTCAGAACAGGTTAGTAAAAAAATACTTTTTTAAAAATGTACTTTTGTTTTAATATAGGAAATAGTAGAAACTTAACATTGTATGTAGTTCTGATTTGATTTCGTGTTCCTTTTACATTTGTAAATTTTGACCTATATTAATCTCATTTCTTTGCTACATTTACAAAACAAGTGTAGCATTTTGTTTTGCATCAGTGCTGAAGTTTTGTAATACCCTCTAGAATTAGGGTCAAATAGGACTCTAATTGAAATGGAGAGTTCCTCTTTTGGGAAATTGTGTGCTGCTTTGTTTTGGTGTTTCGTTTTAGTTATGACCCTGCATAAAGCTGCAATATAAACCTAGTGCACAATATTTTGTTTTGTTGCTTTTGTAAATAAAATGAATTAGAATTGAACTATTGTGAATTGTATAATTTTGTATTTCAATATTTGTATGCCACAGTTCAGATCAAAGAGAAGCAGATAGGTGTTTTGTAGGTGAAATGAATGCTGTTTCATATAGTCCTGGAGTTCATGCAATGCTTATGTGAGGTTCGACTAGTTAATTCAGAGCAAGCATATTGGATCTTGGGTATTCGTACAGTGTGGAGGAACGGAACGCAGAGGAAAAGAAACTGTTGGCAGCACTAAATAATACAGCTGTTCTATTCTTTATTCTGTTTTCCAGGCCATCTGCCTCTTTTTGCTTTTGTCAAATACCTCTTTTTGTGGGTTAGAATTAGAAGTAAACAAAATGGAATGCAGTGTTCATTTAAACTATGTTATGCAATTTTTTTAAAGGGGTGTTAGTTCTTTACTAGCACCATAAGAACAGAATAATTAATTTCATCAATGTAAATAAGCTTAGGCAAAGCTAAAAGAAAACAAAATCTTTCAATCTCCAATCTCAGTGTAAAGTATCCTTTCGAATCAGCTTGGTTGACATACACAAAAATGCGATCCATCTGTTTGTTACTGTCCTGAAGATGCTTCATATTTGATAGTTCTTGGAGAATTAGGGTCTTTTGTTTTAAGAACTGTGGAAAAATTGATTTATTCCAAGTTTTGTGGAAATGTCTGGTGTGGCTTCTTTGAGAGAGATCCATGACAGTCACCATGGATATTGCATTGCTGTTTAAACAAGGCTTTCTCGATAACTGCTTGCTTTGATGTAGATCCTTGCTGGTGCTGTTTAAACAATGACTGGAAGGAGAGTTTCATTTTTTTTATATGGAGGGTAACAAGGGCAACCCAGCTATTTGTCCAATTTCTGAAATTGAATCTCCTTTTTTGCCTTTAGAGCGAAACCTCTTTGTTCTTCTCTAAGAGTGATTGCAAAAACTTCTCAATACTGTATTGCCTGAAGACATTACAGAAGAACCACGTGATTACCATAGTGACTTGATCACACTTGCCAGAACATCATATTTTGGAATATTCTATGCTTTATCCTTTTTACCTTCTTTAACCAAAGTGTTCTTTATCAGCAAGCCAATCTCAGTGGAAAGATCTACTTTTTTTCCCCCCTGAAGAATGAGTGTGTGTGTGTGTGTGTGTGTGTGTGTGTGTGTGTGTGTGTGTGTGTGTGTGTGTGTGTGTGTGTGTGTGTGTGTGTGTGTGTGTGTGTGTGTGTGTGTGTATTTTTCAGAATATTTTGAGGGATAAGCATTTATAGTTCAATGTATCAATTGTGAATGTTGACTGTGTGTTGTATCTTCATTGAATAAGTTTTTTTTATTTTAAAAATTATTAATTGTATTTATGAAGAAAACTGGTAGATCTTTTCATGTTAATCCTAAAATAAAATAAGGTACTTAAAGATAATACCACCTTGATAACTGGATAAAATAATTGTATTTTGTATTGTGACCCATGGAGTAGTGGGACTTCAGAAAATGTGCACTCACATAATGTCAGTTCTTTGGCTTCTTTTTGGATAATGCAGTTGGTTAGTTTAAGGAAGATTACAGAGTAAACCCAAGAGTGTCTCCAAGAAAACAAAGGTAAATACGAATGTCATTTGTTCAACTGACTAACATTCAAGTTTTTAAAAACGAAACATTTCTGTGGAACTTTGTTGCTTTTATGGTAACAAAAACTTAGCAGAGATGGTGAAAAGTGCACTCTTATCGGGCTTGGGGTAAGAGTAACTTTATACATTGATTTATAATACCTACACACAATGTATAAAGAACAAATTTATCATTTTCGAGAGTGTGGTTCTGGAAAAGCACAGAAGGTCAGGCAGCATCCGAGGAGAAGGAGAATCGATGTTTCAGGCATAGGCCCTTCATCAGGAAGGAAGAGAGGACCTGGAGAGTACAGTGAGAGAGGGACTCACTGAGGTCTTTGTAGATTGCCATTCTTGGAAGAGGCTTCGCACTAAGGTTGAAATCAACTAGGAGAAAGTGAGGACTGCAGATGCTGGAGATCAGTGTCATAAAGTGTGGTGCCGGTCAGGCAGCATCCGAGGAGAATCGATGTTTCAGGCATAAGCCCTTCATCAGGAATGACCCTGGATCTCTGAGCTCCAGCATTTGCAGTCCTAGGAGAAAGTGAGGACTGCAGATGCTGGAGCTCAGAGATCCAGGGTCATTCCTGATGAAGGGCTTATGCCTGAAACATCGATTCTCCTCGGATGCTGCCTGACCAGCACCACACTTTATGACACTGATCTCCAGCATCTGCAGTCCTCACTTTCTCCTAGATTTGTCATTTTGTTTTATGCAATGCTGTGTTAAAGGAAGCTTCATTAGCTTGGGTTACTTATGACTTTACATACAGAGTAGAGACCCTTTTTGCAGGATGACACGAAGTTTGGTGGAGTAGCAGAAAGCATAAGGGACTGTTAAACAATACAGGAGAATATAGATAGACTGGAGACTTGGGCTGAAAAATGGCAGATGGATTCTAGAGTGAATTATATAATGAACAGAAGAGCCTTGGGAAAAGTTGATGGGCAGAGAGATCTGGGAGTGCAGGTCCATTGTACCCTGAAGGTTGCTGCACAGGTGGGTAGAGTAGTCAAGAAGGCATATAGTATGCTTGCCTTCATTGGATAGGGTTATTGAGTATAAGAGCTGGCAAGTCATGTTAAAATTGTACTAGACATTGGTTCGGCCGCATTTAGAATACTGTGTACAGTTCTGGTTGCCACGTTACCAAAAGGATGTGGACGCTTTGGAGACGGTGCAAAGAAGGTTTACGCGGATGTTGCCTGGTATGGAAGGTGCTAGCTATGAAGAAAGGTTGAGTAGGTTAGGTTTGTTTTCATTAGAAAGAAGGAGTTTGAGGGGGGACCCGAAATAAGGTTTACAAAATCATGATGGGTATAGACAGGGTGGATAGAGACTAGCTTTTTCCCAGGCTGAAGGATTCAGTAACGAGAGGTCAGGCTTTCAAGGTGAGAGGTGGAAAGTTTAAGGGGGATACACGTGGCAAGTACTTCACACACAGGGTGGTGGGCCAGCAGAGTTGGTAGAGGTAGGCACGATAGATTCATTTAAGATGTTCCTGGACAGATGTATGAGTAGGTGGGGAGCAGAGGGATTGAGATGCTTAGAAATTGGGCGACAGGTTTAGACAGTAGATTTGGATCGGCTCAGGCTTGGAGGGCCAAAGGGCCTATTCCTGAGCTGTAAATTTTCTTTGTTCTTTGTTCTCTCTCTCTTCTATCTTCAAAGCAAAAAAGCTCAATAATATTGTAATTTTAATTTTATACACGAGCAATTCTTTGGCAGTGAACTTTTGAATTAGTGTCAAGTTAGTGACAATGTTTTGCTGTGGGTTCATTCACACTGGAAACTGGGATGAGACTGGCCAGTATTGTTTAATTGGGGTTTTACTGCCAACAGGACAGGAGATTTTCTTTTTGGTTATTTCTGGATCAGATGTTTCTCTGAACCCAGGGATGAAAGATCAGTATGCAGTTCCACTTTTCCTCCACACTACCATGCTGTGATCTCCTACTTTTTACTTCATTTTAAAAAATTCTCTGTTAATGCATAATTTGCCAACCTAAATTGAGCTGGCATTGTAGAGTATCTAGTGGGTGAGAAATTCTTCCCAAAATAAAAGTCTCCTACATGTGTAATCAGCAATGGAAACATATTGTATAAAAACCGTAACAAGGAAATGTGGAAAAGAACTACTTTATTTCAAAACAAAAAGTAAAGCAATAAGTGTTGGAATAGCCTCTTCTCAGTTTTTTTTTTACCCTCTCCTATTCTCCTGAAGTTGCTGAGTTAAACTAGATAGTAAGCTTGGATATCAAAGGCAAGTTACAGACTACTCTTACCTTTTTGTGATGATACTAAATAACCTCCCAAAATATTAAAAACCTTATCCATGATGTGTCATTAACTTCAATAAATCTGATCTATCATGGTTAACTTGTGCTCTTACAGCAAATAGAATAGACACAAAATGATGTCTCATCATATTTCAATAACAATGGTATTATTAGAGAAAGGGGGGATAGATCTGTTGATTCTCATGGCGAGAGAATTACATGGTGTAGTAAGTTTTAAATTGAGTCAAAAATATTCAACAATATACACACATATCTAACTGTTGCCTGTGGTACTCGCACACAAAGACACATGAACAGACATACATATGGATACAACCAGTATGCAATTAAAAGCAACATATCACAGGTGATGGCAATCTTAAAGTGCTGGAAAAATTCTGGCAGTATGTGTGAAGGGAGAAACTGATTTAACATTTCAAGTCTAGTGACTTTTCTTGGGAACAACTAGTACATCAGTTTAGGTCTTTGGTTCAACATGTCACTTATACAACTCAAGCAAGCAAAATGAGTAATAGGCTTTATAAAATTGAAATTGGTGTTTTCTTTTCAGCTAACTTAATGGGTAAACACATTGCAGTGTGCAATACTGAGCTGCAGAACCCATGTTTTTCACAGATTTTTGTCTTTTGTGTTTTGGTCCTAGACTGTACTGTCTCAGCTATGAGAAGAAGTGCTGCACTAATCATCACCACATTTCCATCTTTGGATATTGACCTTGTTGCATAATGCCAATGGATATGGAGGGAGTTTAGCATCAGGGTTGGCACAATGCTCCCAGTGTGAAATAGCCCCACGAAGTATTGACCTCAAATAAACTATGACTTAAAAGAGGTGCTGTTGTATTGATGATGCCTGTGGAAACATGGCCCAGCATGAGTCACTACATTCAGTACATAAGAGGGGAAATTTGGAGAAAGAAGGTGAAATAGTTTGGTGATTTTCATTCTAACTTTGGATCAGCTGTGTATGCTTAGCTGGCATCTGCACTATTTGCATATTTGTGTTCCTTATTAAAATTCTGCAACCTGCTTTAAGTTGAAATTTTGACCTACATAATGCAAAATCAACAGCCTGTAAATAAAATTGTTAATTTGAAACAACACCCTCTAAAGGAAGATTAGAAAATGTAGGGTTTGTGTTGTGGTCAGGTTAGACTTTAAGCAGTTTGGCAAAGTCAAACAGAAGAGAATTGGCAAACCGCATTTCTTGGATCAGTTGCCACTAACAGCAGCATACTGTGTTGATTCTTAGGCCAATTGAGTTAGTGGTTTGGCTGAAGAAGGAATTTTCTAGCGAAATGAAACTGCCTTGCATTCCAAACAAGCAAATGTGGTCCGTCTGTCTGTTGAGCTGGAGATTTAAGTGGTGAATAAAATAAGGACTGGATGTTGTTTCCTTTTCTCCCTTTTTTAACCTTTTCTGGGACATGATATTTATTAGAATAATGTTCAATGTTGTAGAAATGCAACTATTTTGGAGTTGTGGAATTACAGAAAACTGAACTCTGTTTTGCTTAATTCTTTTTGGTTGTAACTATTACAAATGAATTTTATTCAAGGAGAAAAATGTAATTCTTTATGTTCAAGTAGATTCAGTCACTGCATTACTGTGATCCTTGGTTTAATGCTTAATTCTTAAATGACTTCCTCTTTCCTATGCTTAATTGGAAACTGTACAGTAACATGGTTTCTTATATATGCTAGTTCATCTGTCCAAGTCCTTGCTTTAGGATATTTTGAATATATGTGACATCTGGTTTGTATTGCAATTGTTTTTAAACCAAGCAAAATGATTTGAAGTTCACAGGGTGTCAATTATTTTTCTGTTTTTGCCTTTCGACACTCAAATGGCTACCATTGTCAATCATCAGGAGAAGGAGCCTCAGAGTTCATCTGATTTTACCAAGGCTGATACAGTAATTAAGATCCCTGAACGGCTTATAAACCATGCAATAAAATGTGGCATTAGACTCGAGGAATTCCATATATTAAAAATAAAATTTGTGTTGCAGACGTTTCGTCCCCTGTCTAGGTGACATCCTCAATGCTTGGGACCCCCCTGTGAAGCGCTTCTATGTTGTTTCCTCCGGCATATATAGTGGTTTGTCTCTGCCGCTTCCGGTTGACAGTTCCAGCTGTCCGTTGCAGCGGTCGGTATATTGGGTCCAGATCGATGTGCTGATTGATTGAATCTGTGGATGAGTGCTATGCCTCTAGGAATTCCCTGGCTGTTCTGTTTGTCTTGTCCTATAATAGTAGTGTTGTCCCAGTCAAACTCATGTTGCTTGTCATCTGCGTGTGTGGCTACTAAGGATAGCTGGTCGTGTCGTTTCGTGGCTAGTTGGTGTTCATGGATGCAGATTGTTAGTTGTCTTCCTGTTTGTCCTATGTAGTGACAACCGGAAGCGGCAGAGACAAACCACTATCAATGCCGGAGGAAACATCACAGAAGCGCTTCACAGGAGGCTCCCAAGCACTGAGGATGTCACCTAGACAGGGGATGAAACGTCTGCAACACAAATTCCCTGCTTGGCGAACAGAACCACAACAATGAGCACCCGAGCTACAAATCTTCTCACAAACTTTTGAATTACAAATAAAATTTGACTTGCATTTTAATTCTTTAGCAGTGGGCGCAGATTCAGTTTAGACCATGGCTGATGGGTATCTCTTTTCTCTTGTTTGTACTCTAGATCCTTTTGATATCCTTATTAACAAAAATCTTATCAATCTCTGTTGTAAACTTTTAAAATAGACTCAGCATCTCCAGTGTTTTGGGGAGCAAATTTTGATTTAGATTTCCATTTCCCTTTTGTGTAGAAAAGCCTTCACCCACCAAAGGAAATAGTTTACTTAATTAAATTCTTCAATTATCTCTTGCAACTCAATGTAACATTCCCTCAACCTTCTAAATGTAAGTAAATGCAGTTTGTTCTTGCAATTCAACCTGTTAAATAGTGGTATTGTTCTGGTAATGTATATTGAACTGCAACTATTGTAGATTTGTTTGTTTGTTTGTTTGTTTACTAAGTTTGTCACTTCCCCCTTTATAACTTCCCGGACCTATCTAAACAATTTCTTGTGCTTACTAGTTTAGCATAATCCTCCAACTTTGATATGGACTCCTCTGCCTTTATCCAAGTTACTAAAATCCTTAGTGAAAATCTGAAATCTCTACAAAGGCCTGGGGAAATACATTAGTCATATCATGCCAATCAGAATTTTAACATTATCTCTACTCTCTGTCACCCCATTGCAAACCAATTATTGATCCATATCACAAGATTACTTCCAATTCTATTCTAATTTGTGCTATAATGACTAGTGCTAAATTAATTAAATATCTTCCAGAAGAAGAGACAACATCCATACTGGTGACCACCACTATTTTAAAAAAAACAGCAAGCATAGTCAGGCATGACCTCCTTTATAATAATCCATTCTTTAAATTGATTGGTTGATGAATTGGGCAAGTTTTGAAGAATGTATTTAATCTGTTGAAATTGAGATTTGTCCACCTCCTTCAAATGGTGAATGTTTTATGAAACTAGTTTTGAGATTGATCCTTTTCAGTTTGATTCTGTAGTGTACCTACTTTGACATCTTTCTCTGGAGTGTTTGCCTTGACTCACAGCCAGTACTTTTGCTTCTTTAAGTGCACATTTTTTAATGTTGCCATTCACAGCCATTGGATGTTCTGTGCACTTTAAAGCCATTTAATACTTATTGAGGTATTTTAATTTAGAAAATATGACAGCTAGTTTACACACAGTATGGTCACACTAACAAGAATGTGATAATGACCAGTTAAGCTGTTTTTGATGTTATGATTTGGAGATGCTGGTGTTGAACTGGGGTGTACAAAGTTAAAAATCACACAACACTAGGTTAAAGTCCAACAGGTTTAATTGGAAGCCCACAAGCTTTTGGAGCGTCGGTCCTTCGTCAGTTGGTAGTGACGCTCCGAAAGCTAGTGCTTCCAATTAAACCTGTTGGACTATAACCTGGTGTTGTGATTTTTTAACTTTTTGGGTGATGTTGATTGAATCAAAAGATTCTGGATTCAAGTTTCATTTTAGAACTTGAGGTTTGTATACATAGTTTAGACTAATACTTCCATACAGTACTGAAACAAAGCAACATAGTTTAAGGTGTCTTATCAAAGTTAAAAGGATCTGTGTATCTTGAAGATGGGGATAATCGAAGGGAAGAGAGATTGCTGTTGACCATTTGTGACATTTAAATTCATTAACAAATGTTGATGTAAAGCAGCGACCAGTTTCAAAAATGGGGATCTATGAGCAGAATAATGTATATTGTGGCTCCATGATTTGCAAGTTTTTTTTTAATTCGTAAAAGATGTAGAAGTAGTACTGAGTAGAAAAATGAGAACATCACATCAAACAAGATGTTGAATGTGTTGCAGGATCCCAAAGTGTTGAGTTATTCCTGGCCCCAAACAGCTGGAATGGGAGAAATCAGCCACACATACTGATGTGAGCACATTTCACCAATCAGAAGAATGAATGTTGGGAATTGTGCATCCTCATGAATCAGGCTATGAAAGGCTTCTTTCGCAGACCCAGGAAAAGGCGAACAGTAAATGGGTTACAGAGTCATCTTTATCACAAAAACCGAAACATAGAGTTCAGTAATGTGTATTGAATGGCAGAACCGTCTCAATGTGCTATTCAATGACCTACTCCTGCTCCTATTTTTTACGATATTATTTGTACACTACATGAAAGAGATCAGCTGAAAACCAGACAGTCTGTCGGGTAAACCGGATAAATGGTCACCTTCGCTATGATTCAAACCTTGATCGTCAAGATTTGAATCATACTTTTAATGTAATATATAAAATTCTGTCTTCTGTAAGTATGCACAGTGTATTCTGGACATTTTAAATTAGTAAGATTCAATTTAATTAAATTTGACTGAAGAAACAAATTTAATATTTAAAAAGCATTTTTGGTCAACACAATAACACCGCTTGTGTTATAATGAAGTCTTTATTCCTTAATGTTGCTTTTCTCTCAACACTTTGTATTGACTGCTTGCTTCACTTGCCCTCCCCCACCGTAGATTTGTTTTGATTCAAGATCCTTATAATTTAAATAATGTTTGTCAAACTGATGTATCATTTGAATGTGGCAAACCAAAGCAATTAGTATCCACTTTGAACATTTTCAACAACAAGTTTTCTGTTTTGAGCCGTGTTGTTAATTGACAGTGCTGCCACAGACTGTGCCACCAAAGTACCTATCAACTTAATATAATCTGTTCAGTTGGAGAAGCTCAGTATTTCTCCCTTCCCTAGAAATCAGTGAAGGTTGCTCCTTAATTATTTGACTACTGATGCTGTATTTTTTAAAAAAAGCATTCTTAATATGATATGGGGACATCTAGTAAGACTCTCATTTGTTCATCTCTAATTGTCCTTTAACCACTTTGCGCTTCTCAACCATTTCAGAGGAAAATTCAGTGTTAACCATATTTCTGTAGGTCTGGAGTCACATGTAGGCCAGGTGAGGTAACTACTATCTACCCACAAGCCTACCTTCACTGATCAGTTGGCATTCCTACAACTTGTGCTTCAAGATTGCTTGTATTGGATAACCTAATAAACATGACCTGAGTAATTTGCTCACTGTGCAAGATTGATGCTGGAATAAGGTGCACCAAAAGCTTCCTGATAACGCTGATCAGATAATTTAATGCTGTCCATCAGCAAACTCCTGAATGGGCTCAAGGTTATTACTTTCAGCTCTGAAAAGAGCCCAAACTTCTGATTATCTTGGAATGGTAAGCAATCTGAAAAATTTAAGCAATGGGTGTGTTTCATGCAAATATGCATACCAACAGCAGTGGTATTTGCCACTAACAGAATGCTACTGTTGAGCCAAAAAGATATTCTGCATATCACACAAGTGAGTAATACAGTATATATAAATTTAAGTGCCGGCGTGATGTTGAATATGTAGGCCAGACATCCCAATGACTGGCAGGTTATATCCAACAACATGTACCTTCACAAAAGGCAAAGTACTGATTGTATTCAAATAGCTTGCCTGTAAAACTCTCCATACCGTGTCCAACATTAGATTGATTGATTCTACAACTGGAAATATTTGTTAAATAATCAGGAATATGCAAAGAATTTGTCTTTCACAGACCAGGAAACAATGAATGTTAAGCAGGTTATAGGATGACTTTAACACAATAACTAAAGCATAGAGGTCACTTACGATCATTGAATGGCAGAGCAGGCTCAATGTACTCCTGAATGACCTACTGCTACTCCTGTTTCTTACGATACGTGGAAGAGATCAGTTGAAAACTGGACTGTCTGTCTGGTAAATCAGATAAATGGCCACCCTAACTATGACGACTTTGATCAAAGAAAGATTATACTTTTTACGTAATATATAGAGTTCTGGTCCAATTAAGATACATTTAGGCTCACAGAATGGCACACTTGCATGAGCTAGAGGCTGCCAATATGAATATATAGGGCCCTATTCTTTGCAGACAGAACCTATACACAAATTGTACCTGTTAAAACTTACCAAGATAGTCGGCAGTCATTTCCTGGTTCATTCCACTGAGAAATACTTGACCAATCAGAAACAACCTGCCTGGATTAAATCTCAACAACTTTGCAGTTAACAGTCGGTTATCGTGGAACTGGTGCATTTTTCATTGCAATGCGTATACTAAAGTCCATTGTATAGGAAATCAGAACTCTCTCCTCATA
This sequence comes from Chiloscyllium plagiosum, assembly GCF_037043375.1. Lineage (NCBI taxonomy): Eukaryota > Metazoa > Chordata > Chondrichthyes > Orectolobiformes > Hemiscylliidae > Chiloscyllium > Chiloscyllium plagiosum. The sequence continues at coordinate 36,655,038 of NW_028270147.1, read as the reverse complement.
ACAATAAAACATTGTTCCCCTTTTTATTGGTAACTGTGTGAATGTCATGTTGAATTCAAAACAAACAGGCTTCACAAAATTTGAATTTTGTTTCAGCGATACTCAAGTTCTACACTACCAACTGTTCAATTTAGCAGCAAAGTTGGATCATTTATAAAAGGTTGGCGAGAATGTGTAAAGTAAGGATGCTAAAATACTAGGTGGTAAGAAATAGGCCAGGTGTTGAAACTTCCAGATTCCTTTAATCAGAGTTAACAAATCCAATGTGGGAGCAGGTTCCACTCCTATATTTTCATTGCTTTCATAGAAGGTTTTGTAGAAGAGATCTGGCAGTTACTTCAACACAATTAACTTGTTAATGTAAATGAGTTCATAAATGATTTACAGTTACATTAATTTATTAGCTGCATGATTAGAAAATGCAGGGTAGAATGTACCTCAGCAGTGCATAATATTAAAGTGAATTGGCTTTGGGGATTATATAATTGGATCTCTGATATATGATGATCTTGCAGTAAATTGTGTTTTGAAGTGACAGTGTTCGATATTGTAAGAGCAGGTTTGAGGTTTTAGGGGCATATTGCCTATTAATAACTGAATTTTAGCTGAGCTTTGTTAGTCTAGACTTCAGAAATCCCCTTGCAGAGTTCTGTTTAATATAATGTCAAACCACCATCCTTTCATCTGCCTAGATTGATTGAGATTGCAGCCTCACATTTGGAGTTAGAAAGGTCTTAAGTCAAATGAGGGTAGATAATTTAACGAGCACAATTTATAATACTGTACTGTTAGACCAATGTGGGCAACAAAAATGTCACAATGCAGTTATAGAGCTGTTTTTAAAGTTGTCAATTGCAATATGGATTAGTGTAACTATTCCAAATGCTATCTAACTTAGAATTGTTTGCTGCTAGTACGAGTTAGAACAAGTTGACCATTCTCTATCATAGGAAGGTAGGAACAGCTGAAGGCCATTTAACCCATTTAACCGATTTAAGGCTGTTGTTTTATATGATCATGGCTGATTGAATGCTTTTTACCTACGTTATGGCATTGATAATCAGAAGTGTATCAATCCTGACTTTAAACATTCCCCAAGACTGAGCTTCAATAGACTTCAGAGTGAAAGGGAAGGCTGGTAGGTATAGGGAATGCTGGATGACTAAAGAAACTGAGGGTTTGGTTAAGAAAAAGAAGGAAGCATATGTCAGGTATAGACAGGATAGATCGAGTGAATCCTTAGAAGAGGGAGAAGTAGGAGTATACTTAAGAGGGAAATCAGGAGGGCAAAAAGGGGACATGAGATAGTGTTGGTAAATAGAATTAAGGAGAATCCAAAGGGTTTTTACAAATATATTAAGGACAAAAGGGTAACTAGGGAGAGAATAGGGCCCCTCAAAGATCAGCAAGGTTGCCTTTATGTGGAGCCACAGAAAATGGGGGAGATGCAAAATAATCATTTAGTATCAGTATTTATTGTGGAAAAGGATATGGAAGATTTGGACTGGAGGGAAATAGATGGTGCCATCTTGCAAAATGTCCAGATTACAGAGGAGGAAGTGCTGGATGTCTTGAAATGGTTAAAGGTGGATAAATCCCCAGGACCTGATCAGGTGTACCCGAGAACTCTGTGGGAATAGACAATAGGTGCAGGAGTAGGTCATTCAGCCCTTCGAGCCTGCACCGCCATTCAATATAATCATGGCTGATCATTCCTAATCAGTATCCTGTTCCTGCCTTATCTCCATAACCCTTGATTCCACTATCTTTGAGAGCTCTATCCAACTCTTTCTTAAATGAATCCAGAGAGTGGGCCTCCACTGCCCTCTGGGGCAGAACATTCCACACAGCCACCACTCTCTGGGTGAAGAAGTTTCTCCTCATCTCTGTCCTAAATGGTCTACCCCGTATTTTTAAGCTGTGTCCTCTGGTTCGGCACTCACCCATCTGTGGAAATATGTTTCCTACTGCCAGAGTGTCCAATCCTTTCATAATCTTAGACGTCTCAATCAGATCCCCTCTCAGTCTTTGAAACTCAAGGGTATACAAGCCCAGTCGCTTCAGTCTTTCAGTGTAAGGTAATCCTGCCATTCCAGGAATTGACCTCGTGAATCTACGCTGCACTCCCTCAATAGCAGAATGTCTTTTCTCAAATTTGGAGACCAGCACACAGTACTCCAGGTGTGGTCTCACCAGGGCCCTGTACAGCTGCAGAAGCACCTCTTTGCTTCTATACTCAATTCCTCTTGTTATGAAGGCCAGCATGGTATTAGTCTTCTTCACTACCTGCTGTACCTGCATGCTTGCCTTTATTGACTGGTGTTCAAGAACACCCAGATCTCTCTGTACTGCCCCTTTACATAAATTGATTCCATTGAGGTAGTAGTCTGTCTTCCTGTTCTTGCCACCAAAGTGGATAACCATACATTTATCCACATTAAACTGCATCTGCCATGCATCTGCCCACTCACTTAACTTGTCCAGGTCACCCTGTAATCTCCTAACATCCTCATCACATTTCATCCTGCCACCCAGCTTTGTATCATCAGCAAATTTGCTAATGTTATTGCTGATACCATCTTCTATATCATTAACATATATTGTAAAAAGCTGCAGTCCCGGCACGGATCCCTGCGGTACCCCACTGGTCACTGCCTGCCATTCCGAAATGGAGTCGTTTATCACTACCCTTTGTTTTCTATTAGCCAACCAATTTTCAATCCAATCTAGTACTTTGCCCCCGATACCATGCGCCCTAATTTTACTCACTACCTCCTGTGTGGGACTTTATCAAAAGCTTTCTGAAAGTCCAGGTACACTACATCTACTGGATCTCCCTCGTCCAACTTCAGTTACATCCTCAAAAAATTAAAGAAGATTAGTCAAACATGATTTCCCCTTCATAAATCCATGCTGACTCTGTCCTATCCTGTTACTACTATCCAGATGTGCAGTAATTTCATCCTTTATAATAGACTCCAGTATCTTTCCCACCACTGAGGTCAGACTAACTGGTCTATAATTTCCTGCTTTCTCTCGCCCACCTTTCTTAAAAAGTGGTATAACATTAGCCACCCTCCAATCCTCAGGAACCGACCCCGAATCTGTTGAACTCTGGAAAATAATCACCAACGCATCCACGATTTCCCGAGCCACCTCCTTCAGTACCCTGGGATGCAGACCATCAGGCCCCGGAGACTTATCAACCTTCAGACCTAACAGTCTGAGGTATTTATATCATCGATAGTCACAGGTGAGGTGCCAGAAGACTGGAGGTTGGCAAACGTGGTGCCACTGTTTAAGAAGGGCGGTAAAGACAAGCCAAGGAACTATAGACCGGTGAGCCTGACCTTGGTGGTGGGCAAGTTGTTGGAGGGAATCCTGAGGGACAGGATGTACATGTATTTGGAAAGGCAAGGACTGATTCGGGATAGTCAACATGGCTATGTGCGTGGGAAATCATGTCTCACAAACTTGATTGAGTTTATTGAAGAACTAACAAAGAAGATTGAGGGCAGAGCAGTAGATTTGATTTATATGGACTTTGGTAAGGTGTTCGACAAGGTTCCCCACGGGAGACTGATTAGCAAGGTTAGATCTCATGGAATAAAGGGAGAACTAGCCATTTGGATATAGAACTGGCTCAAAGGTAGAAGGCAGAGGATTGTGGTGGAGGGTTGTTTTTCAGACTGGAGGCCTGTGCCCATTGGAGTGCCACAAGGATTGGTGCTGGGCCCTCTACTTTTTGTCATTTACATAAATGATTTGGATGGGAGCATAAGAGGTACAGTTAGTAAGTTTGCAGATGACACCAAAATTGGAGGTGTAGTGGACAGCGAAGAGGGTTGCCTCCAATTACAACAGGATCTGGACCAGATGGGCCAATGGGCTGAGAAGTGGCAGATGGAGTTTAATTCAGATAAATGTGAGGTGCTGCATTTTGGGAAAGCAAATCTTAGCGGCACTTATACACTTAATGGTAAGGTCCTAGGGAGTGTTGCTGAACAAAGAGACCTCTGAGTGCAGGCTCATAGCTCCTTTAAAGTGGAGTCGCAGGTAGATAGGATAGTGAAGAAGGCGTTTGGTATGCTTTCCTTTATTGGTCAGAGTACTGAGTCCAGGAGTTGGGAGGTAATGTTGTGGCTGTACAGGACATTGGTAAGGCCACTGTTGGAATATTGCGCGCAATTCTGGTCTCCTTCCTATCAGAAAGATGTTGTGAAACTTGAAAGGGTTCAGAAAAGATTTACAAGGATGTTGCCAGGGTTGGAGGATTTGAGCTACAGGGAGAGGCTGAACAGGCTGAGGCTGTTTTCCCTGGAGTGTCGGAGGCTGAGGGGTGACCTTATAGAGCTTTACAAAATTATGAGGGGCATGGATAGGATAAATAGACAAAGTCTTTTCCCTGGGACTGGGGATTCTAGAACTAGAGGGCATAGGTTTAAGGTGAGAGGGGAAAGATATAAAAGAGACCTAAGGAGCAACTTTTTCATGCAGAGGGTGATGTGTGTATGGAATGAGCTGCCAGAGGATGTGGTGGAGGCTGGTGCAATTGCAACATTTGAGAGGCATTTGGATGGGTATATGAATAGGAAGGGTTTAGAGGGATATGGGCCAGGTGCTGGCAGGTGGGACTAGATTAGGTTGGGATATCTGGTCAGCATGGACAGGTTGGACTGAAGGGTCTGTTTCAGTGCTGTACATCTCTATGACTCAATGGCAGTAGTGAGAAGTGACCGAGGAGGATTCTGGGAGAGGTTGGCTTGCTCACCATAACTGAGAAAAGGATGGCTGAGGACGTGGTGTTCAACATGAGGAAGAGCATCCAACAGAGCTGTCGTGACAAGTGATTGAGGAGGATTCTTGGGCAGCTTTTCCTTCCTCATAGCAACAAATAAAAGGGAGGCAAGCTGTAGGAGGAGCAACCATTTTGACGAGGGACTATCAGGTCAAAGTGCTGTCTGTTGAGGTCAAAATGTGGGCTTCACTGAGGGTGGGGGAGAGAAGCATGCAAGCAGAATGACAAGGTGAAGTCTTTCCTTTTTCCAACACAGGGGTAGTAAAGGCAGTTATCAAAGTGGCATGTCCCTCCTGTGAGATGTGGGAGAAGTCAAATGCTGTCACAACTATGTCTGCAGGAAGTGTGTCCTCCTGCAGCTCAATCCAGACTATGTGGATTGGTTGGAGCAATAGTTGGACTCTGAGGAGCATACAGGAAGCAGAAAGTTTTATAGATAGGAGGTTCAGGGATGTAGTCACACCAAAGGTTCAGCAGATGGATAATTCACTGCCAAGAGGAGCAGGCAGGCTGACGGGCAGTTTCCTGGGGCTATTCCCCTCCCCATTTTGGATACAGTTGGAAGGGATGGCCTCAGGGTAAAACAACAGAAGCAGCCAAGCTTGTGGCACCATGACAACTCTGTGGGGAAGGGTCAAAGTGTAGGCAAGGGGTAGTGATGGGGGACTATGTAGTCCAGAAGCACAGGTGTTTCTATGGCGTTCAGTAAGATTCCCAGGGTGGTGCCTCCCTGATGTTAGGGTCAAGAATGTCTCTGTCTCTGTGGGCACAGGAAATCCTGAAAGGGGTGGTCCATATTGGTACTGACAACATAGGCAAGAAAAGAGATGAAGTCTTGCAAAAGGAATTTAGGGAGCTAGTAGAAAGTTGAAAAGCAGGTCCTCTAGGGTATAAGTCTTGGGATTAGTCCCTGTGCTGCATGCTAAGTTGAATGTGTGGCTAAAGAGCTACATTCGCTACAATATCTGCATTACTGGCTTCTCTTCCAGAGTGGGGGAGTACCGGTACAAGAAGGACTGGAGGGTCACCAATATTCTTACAAGGAGATTTTCTACTGTCAAGCAAGAGGGTTTAAACTAGAATGTTGCAGAGTTTGGGGTGGAGGGGTGGTGGGGGGAATGGGTGATGAAGGTTGGGAACCAGAGCAGTAGGTCAGCATGTGCAATGATTCAGGACAAGGCGGAGGCTAAGTCAGGAAAGTCTAATAGGAAGAACACGCAGGGCCAGGTTAATGAATATGGCAGGACTGGCAATTTTAATGTCAGTTATATAACAGATAAGGCAGATGAGCTTGGAGCCTGGATAAGTACATGGAGCTACAGTGTTGTAGCCATTATAGTAAGGTGATTGAGAGAAGGCAGGACTGGCAGCTTAATATTCCAAGGCTTAGATGCTGAAAGCATGTTGAGAGAGGGATGTAAATGTGGGAGGGGAGTTGCATTACTGATTAAGGAGAATGTCACATAGAATCCCTACAGTGTGGAAACAACCCATTTGGCCCAATAAGTCCACACGGCCCAATAAGTCCACACTGCCCCTCCGACCCACCCTGACCCATTCCCCCACCCTATTACTCTACATTTACCCTTGACTAATGCATCTAATCTACTCATCCCTGAGCATTATGGGCAATTTAGCATGACCAATTCACCTACCTGCATATCTTTGGATTGTGGAAGGAAACTGGGGCACCCCAAGGAAACCCACGCAGACACTGGGAGAATGTGCAAACTCCACACAGACAGTTGCCTGAGGCTGGAATTGAACCTGGGTCCCTGGCACTGTGAAGCAGCAGTGCTAACCACTGAGCAATGGTGCTGCCCTAAGTTTGAAGTAAGAGAGGACATCTTGGAGGGTTCATCCAGTGAGATCATATGGGTGAAATTCTGGAATAGGGAAGGTGCTGTCACTACGATGAGGTTATACTATAGGTCTCCCAGTAACCAGCAGGAAATAGAGAAAACAGTTTTGTAGGCAGATCATGGAAAGATGTAAAAACAACAGGTGTTGTCTTAAGTGATATTAACTTCCCCAACATTGACTGGGACTCCCTTCGCAGGGGCTCAGATGGGGCTGAATTTGTCAGATGCATCCAGGAGTGTTTTGTAAAGCAATATGCAGTTAGTTCAACTAAAGAATGAGCCTGGCCAGGTGATCGAAGTTTTCGTTGGGGAGCATTTTGGGAACAGTGATTATAATTCCATAAATTTTAAGTAGTTATGAATATGGATAAGACTGGTGGAAGTACTACATTGGGGAAAGGCCAAGTACAACAGAATTAGGCAGGAACTGGAGAAATTAGTTAGGGAGCAGCTTGTTGAGGGTAAATCCACATCTGACGTGGGAGTCATTTTAAGGGCAATTGGTCAGAGTTCAGGACCAGCATGTTCCTCGAGGATGAAATCAAAGTATGGCAAGATTCAGGAACCTTGAATAAAAGATATTGAAAGTTTTTAGTCAAAATGAAAAAGGGAACATCTATAAGGTTTAAAAAAATTTGAAAACGAATAAGGCTGCTGACAAGAATATAAAACTTAAACAAGGAATTAGGAAGGCTAAGAGAGGCCTTAAAATGTTCGTGGCAAGTAGGATTAAAGAAAATCCCAAGGTATTTTATACATGTACAAGGAGCAAGAGTGAAATTAGAGAAATGTTAGGTCAACTTAAGGACAAAGGAGGGAATTTGTATATGGAGCTAGAGGGAGTGGGTGAGGTTCTTGAGTACCTTCTGTTGGTATTCACCAAGAAGAACAACAATGATGGTGAGTTTAGAGAGGAGTTTATTAATACTCTAAGGCATGTCAATATTAAGAATGAGGAGGTGTCTGGTGTCTTGAAAAACGTTAAGGTAGGTAAGTCCTGGGGCCTGATGAGATCTATCCCAAAATACTGAGGGAGGCAAGGGATGGGTTTTCTGGGACCTTGACAGAGATCTTTGTATCCCTTTGAGCCACAGATGAGTCCCAGAAGACAGAAGATTAGCCAATATTGTGCCCTTGTATAAGAAGGGCAACAGGGATAACCCAGGAAATTATAGGCCGGTGAGCCTTACATAAAAGGTAGGGAAATTATTTGAAAAAATTCTTTGAGGCAGGATTTATTCACATTTGGAGAAGAATAGACATTTTAGGGATAGTTAGCATGGCTTTGTGCAGGGGAGGTCTGTCTCTCAAATTTGAGTGTTTTGAGGAAGTGACAAAGATGAGTGATGAGGATAGGGCATGGAGGTTGTCTATGTGGACATTACTCAGGCATTTGACAAGATTGGTTGGCTGGTACAGATAATTAAATCACATGGGATCCACAATGAGTTAGTAAAACGGATGTAAAATTGGCTTTATGAAGTATAGTTATAGAAGGGTGTTTTTCCTGACTGGAGATCTGTGACCAGTGATCTTCCACGAGGTTCAGCGCTTAGACATTTGCTGTTTGTAACATATAAATAATTTTGATGAAAATGTATGTATTCCAATTAGTAAATTTGGAGACGAAGTGAAAATTAGCGTAGTTGTGAATTGTAAGGAAGGTTATTAAAGGATATATTAGGATATAGATCAGTTGGAAAATTATGGCAGATGGTGTTTAATCAGGACAAATGTGAGGTGGACATTTTGGGAGGTCAAATACTAGAGGAAAGTATAAAGTAACTGAAAGGATCATTAGAAGCATTGATATTGAGAGGGATATTGGAGTGCAAGTCCTTAGCTCCCTGAATGTGGTAACAACAGCAGATAAGATGGTGAAGAAGCTATAGGGCATGCTTGCCTTTATCACTTGGGACATTGAGTATAAAAGTTGGCGAGGTGTGTTGCAGATGCATAAAACGTCAATTAGAGTATTATGTGCAGTTCTAGTCACCACATTACAGGAAGATGTGGAGACTCTAGAGAGGAACAAAAGAGATTTACCAGGATTGGAGTGTACTTGATATAAGGAGAAGTTGACAAACTTTGATTGTTTTCACGAGAGCATTGGAGACTGAGGGATGACCTAATAGAAGTATATAAAATTGAGAGGCATGGATAGGGTAGATAGTTGGAATCTTTTTCCTAGGGTGGAAATGTCAAATATGAGGGGCCATAAGCTTAAGGTGAGAGGGAAAGCTTTAAAGGAGATGTATGAGGCAGGTTTTTCACCGAGTGATAAGTACCTGAAATGCCCTGCAAGGGAAGATGGTCGAAGCAGATATAAGATCAACATTTAAGAGGCATTTAAAAAGACACATGAACAGATGGGGAACAAAGCGATACAAACCATTTGCAGGCAGATGGGATTACTTTAGAATGACTTCATGGTCAGCACAGACGTGACCAGCTGAAAGGCCTGTTCCTACAAGTACTGTTCTATATTTGGTGCTTCTCGATAGAAAATTCAAATGATTCACAACCTTCTGATTAGAAAAAACAATTCTATTTGTCTCCCTCCTAAATAGCAGCCCTCTTATTTTTAAATTGTGTACCTTGGTTTTAGTTTCCTCTGGTAGGGCTGCCATAATTCTTGCATCTACCTGCATCTTGGTCTGTGTAATGGGAGATTTGCTGTCGTGTTAATGTCAGTAGATTTGTAATTTATAATGCTGGCCAATGTCCTGGAGATTTGCGCTAAAATCCTACATGGCACATGGTGTAATTTGAATTCAGTAAAATGTTTGGAATTAAAATGCCAGTCTAATGGCAACCATGGAACCACTGTTGTTTGTCATTCAGTCCATCTGTTTCACAAATGTCTTTTTGGGGAAAGAAATGGGCCATTCTTACCTGGCCTGTCTTACATGTGGCTCTAGACTCTTAACAATGTGATTGACTGACTGTTAACTGCCCTCTGTACAATTAAGACTTGGCAATAAATGCCGGCCTAGCTAGTGTTGCCTACAACCCATGAATTATTTTTAAAATTTCAATCTTTTTAGGTATTTTGTAGGTTACAATGAGATCACCTCTCATTCTTTGAAACTCTAGACAGTACACACCCAGTTTACCCAATTTCTTTCCACGGATCAATCCCATTATCCTAGGAACACGTCTGGTGAATCTTTGTTGCACTCCCTCAATGGTGACAGTATACTTCCTGAGGTCAAGGGACCAAAACTGCATGCAATATTCCAGATGCGGTCTAACCAAACTTTTATACAATTAAAACAAGACTTCAGAACCCCTATACTTGAATTCTTTTGTGATAAGGACTAACTTTCAGTAGTCTTCCTATACATGTAGGTATTGCAAGCTTAGTCCTCAGTGACTTATTGACAAGGACATTTACGTTCATTTGCTCACCTACACTTGGCAGCCTCTTGCTATTTAAGAAATACTCTATACAACAGCTCTTTCCAATAAAGTAGATAACCTCCCATTCTTCCACTTCCACTGTGCTGGTGCCCGTTGACTCAAACTGCCCAAATCCTCCTGAAGCCATTTTAAATCTTCCTCACATTATGTATTCATTCCTGTTTAGCTTAGAATCATTGGCAAATTTGCCAATATTGCATTTGGTCCCCACCTCCAAATCATTGATTTATATTGTGAACAACTGGAACCCAAATACTGATCCTTGTGGTAGTCCTCTAGTCACAGCTTGCTAACACAAGAACAACCTACTCTTTTCTGCATGTTCCAATCTTTGATCCATCTCATTCATTATCTCCTACCTTAGGTGACTTAGTTTGGCTCATCAACCTCTTGTGGGGGACTTTTTATCAAAACATCCTTTGAAAATCCATGTATACTATATCCATCAATTGCCCTTTACCAATTTTGTTAGTAACATTCTCAAAAAAGGAATGCATAGTTGCTGTAAGTTATGTAATAGTTGTTTAAAGACCATCCAAAGCCTTTTTACAGTATTTTCCCAATACATCTCCGCTTCATGCTTTTGTAATTTCTCTTAATCAAATTTGACACGCTTGCTTCAGGTTGAACAATCTCACTTTGAGACTTTGTAAAATTTTATCATGTTGTGGTCACTTGTTCCTTCACAACAAAAGTATTAATTAGCTTTTTATAATTACGTATTGCTGAATCTGAAATAGCCTGTTGCCTAGTCGGTTCCTCAACATACTGCTCCAGCAAACCAATTATTTTGTCTTCCTGGAAACATGTCATCCACAGCTTTATTCAGTCTATATGCAGATTGAAATCACCCATAATTACTGTGTTGCACATGTAGCATGCTTTTCTTCTGTCCTAAATAGTAAAATTTTTCCACACTACCACTGGTATTTGGTGACCTGTAAAATAACTGACCAATTCTACTGCTCATTGCTGTCCTTTAACAAATTGTTATTTGTTGTCTTGAGCACAAAGATTTTCCCAACAAGTTCAAGATATATATTTTAATGACTCAAAATTACACAGGTCTAAGCATTAGAATACTTGTAATTGGAATTAAAATCTCTAAAAGAGTGAAAAATGTATTGTCAAGCCAATGTGCTGCATATTGTATGTTAATATTACAGCTGAATTTAGTCTCTTTCTGTCTCCGCAAAATATGTTTTGGCGGTGCACCTTTTGGAAACGTAATTCCATCATAAAAATGCAAATGAAATTATTAATGCTATATTCTAATTATAAACCTAGTAAGGCTGAAAGAAATGCTCCTGGTTGACTTTTTGTGAAATGTGGTTTCTTTCTGAAAGGCACTTTCTATGGATTTGAGTTGCGTGTAATAAGTATTTTTGACATGTTATTCCCTTGAAATAATAATGTCTTGATTTTAGACCAATGTTCCACTTTTATTACCAAAATCCTTATTCTGACACAGGCAGAGGTTTTTGTATCATATACAGTTCAGGCTAGTACTAAACTTCTGTTAGTTACTATCTTCTCATATTTCCTTCCTTTCCAAAAATAAAAGCACTTTTCCATTCCAATTTTTTTAATGGTGAGTCAGTACGGATTTTGAATGACGTGTGAAGAAAAGAGCAACGTAAATACAGGCTGCAAAGTGAATGCTAGGGTTTCTCTATTCTGAGTGCATAATAGGGTATAATGTCTCTCCTTATCGTGGATGAAGAGGCTTTTATTGTGCGGTGATGAATGTTACAGAAAGCCACAGGAGTAGATCGGAGAACACCCAAAGAAAGACCTTTGTCTGCTGATTCAACTGGGTTTTAACTGTGTAAAATACAGACAAAAGTATTACAAACCTTGGCCCAAAAGTTATAATCTGCATTTGTTTTACCTTGTAAAACAGAGGATGGATGAACAAATAGCGTTCAGGATTGGTAAGTTGCAATACAAACAGAATTGTTGATTGATATTCAACTCCTTTTGAAAGAATATTCTGAGCAGTGTAAGCAGATTAACTCATTCACCACTGTACAAGCCTACTGGATTTAATGCACTGAACTCGAGAGAACAGGATCAAATTTATAATGCATTCTATTGTTACATTTTCTGGCAGCAAAATATCTCCTCTTACATATGCATTGAGCCTTTCATGGCCATCACGTCTGCCGGCTGTAATTTTCTCCTTTCTCATTTATGAAGTATTCTGTGTTTCTCTCTTGAATAAAGTTGCCTGGATTTTTCAGCTTTCTAATTGATGATTTTCTTCTTGCTATTCATCAGTTATATTGTGCACGGTCTTTCATCCCATTTTGATAATTTCCTCAATTAAGTACCAACAGAAAGCAAGTCTGAGGTACAGCTGCACAACATTCACCAATGCTTCCATATAGCCCCAGAAATATGAGTGATTCTGCTTCAGTGAAGCAAGTTAAAAATATTAAGAAAATCTAAAAGTTGATTGAGCAATCATGTAACTGGAATAAAATCAGAAAAAGCCCGGTTTAGTCTGTAGGTTAAGCTGCACCAATGGCAAGTGAAACTGGGTTAACATTTCTGGTTGCTGAATGTTTGTCAGAAGTGGAAAAAGTTACAATTGTAACCAGTTATGACTAAATTATTGGGAGATGGGTGGTGTGGAGACAGACAGAGAATAAAAGTGGATGGTCTTGGGCCAGACGTTGGGGCAGATTAAACAAAATAACTTGCAGCGTAAAGGAATTGGAGTGAGTTTTTAAAAAGTACAAGCAAGCAAAGGAAGGATACTGTTCAGCTGGAGAGAGTTCAGAAATGATTTGCCAGGATTCTGATGGGAGGTTTGAGTTATAAGGAGAGGCTGGATAGGCTGGGATTTTTTTCACTGGAGTGTAGGAGGTTAAGGGTTGAACATATGGGAGCTTTTAAAATCATGAGGGGTATAGATAAGGTAATTGGCAAGTGCCTTTTCTCTAGGATTGGGGATGTCCAGACTAGGAGGCAGATTTTTAAGGTGAGAGGAGAAAGATTTAAAAAAGGAAATGAGGGGCAACTTTTTTTTACACAGTGAGTCCTGTGTGGAATGAACTTCCAGAGGATGCGGATACACTTACAATGCTTAAGAGATATTTGGATAAGTACAAGAATAAGAAAGGTTTGGAAGGATTTGGGCAAACACAGGTAGGTGGTACTAGTTTAGTTTGGGATTATGGTCATCAGCGAGCCTCCGGATGAAGCACTGGTGGTATGGTCCGCTTTCTACTTATATTTTTAGGTCTCCTTGGGTCAGTGACAGCATTTCTGGTGGTGGTGTCATTTCTTGTTCTTTTCTCAGGGGATGGTAAATGGGACCCAAGTCAATGTGTTTGTTAATGGACTTCCGGTTGGAATGCCATGCTTCTAGGAATTCTTGCGCATCTATGTTTGTCTTGTCCCAGTTGAAGTGGTGTCCTTCCTCATCTGTATGTAGAGATACTAGTGAGAGTTGGCTGTTTGTGGTTATTTGATGTTCATGTGTCCTGGTGGCTAGTTTTCTGCCTGTTTGTCCAGTGTAGTATTTATGGCAAGGTATTTTATAAATGATATTAGTTTTGCTTGTTTTCTTTATAGGGTTTTTCAAGTTTATTAGCTGCTGTTTTAGTGTGTTGGTGGGTTTGTGGGTTACCATGATGCCAAGAGGTCTATGTAGTCTGGCAGTCATTTCTGAGATGACTTTTTGACGTAGAGGAGAGTGGCTAGTGTTTCTGGACGTGTTTTGTCTGCTTGTTTGGGTTTGTTGCTGATAAATCGGCAGACTGTGTTTGTTGAGTACCCATTCTTTTTAAATACACTGAATAGACGCGCAAGAATTCCTAGAAGCATGGCATTCCAACCAGAACTCTTATCAACAAACATATTGACGCAGATCCCATTTACCACCCCATGAGAAAAAGAACATGAAATGACATCACCACAGGAAATGACTTCACCAACCCAAGGAAACCTAAACAGATAAATAAAAAGTGGGCCATACTGCCAGTGCTTCATCTGGAGGCTCACTGCTGATTTTACCTAGTATGGTGACGAAACGTCTGAAACTGAACCTTTCAGCTCAGTGAGCAGACCTACATCCAGAACCTCAAACTGAGCTACAAATCTTCTCGAACTCTAACAGCAGGATTTTTGCTGACAACCAGGATCTGAAATAATCTGGAAGAAATATGATCTGAAATCATTGAATTTGGTGTTGAGTCTGCAGGATGCTGAATGCAGACAGGACAAAAGTGGGTGTGGGCAAGCTAATTAAAATGGTAGGTAGCCAGAAACTTGTAGGTACACGTGTGGACTGAAATGTGGTGTTCCACAAAGGGTCGTCATGTTGTGTTCTTCCAATCATAGAAGAGACTGCGTCTTAAAAGAAATACAGTAAATCTCTCTGTCTGGAAGAAAGACTTGGGCCTTGGATAGCAAGGGAGAGGAAGTGAAGGTGTCATATGTGCTGCACTTGCCTGGGAAGGAGAGGGTGTGTTCAAGACTGTAAAAGTATGCATCTTATCACAGAAGGAAATGTCCTTTCTGAATGTTAAAAGTGGAGGGAAGAAGTAGTTTTGTAGGGGCATCATGCTTGCTGCAGTAGAAATGGTAAAGTATTATGCTTTAACTATGGGTGGATTGAAAGTAAAAGATAAGGGAATGTCATCACTGTTCTTGGAGGAAGGGAGTGAAATGTAGGAAATAGACACAGTTGATGGATCTGTCATCCAGATTTGAGAAAAAGGGAGGACCCATCAGAAGTAGAAGCACTGCTGTGGATGATGATATCAACATAAATGATGCAACATAAATGGAAAAACTGGGAGAATTGAATCTCGTCCTCCCAGGAAGAGGAATGGGGGCATGTAAATACAATCAGGATATCTGTGGGCTTGTTATAGATATTAGTCAAAAACTGCCACACTATTGGATTAGGATCTGAGTAAGGTTTTAGTGTGGTAATGAGAAGGACTAAAACTTCAAGCTTTTTCCTTCCTGTCCCATCTGGGCACTGAGTCCCTGACTCTCCGTCAACCACCCTGGCACTCAATTCCCTGCACTCTCTGCAAATGAGTTAATCTAGTAGAATTTTAAATGTGCCGGACACAAATTCTAAACATTGCAATGCCCTTGAAGATAAAGGACCAGGATAAGGGAGCTGCCAAATGCCACATATCACATTTTCCCATACTAGTCGCATATTAGACAGGCAGCTGGACTGCATACATCTCCAAGTTGCCTCTGCATTCAATAGATGCATGTTGCTGTTCATGAGGAAAGTGGTACAGTTGTGAAGTGGCAAGATTTCATCTGGGTAGAGGAATACAGCCAGTTGCATTGTAAAGTCTTTTGTGAATGGTCTAATTCTGTCCGCAAGTTTGGTCAAATAGGGACTGTTGAAGATGGATTTGAGCAAGGCTTCAAACAGTTTCAGAATACTTGGGCATGTGAGTGTGATCTGGTCAGAGATGGGGCATGTCTGTCCTTATCCCTTGGTGTGTCACTGCCCCGCCCCGCCCCGCCTCGCCTCGCCTCGCCCCGCCTCGCCTCGCCCCGCCCCGCCTCGTCCAACTGGCCTCACTTCCTGGTTCCATGAATGCACAATTGCAAATATCAAAGAATTGCAAGTATCCTGTGCAAAGGCACTAGAACCAAATCATTTTATAAACCAAATATAACTATTAGATGGAGTAGTGAGGACAGTATAGGTCAAAAAAATTTAAAAACTTAAAGTTTTTTAAATTAAAAATAGTCTTTTTGCCTGTTGAAGCTGTAGGTAAAAGATGCTCTACTGTATATAACAACTCATTAGGTCATGGTTAGATTTTTAAAGTTTTTTTTTGTTCATTGGATGCCATAAGCCCTCAATTGTGTCCACTTCCGACACCTCTGTTCTCACCCAATTCGATATCAGGAGTTGCAAAGAATGCTAAACATTGTGCAATCATCAGTGAAGATCCCAATCATCACCTTATGGAGGAATGGTTATTGATTAAAGCAGATCCAAATGGTTAGAGTCAGGATGCTATCCTGAGGATCTCTCAGTAGTACACTGATTGTTGGAGGGCAGTTATTTGAATTATCTACCTTTTTTTGTGCTGGGAATGATTCTAACCAGTGGAGAGTTTTGCCACTGATTTCAATTAACATGTATTTTGCCTGGCCTTATTGATGCCAGACTTTGTCATTTTTTTTTCGTAATCTCAAGTGCAGTAATTCTAATCTCACCAGATGAATTGAACACTTTTGTCCATGAGTAGGACAAGGCTATAATGGCATCAGGATCTGAGTGGCCCTGGCTGAATTCAAATTGATCATCGGCATGATTATTGCTATGAAAATGATGTTTAGTGGCACTGACAATTGTGCCTCTAACACTTTGCTGATGTTAGAGAGTAAGTGTGACGGTATAGTTGTTGCCCAGATTGGAGTTCTGCTTTTCCTGGACAGGACATATTTGGGCAATTTCAACATTGTTGGGTAGATGCCAGTGTTCTGCCAAGCAGAACAGCTTGGCTAGGGGAACACAGCTCATACTGAAGCATAAGTCTGTAATACTATTGCTGGTATATTGTGTGGACTCACCATTGCAGGATCCAATGCCATCACCCTTTTCTGGATTTCATTTTTTACATTACATTACATTACAGTGTGGAAACAGGCCCTTCGGCCCAACAAGTCCACACCGACCCGCCGAAGCAACTTTGAATCAGGGTTGATTCTTCAACTTGATGCTAATTTAAGATTTGGACTTGATCCTGGGCCACAAGAGTACAGATTGTTGATGAAAACATTACTCTGGTTGCTGATTGGCATTGCACAGAAATTCATTTTGCATATCATCACACTAAACATACCCTCCATTATTGTGTGGTGCACCACTGAGCAAAATGGAATAGATTCAGGATAGAGCTGAAAATGTGTTGCTGGAAAAGTGCAGCAGGTCAGGCAGCATCCAGGGAACAGGAGAATCGACGTTTCGGGCATAAGCCCTTCTTTCCTGAAGAAGGGCTTATGCCCGAAGCGTCGATTCTCCTGTTCCCTGGATGCTGCCTGATCTGCTGTGCTTTTCCAGCAACACATTTTCAGCTCTGATCTCCAGCATCTGCAGACCTCACTTTCTCCTCATAGATTCAGGATAGGGCTAGTAGCTTTAAGCTGGATATTCCTGAAGCTCCTTATGTCATTAGCTGCAGCAGTTGATTATTCTTCCCTTATGCTGTCACAGAAATATCCTTGTGCAACAGGCCAACTATTGAGGACAGGGTCCAGTAAGATTTATTCTTTATTATTTTCTTGATAAATTTGTTTACTATATTGAGCTGTTTTTAGTGCTACTCTGTATTTTAGATTCTTCAGGTCCTGACAATATCCATTAGTCATTGTTTTCTTTTGTCCTTTAGTCATCATAACATATTGAAGCAGAATTGGGCTAGTCAGCCCACTGCGTTTGCTTTGCTAGTTGATCATGACTGATATGTTTCTCAACCTCATTTTTCTCCCCATAACCCTTCACCCCCTTAGTAATCAAGAACCTATCTATCTCTGTCTTAAGTACACTCAATAACTTGGCCTTCCTAGCCTTCTGTAGCAATGACTTCCAAAGATTCACCACCCTCTGGCTGAACAAATTCTTCCTTCTCTCATTAGTCAATTTAATATACATGCTGCTGTGCTTCATTTACAGGTTGCACATGTGCAGTAATACTTAATGGTATTTCTGTTGAGTCAATACTGCACATCCCTTTTTAGTGATTTATTTTAACCCTGTTTTTCAATTGCACCACATTTGTAGATACATGCATATCCATATTGTGATTAACACTGGTGGCAGTAAATGGTGATCTTTCTTTCTCTCAAAACAGGACAATTGGAAAAAGTAAATCAGGATTATATAGTGCTTTGATGCACTCTACTTGATTAGCATTGTATACTTCCTGTTATTTTATGACTAGATTTATGACTTTAAACTTGTATATTCATCTTGTGCTTCATTCTAATTCATTCCTTCCTTTTGCTGCTGTAATTGCAAAGCCAGGTTATTAGTTTTGCTTTCATTAGAGTGAGTTTATTTTGTCTGGAATAAAATACATTTACATATTTAAAATTGCTCGAAGCGTTGTATGCTTTTCCATCCCGCTGAGTGATTTAGATTTTGTATGGACAATTGCCTGAGCGCATTTGTTCCAAGTGTGAGCACAGTGGGACACAATACTGCGATATATCCTTAATGATTTATTTGGAGAAGAACATTTGGATAGACTTGAAGCAGTGAAACTTTTTTGTTATCGAATATCAGGACAAAACTTTTAACGTGAACTTTTTCTCATCATAGTGGCCTTCTATCGGGTAGTACATACTATCAGTATCCTCATTTGAAACCAGCTGTAAGTAATTATTTATTTATTTGCTGTTTCTTATTTTCATTTGGTAGGTTAAAGGAGTTTCCAAGCTGTGCAAACTGAATCTGCTGGGGAGACAAAGTACTATCATTACAAAGCCAACAGTAATGGTGTGCTTTCGTTTGAATAGTTGGTATTCCTCCACTGTCTGATTTTTGAAGCTCATCCAGTCCAGAACTGCTGATGGCTATTGACATTAGTTTGTATCTTGAGATAGGTTAATAGTAAAAACAAAATATGTGGATTTTGGGCATTTGAATTAAAACAGGAAAAACAATAAAAATTCTTTGGCTGATCAGGCAGCATCAGTGGAGAGAAACAGAACTAAACCTCTAATGAAAACATCGTTTCAACGATGAGTTTTTTTTTTGGGGGAGATTTCTGGTAGAACTAAAACTTGCTCTGGTATTTTCTGTTAGATTTAAGTGTAATAGATTAAATGTCAGGCAAGGAATTTCTAATTTGTTAAAATTTGGAGTAAGAGTCTTTCCCGAGTCAAGAGAACTTAAGTACTTCATATTATATCTTATTTGTGTCTAATTGTTTTACTTAATTGTACAAAACTGATCTGTTACTTTGTTGTGCATTGCACAGGTTTTGTTACATTTGAACTGAGACCTCAATCCGAGCACCAAGCTCATAGTCTGCAGAGCAGTTGTGGTCCCCATCCTCTTGCATCATGTCCAGCAGACACCTCAAATCCCCAGAGTATTATCATCAGCATTGCTTATGCAACGTCCTGCAAATCCAGTGGCAGGATAGGCATACTGACATGTGCATCCTCTCCCAGGCCAGTATTCACAGTGTTGAGGGATTGGTCACACAACATGCGTTTATTGGTCAGTTTATTGAGTATAGGAGTTGGGAGGTCATGCTATTAGAATACTGCATTCAGTTCTGGTCTTCCTGCTATAGGAAAGTTTTTGTGAAACTTGAAAAGGCACACTTACAAGGATGTTGCCAAGGTTGGAGGGTTTGAGCTATAGGGAGAGGCTGAATAGGCTATAGCTATTTTCCTCGGAATGTTGGAGGATGAAGGGTGACCTTCGAGAAGTTTGTAAAATCATGAGGGGCACAGATAAGGTGAATAGACAAGATCTTTTTCCCCTGGGATAGGGAAGTCCAAAACTAGAAGCATAGGTTTAAGGTGAGAGGGAAAAGATTTAAAAGGGACCTAAGGGTCAACTTTTTCACGCAGAGGGTGGTCTGTGAAATGAGCTTCCAGAGGAATTGGTGAAGGCTAATACAACTACAACATTTCAAAGGCATCTGGATGGGTATATGAATAGGAAGGGTTTGTAAGGATATGGGCCAAATGCTGGCAAACGGGACTAGATTAATTTAGAATATCTGGTCGGCGTGAACGATTTAGACCGAAGGGTCTGTTTCCATCCTGTACATCTCTTTGACTCAGTGACACATGAAGTAGTTGACATCTTTGTGTATACTTCTTTTCCAGTTTGTATGTTCTAGGGCAAATAATTCCCACATGACAGTGAGGATGTTGTAAATGACGCTATGACATGACTAGTTATGAGGGGTGGGACAGAAGACTCCTGAAAGAAGGGCTCCCTCAGCTCTGCAGGTATGCAATCACCAGAAGAGAAGAGAAAACACTAAAAGGACACTTGAAAGCCACCCTAAACAAATGCAACATCCCCACTGACGAGTGGCAATTACTTGTCCTAGAACACACAAACTGGAAAAGAAGTATGCACAAAGATGCCAACCACTTCACTTGTCACTGAGTGGAAGCAAGTCGTACTCTACCCTGGGGGCTGCCAAAGAAGAAGTATCCAAGTAGGGGTGGCAAGGTGGTTCAGTAGTTAGCAATGTTACCTCACAGCATCCGGTACTCAGATTTGATTCCAGCCTCGGGCAACTGTCTGTGTGGAGTTTGCACATTCTCCTCGTGTCTACGTGTGTTCCCTCCGCGTGCTCCGGTTTCCTCCCACAGTCCAAAGATGTGCAGGTCAGGTGAATTGGCCATGCTAAATAACCCTTAGTGTTCAGGGATGTGTAGGTTAGGTGCATTAGTCAGGGATAAAGGTAGAGTAATGGGGAACAGGTTTGGGTGGAATATTATTTGAAGGGTCGGTGTGGACTTGTTGGGCCGAAGGGCCTGTTTCCACATTGTAGGGATTCTATACATTCTAAAATGCTGATTAGCTATCCCTGAGAGCCCAACTCTCTCTTTCAACTCAAAGCTAAATTGTTACTTTTAAAGCACAATTGTTTATATTCTCAAACTTTTCTAGCATTTGGACACCATTAGCCCAAAGATTGCTGTTGTTGGCTCCAAGTACAAACATCTCGCAATTTCTTCTCAGTACAACAATCTAGCTCCCCTTGATTTCTAATGTCTGGACTTGCTATCAGGGAAAGTCCAGAACATGTTCCTTAAGATAGAGATACTGACATAACAATTTTATAGAACTTATAATTGTAACAAAATCAAGCTATGATATAATGCAGTTGTTATATGGATTAGTTCTTAGCTTCACATTTCCTTTAAGAAAGCAGGAATCCTATAACATCCATCTGTGACTGTGTTCTTAACAAAAGGCATGGTGATATTTCTCTAGGAAATTGGTGAACTAGTGAATAAGAGGTTATAGTTATGAAGGGAGTAACTTAATAGATTAGAACTTTTCTTTAACTGTAGCTGAAAAAGTTAAAAGTTAATAGATGTCTTCAAGAAAATGCAGGTCTTCACTGTTGCTGAAAAAAGACTCATTGTTGAAGGGGTTTTTCTCTTGGACTCATCAGGACATTTTGCAAGAATACCAAATCAAAGATAAACCAACCTTTGTACTGCTTGAGAGGAGTTGATAAAGTATGGAACTGAAAAAAGCACAGCTGGTCAAACAGCACCATAGGAGCAGGGAAGTCTGTTTCATCAGCCTGATGAAAGGTTCTGACCTGACATGTTGACTCCCCTGTTCCTCTGATGCTGCTTGACCTTCTGTGCTTTTTCCAGCTCCACAATTTGTTGATTCTGACTTTCCAGCATCTGCAGTCATCATTATTTCCAAACTGCATGAGTGGAGAATGCTGATTGATTGATTGGAAAGTGGACTCTGGTAAAGACATTGCCAAGGAGAATGCACCAATTACTGTTGACTTGCCAGTTAACTGCCAGGTTGTTTTGCTGGATAATCACAAGGATGTAAAGAATTACATTGACAACCAATTTAGGAAGTCAGTTGGGCTAATGATATAGTGTTCTTGTATGTTCTGGAAGCTACATATATTAATACACATGGTCCTGTTCATTGCAGACAGAAAGAATCTATACATGCACTGAGCCTGTCAATGCAATAAAATAGCCACTCACTGGTTAATTTCTCAGGCCAATGACATGGTCTGGTTTAAAATTTAAACCCAGTCTGGCAGTTAACTGTCAATCAGCATTGATGTGTACATATTCCATGGCAATGCCTCCCCTAATCTCTGTCCATTTGCCACCCAGTCAGCAGACTCCTCTCATAAATATTGGTCTGTCCCCCAGTTTGTATTCTTGCAAAATGTCCTGATTAGTGAAAGACAAAAAACCTTCAACAAAATGTATCTTCTTTTCAACTGTTCTCAAGTCTCATCTATCAAACTATGATAATTATGTAGGCCTGTAATTTAAATACTGCAAGATTGCTATTATTCGTGGAAATTAAGGATTTTTGTTTAAAGTAACTATAGAATTAAAGGCAAGGTTAGAATAAAAGTTCTCTTAGAGAATGGGGTTGGAATTCTCTGCCATAGACCTTTTGAATCAGTGTTCTAAAGAGGGAATTGGGTATTTGCTTAAAAGAAGAAATATTAGAAAATGTAGAAATTTAATAAGGGTAAAATTAGAACAGAAGATAGGGAATCATTGAGGTAGATTTAAAGTCTCAAATGGCCTTTGGCCACACTAAGATAATGTATATATCTGCAGTGCAATTCGTGTCCCAGCACTGACCTAAGGGCACTAAGACCAATTGTTTTGATCCATTATTTAATTTTGTCAGATTGAAATGGGATTAAATCAGAATCATTCTGGTGTATTGCGGTATGTTACCAATTCAGCCATTAAACAATGGAGATGCATGCCTTTTCAGTTGAAATTAAAATTCTGAAGGAAATGTTGAGTGGGGAAGAATATTTGATTGTATCCCTCCGAGTGGGATGAAAAGATTTGAGTGGTGGTAAAACTTTTAACATCTGAAACCTAATCACATTCTGTCTTGAACAAGTCCATTTGTAGCTTCAACAGAAACAGATTGGAGATGGTGACCAACCTACTCTTGAGAGGTGGGATGGCAATTTAAATATTTAATAAGGTCATGTGCCTTACATCAGATTGTGGGCCAGCTTTCTGCAGACAGTGACAGGAGATGTAAAGGGCCTTTCCGCCAGTACTTGTGTTTCAGAAGAAGTAGGACAATAATTCTTGCTCCCCTCAGCCCCAGATTGACTATTCAAACACATGTAATTCCCACTGCCATGATTGGTCATTCTCCACCTGACCCTCCCTCTTTTCTGTTATCAGCTGTGGTCTTCCTGCTCAACAGCCAGCCAATCTTTGTGTAGTCAGTTGCCAGGTCAGAAATGAAGGGGAAAACAATATCAAAGGACTTCCGTTTTACACATATTTCTGGGTTTCCGGGCTGCCTTTGCTGCTCTTTCACCTTCAAGTAAATATGAGATGAAATCACTTTTGGGACTGTAAATTTATTGCCCCTTTTGTAAAAGGTTCTGACTCGCAGTTACTAAAAGTTCCATGCCTAGGACTAAAATTTAGGTAAGTTGAAAAAGGTGAAATGTTATACAAGAGGTAGCCTAATAGACAGAAAGCAGAACATACCATGTCCCTCTTTCATGACTTAAACCTCTATGTTATGGTTTTTGAAACTTCTGAGTAATAAGAAACTCAGTATTGTGAGTCAGCAGGTTGGATGGTGGATGAAGGCTCTGATCCACATGCTTACAAGAGAAGGAAAGTGATGACCTAGTGATATTATCGCTGGACTGTTAATCCAGAGACCCATATAATGTTCTGGGGACCTGGGTTTGAATCCTGCCGCAGCATATGATGAAATTTGAATTCATTAAATATCTGAAATTAAGAATCTAGTGATAACCATGAGTCCATTGTCAGTATTAGGAAAACCCCATTGATTCACTAATGTTTTTTAGGGAAGGAAACTGCTATTCTGACCTACATGTGACTCCAGATCCCCAGCCATGTTGTTGACTTTTTACTGCTGCCTGTGCAATAAATGTTGACCTAGCCTGTGAATGAATAAAGAAAATAAAAAGGTTTTTCTCGTTTGCTTTCTCATCCACACACTGAGTCAATTTGTGAAACGATAGTTTGTATAAAATGATGTGGTGATATTAAAATGTTTCAATAATCAATCTAATGTATTTGCATCTTTAATTTTTAATGATATAACATTGACTTTTTTCAGATGAAGATTTAACACTGTTGGAATTCAGATAACTTATCATTTTCAAAGGTTTTGCTCATAGAAACCCATGATTATATTGCTACTTTGTAATCACTCCCAGGTACCTAATTTTCTTTATTTTAAAACATGTGATGAGGCCATTACTGGAAATACTGTACCGACTGGAGATTTGGGAATTCCTTTCTTTTTCCCGACAAACATAGAAAAAGACTTCATATCTAATCAAGTATATTAGTCAAAGATTGTGCATATTAGAGAAATGTCCTGGACCCAAACTGACCGCTTTGGTCAGGATTTGTTGTCAGTATCTGGCTCAGGGTCCTTCTTTAACAGATTTTATTTTGGATGCAAAACTTTTTTTTAAATACATGAGGCTAAATCACTAAGTTCAGGGATCTACAGGGCCTACTTTCATGAGTGTGCTTTGTCAAATCTCTGCTTAGCACAGATTTGTGGGGTGTCCATTGGGAATTGACTCATCAGGATTTTACTGTGTAAATAAATAGAGAATCTGTATAGGACCATTTCACATTTTGTCTGAGAAATGTAGAATTAATGACTACAGAAGACCGCTGACGTCAACTTCACATTCCAGGCACATACACAATGGTTTGTAAGTTTTAAACAGCGTATATATTGCTGTGTTCCTGAAATTTTTCATGTGTGCTTATGTAGCATAATGCTTTCTGTGGCCTTGTCAAGGCTAGAGCCACTGCTGCTGTTACTGTAATTATACTATCGATGTTGATACTTTTCACAAAGTTCTAAATTTGAGTGATGTGAAAAGATTGGCATATACGCTAGTTAAGTTTTGGTAATACTTAAACTGATTTTCTCCCCCTCCTAACTTGTAATACCTAAAGCAAAGAAATAATGTTGCAACTATGTAGGAATTTGCACTGTCCTTGGACATTGCAAATTGCTTCCAAACCAGTGAATTGAAAAATATAGTCACTGTTGTAATGGAGGAAAACATAGCAGCCAATTTCCAAGCAGCAAGCTCCCAAATATAGCAATGGGATAAGTGAGCAGAAAATCATCTTCTGTGTTAAATTGCTGGATAAATATTGACCAGGATACAGATTAAATCATATACCCTTCTTTGATGCCACAGGATCTTTTGTGACCACCAGAGCAGACAGTAGGTACTTTGCATTTTATCAAAAAACAGTTTTAATAATAATGTGTGGAGGCAGTCTTGCCTCAACCCATTTTCTGCTAAAACCCTCGTCATACTTCTGCTACCCTCTCCAACCCCAACCAACTCATCTGTTCCAGTGAATTATCCACATCATCCAGCCTTAAAGTTCATCCAAAGCTCGACTGCTCATATGTCATCTCATAACAAGACTCGTTCACTCAATGACCCCTATGTTCACTGACTCATTTTACTTACAATGCTCCTGTTTTTCCAGATGTGCAGGTGATTTCACAAGTGTATGGCTCCTTTATGTTTTATTCACAGCTGCACATGGATGCTAATTTCAAGTTCTATGGGGAGACTTTTGGATTGAAAAGTGACTGTAGGGTGTAGATGAAATAGTGCTGTGGTTTTTAAATTTTTATAATGGTGATCAAATGTTCCCATTATCTTGTCCCCCACAATCACTCTTGCCACCACCAGCCTCCAAGAACTCTACCTTCTTCCAATTCTGGTCTCCTTTGCATTCACAATTTTGTTTGTCCACCAGTAACAGTTATATATTCATCTGACTAGACTTAAAGCTTTAAACTTCCATTACAAAGCTTTTCTGCCTCTCCACCTTTTCCCTTTAACATGCAGCTTTAAAGCTACCTACTTTACCAAGTTCTAGTCGGATGCATTAATATATCTTTCCTCAACACTGTCCTTAACACTTACTTAGGACAAGGGTAGCAGATACATGGGAACACCACCACCTGCAAGTTCCCCTCCGAGCTACTCATCATCTTAACTTGGAAATATATCACTGTTCCTTCACTGTCAGTGGGTCAAAATCCTGGCATTTCCTCCAAAGGGCATTGTGGATCAACCCTCAGTAGATAGACTGCAGTGGTTCAAGAAGGCAGCTCACCACCACCTTCTCAAGGAAACTTAGGGCTGTGCAATAAATGTTGCACAGCCATTGATGCCCATGTTCCATGAGTGAATTTTTAAAATGTCAATGTTTGTCTGAATTTGCTTCTGAGGCATTAAGAGATTGTATTATGTTAGAACATAGAACATTATAGCGCAGTACAGGCCCTTCGGCCCTCGACGTTGCGCCGACCTGTCATACCAACCTGAAGCCCATCTAACCCACACTATTCCATGTACGTCCATATGCTTGTCCAATGACAACTTAAATGTATTTAAAGTTGGCGAATCTACTACTGTTGCAGGCAAAGCATTCCATACCTTTACTGCTCTCTGAGTAAAGGAACTACCTCTGACATCTGTCCTATATCTATCACCCCTCAATTTAAAGTTATGCCCCCTTGTGCTTGCCATCACCATACTTGGAAAAAGGCTCTCCCTGTCCACCCTATCTAACCCTCTGATTATCTTATATGTCTCTATTAAGTCACCCCTCAACCTTCTCTCTCTAACGAAAACAGCCTCAAGTCCCTCAGCCTTTCCTTGTAAGACCTCCCCTCTGTACCAGGCAATATCCTAGTATATCTCCTCTGCACCCTTTCCAAAGCTTCCACATCCTCCTTATAATGCAGTGACCAGAACTGTACACAATACTCCATGTGTGGCCGCACCAGAGTTTTGTACAGCTGCAGCATAACCTCATGGTTCCAGAACTCGTACCCTCTATTAATAAAAGCTAAAACACTGTATGCCTTCTTAACAACACTATCAACCTGGGTGGCAACTTTCAAGGGTCTGTGTACATGGACACCGAGATCTCTCTGCTCACCTACACTACCAAGAATCTTACCATTAGCCCAGTACTTTGCATTCCGGTTACTCCGACCAAAGTGAATCACCTCACACTTGTCCGCATTCAACTCCATTTGCCACCACTCAGCCCAGCTCTGCAGCTTATCTATGTCTCTCTGTAACCTACTACATCCTTAGTCACTATCCACAACTCCACTGACCTTAGTGTCATCTGCAAATTTACTAACCCACCCTTCTACCCCCTCATCCAGGTCATTTATAAAAATGACGAACAGCAGTGGACCCAACACTGACCCTTGCGGTACACCACTAACTGGACTCCAGGATGAACATTTCCCATCAACCACCACTCTGTCTTCTTTCAGCAAGCCAATTACTGATCCAAACTGCTATATCTCCCACAATCTCATTCCTCCGCATTTTGTACAATAGCCTACTTATCAAATGCCTTGCTGAAATCCATATACACTACATCAACCGGTTTGCTCTCCTCTAACTGTTTGGTCACCTTCTCAAAGAACTCAATAAGGTTTGTGAGACACGAACTACCTTTCACAAAACCGTGCTGACTATCCCTAATCAAATTATTCTTTTCTAGATGGTTATAAATCCTATCTCTTATAACCTTTTCCAACACTTTACCAACAACTGAAGTAAGGCTCGCTGGTCTATAATTACCAGGGTTGTCTCTACTCCCCTTCTTGAACAGGGGAACCACATTTGCTATCCTCCAGTCTTCTGGCACTATTCCTGTAGACAATGACTATTTAAAGATCAATGTCAAAGGCTCGGCAATCTCCTCCCTGGCTTCCCAGAGGATCATGGGATAAATCCCATCCTGCCCAGGGGACTTATCTATTTTCACACTCTGCAGGATTTTTAATACCTCCTCCTTGTGAACCTCAATCCCACCTAGTCGAGTAGCCTGTATTTCAGTATTCTCCTCGACATTGTCATTTTCTAGAGTGAATACTGTCGAAAAATATTCATTTAGTGCTTCCCCTATCTCCTCTGACTCCACACACAACTTCCCACTACTATCCTTGATTGGCCCTAAGCTTACTCTCGTCATTCTTTTATTCCTTGAATACCTATGGAAAGCCTTAGGGTTTACCCTGATCCTATTCGCCAACAACTTCTCATGTCTCCTCCTAGCTCTTCTGAGCTCTCTCCTTAGGTCTTTCCTGGCTACCTTGTAACCCTCAAGTGCCCTAACTGAGCCTTCACATCTCATTCTAACATCAGCTGCCTTCTTCCTCTTGACCAGAGATTCCACTTCCTTCGTAAACCACAGCTCCTGCGCTCTACAGCTTCCTCCCTGCCTGACAGGTACATACTTATCTAGGACACACAGGAGCTTTTCCTTGAATAAGCTCCACATTTCTAATGTGCCCATCCCCTGCAGTTTCCTTCCCCAACCTATGCTTCCTAAATCTTACCTAATCGCATCGTAATTGCCTTTCCCCCAGCTGTAACTCCTGCCCAGTGGTATACACCTATCCCTTTCTACCACTAAAGTAAACATAACAGAATTGTGATCGCTATCACCAAAGTGCTCACCTACTTCCAAGTCTAACATCTGGTCAGACTCATTACCCAGTACCAAATCTAATGTGGCTTCACCCCTTGTTGGCCTGTCTACATACTGTGTCAGGAAGTCCTCCTGCACATACTGGACAAAAACTGACCCATCTATAGTACACATACTATAGTGTTCCCAGTCAATATTTGGAAAGTTGAAGTCCCCCATGACAACGACCCTGTCTCTCTCTCTCTCCTATCGAGAATCATCTTTGCTATCCTTTCCTCTACAACTCTGGACCTATTCGGAGGCTCATAGAAAACTCCCAACAGGGTGACCTCTCCTTTCCTGTTTCTAACCTCAGCCCATACTATCTCAGTTGACGAGTCCCCAAACATCCTTTCTGCAATTGTAATACTGTCCTTGACCAACAATGCCACACCTCCCCGTCTTTTACCATTTTCTCTGTTCTTGCTGAAACATCTAAATCCTGGAACCTGCAACAACTATTCCTGTCCTGCTCTATCCATGTCTCCGAAAAGGCCACAACATCGAAGTCCCAGGTACCAACCCATGCTGCAAGGTCGCCCACCTTATTCTGGATGCTCCTGGCGTTGAAGTAGACACAATTCAAACCAACTTCTAGCTTGCCGGTGCCATCTTGTGTCCCTGAAACTTTATTTTCTTCCTCCCTACTCTCAACCTTTTCCCTATACTCGAACTACAATTTAGGTTCTCATCCCCCTACTGGATTAGTTTAAACCACCCCAATAGCTTAGCGAATTTCACCCCCAGGATATTGGTACCCCTCTGGTTCAGGTGAAGACTATCCTGCTTGTAGAGGTCTCACCTACCCCAGAAAGAGCCCCAATTATCCAAAACCCTACCTCCTGCACTATCCCTCTTGGCACGTGTTCAACTCCTCTCTCTCCCTATTCCTCACCTCATTAACACATGACACGGGCAACAAACCAGAGACAACAACTCTGTTTGTCCTGGCTCTAAGCTTCCATCCTAGCTCCCTGAATGTCTGCCTTAAATCCCCATCTCTCTTCCTACCTATGTCGTTGGTGCCTATGTGGACCATGACTTGGGGCTGCTCCTCCTCCCCCTTAACGATCCCAAAAACACGATCAGAGACATCACGAACACTGGCACCTGGGAGGCAACACACCAACCGTGAGTCTCTCTCTCGCCCCCACAGAACCTCCTATATGTCCCCCAACTATGCAGTCCCCAATGACTACTGCTCTGCTTCTCTTTCCCCTTCCCTTCTGAGCAGCAGGGACAGACTCTGTGCCAGAGCCCTGTGCCCCACTGCTTTCCCCTGGTAAGTCCCCCCCCCCCCCCCCCCCCCCAACCCCCACAATGTTAATGGTGCAATGTAAATGGAAATTTTGTAACTTGCTTTTCCTTTATTTTGTGCAAGTGACCCAGACACTGATTTGGTTTGTACTACCTTTGACACAAGATTACTGACCTGTACCAATTACTGTAGAACTTTTGAAAAATTTCTTTCATGGATGTGAGCATCATTGGCAAGGCCACCATTTGATGTTCCTCACTAAATCCCCTTGAAGTGAGTGGCTGGCCAACACCATTTTGGAGGGGAGTTAGGAGTCAGCTGTGAATTGGAAGTGACATGTACGCCAGCCAAGGTAATAACCGAGCATTTCCTTCCTAAAGGTTTCGTGAACCAGATTGGTTATCATAAAAACCTATGGTAGTTTGAAACCAGTTTTCAATTTTAGATTTGTTAATTGAGTTAAAATTCCATCAGTTGCCATAATGGCTTTGAACCCATGTTTTCAGACCGTTCACATGGGTCTCTGGATTACTCAGCAAGTGACATTACTTCTAACTTCACCATCACAACGTCCCCGCCTGCCCTGACTCCAGCAAAAATCGGTACATTTAATGTTGAGACTACAACATGTGAATTTTTGTCTCTTATCTTCATTTGTTTACCTTGTATATTGAAAATGGGAGGCTATCATCCACCTGAAGGATTCCTGCAATAATGCTCCTTATGCTGATCTCAAGAAGTTTCTGGTCTTGCATTTATATTGCATGCAAACACTGCCCCCTCTCCCCCCAAAAGAATGATGCTACTTTCAAGTAAATGCTTTGAGCTTTCTCCATGACCATTTTGTTGTACTGCAGGGAAAAGAAATTGTCTGTCTTGCTTTCCATTTAGGTTTTTTTTCAATGATTCATTGTGTACAATACTATTGACAGGTCTTGGTGTTTTCTTAAGTCTTCAAATTTTTGTGGACTTCTCTTGATTGTTTTTCAGTTATCTGTACTTTGGGAGACAGAAGATACTGGGTAAGAGATTATTGAGTGATATTCAAGATTAAGCCTTTAGTTTGCCAAATGAAAACATAGTATCTGAAAACTGTATGTCACGGTCTGATTGTAACATATGCTTTCACATAGTATCCTATGATTGAAAGTCTTCAACTTCTTACTGTGACTGGGTGAATCAGCTAAGACTTAGCTTTGTTTACTTTGTGATCCCATTTCATATTCTATCCAGAGTAATTTCTTTGTTCCTTGATTCTTAACCAACCTGTATTTCTCGACATGAGGGCAATGCCAAGGTAACATTCATTTTATTTTTTTCTGTAGAATTATATGCTTGCAATTGTCCCAGGGACATTCCAGTGCTTAGCTGACTGCTGACTTCCTTTTGCAAGCCAAACAATTTTTATTTTGTTTTGGCCCACAGTCTAATATTATGCTCCCAGTTGATGTTATTTCTAGACAGGTCGGATCCCAGCCCAGAATCTTTCTTAATGGATCATATTTTGTTTTATTTTGGTTTTTACAAGGTGATGTCTGAAGCAGGAGCCTACAAAATTGCATATTTTGTATTAACAATAAATAGAAGTTAGTTAAGCAAAATGAACAAAGATGTAATAGATTGGTTTATTCTATTTTTCTAACACAAATTCTGTTTGTGTTTCAAACACAATGAAAGAATAATTTACTAATGTCAAAACACTCCTTCAGAAGATTTAAAAAATAATCACTTACACAGAATCCAACACTTGTCCAGTACTTACCCAGAATCCTTTTCTCTAACACCTTAATTAGTTTAATGTAACTGTCACTTTAACTCCTAGACTGGACATTCTGTTAGCTTATTCTGGGAGGTATCATATATGAGTTTAAAGAAACTCAGCTTCAAGTCCTCGTCCAGGTTTTACTCCAACAATTCTGATCTGGAACTATCACTTAATCCTTACTCTTAGGTATCCTAGTATTACTATACTCTGCCCTTCTCAGGAGCATTGTTCTGTGCATGCATCTTCATGCAAGGACTTCACAGAATTGCTCCACTCAAAATAAAACTGAAACAAAAGTCTCCGTATTTAAGCTGTGGGTGTTTCCCTTAAACTTAGACATTTCTGGACCATGAGTTTATTTTTACAGAAACCTTGAAGTGCAATTGTCTGGCTTGCTCGGTCATAACATTTTAAGGTAAAGAACAAACCATTAAAGTAGCCGCTCAAACTGAAAAGAAATCATCACAGCCATAGAAATACTTGCAAGTTATCTAAATTGAATGATTTACTTGTGATCCAATGTTTTGAATAGACAGATTTATTGAGCTGTAAGAGGATTTGTAGTCTCGTGACAAATTCATTACTTTACGAAGCAATTATGTTAGGGCCATAACATATGTGTGTGGGTTATTGTGGACGTCAGGGGACTGTAAAATGGCATATATAAGTAAAATGAGCTGGCAGAGATGTAGTAATTGGCATATAATCAGGGCAAATGTGAAATTGTCTGATTTTTGCAACAATGAATTTTTTTGCAGTGAATGATTGCAGAGCTCTGAAATGCAGAGAGATCTGAGTGCCCTCATGGGGGTGGCACAGTGGCTCAGTGGTTAGCACTGCTGCCTCGCAGCATCAGGGTCCCAGGTTCGATTCTAGCCTTGGGTGACTGTCTGTGTGGAGTTTGCACATTCTTTCTGTGTCTGCATGGGTTTCCTTTGGGTGCTCCAGTTTCCTTCCACAGTCCAAAGATGTGCAGGTCAGGTGAATTGTCCATGCTAAATTGCCCATAGTGTTAGGTGCATTAGTCAGAGGGAAATAGGTCTGGGTAGGTTACTCTTTGGAGGGTCGGTGTGGACTTGTTGGGCCGAAGGGCCTGTTTCCATACTGTAGGGAATCTAATTTAAATTTATTTTTAAAAATCTCAAAGGTTGGTATGCAGGTACAGCAAATAATTAGAAAAGTTTATTGAATATTATGTTTATTGCCAGGCGAATTGAATGCAAAAGTAGGGAGACTGTGTCTCAGTTATACAGGATACTGATGAGATCATGTCTGGAGTACAGTGCACAATACTGGTCACCTTATTTCAGGAAGATGTAAATGTATTAGAGACAGTTCAGAGAACGGTTACCAATCTAATGTCTAGATTGAAAGGTTTGCCTTATAAAGAAACATTGGACATGGTAGGTAGAGGACTTGGAGTCATAGAGATGTACAGCATGGAAACAGACCCTTCAGTCCAACCCATCCATGCCGATCAGATATCCCAACCCAATCTAGTCCCACCTGCCAGCACCTGGCCCATATCCCTCCAAATCTCCTCCCTATTCATATACCCATCCAAATGCCTCTTAAATGTTGCAATTGTACCAGCCTCCACCACATCCTCTGGTAGCTAATTCCATACACATCCCACCCTCTGCGTGAAAAAGTTGCCCCTTAGGTCTCTTTATATCATTCCCCTCTCACCCTAAGCCTATGCCCTCTAGTTCTGGACTCCCTGACCCCAGGGAAAAGACTCTGCCTATTTATCCTATCCATGTCCCTCATCATTTTGTATACCTCTATAAGGTCACCCCTCAGCCTCTGATGCTCCAGGGAAAATAGCCCCAGCCTGTTCAGCCTCTTCCTATTGCTCAAATCCTCCAATCCTGGCAACATCCTTGTAAATCTTTTCTGAACCCTTTCAAGTTTCACAACATCTTTCCGATAGGAAGGAGACCAGAATTGCACGCAATATTGAGTGTCCTTGATAATTATGTACCTGTCAGGCAGGGAGGAAAGGGTCGTGCGAGGGAGCCGTGGTTTAATAAGGAATTGGAATCCCTTGTTAAATGGAAGAGGGCGGCCTATGTAAAGATGAGGCGTGAAGGTTCAATTGGGGCGATTAAGAGTTATAAGGTAGCCAGGAAGGACCTGAAGAGAGAGCTAAGAGCAGCAAGGAGGGGACATGAAAGGTCCTTAGTCGGTAGGATTAGGGAAAACCCTAAGGCTTTCTATAGGTATGTTAGGAATAAAAGAATGACTAGGGTAGGAATAGGTCCAGTCAAGGATAGTAGTGGGAAGTTGCGTGTGGAGGCGGAAGAGATTGGGGAGACACTGAATGAATACTTTTCTTCAGTATTTACTCAGGAACAGGGCATTGTCGTCGATGTGAATACTGAGTCACAAATAAGTAGAATGGATGGCTTTGAGGTATGTAGAGAAGAGGTGTTGGATATCCTGGAAAAGGTGAAAATCGATAAGTCCCCTGGGCCTGATGGCATTTATCCTAGGATTCTCTGGGAAGCAAGGGAGGAGATTGCAGAGCCATTGGCCTTGATTTTTATGTCCTCTTTGTCTACTGGAGTAGTGCCAGAAGACTGGAGGATAGCAAATGTGGTTCCCTTGTTCAAAAAGGGGAGTAGGGATAACCCTAGTAACTATAGGCCGGTGAGTCTCACTTCTGTTGTGGGCAAAGTCTTAGAGAGAATTGTAAGGGATAGGATTTATGCACATCTGGATAGGAATAATGTGATCAAGGATAGTCAGCATGGTTTTGTGAAGGGCAGGTCATGCCTCACAAACCTTATTGAATTCTTTGAAAAGGTGATGAAGGAGGTTGATGAGGGGAAAGCGGTAGATGTGGTATATATGGATTTTAGTAAGGCGTTTGATAAGGTTCCCCATGGTAGGCTACTGCAGAAAATACGGAGATATGGCATTGAGGGTGAGTTGGAGGTTTGGATTAGGAATTGGCTGGATGGAAGAAGACAGAGGGTAGTAGTTGATGGCAAAGTTTCTTCATGGAGTGCCGTCACTAGCGGTGTTCCGCAAGGATCTGTTTTGGGACCATTGCTGTTTGTCATTTTTATAAATGACCTGGAAGAGGGGTTAGAAGGTTGGGTGAGCAAGTTTGCGGATGATACGAAAGTCGGAGGAGTTGTTGACAGTGAGGAAGGATGTGGCAGGTTACAGCAGGATATAGAGAAGCTGCAGAGCTGGGCAGAAAGGTGGCAAATGGAATTCAATGTAGCTAAGTGTGAGGTGATTCACTTTGGGAAGAATAACAAAAAGATGGGGTACTGGGCTAATGGTCGGATACTTGGTAGTGTGGATGAGCAGAGAGATCTTGGTGTCCATGTACACAGATCTCTGAAAGTTGCCACCCAGGTAAATAGTGCAGTGAGGAAGGCATATGGCGTATTGGCTTTTATTGGTAGAGGAATTGAGTTCCGGAGTCCTGAGGTCATGATGCAGTTGTATAAGACTCTGGTGCGGCCGCATCTGGAATATTGTGTGCAGTTTTGGTCGCCATACTATAGGAAGGATGTGGAGGCACTGGAACGGGTGCAGAGGAGTTTTACCAGGATGTTGCCTGGTATGGAAGGAAGATCGTATGAGGAAAGATTGAGACACATGGGGCTGTTTTCATTAGAGAAAAGAAGGTTTAGGGGTGACTTGATTGAGGTGTACAAGATGATTAGGGGGTTAGATAGGGTTGACAGTGTGAACCTTTTCCCGCATATGGAGTCGGGTATTACAAGGGGGCATAGCTTTAAATTAAGGGGGGGTAGATATAGGACTGAAGTTAGGGGTAGGTTCTTCACTCAGCGAGTCGTAAGTTCATGGAATGCCCTGCCAGTAGCAGTGGTGGACTCTCCCTCTTTATGGGCATTTAAGCGGGCATTGGATAGGTATATGGAGGATAGTGGGTTAGTATAGGTTAGGTGGGCTTGGATCGGCGCAACATCGAGGGCCAAAGGGCCTGTACTGCGCTGTATTCTTCTATGTTCTATGTTAATATTCCAACAGTGGCCTAACCAATGTCCTGTACAGCTGCAACATGACCTCCCAACTCCTGGACTCAATACTCTGACCAATAAAGGAAAGCATACCAAACGCCTTCTTTACTATCCTATCTACCTGCGACTCCACTTTAAAGGAGCTATGAACCTGCACTCCAAGGTCTCTTTGTTCAGCAACACTCCCTAGGACCTTACCATTAAGTGTATAAGTCCTGCTAAGATTTGCTTTCCCAAAATGCATCACCTGACATTTATCTGCATTAAACTCCATCTGCCACTTCTCAGCCCATTGGCCCATCTGGTCCAGATCCTGTTGAAATCTGAGGTAACCCTCTTCGCTGTCCACTACACCTCCAATTTTGGTGTTATCTGCAAACTTACTAACTGTATCTCTTATGGTCACATCCAAATCATTTATGTAAATGACAAAAAGTAGAGGGCCCAGCACTGATCCTTGTGGCATTCCACTGGTCACAGGCCTCCAGTCTGAAAAACAACCCTCCACCACCACCCTCTGTCTTCTACCTTTGAGTCTGTTCTGTATCCAAATGGCTAGTTCTCCCTGTATTCCGTGAGATCTAACCTTGCTAATCAGTCTCCCATGGGGAACCTTGTCGAGCGCCTTACTGAAGTCCATATAGATCACATCTACTGCTCTGCCCTCCTCAATCTTCTTTATTGCTTCTTCGAAAAACTCAGTCAAGTTTGTGAGACATGATTTCCCACGCACAAAGCCATGCTGATGATCCCGAATCAGTCCCTGCTTTTCCAAATACATGTACATCCTGTCCCTCAGGATTCCCTCCAACAACTTTCCCACCACCGAGGTCAGGCTCACCGGTCTGTAGTTCCCTGGCTTGTCTTTACCACCCTTCTTAAACAGTGGCACCAACACATTCACATATATCCTGAACGGTCTTGGCAGGGTAGATGTGATGTGAATGTTTCCCCTTGTGGGAGAATCTAGAATTAGTGGTCACTATTTTAAAAATTAGAAATCACAAATTAAAACAAAGGCGGGTGGTGCTTGTTTTCTGAGGGCTGTGACACTATTAGATTAGATTAGATTCGAATCCCTACAGTGTGGAAACAGTCCCTTCAGCCCAACAAGTCCACACTGATCCTCCGAAGAGTACCCCACCCAGAACCATTCCCCTCTGACTAATGCACCTCACACTATGGACAATTTAGAATGGCCAATTCACCTGACCTGCACATCTTTGGACTGTGGGAGGAAACCCACGCAGACACTGGGAGAATGTGCAAACTCCACACAGACAGTCACCTGAGGCTAGAATCGAACCTGGGACCCTGGTGCTGTGAGGCAGCAGTGCTAACCACTGTGCCACCCCTATTTTCATTGTCAGCATCACATGATTCCAATGTTTTGGCAGGAACTTAGTCACTTGAGTCATTTACCAACTTAGTCCTGGAACATTGTTCACACTCTGTATTGTTAGGTCTTTCTTGACAAAACTGTCATTGTAGATTAATTCAAGACTTCTCAAAGCCACTTTAAAGCTGCTAGGGAATGTTGTTATTTATTCTATAGGTTTGAATTTAGTCCAAACTAAAGTTCCAGAGCAAAAGGTTGCATTGAGGTTAGTGTGGGTTGGTAATTGTGGGTTTATTGGATAACATTGCTGCAATTGTGCTGTTTTAATTGGCCATATGGGTCCAGTTACTGTGCTGTGATGTTGGGGCTTTGGTCTCATTCTTGGCATTTAATTAAGTGGATTCTTACAGACATTTTTGGAAATGAGATTTGAACTGTATTCACTAATGCTGCTTAAATGTCAAAATAACTGGAGAGAAGTCCTACGGTAGGGATCAAAGGAATACCAACATTGGTTTCACAATATTTGTAAAGCACTTCTATGTGCGTTTTTATAATGGGAAATGCCGGTACATAGTTCTGAAATTATTTTGAAGAAACTGAGAGTTTAGAAGCACTTTTGGTTAGTTCTCCATTCTGGAGATGGCCTAAGCTTTGTTAGTGCATTAGTCTTTTTCAAAAAATATACATTATTTAATCTGGAGCAGATCGATGATTGTAAACATTTGCTGCAGATATACAGAGGATAAAGTCAGTACAGAAGCTAGAGCAGAGAGTAGCAAGAGATGCTCGAACAAAGATCAGATATTTTTGATTGGATACTGTTTTGTAACCCTTAGATACATTATTAATGAAGCTTTTAACAATTACAATAAATTAATCTGCTCTTGAGGGTGTTTGTTCAGGTAAGATGCCTTATTAGCATATCTGATGGATCTGCTGTCAGCTACTGATTAAACCACCCGCCCTTAGAAGCTGTACTGGGAAAACAATGAATAAAATGTGATGCAATGGTGCATTTTTAATTTTTGGGGTCTTAGTGAGAATGCAATCTCTGACCTCTGAGGATTTTAGTATTAATCAACTTCATCCTGAGTAAAATTGCAGTTTTTCTTTCTTGCCACCTATAAATTCCTTGTGTCTAATGTGTTTTAATGTTTCTTAAAACCATCTCTTGACAGTATTATTTAGATGCTATGGGAGAAGCTGGTTTGCTAGAATCGCCAGTGATGAGAAGATTGGTTTATATTCTTTTTGCTCAAATGTAGCAGTTGACACTTTAACACCAACATTTTTTCCTTAATGCAAAGATTAGTTTTGACTGTTGGTTGTTTCAGCATAAAACCCAATATAAAATTTTTGCTTTTGGTATTTAAAGCTGAAGTTTCGTGTGCCACTTTTATAGAAATTTGTTCTACTGGTGGGAGCACTTGAACAAATCAATTAAAATATCAAACCTAAGAAGATGGAAGCAAAACAGTTTATCAAAAATTTACATATTTACAATTTTGTTTTTTAAAAACAAGCTTTAGATCCTCTCTTGGTAAATGTAATTGGCCCCATGGAAATCTACTGCTTTTGTGTGCCCATCAGCAAAGCCAGAGTAATGCATGCACAGCCTGACGGGAAAATAGTTATGCCATCTGCTCAAAATGGGTTCCAGTTTTTATTTATTTATGGCATTCGTGCTCAAGCTTATTGTCTCTGTCTGCATGGTTACTTGCCCTGGAGCCTTGTGAACCACATGTGAAATTTAAAAAGAAAACAGGTTTACATTTTCTATTTCATTCATTGTTTGTTTTCAGACCTTGAAGTGGTGAGTTCAGAAGCAGTGGATTTGATCTTCAATGTTATTGTTCCTATATGGGAAAATTACAGGAGCCAGCTTTATACAAAGCAAGGCTACACAAACAGCTTGTGGAAGAGTAATGTGGTAAGCTGTTTTTGGTGATGTTCAGAGGGTAGGGACACTACCACTGCTCCATTTCAAACTCTTGGGTATTTTCTAATTGACCTGTTCTGAGACATTAATGCACATTTCTGGAGCAGGTGGGACTTGAAGCCAGGTCTCCTGGTTTGGAGGCAAGAATACTACCACTGTACCACAAGAATCCTGTGGTGACACATTTAAATATCCAGAAGTGTTATGACATGAAATTGAATTGGTTTCTTCCCACCACCAAATTACCTGTGATATTTTTCAACAAATAACCACACCACTAAATCCTGTGTTCTAATTAATCAATTTAAATGCAAAGCACTTTAATGGCACACTGTGGGGGAGTTCAGATAACTTTGAATTCACTTATTTAGAGATGTTAATACACACCCGTGAAGCAGCTGGAACTTGAACCCAGGTAGGGACACTATCATTGTACCACAAGAATCTAATCAATCCAGCACTGTCAAACACTATTTCTTCATATTTTCTAATCAACCCGTTCAGAGATGCTATTACACATCCCTGGAACATGACGTACTGGAAAATGGACGTCCCAAACCAAGCTCATGCTGCTTTATCTATCAAGCACTAAGACAAGCTCATTCCAAATCTTGAGAATCATGAAAGTCAGATGGGACAAATTAGGCAGAGAAAAGTCCTCTGGCTTAGTAAGTAAATGCACTGTGAGTGAGATATGTATTGCATGCAGCAGGACAGTCATTCCATTTGGCTTTAATCTTCCTTACTATTGCAGGGGTGTGTGGTTTGTGGGATGGGAATAAATGAGCAAGGGCTCTTGATGGCAACACTGTCAAACAATCCAGTTGGTTATGTAGATTGAGGGTAAATTTGGGCTTGACTGCGACTGTCTATGCCCATGTCCACATTCCAGATCAAAACTCGTTGTCCCAAATTCACACACGAATATTGATATTTGTAAGAAGTAGAGATTTGTTGATGCTCAGGAAATTTTACCCAACAGGAAAGGGATGAGGGGGAGAAGAATTAGCAAAATTTATGACAAAGTGCAGGTGGTGGGTAATTAATAATGCAATTTAGACTTCAATGCAATTGTAATGCTGAAACTTTTTTCACGCAGAGGGTGCTGCGTGTGTGGAATGAGCTGCCAGAGGAAGTGGTGGAGGCTGATACAATTGTAGCATTTAAATGGTATCTGAATGGGTATATGAATAGAAAGGGTTTATAGGGATATGGGCCAAGTGCTGGCAAATAGGACTAGATTAGGTTAGGATAGCTGCTCGGCATGGACAAGTTGGACTGTAGGGTCTGATTCCATGTTGTACATCTCTATGACTATGACTCTAAATCACTAGTTCTATAAATATGGTTATGGGTTATTAATTAGGAGAGCTGTTTGATTAATAACTGAAATATACTTTGAGTGACTTTGGTTTGAGAATGACTTTAAACAAAATACAAATGAATAAGTAGTGTAAGAATTAGTTTTCAATTTAAAAAAAGTACCCATTCACAGTCTTATTAATAACTTGGAAGAAATTTGATTGAATTTGAAAATGGTTAGGAATTACTGCTAATTATGAAATTTTAAAATGGAGTAAATGTATTAATGCAGTGAACAATAATTTAAAACTACTGACTTTTGCACTTGGCCAATAATGCTAAACAGAGTTTTGGCCCAGGTGTTTCTTTGCTGTGAAGCCATTCATAAAAGCCCTAGGAATATACTAGAAAATGTAATTGTTGGCTCATCTGTCTACTGCAAATTCCATTGTTGACCTTTCCTTTGTAATTTCATGAGTAGGACTATTCCAAGGTGCTTGCCTCCAAGAATAGTTCTTCCAAAAGTCAAGAAACTGAATTGGAGGAAGATGTAGCGGAAAAAAAAATGAGCACCAGATCAAGGTGGTGATTACCTGCTTTCACCAAGAAAAGTCCAGCTGTCTTTTCTAACATCAGATGGCACTACTACCATGGCATTATCCACCATTAGCAGTGGAGGTAACTCAGCAATTGACCATATTGACAAACATACTAATTTTTAGCCTTCAGGATAACACAGAGGTTTGGTATTTTGCACCAAGATATTCTTCATTGACTAGTCAAAATGTTTTTCAGAATTTAGAAGGCTCAAGTTAAGAGTGACCTGGAATAATCTCGACTGAGTGGTTGCAGCATTATCAACTCAAGAAACTCAATGATATTGACAGCAATTGAGTTTGCTTGATCAATGCCTATAGCACTAAATCTCCAACCACCAATACTGATATACAGTGAATTAAATCACTCCTAACACATTCTTGAAAAATGGCAAACTAAGCAAAGATAGCTTCCCTATAAAAGGGACCTGAGGGGCAACCTTTTCACACAGGGGGTGGTGTGTATATGGAATGAGCTGCCAGAGGAAGCAGTAGAGGTGGGTACAATTACAACATTTAATACATTTGGATTGATATGTGGATAGGAATGGTTTAGAGAGGTATGGGCCAACCACTGGCAAATGGGCCTACTTCAGTTTAGAAAACCTGTTCGGCATGGATGGGTTGGGCTGTATGGCTTCTTTCCATGCTGTATGAGTCTATAAAACAAATAAAGGCTGAATTACATTTCTAATTTGTAATTGTTAGATTGAAAACACATTTTATGTATTAATTTAATGAATTGTATTGTACTTTAATTAAACACCAATGCATGCATAAGTAACAAGTCATAGTGTGCCAATTGCATCCCATTTGCAGAAACTTGGATTAGTTACAGGATACTCTGACATACCAAATCATTTGCTTAACTATTGGGACCAAAACTCTTTGGCTGTAATGATGCCTTGGGGTGGAAGAGACCCAATCGATTGTCATATTTCAGATGGGGCCCAGAAATGCTGGATCTTCATTCAAAAATCTGTCTACAGTTATTTTGCATAGGGACCTATGTGGATGTCAATTTTTATTTCTTGGTGTTCCTTACACAATTCCACTGTGGGAACATCAGCACCACTCGGATTAGACTGTTTCATGGCGAATGTCCAGCATTGACTTGCAGAGACAATTCAGGATGGATATAAATATAACCTTACAAGTGTAGTCATGTCCATGGAACATTTTTTAAGAAGCTGTTGAATTGGAACCATGCATTTTCAATAACCCCAAGATGATGTGATTTCTGTTGTGTATTTGTTAACATACCAGCACTTTATAATTCTTGCTACATTATTTAATTAAAAACACTTTGTGCCATCACTTCATTTTGGATGATTATCTTTAGAAGTTAATATCAGAAGGAAGCTTCTGAGCACAAAGGTTTGAAAACTACTAGAGACTGGTGAGGTGTGAAAAAATGAGTTGTACTTTTGATAACATTTAGACTTTGGGTGAATATACAAAAGTGTACTTGGTGTTTGGTTTCTCTTCTGCCCTACTCCTTCTGTATGCACGCTCCCATAGATCATTTCCTCTTGCCATGGCAAGGTTGGTAAGAGTGTATGGAATGTGACTGCATTTTTGTCAGTTGACATTGACTGGGACTAGGCTGTGGACTCTTTGTATTTGGCACGTGGCTAAAGCGACTGCTTTCCAGTTGACTGCTCCAGAATTCAGTGCCAAGGCATTGTTTGATTTATCTTCATTGCTCACTACAGTTTATATGTGCTTTGACAATTTTTTTAAATCATAAGCACAAAACACAGTTTAGATAACTCTTAATATTGAATTTATTTTCATTTTTATCAAAACTAGAAAGTTCTTTTTTTAAGAAACATAAATATATGGGAGTGTTTAGCCCATGGAGAGAACTGATGTAAAGGATTTGCTGAGACTAACTAGGTGAGTGAGCTAAATCAGAATGTAGAGACATTTAGAGTGCATCTTGAGATGCCAATAATCTTGTCATTCCAACTGTTTTATTTTCTTTATACTCTGGGATTGAGGAGCACCTCCAAGCTATTTAGCTGCCCCAACACCCATTTGTGTGCACTGTTGGCAATGATTGTGAAACTTTGTCTCCCCCCTCAGTTTTTTTGT
This sequence comes from Chiloscyllium plagiosum, assembly GCF_037043375.1. Taxonomy (NCBI): domain Eukaryota; kingdom Metazoa; phylum Chordata; class Chondrichthyes; order Orectolobiformes; family Hemiscylliidae; genus Chiloscyllium; species Chiloscyllium plagiosum. The sequence continues at coordinate 36,612,376 of NW_028270147.1, read as the reverse complement.
TTCAGAAGTTCTATTGTGCAAGTAAGAGTAGATTACTTGGCTGACTTGCTGCCAGCATATTACATATCTGTGTCCAACAGAAACTATGTGGCTGTAAATGGAATGCTGTTGAGGGAATGAGAAAAGCATAGTAATGACACATGGTTTTGTGAACTGCATTACTCCATACTTCAAGGGCACCGAACATAATCCATCACCAGGAAATGTTTTATCAAAATTTTTTTGTTTATTATTTTGGAAGCTTTTAGTTCTGCTTGTGGTCAAGGTCAAATTTCTCTAAGTTAAACATTCTGCAACTGGAGACTGCATATAGAAGGATAAATTAAAATATAGCAACTTTTGCTCTGTGTCAACATGACCATTCTTTCTCCTTGCTAGGTCTGTCTCTTTAAGTAGTATTATTTTTATTGCTGGGAATGCAAATATGATTTGATGCGGAGGATAACAATTCATTCAACAACTGCACCTGATGTGCTGTAAATAGTTGTAATGACACTAGGATCACTTTAGGGAGAAGTTCCATAATCCCTGACTTGGGTGGGTTGCAGAGATAATTTGAACCATTTCTCAAGTTCTATCTGTACAGCAAGTTGCCATATCTTCCCAGGTGGTTGAGGGTTATCCAGATTTTTCAAGTCTGATCCAAAATCATGCACTTCAAACAGTGCAGGACAGACTCGGCAAGATGGTGGCTATTCTGTAGAACTGCTGTGGACAGCTCTGCCTCTCAGCCAAGGCATATTGGTGAGTTTTTTTGCCATCCCTGGCCAACTTATGTGGAGGGATTGTTAGTTTAAAACCTTCCAAATATTAACGAATGTGTTTTTGTGAGTGGGAACGATGCCAAAAAGAAAAGGAGCAAGCAAACAGCAGCAGAGAAAACACTCCCCGGCAGCACCGGGCACATCAGAGGCCGCAGCAGCAGCCTTTTCCAAACTCCTGGGGGACCTGACACTCACAGGAATTGGCGGCAGCGATGAAGAGACTTAGCTCAAAGATTAGGGTTGCAATTGAGGAGATCCGTGAGGAGATTTGTGCCCAGATCTAACCCATCTTGTCCATGCTCCAGGGCCTCGGGAAGCAGATGGAGGAGGTGGAGGGTCGAACCAAGGCCTCTGAAGTGGTGTTCGAGTCCTCATCCAGTCGGATCCAGGTACTGGAGCGGGAGGTGCGGGCCTTAGGAGACCAGGTCAACGACCTCAAATCTAGGTCGGAGGACGAATTTCCGGATTGTCGGGCTCCCAGAGAGTGAAGAACGTGGGCAGCTAGTCAGCTTCTTTGAAAACTGGCTGCTGCAGTTCCTGGGCCTTCAAATCGAGTCCAGCCAGCTGCAGATGGTAAGGGCCTATCGGGTGGCGGTGTACAGGTCTGGCCTGGTACAGCGCCGCCGCATGGTCCTAGTGCACTTCCACACATACAAGGACAAGCAAAAAGTGATGGAAGCTTCCAGATCACTGGGAAAAGATCCGCAGGCACTGCTGTACAAGGGGTCAAAAATCATGTTTTTCCAGGATTTCTCGGCAGCTGTAATTCGAAAGAGGAAGTCCTTCGATGAAGTTAAAAAGAGGCTGAGGAACCTGGGCATCCAGTACTCCATGAGATACCCCGCAGGGTTCAGTTTCAGGCACGAGGACTCAGATTATACGTTTGACTCAGCGGATAAAGCTAAGAATTTTGTAGACACTTTAAAATAAACTGACTAGTCTGAAGAATATGTTTAATATGGAGCACATTCCCTTGGTTTTTTTTTTACAAACATGGTGCACCACACAACAGACCTTTTTTTATGACATGGCAGCCCTTTGAGTTATTTGGATACAGATTTGTCTGCTATCTTAACTAGGGTGTTTGTTTAACTAGGATGGTTAGGTTTGCTGATCCATGGGCCTTGGAGGGGGGATTCCTGAGTTAATATGAGTATATGTACAACGCTCCCGTTCTTTTGTTTGGGAGCTTTGCATCAAGCATTGCTATTTTGTGTTTTAGTATTTTTTTTGTTTTATTAGTCACTTATTTATTGGTGTTGTTTTGCACAGTTAGGTTTTGTTTTGTATTATAGGGTAGATTAGTAGTTAGTAAACAGTAGTTGTATTGTAATTTGCATTTTTCTTTATTATACTGGTATTTGTCATATTTTCAATAACCTTTTATTAAAGTCATTTTTTTTTCTTGCTAATAAATATATTTACAAAAAAAATTGCAGGACACACATTGTCTGTCTAGGACACATGCTTAAGTCCTGAAAGGACTCTAGATTTGTGGCTATCTGCATTAAAATGCTAACATGGGCTAAGTTGACAACATGAGTAAAATAGGAGAATGCTGTCTGCACTCAGACTTTCCTCCTGGAGGCCATACTGTGATCTGCACTGAACATTTCCCCAGCACTGGCAGAGAAAAAATAACTTGGAGAAAATAACTGGGGTGAAATGATGAGTTGAGAGATGAGTAATTCCTCAACATATTGAATTCAAGAGTCGTGAAGTGATGTTGCAACTGTACAGGACTTTGGTTATGCCACATTTGGAGTACTGTGTGCAGTTCTGGGTGCCTCACTTTAGGAAAGATGTGGAAGCTTTGGAGAGGGTGCAGAGAAGCACCAAGATTTACCAGGATGTTGCCTGGAATGTACTGTGTGCAGTTCTGGTCGCCTCACTTTAGGAAAGATGTGGAAGCTTTGGAGAGGGTGCAGAGAAGCACCAAGATTTACCAGGATGTTGCCTGGAATGGAGAATAGGTTGTACGAGGATAGGTTGAGAGTGCTAGGCCTTTTCTCGTTGGAACGGCGAAGGATGAGGGGTGACTTGATAGAGGTTTATAAGATGATCAGAGGAATAGATAGAGTAGACAGTCAGAAACTTTTTCCCCGGGTACAACAGAGTGTTACAAGGGGACATAAATTTAAGGTGAAGGGTGGAAGGTATAGGGGGGATGTCAGGGATAGGTTCTTTACCCAGAGAGTGATGGGGGCATGGAATGCGCTGCCTGTGGGAGTGGCAGAGTCAGAATCATTGGTGACCTTTAAGCGGCAATTGGATAGGTACATGGATGGGTGCTTAAGCTTGGACAAATGTTCGGCACAACATCGTGGGCCGAAGGGCCTGTTCTGTGCTGTATTGTTCTATGTTCTATCTATCTATGTTCTATATTTTTGAGCTGCAGAAACTGTACAATTCCACAGAATCTGACCACGAGAATGCTGCCATTATTGAAACAAAGCATTATAGTCTTAAACACTGCAGACAAAATACCCTTGAAAGGAAATGCACAAATGACCAATGTTGTCAAAGATAAGATCACCATAATAATGGGGGTCTTGGATTCCTTTTGCAGGAATTAGCTGGGATCAAATGATTGGTTTTCTCCATCCACATTGATGCTATTTGGCTTCAGGTTTTGAAAATTCTTGTCTTTGTTTTCAAATCTCTCCAAATCCTCTCCTTTCATAACACCTTCTGGTCTTTATTGCCATAATCTCATAAAGTTGTCCTGTTTGTCTATCTCCATGTCTGTCGCTTTCCCAACACTCCTTTTTCAGATGATCCTTAAAACTCGCCTTTTTACTATATTTTTAAAATTAATTTTGTATCAAAATTCGTTTGATTAGTTCTCACATCTCAGGACATTTTACTGTGTTAAATATGATTTGTAAATGGTAGTTGAATCTTTTTCAGGATATTTAGGTGGTGATATATTTTTAAAAATTCTTTCATGGGATGTGAGTATCAGCATTGAGTACAGTGTTTACTGTTCATACCTGAAAGACCTGAGTAGGTGGTGATGAGACTCATGTTTAAAGCACTGTAGTCCACTCAATGTACTGTGAGGAAGGAAGTTCCAGGGTTTTGACCAAATGACAGTGATATATTTCATGTCAGGATAGTTTGTGCTGTGGAAGTGAACTTCAACATGGCAATGTTTCCACGCACCCCCTGCCATATCATTCTAGATGCAGTGATCATTTAGACCACTTAGAAGAAAGCGTGGGAACTTGCAGTGCATTTTGCCTATGACATACACTACCATCACTGTGTGTGTAGTAGAGGGAATTGATGTTTATGGTGGTGGCTAGGGTGCAAATTAAGTCAGCTGCATTGTCTTAAATTGTGGCTAGATACTTAGTGTTTTTGGAGGTGCACCATTCAGGCAAGTGGAGAATATTACATTACAAGGTGGAGGCCAGGACTAGAGTTGTTGGACAGGGTTTGGCGAGTTGGGGAGTGAGTTACCAGATGCAATATTCCTAGCCTCTGACCTTGTAGTCACTATTTACATGGTGAGTCTAGTTCAGTTTCTGGTCAGTGGTAACCCCAGGATGTTGATAGTGGGGGGATTCAGTGATAGTAACACCACTGAAGGTCAATGGCAGTGAGTGGATTGTCTCTTTTTAGACATGGTCATTGCATGGCATTTGTGTGACACAAATGTTACTTGCCACTTGTGAGCCCTAGACTGGATTTTGTTCTGGTCTTGCTGCATTTGGCCATAGACTGTTTCAGTATCTGAGGAGTCGTGAATAGTGCTGAACATTGGGCAATCATTGGCACTTCTGACTTATGATGGAGGGAAGGTCATTGATGAAGCACCCAACAGTGTTTGGCCCAGAACTTACCCTGACAACTTTTGCAGAGATGTCCTGAAGCTGAGTTGACTGGCCACCTTCCTGTATGCCTCCAAGCAGCAGAGAATGTCCCCTGATTCTAATTGACTCAGTTTTATCGAGTCAGAGTGATGTACAGCATGGGAACAGACCCATCGGTCCAACTCGTCCATGCCAACCAGATATCCTAGCCTAATCAAGTTTCATTTGCCAGCACTTGACACATATCCCTCGAAACCCTAGCCATTCATATACCCATCCAGCTGCCTTTTAAATGTTGTAATTGTACCAGCCTCCAACACTTCCTCTTGCTAGGGTTCCTTGATGCACACTCTGTCAGATGTGGCCTTGATGCCAAGAGCAATCACTTTGCCTCACTTTTGAAATTGTATACGTTTGAACTGTGTCTGTAATGAGGTCAGGAGCCGAGTGGCCCTGGTGGTTATCAAACTAGGGATCATTGAGCAGGTTTTTTCTAACAGGTACGGCTTGATAACACAGTGGATGCCATCTTCCACCACTTTACTGATCATCTAGAATGGACTGGTGGGGTGATGATTGGACAGATTGGATTTGTCTTGCAATTTACCACATTGTCGGGTAGATGCCAGTATTGTAATTGTACTGGAAGAGCTTGCATAAAGGTGCGGCACCTTCTGGGCACAGATCCTCAGTACTATCGCTGAAGTATTGACAGAGCCCACTGCTTTTGCAATATCCAGTGTCTCCAGTTTTCTTAATCATGTTGAGTGAATCGAATTGGTTGAAGACTATCATCTCTGATGCTGGGGACCTCTTCAGGAGGCTGAGAGGCACCATCCACTGAGCACTTCTGGTTGAAGATTGTTGCAAGTCCTTCAGCCTTACCTTTTGCACTGATGTGCTGGGCTCTCCCATCATTGAGGATAGAGATATTTGTGGAGCCACCTCCTCCAGTGAGTTGTTTAATTATGCATCGCCATTCAGGACTGGATGTGCAGGACTGTCAAGCTTAGATTCGATCCATTGGTTGTGGGATTGCTTAGCTATGTCTGTCACTTTGCTGTTTACACCCAGGTGGTCCTGTTTTGCAGCTTCTGCGTTGTAGCTATCCTCTCTGCAGCCTTTCTTCTTGTCCTCAAAGACAAACCAATCCAAAGTATGTGTTGTACAGGACTATTATTGATACAACCTCCTTCTTAACCTTTTCCTCAAACCACGATTGCCTCTTAGGTTCACCCTCCGTTTCACACTCCTGTTTTAAACCGAATATTCTGAATAAAGCTGTCCAAATACTCCTCACCCTGTCTAATCTGTTGGAGTCTCTCCAAATTTACTTGCCAGCTCAATGACTCTGAGCCTGAGCGATTCAACTTGGAGACATCGCCTGCAGATGTGTTTGCTCAGGAAAGTCTCACTGACCAAACTCCCACATTCTGAAATCCAGACACAGTACCAGCACTGTCATGTCTTGATTTTGCCTTATTTAATTAATTTTATTAATAAAGGTCTTTTAGTTTTATTAAGCATTTTAACTAATTATGCAATAAATGTGTTAAAATGTTTTTACTTATCCTAATTTAAACTGGTGCATTGGCCATGCTAAATTGTCCATAGTTAGGTGCATTAGTCTGGGTGGGTTACTCTTCGGAGGGTCGGTGTGGACTTGTTGGGACGAAGGTCCTGTTTCCGCACTGTGCGGAATCTAATCTAATCGTGTAATCAAACTACTGCATTAACTAGGGGATAAAATACCTTTAAAACTCTCAAAACAATAATGTTCTTCCTTCATAATAATGCCTTGAGTCTTTGGCCCTTTGGTCTTGCTGTGTTGTATTCCCTCCTGTCTTTTTGTTCTGTAAAGGAACCGAATGACACCTTTTCCACTCTTCTTCATTCTCCTTTAGGTTGGCTATCTGAGTGCTTGCAGCAAAACATAGTGAGCTATGATGCACATTGTCTCTGGATTTACTTCAGCCCTCTCATGCAGTGACTCCTTATGTGGAGAACCTGATGTACCAACTAGCCTTAGCGTGAAGATTGTGCAAAGCCGGTGTCTGAGCTGGGGTTTTAACTGTTAGATTAGGTGACGGTCCTTCTTCATTGTAGAGTTGCTCTCTCAAGGCTGTATTTACAGAGAGAGGGAGACCAAAAAAACACAGGTCGCTGTAGGCCAGTTAGCTTAACATCTGCTTTTGGGAAGATGTTACTCTATTGTAAAAGATGTATTAGTGGAACATTGAGTGCGTTGCTGGAAAAGCACAACAGGTCAGGAGCATCCGAGGAGCAGGAGAATCGCTGTTTCTGGCATAAGCCTTTCATCAGGAAATCTTTATCTGAAGGTTTCAGATTTGTAGTACATACTGTTTGTCCTGTTCAGGTCCAAATTCTGTTTGTCTGAATGTTGTCCGGAGATCAGTCAGTTCCGTAGGCAGGCACTGAGGAAGGTGATGTGGCTATGATAGCAAGTCTGCTTGAGGATGTGGCTGAAGAGCTTCAGGGCAGAGGGGATGACCTGGGGGGGTGGGGGGCAGAAGCAGTGAGAGAGACTCTCTGAAATCCTTGTAGAGAGGGGAAGAGAACCTCTTCAAGGTAGGCATCCTTGGAAGAGGCTTCACAGCAGGGTTAAAATCAACTAGGAGAAAGTGAGGACTGCAGATGTGGAGATCAGAGTCGAGAATGCAGTGCTGAAAAAGTACAGCAGGTCAGACAGCATCCGAGGAGCAGGAGAAACAATGTTTCGGGCATAAGCGCTTCACAGTCACTCTCTACTTTGATCTCCAGCATCTGCAGTCCTCACTTTCTCCTAGTGGAACTTTGAGCAGTATAAAGTATGATAAAGCTGAGTCAGCATGGCTTCACAAAATGAAAATCATGCATAACACAAAGTGTTGACAGTAGTATATTAGCATGGACAGGGGATTAGCTAACTAATAGAAGACTGAGTTGGGATAAGGGAGCATTTGCAGGATGGCAAGCTGTAACTATTAGTGCCACATGGATCAATGCTAGGTCATAATTATTACCATGTATATTAATGACTTGAGTGAGGAAAGTGAATGTACTATAGCCAAGTTTGTAGATTAAACAAAAATAGGTGGAAGACAAGGAGTGAGATTGACTCTGACTCTGACTGACTCAGACTAGAAAAGGATATAGACAGATTAAGTGAGTAGGGGAAAAAAATCAGCAATATAGATGGAATATAATGTAGGAGAAAATGAGGTTATGAACTTTTGCAGGAAGAGTAGAGGAGCTAAGTATTATTTAACTGGAGGAAGTCTGCAGAAAGCTACACACAGAGTTTTGTGGGTCCTCATGCATAAATCACCAAAACCTATCATCTAAGTTCAGAAGATAACTGGGAAGGCAATTAGAATGACCTTTATTTCAAAGGGAATGGAGTATAAAAATAGGATGGTCTTGCTACATCTATACAAGATACGAGTCAAACCACAGCTCAAATACTGTGAATAGTTTTGGGCCCCTTATTTAAGGAATGATATGATGGCATTGGAGGCAGTCCAGAGAATGTTCACTAGCTTGATCCCAAGTATAGTGTTCCATAAAAAGCAATCTTATTGAAATATACAAGAGTTTTCAGAGACTTGACAGAGCAGATGTGGATAGGTTATTTCCCTTTTGGGAGATTCAAGAATCCGAGGGCATAATCTCAGAATAGGGGGTCACCCATTTAAAATGGATGAGGAATTTCTTTTCTGAGGATAGTGAAAATGTAGAATTCTTCACCACAGATGGCTGTTGAGGCTGGGTCTTTAAGCACACTCAAGGCTGAGATAGTTTTTTAATCAGTAAGAAAATCAAAGGTTATGAGGAAGAAAAGGCAGGAAAGTGGAGTTGAGGATAATCAGATTAGCCATGATCTCATAATGGCAAAGCAGGCTCAACAGGCTACTTCTGCTCTGACATCTTAGTCTTATTGAATGGGTTTTCAAGGTGGGGTGGGGGTGCTGGGGTTGGTACTTTCTGTCGTAAAAAGGTGTAAGGCTATGAAAGGGTTAATACTGAGGAATACTTCTAGGATGTCCGACTGTTATGATGTTTCCTGGACCTGTAGGTAGGACAGCTGACAATCTCAGGAGTAAAACCTAATGTCCAGATCCTCCTCAGTCTGTATAACAATGTCTAGCATATCATCACAATGTGTAGATGTTTCTAACATACAGTTAACTATTTATGATTCAGCACAAGAACCTCTTCCAGGTAGACCAGTAAGTGATTTTACCAGCAACATTAGGCCAAGTATAGATTTGCACACTTGAAGGGGATTGCAGCAACAAACCTGCAACATGGTGAGTTGCAGACTCAATTTAACTGCAGATAACAATATAAGCCTGATGCATTCAGGGCCCTTGATCATGTAGCTAGCCTGCAGTTTGCGCTGCATTTCAATTGGAAAATTAAGGAGGAAACACAAACTTTGTCTGCTGCCTGTCTGAACAGGTTGTGGGTGGATTGTGACCTACATGCCCAGGATGTTTGCAAAGCAGTTTTTAGGCCACAGCATTTTGCACTAATCATCCATGATTTCTGAACCATGAAAGCCCTAATCAACTTAAATTGATAAAATAATTCAGTAGTTCTATCTCTGACCTTTTGATGTCTGAAGCATTTACAAAATAGTGCTCACTTGAGGTGATATTTTTGAAGGAGCTTCTGTTTAACTGTGTAAAAGCTTACAAGTATCTTGCATGTGGTCAAAGTGTACTTTGTTATCAACTAGTTTTGTGGCTTGATCATTGGATAAGAATAATTGTTTTAATGGGAATTAGCATTACAGGAGAACTAACAGGTGAATTGATGAACTCTTCACTTGCAAGACACGTTTGTCTGCAAAACGTTTAGTTCGTCACAGAAGGTTTGTCAGCAGCAGAGGAGAGGACTAATGTGAGTCCAAAAAGAATTTTTGTAATTCTTTCTTTTTAAAATTTTGATTTCTGAATTCAGACTGCATGAACTGTCTGATTTAAAAACTTGTTGGGGCACCAGCCAGAATGTTCAGAGTCTTTTACTCTGCTAGATATGAATCAATGACTATGATTTTCCTTCCAAGCATGCAATGTATATAGTATTCCGCATTCTGTCCTCATCCAAAGCCATGTTCTAATGAGCAATTCCATTTTAGCACATAATAGAAAAAATAAGCAGAAAGGAGTTTATGCTGCAGTGGTGTTATAAATAGCAAGTTACCTGAATAGTGCTGCCTTTTTCATTTTTGTGATATTGCACGGAACAAGAATCTGACATCAAACGGCATCATAACTTTGCTCACCACCTTTCCTGACACTACTTTTTGCTCCTTCCCATTTACTGCTTTTTGCCTCTCACTCACACTACGCATCCTGGTTGCGGCTTCCCACTACCAACACCTACTTGGTGTTTCGCTTGCTACCCCTCTCCTGAATTCTCGAGGTAGTAGTGGAGGGCAGGGTAGAAAAGGGAAGGGAGTCAGAATGGCAGCAAATGGGACAGAGTTAGGTGGTTAGGACACAGAAGCAGTGAGGTGATAAGTTCAATTGGTATGCATAAATTGAAAGATGAGCTTTAGACTAGCTTGATTCAAGGCAGCCATTAGGTTTTTAATGTAAAAGTTACAGGTCAGAAGCATAACCTACTCTGTTTTATGGGCAAGCAATTTTTGCTTAGTGTGCTATACTTTAGGAAAATTAGTATTACATGAGGGTTAGGTGTAAGGCAATTGAAAAATCCGTACTTCCCTCTTTGAGAGTGTTGCAACTATCTAGTTTGTGCTTGAATTTATAATATTTACTTTTATTTTTGAAGCTTTATAGTACAAAATGGGCTCAATGATTGAAGTATGCAATCTAGTGTACTTAAAAAGGTTGTGGTCAAGTTATTTTGAGAGGTTAATAGCTAGAAAGGTAGTGTCAGAAACAAAAGGCGTGCTTACTAAAATAGAGACATGGTGTCTACATTGCTTACAATGAGAGTCAAGAGAAATTGTTTAGTTTTGGGAGTTAAAGTTCAATTATTTAAAAGCATTCAGTGAACTCTGAAAGGCTGTAAAATCCATTTGCTTCATCACATCAAGATGAGATTGCAAATGAGTGACACTTCCTCTAAGTCATGTTAAGGAGAACTCCAAGCAGGCCACATCAAATTAGAGCTGGAGGAGCTGAAGACACACAATATCTGTTTGCTAGAAGAAATTAGTTTCAGTTTAGATCTGAGTGCCAAAGCAGAGGTTGCGCAGTTGCTACTGTTAGCAGAATCCAGGCAGTTAGGGCTCAGGAGAGATCCAAAGTAATGGTTACTCTCTGAAAAGGACAAAGGTCAGGGTGAAAAGCACTGGGAACCATTGACATTTCAGTCACCTAAGAGTGGGATGAAAAAACACCAGTAATCTTTGCTTGAAGCAGCTGAGAAAGATTGGAACTTAGAAATTCAACAGCAGCTATGTAAAACTAGCTGTTTGATGAAAACTGAAATTGTACTAGTAATTAGATGCTTAAGAATAGTCTCAGGAGTTTTGAAGAAATCAATCTTTGAAGAAGAGATTGAACTACCAAAAAGTGAGCAATTGGAGAGCCTTTGAGGGTGCTCCAAGACTAGATCTTCAAAAATAACGAATTAGAATTCTTTAGCAAAGTTGACAGAATTTTAATGAGGTTTGGTGTCCCACAGTGATAAGTGTCAGGATGGCATCTACTGTTGCACTTTAAATTGTCAATGTGGTAATCTGTGAAATGGTTGATAAAGTTTGTCTATTAACTTGTAACTACCTCGTGTTAATCCTGGTAACAAGTTGTTTATTAGTTAGAATCATATCCCAACTATTAAAAATAGCCACCTCTAACATATAATGTTGTACAATTGAAGATTGAGGAATATTTATCTAAAAAATATTCCTGCAACATTTTGAGGCACAAGGGTGTTTTTAGGTGCTTCCACCGTGATATATTTGTTTTAATTTACACTTTCACTTGTATGTAACACTGAGGTACCAATGCTATGGGATCTGTTTTATTTTTAGCAGTTCTGGGTACATTCGCCAAAGCTGTAGGAACAGACAATGGTGTGTAGTTATTGAATAGTTCAAGATTTTATATTCTGGCTCCTGGACCTTCCCTGATAGAAAATCCAGAGCACAGTAGAAAATGCACTTCTACGCTGTACAATTGCTCTATGCTGCTTGTGAGGCCTGCTGATGTTTAGAGCAGTTGGTCTCTCCATTGGCAGCAGGTTGTAAATTTGCCAGTAGGACTTAATTTATTGTATATTGCTGCTATCAAAGTTGATAATCCAACATTGATAATCCTATAAGGTATAAGTGACATGAGTCATTTTAGTGAATTCATGTTTGATATTTCTGTTCATCTGGGAAGGGATCATTATTGGCTGCACCCCCTCTAATTGCAGTGAATATAAGAAATCTAAAAACAAAGACTTTTATTCTGTACCAACCGTGTTTGTGCCTACAGGCCTCAAGGTCTCGTTGAGCTACTGGAGTTGAATGACAGATTTGCATGACTGTTTTATTGATAGAATGGGTATAAATAAAATGAAGCACTGCAGCATTGATGCATAGGAACATAGAGCATGATTTCCTCCCTTTAGTCTCCTTTATGGCTAAATCGGAAGCAGAAAATGGTGCAAAGTATTAATTCTGGTTAGAAGTTGTCACTTAAAGAAAATTTACGTAAATTGCATCCCAACATTGACAAGCCATTAAAACTCCATGTGAAAGTTATGATTTATTAGCTTGATGTAATGCTAAATGAGCGAGGGGATAAGGAAGAGAAAAAGAAACTAGTTTCAATGTGGTTGAAAATTGCTTCAGTAGGTGAAATTGAGATCTCTTTGTGAAGCAGTTTAAGTCTTTAAGGTTTCAATCTGGGCTCAGTTTCCCAGAGAATCTTGTCCAATTTCCATTAGTCTTATTATTTCTTCTGGGTAGCTGATACTATCTTTCAGTAGTTAGGACAGATGATTTCTCTGACTGAATTACTAACTGCAGTGGATTTTAGAACAGGCTTAACAGGTCTTTTTATCTTTGTCTTTTTGTATGTTTATGTATCTTCCCCACAGATAGGTTTGAAAGCCAAAGCTGACGCCTACAGGGAAAATCTTTTTGCAGTCAGCCAAGTTACCAAGTGTTGTTTGTTTCACTGAGATGGATCTCGGTGAATGAAAGCTATAAGATTTGTTTTGTAACCTGGTAATTTCATCCTAACAGCTTCACACTGTATTCTCCCTTCAATATCTAAATAGGAAAAGGTTACAGCCTTATTTTTGATTATTTGATTCTAGAAAGTGGCTGCAACAGAATGCAGTACATGGAGGACATATACTAAGTGTGCGTTCTGATATTTGCTGTCACACTACTCAGGCATGTGGTAGTGTTCATCCCACCTTTTCCTGTATCGACGCTGCCCTGTGCTCCCACGAAGAGGTTGAACAGTTCATCCACTGACCTCAAATTCACCTGGACCGTCTCAGACTCCTCCCTCCCCTTCCTAGACCTTTCCATTTCTATCTCGGGTGACCGAATCAACACGGACATTTACTATAAACCGACCGACTCCCACAGCTATCTAGACTACACCTCCTCCCACCCTGCTCCCTGTAAAAACGCAATCCCATATTCCCAATTCCTTCGTCTCCACCGCATCTGCTTCCAGGAGGACCAGTTCCAATACCGTACAACCCAGATGGCCTCCTTCTTCAAAGACCTCAATGTCCCCCCAGACGTGGTCGACGATGCCCTCCACCGCATCTCCTCCACTTCCCGCTCCTCCGCCCTTGAGGCCCGCCCTTCCAACCGCCACCAGGACAGAACCCCACTGGTCCTCACCTACCACCCCACCAACTTCCATATACAGCGTATCATCCGCCGTCATTTCCGCCACCACCAAACGGACCCCACCACCAGGGATATATTTCCCTCCCCTCCCCTATCAGCATTTCGAAAAGACCACTCCCTCCGTGACTCCCTCGTCAGGTCCACACCCCCCACAACCCAACCTCCACTCCCGGCACCTTCCCCTGCAATCGCAAGAAATGCAAAACTTGCGCCCACACCTCCCCCCCCTTACTTCCCTCCAAGGCGCCAAGGGATACTTCCATATCTGCCACAAATTCACCTGCACCTCCACACACATCATTTATTGCATCCGCTGCACCCTATGTGGCCTCCTCTATATTGGGAAGACAGGCCGCCTACTTGCGGAACGTTTCAGAGAACACCTCTGGGACACCCGGACCAACCAACCCAACCACCCCGTGGCTCAACACTTCAACTCCCCCTCCCACTCCACCAAGGACATGCAGGTCCTTGGACTCCTCCATCGCCAGACCATAGCAACACGACGGTTGGAGGAAGAGCGCCTCATCTTCCGCCTAGGAACCCTCCAACCACAAGGGATGAACTCAGATTTCCCCAGTTTCCTCATTTCCCCTCCCCCCACCTTGTCTCAGTCAAATCCCTCGAACTCAGCACCGCCTTCCTAACCTGCAATCTTCTTCCTGACCTCTCCGCCCCCACCCCACTCTGGCCTATCACCCTCACCTTGACCTCCTTCCACCTATCGCATTTCAAACGCCCCTCCCCCAAGTCCCTCCTCCCTACTTTTTATCTTAGCCTGCTGGACACATTTTACTCATTCCTGAAGAAGGGCTTATGCCCGAAACGTCGATTCTCCTGTTCCTTGGATGCTGCCTGACCTGCTGCGCTTTTCCAGCAACACATTTTCAGCTCTTAACTAAACTGAGCCTGGATAACATTGTCACTGATTTGATGTAAACTCACTAAATTTGCCTAGTATAATTGCAGCTATTGTATAAAGTAACTGAGCAATTTCCCTGTTGCTATCAAGTGCAAAGCTTTGATAAATCCTGCTGTCAATTCAGTAGGATTATGAAGTGTCTCGATTTAAATCCAGTTATAGCTCTCTCCTCTTCTCCATTAGAATTCTTTTACACTGACATTAGTAAATGCTAAAAATAAGAAATCAGATAAATCATTGTGAAACCTAATGTCAGCATTTGAATGTCCATTTTTTTTTCCAAAGCTAACTTTTGAAAGCCCCGAGACAGCAGGTGTTCACCCTTATGTCGTCCCTATCCTTTACTACTCAGAGATCATCAGTTTCAATCCACAGTATCCACCATTTGTTTTAAAAACTACATTTTTGGTTCAAATAATGATCTTGTGAGTTGCTCTTTTAAGTGTTACACGTTATTCCTGGACCTTGCTCTCTTGTGCAAAACACTTGTGATCTGCTTAGTTTCTGTTTTCTAATGGACTTTGCTCCCACCTCTCCCTTAGAAATGCAATCCTGAGGAAAGAAAATTACCTTCCCCTACCTCCCTTGTTTGCATGTCTCTTTTCACTCTCCTAACTGCAAATACTGCTCCCCTAGCTATGTTTTATGTTTTTGCCTTGCTCCACCTCTAGAGCTTGTGTCCTTTTAAACCACCTCCTCTAATCCGACTATGTTTGAGTCCCTGTCATCAAAAATCTTTGTCTGCTATCGTCCATGGTACCCTCCTCTGAAAGACACTCTTTAAAAAGTCCTCTTCAGCCTCTGTCTCTGGGTAGCGCTCTGATTTTAGCCTAGTTCTGCTTGCCCAGTAGGAAATTTGAAACTTTTTTTTAAAAAAAGAAGACACTGCTCTTTTTGTTAATGGCTTCAGCATCTGGCTGCATTCTCCTGAAAGGCACTTCCCATTTTGACTGTCCTCCTGACTCCACTGCGCTACCTAAAAATAACAATCTGTCTCAACTATAAAGTAGTTTAAGAAGAAAGGCAGAAGCAAGTAAGGAGAGCAAAAAAAACCCCATAAAAACAGGAAGTAGCAGTAATGCTGAGGCATGAATACAGAATGCTAAGACATCTGAGTAGTACAGGGGCAACCTACTATGGTGGATTAAAAATCTTACCTATTGCATGCTTTACCTGCCCAAATTAGTCCTCCTTCTTGGGCCACAATTGTAATGGACAAATCCAGATCAAAATGTTTTAGCAAAATGCTATATGTCTCAATGTGTTGTAACTGGCTCAAAACCAAACGGTAGAAAATGTGATGTGAGGTAGAGGATGCAACAGTCGACTGATTTATCGTTTTCATTGAATTCCGTAATGCATTCTTCTTCTTCTATTTTTAAGTATCCATTAGAGTTTCGGAAGCATTTAATAGAATTTGAATTCAGTCCCCAGTCCAGTATTATGCTCCATGAAAGAAATGTAAATGTCCTGATAATTATGAAACAATAAATCCTCTGGTTCATTGTAACTGGTTTCACATGTGTGAAAACAAGTATTTGTGCGCACATATATATATTGTGCACTTATTATGGTTCCAGCTGATGGTAATACCAGCCAAATCAGATTCCAGTGTGAAACCTGATTTGAGAGGTAGTGGTGAAAAGGCAGTGGGGTAGTAGCAATATCACTGGACTACTTGTCCAGACCCAGGTTAATGTTCTGGGGATGCGTGTTTGATTCCAATCATGGCATATGGTGAAATTTAGATTCAATAAAAAAATCTGGAATTCTAAACTAACCTAACTGCTGTCAATTGTCATAAAACCAATCTGAATTGCTAATATTCTTTAGAAAAGGAAATTTGCTGTCTTTATCTGATTTGTTCTCCATGTGCTTTGTGATTGTCTCTTAATTGACTTCAGCACAGTTTGAAATGAGCAAGAAACATTGGCCTAGGAACTGTTGCCTGTGTCGCATAAACAAATATTTTTAAAAGTTGTATTTTTTGCAGTTCGATTACTGTGGTGGTCTGTCACTGAATGTGCTCACACTTGACTTTTGATGCCTTTTTTCAATAAAAGGACATGTATTTATTGCACAAGAAAACCTATATGTTAATTTGTAAAGATATTTTATAAATAGAACAAAGATTCAACCTTTTCTTTCCAGCAATATCGTTTATGCAATCCCAGCGAAATATCATTCCTAACTTCACTTTAAAAGTTTTCACCCAACTAGTGAGATTGCAAATGTTTCGTGTCAGTTTTTTTCCATATTCACCAAATATAGTTTTTCCATCTCTCCCAGATCACACTGACAGAGGTTAACTCGCTGACATTTCTTGTTAAACTCTTAAGAAACACGCATGGTTTTTAACAGCCCCATCTACTGGGACTGCTAAAACAGCTTAAGATTTCTTTCCAGCTCTGATGGTCTGGAGATTGTCAAAACTAAACTGTCCCTCTGTTAGTGTAGATCTCTCTTCTGAACTGAACCTGCCTGTAGCCTTTGGCCTATTTTTCTGTACGTCATAAAAGCTTAAATTCTGAATATTTTAGCAGTTAACTCCCCTGGTAGCTTATCTAGTCATTCAGCTTAAGTCACGTGATTTCTTGGAAATACTTTTAACAACATTCATAAAAACATCTTCTGACCTTTATTTTTAAAAATGCTCCCCTTCACAAAACTAAAATCAAAAACTTATTTAACCTCTAATTTAGAGCACAAATCCCCAAATTATAGTAACATAATAGGGAGCAAATCCAGATAAATGAAAATGACCTCATAGCCATTACATAAGCATGCTTACAAAGAGATCAAAACTGGGAATTTAACATTCAGGGATGTTTTATCTTTCGGAAAGACAGGAGTGATGAAAAAGATTGTGGGTAGCAATGTTGGTAAGAGATGAAATGAGCACAGTTGTGAAAGACGATCTAAGTTTGGATGATGTAAAGTCCATTTGAGCAGAGGTTAAAAAAAAATTCAAGAGAAAGAAGACAGTAGTGTACAGACCCTCAAACATTAACCATTCTCTAGGCAAGGCTATAAATTAATGAATAGTAGGAGCATATAAAATATGGAGAGCAATAATTATGTGTGACTTTGACTTTTAATCTTCAATTTGATCAACCCAATCAACAAGAAGTGGGTAGCTATAACAACAAGTTTATGGAGTGGATTAGGGATATGTTCCTAGAGAAATATGTGATGGAGCAAACGAGGGAGCCGGCAATCTTAGATCTCATTATGGGTAATGAGGCAGGTTTAATAATAAACTTCAAATGAAAGATCCCCTGGGATGTAATGATCATAAAATGATGGAATTTAATATTCAGTTTGAGTATGAGAGACTTGGTTCAGAGCAAGTGTGTTTAACTTAAGGGGAATTACAATGAAATGAGGAGAGACTTAGCTAAAGTGAACTGAGCAGATAGACTGGCAAGAGTGAAAATACGTAAGCAGTGGCAGACATTTAAAGAGGTAACTCACAACTGTTGGGCACAAATGCATCCATGGCAACCATGGCTAACTAAGGAAGTTAAAGAGTATATGAATTAGAAAGAAAAAAAAGCATATTGGGAGGCAAAAGTCTGATAGCCCAAAGTCTAGGATGAATTCAGAATCCAACATAGGTGAACTAAAAAGGTTTTAAAAGAAGACAGAAAAAATAAACTACAAGGGCAAACTAGCTTGTAATATTTTTTTAAAAGCAACAATGGCTTCTTTAAAGATACAAAAAGGAAGAGCGAAGTTCAAGTGAACATGGGCCCCTTAGAAAAGAATCTGGGGTGATAGTTATGGGGTATAAGAGTTAAACAGATATTTGCATCAGCCATTTCAATGGAAGATACTTTGAGCATCACATTAATACTAAAGAACATGGAGGAGGAATTAAGCACCCTCACCATCACTAGAAAAATAGTACAGAACAACCTCAATTATCTGAGCGAGACGGGCGGGGATAACATTTTTACAAGACCTTGAGATCTTGTTTAGATAATCAGAAATTCTGATAATTGACATTTGGATAACCAAGGTTGTTGTTGTGGTTCTGTTCGCCGAGCTGGGAATTTGTGTTGCAGACGTTTCGTCCCCTGTCTCGGTGACATCCTCAGTGCTTGGGAGCCTCCTGTGAAGCGCTTCTGTGATGTTTCCTCCGGCATTTATAGTGATATAAATGCCGTAGGAAACAACACAGAAGCACTTCACAGGAGGCTCCCAAGCACTGAGGATGTCACCGAGACAGGGGACGAAACTTCTGCAACACAAATGCTCAGCTCGGCGAACAGAACCACAACAATGAGCACCCGAGCTACAAATCTTCTCTCAAACTTTGAACCGAGGTTGTTCTGTATTAGACAAACATACAGGGCTAAAGGCAATTAAGTCCCTTAGCCTTGATGACTTGCATCCTAGGATCTTAAAATAAGTCACCATAGAGATAGTGCATTGGTTGTAATTATCCAAAAATCTTTGGATTCTGGAGAAATACCAGAGGACTGAAAAACTGCTAATGTGACACCCCAATTCAAAAAGGCTGATTAGACTTTTTAACTTCAGGCTAATTAGCCTAACATCTGTTATTGGAAAAGTACTGGAATAATTTATTAAGGAAGTAACAGCAGAACCTTTGGAAAATCATAATCTAATCAAGTAGGGTCAGCATGGCTTCATGAAAGGGAAATCCCATCTGACTAATTTATTAGAGCTTTTCAAGGAAGTCTCAACCAGTATAGATATAGAGTAACTTTTAAATGTGTTGTATTTTGACTTCCATAAAGCATTTGACGATATACCTCACAAAAAGTTGTCATAAGATAAGAAGTAGTATATTGGTATGGATAGAGAATTGGCTCTTGGGCAGGGAACAGCAAGCTGGGATGAGGGCTTCATTTTCAAGTTGGTGACCTGTATCTAGTGGGGTTCCATAGGGATCAGTGTTAGGACCACAACTGTTTACAATATATAACAATGACTTGGAGGAAGGAAGCGAATGTGCCATAGCCAAGCTTGCAAATGAAAATGTAGGTGGAAAGGCAGGTTCACAGTTTAGAGGGATATTGGTAGGTTAAATAAGTGGAGGAAGAGCGCCTCATCTTCTGCCTAGGAACCCTCCAACCACAAGGGATGAACTCGGATTTCTCCAGTTTCCTCATTTCCCCTCCCCCCACCTTGTCTCAGTCAAATCCCTCGAACTCAGCACCGCCTTCCTAACCTGCAATCTTCTTCCTGACCTCTCCGGCCTATTACCCTCACCTTGACCTCCTTCCACCTATCACATTTCCAACGCCCCTCCCCCAAGTCCCTCCTCCCTACCTTTTATCTCAGCCTGCTGGACACACTTTCCTCATTCCTGAAGAAGGGCTCATGCCCGCAATGTCGATTCTCCTGTTCCTTGGATACTGCCTGACCTGCTGCGCTTTTCCAGCAACACATTTTCAGTTCAGGTTAAATAGGTGGGCAAAAGTTGGCAAATGAGTATATATCAGAAAATGTGAAGCTGTTCATTTTAGAAGGGAGATCATAAGAACACCATTATTTAATGGAAGAAAAGCTGCAGAATGCTGTAATACAAGGGGACATGGAGGTAGTTGTATATGAAACACACAAAACTGGCATACAGGAGTGGCAGGTAAACAGGAAGGCCAATGGAATATTGGCTTGCATTTCAAGCAGCTTGGAGTATAAGAGTAGAGAAGTCTTTCTTTTTGCAACTGTAAAAGGTGATGGTGTGACCGCATCTAGAGTACTATGAGCAGTCTTGGTCTCCTTATTTAAGGAAAGATATTTTATTGGAGGCAGTTCCGATACGATTCACTGGGATGATCTCCAGGATAGAGAGGTTGTCTTATTAGCAAAGATTAAAAAGGCTGGTACTCTATTCATTGGAGTTTAGCAGAATGAGGGATTATCTCCTTGTAACATATAGGATTCTTAAGGTACTTGACAGGGTAAATGCTGAGAGGATGTTTCTCCTCATGACAGAGTCTAAGGTCAAAAGGCAAAATTTCAGAATTAAGGGACACCAATTTACAATTGAGATGAGGAGGACTTTCATCCCTCTGATTGTTGTAAATTTGAAATCTCCTTGCAACAGAGAGGTATCAAGGCTGAGATATATACATTCTTGATCAGTGTGGAACCAAAGGTTATGGGGAAAGGGCAGGAAAGTGGCCATGAGGAATGTCGAATTAGCCATGATCATATTGAAGGGAGGAGCGGGCTAAAGGGACTGAACTGCCTCTTCCTGTTCCGATTTATGATGTTCATGTGGTCTAATATAAACCTTCATCGGGCACTAAAGAAAATGACTGGTCTCAGGATGAAGGAAGGTGCTTTGACCATAGTCATTACTTGACACGTCAGTATACTGCAGCAACACAATGTAGTGTTGCATTATTACAGGATGGTGCTGCATATATATTTTTACTGGAAATGACACATCCTGGAAAGGTGACTAATGAATAAGCAATTCCTACTTTTTCCAGACCTTGATATCTTACTATCTGAAAAGGAATTGAAAGAAACACATTGTCCCAGCTAAATATCCATTGTTCTTGAACAACAAACCATCTGGACCAAACTGAGTTGAGAAATTTAGCCAACACATCCTAAATCAACTTGTCAGGCATGGCCAAAGCTAAATATTGAACTCCTCAGAAACTCTACCATACCTTAGACCTAGCAACACAATTTGACACAACGTCTTTTCACTCAATGTGAAGCAGAGGATGAATCAGATATTCAAGACTTCAAGTGCAGAATACAGTAATTGAAAGCAAGAGTGGCATGATAAAAGTGATGCAAACACATCTCCCATCTTTAAAAATAATATTTTTTAATTCATTCCCGGGATGTGCGTGTCACTGGCCAGGCCAACATTTCTTACCCATGACTGTTTGTCCAGAGGGCAGGTAAGTGTCAGCCATTGTGGGTTTGGAGTCTCATGTTAGCCAGACCAGGTAAAGATGGCAGCTTCCTTCCTTAAAGGACATTAGTGAACAAGTTGAGTTTTTCTGATAATCAACAATGGTATCATGGCCATCGTGAGACTCTGAATTCCAGATATTTATTGAATTTGAATTCAATCTGCCATGACAGGATTCAAGCCTGGATCCTCAGAACATTACCTGGATTAATTTACTAGTCTATCAATAATACCACTGGACCATCACCTCCTCTCCAGTTCACCCACTGCAAGTCTTCTAACAATTCCACAGTCAACAGCTATACATCATCAATGATGCGAAATGATGAGGTAATACATTCATTGGACAAGCAATCCAGAAATGCTGGATAATGTTTCCACCATGGCAGCTGCTAGAATTTGAATTCAGTTAATGAACATAGATTTAAAACTCATCTGATGATGACTAGGAGACTTTTCCACACTTAACTCTCCTTCCCACTCTGCACTACCTGGCTCTCCCTGCTCTTACCCTCTAATGTTGTGTAAATGGGATACCATTTGGTACTTGCAACACCATTGGTTGGTATGTTTCAGTATTTAGCACTGAGTGCTGAATGAAAAGTCTGTTGTTATTAGACCTTCCTCCCTTGGGATGTTGAAAATTCAATTTCAATTTCTCCAGACCAAAATTGATAAAATAACTTTTGAGATTCCCACCAGATTTGATGGATTGATGCCCTGGAGATTGTTTATTTCTTTTCTCAGATTGGCTTGCTCTTGGAGAAATTGTAACATTATCATTTAATGTAATTGCTACCATTGTTTTGCAGTGAAAATCTCTTTTGTTGGATGTGAGAGATGCTGGATATGTTCTGTCCTTCAACCCATCCCAATGTAAGCTGTACTTCAGTTTATAGGAGGCTTTCCAGGATCCTGCCAATAACTAACACATGTTGAAATAAAATGCAAGGAGGTGAATAACTTGCTAAGGATCACATTTAATTTTCTTTGTTCACACTTCATGAAATAGCCCACACTAAAGTGATTTAAGAATGTGAGTCTCAAAGGTAATGTTGAACTTTGTATTTGTTAAAGTCCTTCTATAATATGAATGCATTAAAATAGCACTGGCAGGGACTTCACCGCTACCCTCTTGCCTGATTTATTTCCAAGGAATATTGTATAACATGTATGTAGTGAATAAAAAAGCATAAAATACCTACCTGGACCAGCAGAAAACTAACTCCCACTTCTGATTTGTCCATCCAGTGTTAATAACTTCCTCTGGGGAGTTGTCCAGTGGATGGTGTTGAGCCCAAACTTTGCTTTTACTTTGTAGAAGCCCTGTGCTGCTGGCTTCTTGAAGCACAGTTGTTAGGCAATCTGCTGCAATCCACAGCTAAGAGCAGTGGCCCCGAAAGACCTAGAGCTTTTGCCATTAAAATGTCACTGCCTTCGGCAATGTAAGTTGACCCTTACCTTGCTGCCGTAAGGTCATCTTTGTTGCTGTTCCCCTGTAACACTTTCCTGAAGAAATACAAATTGTACTGTTGTCATTGAGACTAGGTAAGGAGAGCAGAATTTCTTTGTTAAGGGACATTAGTGAACCAGATGGGTTTTTATAGCAATCTAATTTGGTTGTACAGTCATCATCAGGCTAGCTTTTCATTTTGGATTTTTATTGAAATCAAATTTCACCATCTGCCACAATGCGATTCAAATCCACATCCCCAAAGCATTAACCTAGGGCTATGGATTACTAGTTCAATGACATTCTTACTGTAGGAAATGAGGCAGCCGGTCTGCATACAACCAGCTCCTGCAGACAACCAACATGCTAATAACCAGATAATCTGTTTTTAGCAATGTTGTTTTAGGGATAAACATTGGACAGAACACAGTGATAAGTTCCTTCCTTGTCTTTGAAGTAGTGCCACAGGATATTTTAACAACTGCCCAAAAGACCAGATGGTGTCTCCATTTAACATTTCATTCAAAAGGGAGCAACTCTGACTATGCAGCAACCTCTCCTTACTGCACTGCAGTGTCAGCCTTGTTTTTTTTTGTGCGATAAAATTTCTAGAATGGGCAGATTTGAAGAAGGTAAAGGACTCAACAATTTAGAGTAGAAGGAGATGGAAGAGAACGCAGTGAGATGAGCCTTAGTTTTCAACAAGAACATTTGTTCTTTTGAACATGAATGCCTAAGTTCAAATACTCTGGTATCTTTTCGAGGCATGGAGAAAGTCATTGATGTCCCACTCATTTTGGTTTGATTTGAATTTGGGGTCTGTGTTTTGAGAATGCAATAGTAATATTGTATCAGTCAATCTCTGGACTAAAAAACTTAAACTATATGCCATAAATATTCAACTCTCTCCATCCAAATGCAACACTGCTGTTCTTCATAGTAATAATGTTGTATAATGTCAATCATTACAGTTTGGCTTGCTTGAATATACTTATTATTCTTTGCTTGGCATATTTTAATTGCATCTTTCATTCTCTTTTTCTCTTGTCATTGTCAAAATTACAAACGAGGGAGGATTAGAGCAAAATCCTGAGGTCTAACATATTAACCTTGAGAATAAATTGTTGATGCTCTATCCAAGTCTGTATTGATTTAGTTTCAATATTTCTGCCATTATGCATTTTTTAAAAATGGCTTAAACGTTACTTGCTGCCTCTCTGAATTATCTTTGATTCAACTTTGTTTTGACTCACCGAATTCCAGCAGACAATCCACTATTGAAGAGCAAACTCTCTAATTTAATGAGAATAATTACAAGTAGTTTGGGTAAAGTAAAAGATAACAGTGCAGGTGTTTATATTGAGCACTAAAGTTTAATTTCAAAAGTTGAAGAATGCAAGTTCGGCTTCCGTAGCTTCCTGGTCCCATCTGTTCAAATACCTATTCAAAACACTTTAAGCCAGACTCGGTTTCCGGACAGTACCTCATGCCATCTCAGTGGTAGTTTTGGAGTTGCTGGATGCTTGCTTTCTGAGCAGCAAAGGTTTCTGGTTTGAGTTAATTGAGAAACAGGTACAATGTTTGCGTATGTGGAAAAATGGATTAATTAAAATACCAGTCTGCTCAATTAAGTACATAAAAATATAAACTCTGAACCATTTGTAATGTACACAAAGTACAGACATACAAATATTTGTGGGTCAAGACCTAATTCAAAACTGAGTCTATTCATTGGGTGTGTTCACAAAGCGGACTCAAGTTTCTTTTCAATGTGTGGCAATTTGCACGTTATCATAATCTAAGTACAAATTAATTTAGAAAAAAATGTAAAGAAGGGAATGCATTGTACTTGTGGCACTACTTCAAGTGGCAAGTCCAATTATTGTGAAGATTACTGTATATAGAAAATTCAGTGATTAGGAATCCTCACTCAATCTGTTTCTGAGGCAGACAACAAGCCATTAGTAATGCTTGCTTGTTGCTTACATTATCAATGTAATGTGTGATAATAATTGTAACCAGAGAAAATTTATGTTTTTGAAGGGTATGCTTTTGAAATTATCAGGAGCTTAATATCGCTTTGAGCTCAAAAGTTCAAGTTGAGGCACTACAGGGCCTCATACCAAGGCAGTGCTACATGATCAGATGTGCTGTCTTCCAGATAACACTTTAAATGAGAAGCCATCTGCTTGCTCTGGTGATTGTAAATCATCTGATGGCACAATTTGGAAAAGAGCAGAGGAGCTGTTTCTGGTGTCCAGTCTAATATTTATTCCTCTATCATTATCATTGAAAAGTGACTATTCTTTGAAAAAGTACTTAATTGGCTATAAAGCGCTTCGAAATGATGTGATTGTGAAAGTCATTATGCAAATACAAGTTTGTTGAGTGGCAATAGTGCCCAGCGTGAAACATAACCATAGGATTTGGTATTCCTTTGCACATGTCGATGATTAACTGGTAACAAAACATTGGGAACATTCTCATCATATATTGTCTGGAGGAATGTCCGTTCAAGAGACAAACTATAAATATAATTTATAGTTATCTTCAGTCAAAGTTTTTAAAGAAAATTTTGCTGTAATGTTAATCAGGGCAGAAAGGTAATTCTTCGCATAAAATGTAGTCTGGTCTGTTTTATTTATGCCTGTACTTAATACACACATCTCCAGATGTTGAAAATTTGAAATGAAAACATAGAATACTGGAATTTAGGCCTATTATCTCTGGAATTTAGAAGAATGAGGGGAGATCAAATTGAGGTTTTCAAGATGATAAAACCTGTGGATAAAATAGACGTGGAGCGGCTGCTTCCTCTGCAGGGGCATTCTAGGACAAGAAATAAGGGGTATCAGATTTAAAACAGAGTTGTGGAGAAACTACTTCTCCCAAAGGATTTTGAATCTGTGGAAGTCACTACCCCAAAGTGCAGTGGATGCTGGGACAGTGAGTAAATTTTAAGGAGGAGTTTGACAGATTCTTAATTGGTAGTGGATTGAAGGTATGTGAAACGAAGACAGGAAAATGGGAGTGAGGAGGCACCATCTGATTCGACTCAATGGGCCAAATGGCCCAATTCTGCTCTTCTATCTTATGAACTTATGGAGAAACTCAGCAGGTCTGATAGCAGCATCTGTGGAGGGAGAAACAGAGTTAACAGACTGAAGCTTACCTTTGTTAGCGAAGTGTGAGTTGCGTGGGTTTTTGTTTTGGAGTGGGGGTTTCTCACTGTGAGCAAAGTTTCTCACCATTTCTTACCAATCTTGCCTCTTAGCAATCTACCCTGCCTCTATGTTGTCCCTTGCATCCGATTCTACTGCCAGGATATCTTGGAATGGAAAGACATCTCTGGTGCCAGTCCCAACTTTAAAAGCCCATTGTAAAGCCTTGCATGCTTCCCAATATTTGACCCGAATACATTCATTCCCGCTCTCGCGCTCTCATTCTCACTCTCAATCTTGCTCTCTCTCTCTTGCACGTGTGCTCCCTCCCTCTCTTGTGCGTGTGCGCATGCTCGCTTGCTCTTGCTTTCTCTCACTCTCTCACAAAATAAAATCAGCATTCCAGGTAGGATCAGAGTGGGTGAGTGAGTGAACAGGCCAGTGAGAAAGCTAGGTCCAGTCCAAAAGTTGGATGTGTCTCCTTACCAGTGCAGCATCCTGTAAGTCAATCAGAAATCTGACATGAAGGTTGCTAGAGGCTTGTCAACTACCACTCTTTGTGGACTTGTGTTGAATGTGGCTGGTCCACATGCAGCCTGCCTGAGATGTTGATACCCAATGCCCAGCATTGAAGTCCTTTAGAGAAAGCAATACAGTAGTCCCCTCGTACCCATGTGGGATATGTTCCACGACCTACTGCGGAAGCCCGAAACCGCGGATAGGAGCAAACCCATTCAATTAAATGGGAAACATACCTTCCCGGCAGCCTCCTGGTCCCTGGTTCCAGAACTTTCCATATAATATGTTCCAGCTGCAATAAACCACTGGTAACTGAAATCGTGGAAAACAATTCTGCAGATACGGGGTCGTTTGTATTTTAAATTTGCCAGGTACCCATTCTGTCACAGATTCTTGAAATCTTGTCCAGTGCACTTAAGACAGAAAGCGGCGTATTAATGAGGCAATTAGTGGAATTCATAACATGTATAACAAGCTATGATTCCCCCTTAATTGACAACTCACCCCTACTTCATATGAAAGTAACTACATCGCTCCGCAAATATATAAAAATAGGCAGTGGGTTTCTCCTAACATCAAGGTGGGTCTTGCTGCATTTCTCACAATTCTGCCAGAAGTCTTACCATAGCTCATATTGTTCAAGCCTTAAGATTCCATTATACATTTAGAATCTGATATGACTCGTCTGCAGGACTGGAAGGGGTTAGGAAATTATGGAGAAGCAAGTAGTACAGATTGTGAGGGTGCCCAGAGCAAAAGACAGACAGAAATGTAAAATAGGTATAAATGATAGATGTGAAAAGGAGAGACTGGGTCAGCTCATGCTTGCAAGTGTTGAACTGAATGTTGAGACTTGAAGGCTGTCAAGTTCTTTCATGGAAAGAAGGTGTTGTTCCTCAGGTTACTTTGGGTTTCATTGGAATACTGCAGCAGGTTAAGGAAATATTAACATTGTAGCAAGAATGGCTTTTTCAAATGGCAAAGTACTGAAACATCAGGGCCATTCTTATGCACAAAGTAGTCACCTAATTTGTGTTTGGTCTCCTCAACATAAAGAAGGCCACATTGTGAGTGATAAATGCAGTAGACTAGACTGAAGAATTACTAGGTACACCAAACTCATTACCTGCAGGGGTTAGAGGCACAGACCTCCCCCAGATATTTCTTAAATGCATGTATTGCCACAATATAAATCTACCCATCCATCAGGTGATCAGGCCAGACAAGTCAATGGAGAAAAATGAAGATGGGGTCTGGGGCCAACCTTGCAGATGTGTGAGTAGTGAGAAGTGAGTGTAAAGCGCTACTTCATTGGCGGGTGTGCTAAGGGCCTTGAGCATGAGGAGGTGATAGAGCAGTTGTTGCACTTCTTGAAATTGCATGGGAAGGTGCCATGGGAGAGTGATGAAAGCGAGGATCAGAACATCATGGAAAAAATGGCCACTGAGCAATACTGATATTGGGGAAACTTTTGGTATAAATGAAATTTTATGATCTTGAAATGATATAGATCTGCCTTAGCAACTGGATATTATATGATGTATTGAAGGCTAAAATATTCTTTTCTTATGAACTAATGGAGAAGATTCAGTCAGCCATGCCATTTGTGATCCTCTAACATCTAAATATAAATTTTGATTTTGACCGTCAAATAAAAGTATAATCAAGATGCTTTTGGTTCTGAATGTTTGCTTTTTATTCTTGTTCCAAATCTGTATCTTTTCTCTTTCTGTCTGTTTCTCAGAATGCTCTTAGGAAGCTCCTTATTTTGTATATGGGAAAATGGCATGAAGATAGATGATAACAGTGGAGGAGAGGTGGGTCATTTAGCCCTTCGAGTCTGGTTGGCCATTCAATGGGATCATTTGCTGATCTGATCATCCTCAACTCCACTTTCCTGCTGTACCCATGTTAACCCTTGATTCCCTTATTAAAAATCTGTCTCCTCGTTCTTCTTAGCTCCAATGAGTAGTAGTCCAAACTACTTAACTTCTCATTAAAATCACTTCATATCCAGAATCAACCTTGTGAACCTTCTCTGGACTGCCTAAAGTGCCATTGCTTTCCTTAAATTAGTGGACCAACACTTCACAGTATTCTAGCTGTGGTCTGACTAGCTCCTTGTATGATTTTAGCCAGACCCCTCCCCCTCTATTTTTATACTCCAGCCCCCATCTTCGACTGGTTAGCCAATCTTCTATCCATGATTAACTGTGAGTAGGCTGTACAGGCCGAATGGCCCATACCTTCTTTTATCTCTGTTATACATTTCTGTTTGCTTCTGAGTTCAACATTGTCTATTACCTGAATTTATCCTGTTTTCTGTTTCCTTTCTGTTGTGTACATGTCAAAGAGATCAAGTTTGTTGAAATCGTGTTAATTTATAATATAACACTTTTGCTTGAGGTACACCGTAAAGTGCAGGCTGGAAGCACATAATTGTGTTGATTGACCACTAGCTCTGTGGGCTTGATGCAACTTGGCAGCAAAACTGGGTGTGGTGATACTGGAGAAAATTGGGATGATTTTTGAGGCCTGGTTGGCACATGCTAAGGGGACTGTGTAAGAATGGGTGACTGTTTCTTGACCAGGGCTTGGAAGTGAAATCAGTTTGCTTTCTACTATCCTTTCTATCATGTGCAATCATTATGGAAGCGCTGCTGAAGTAAATAAAATTCCAGATTTACGTAATCACTTTTTTTAAACCTTGTATCTTTCTTGTGTCCAAAATAAATAAATAGACAGCTAAGGCCCTTGATTTTATTAATTGCAGCAGTAGGTAATATATTTAGCCAGACAGAAAAGTGGCAACATCTCAATTACCACAGACTGGAAAGGTACAAGCTGCAGGAATATCTTTAGAAAAGTTCTGATAAACTTAGACACTAAGTAAAACTCCAGTCACAAAGTGAAAATGGCTGACTTGTTATATTAATTTAATGGATGTGGTTAAGTTCTGCACATTCATGATATTTTAAATGTTTTTGGCAGGGTTTTAAAAAGGTTCCCAATGTTTTGTTGAGCATTTTTGTGACACTTGGTGCAGAGAAGGAGCAGTCTAGTTGTATTATTAGTGTATGGGAATGTACAATCGCTGCTGGTATAGACCGTCCAGTTTTCTTTTGACAGACGGTTTTATATTTGGCATTGAGAGTGTGGTGCTGAAAAGCACCACAGGTCAGGCAGCATCTGAGGAGCAGGAGAATCGACGTTTCAGGCATAAGCCTTTCATCAGGAATGAGGCTTGTGGGGCAAGGGGCTGAGAGATAAATGGGAGGGGGCTGAATTTGGAGGTAAGGTAGCTAAGAATGTGAAACGTAGATGAAGGTGAGAGAGAAGGTGATAAGTCGGAGAGGAGGGTGGAGCGGATAGATGGAAAAGTTGATGGACTGGTCAGGAGGGCAGTGTTAAGTTGGAGGCTTGGGACAGGGATAATGTGGGGGGGAGGGGAAATGGGAGAACTGGTGAAATCCACATTAATCCCATGTGGTTTCAGGGTTCCAAGGTGGAATATGAGGTGTTCTTCCTCTAGGCGTTAGGTGGTAAGGGTTAGTGATGGAGGAGTCCCAGGAACTTCATGACCTTGATGAAGTGGGAGGAGGGATTTGAAGTGTTCAGCCAAGGACCGGTGGGATTAGTTGGTGCAGGTGTCCAAGAGATGTTCTCTGAAACAATCTGCAAGTAGGCATCCTGTCTCCCCGATGTAGAGGACACCACATCGGGTGCGTTGGATACAGTAGAGGACATGGGTGGAGGTATAGGTAAATTTCTGTTGGATGTGGAAGAATCTTATGGGGGATCCAATTTCACCTGAAGTCCCAGATGGCCTCCTCCTTCCACGATCACAATTTCCCTTCCCACGTGCTTGACGATGCCCTCCAACGCATCTCCTCCACTTTCCTCACCTCCACCCTTGAAACCCACCCCACCCAACACAACAAGGACAGAACCCCCCTGATCCTCACCTTGTACCCCACCAACCTCTGCATACATCACATCATCTTCCGCCACTTCCACCACCTACAAACAGACCCCTCCAACAGATATATTTTTCCCTCCCCACCTCTTAACAGCATTCCAGAGAGGCCATCCCCTCTACGGGTCCCTCGTCAGATCCACAACCCCACCAGTCCACACCCCATTCCCGGCATCTTCCCCTGCCACCGCAGGAAGTGCAAAACCTGCGTTCGCACCACACCCCTCACCTCTGTCCAAGGCCCCAAAAGATCTTTCCACATCCGACAGAAATTTACCTGTACCTCCACCAGTGTCGTCTACTGTATCCGTTTCACCCGATGCGATCTCTACATCGGGGAGACAGGATGCCTACTTGTGGATTGTTTAAGAGAACATCTCTGGGGCACCTGCACCAACCGCCTGTGGCTGAACACTTCAACTCCCCCTCCCACTCCACCAAGGACATGGAGGTCCTGGGCCGCCTCCACCACCAAAACCTTACCACCTGACGCCAGGAGGAAGAACCTCCTCATATTCTGCCTTGGGATCCTGCAACCACATGGGATCAATGTGGATTTCAACAGTTTCCTTATTTCCTCTCCCTCCCATATTATCCTAGTCCCAAGCCTCCAACTCAGTACCGCCCACCTTTCCCATCAATCCACTCCACCCTCCTCTCCGACCTATCACCTTCGCCCTCACCTTCATCTACCTATCACATTCTCAGCTACCACCCTCCCACCCATTCATCTCTCAGCCCCTGGCCCACAAGCCTCATTCCTGATGAAGGGCTTATGCCCAAAATGTCGATTCTCCTGCTCCTCGAATGCTCCTGCTGTGCTTTTCCAGCACCACACCCTCGACCCTGATCTCCAGCATCTGCAGTCCTCACTTTCTCCTAGTTTTATGTTTGGCATATGGATTTATTTTTTAAAAATCTGTTTCTGAGGAAGATAAAAAAGGGAGGGACAGAAGTTAGTTTACCGATGCTGTCTATTAAAGTAGATCTTGATTCCAAGTTTCAAATGTAAGTGTTTACAAGGACTTGATGGTTCAGTGATGTCAATGAATATCATCTTCCTGAAAGAAGTGCAATATTACACTTTTTTTTAATCTAAAGATATCTATCAGCATTTATTTTGCTACAGTTTTTGTTAGTTATAATAATTGCAGATTTGAGAGAAAAGTAAACTTTGATTTTGCATTGGGATAGGTGGCAACATTGGACTTGATTTTGTCCAATGTTACATGTAATACGGGAGATAGTATTCCATTTAAAATTCAAATAGCTCAACAACCAGGTTGATATACAATTGTGCTTCGTTGATATTGGGTTGCAGTACACAGAATACAGATATCCTGGTGACAAAATATGTTAACTTTCTATATTAGGTGTTTCTTCTTAACAAAGCTTGTTTGGCAAGTGTTCAGTATATTTTTCATGAATACTGTAAATCAAAAACCATGTTATGCTGTTATTGCTTATATTATATTACAGAAAATGAATTTTTTAAACATTTTTGATAAATTACATTGCTTTTTGTGTCCTATACTGATTATTTGCACCACATCCACAAATAGTCACTCCCTTCACTAACAGACAACAACAATAGTACCATTTGCAAGATGTACTGCAAATATTCACCAAGGTTTTATAGACAACACCTTGCTAACTGCTTCCATCTCGGTGGACAAGGGCAGCAGCAGCACAGGAACACAGTCACCTGCAAGTTCCCTTCCAAGCCACTCAGTATCCAGACTTGGAAGTATCCTTCATTGTTGCTTGATCAGAATCCTGAAATTTCATCCCCAGCAGCATTGTGGGTGTACCTGGACAAATAAACTGCTGTGGATCAAGAAGGCAGCTCAACATCACTTTCTCAAGCAATTAGGGATGATGAACAAATTGTGGTCTGATTAGTGAAGTCTAAATCCCTGAAAAAATTTGAAAAGTAACAGTTTGACCATGTCAATAAATTATACCTGAATAGGATCTGCCTTATTAGGTTAGTAACTGGTTGATGTCTGAGTTCAGCCAGCAACACCATGCTTCTACTGAATGGACCTTGAGACACTAAAAGATATTCACAACATTTTCCAACTGTCTTCTCCAACCATGATTCAGTTGGTAGCCTGCTGTCCCTCAGGCAGAAGATTTGTTGGTGCATATTGCACCGCAGAAGCTTGAAGACATTATGTAAGCTAACATTCCAGTATAGAACCAAATAGTTGCTGCAGTGAGGTGTTAAGTGTAAAATATCTCTAGTTGCTACTCAAAGCAGAGCAGGAAGTTTTGGGTGTCCTGCCCGATATTTATCCTTTTGGAAAAAACATAAAAACAAATTATTCTGTCAGTAGCACGCTATGGAACCTTGTTTGACACAAATTAATGTTTCCTAGATTATGATGGTGACCACATTTCTAAGGAATTAAGGAAATATTTTGCATGTTCTAGGGATTGTAAAAGACCAAACACAATCGAAAACCTTTCTTTTGCTATCCTTCCATCTGTTGACACTCTTTCTTCAGCATGCTTTTTTGTCATCCATCCATAGCTTTTTCAAGTCTCCCCAACTCTAGATGCTGCAAGCAATGCTTGCTGATACTATTGTTTTATGTTTGTAACTTTGCTTAGTCATTTGAAACACCTTTTATCCAGCAGCCTGGCAGATTTTTCCTGACAAAGATCAGGTCGCACACTACTTTATAAAGAATTCCCACCCAAGCCACTCACTGTCCAGATTTGGAAATATATTGCTGTTCGTTCAGTGATTCTGGGTCAAAGTCCTGGAACTTAGTTCTTAATGGCATTGCACTACAGCGAATGGGCTGCAGCAGTTGAAGAAGGCAGGTCACCAAAACCTTCTCAAAGCCAACTATGGATGGGCAATAAATGCTGCTCAGCCAATGATGCCCATATCCTCTAAATGATTTTAAAAAAAATTCCAATCCCATCCCTTGCCAAATTTACCATCCCCTGCTGTTGACTTCTTCATGTTCTGACTTCCAGCAAAAACAGTTCACATCTCAATTTGCATGAAGCAATTTAGGATACTTTTTTTTGTGTCAGTGATGCTGTATAACTAAATCTAAGTTATTGATGTCATTTCATCCAACATGATGTAATTGCATCTGCAGTATTTGTGAGATAATCCAATGTTAAACATTCCATTGTAAACAGTGGCTGTCTGTCATAATATAGTTGCAAATTCTGGCCACTGAACAGATTTCTTTCTTTAAATCTCTTCTCACACAGCAGTTCTAGTACCTGAATTCAGGATTTAGTAGGCACAACCTCTCCTTTTTCTGATGATAATAGTGGGGTGTGTTTTCCCTGATATTAGATTGTCAAGTTAAAGCTTATCAATGCTCTCCCCTGTTGAGGCTTGTGCCTCTGAAACTGTGACCCTGAACCTTGTGATCTTCACACTGTCTCAATTGTCTGGTTTCTTTGTCTGGGAGATTTTCTCCTCATGACCAGCACCACCAATGAATTTCTACATTAAGTGCATCTTTTAGAAGTGCTTTGATTATTTATATTACATGCAAATGTTTTTGCTCCTCCAAGCTTCAGTTCAAATTCCTTTGATTGTGTTGGTTTACCCTTTATTAATGAGTGTTCCCACCGCCCGCTCTGCACTGTTGCATGCCACAGATGTATTCATTTGTTGCTGTGTTCACTGTTCCAGTCATTTATTGATTTCCTGTACTTGTTAGTCTGTAGATTTATTAATTTACTCCGTCTGCGTTTTCTACCTCGATAGGTTTATTAGTTACAGCTTTGTTTAGCTTTGCTGGTGGTGCAGGTTGCAGATGGCTGCTGCAGTATGAAATGATTACATTAAAAGCATCTACTCCATTAGCCTTTTAAGTAACTAATATCTTCATTGTTCTTAGCACAATAATGTCAGTGTAGATTTTTATATTATACTCTTTCTAAGACACGTTCTAACCATGAACACAGCTCTTCCTACTCTGAGGTGAAAGTGGTACCAAAGAGCCACAGCTGACATGTGTCATTCCATATAAAGCTTTCTATCAATACCCATGGCCACCCGCCTGACCTTTCACACAGCCTCTGTATTCTGATTTATCTTTATCATAGGCAAGACTACCTTTCATTGTGTCCCTCATCTCTTATATTCTCCTAAACTCTTCAAATCCCACTTTATTCTGAAGGAAAATTCTCTCTAATTCACTTTCAGACTCCCAACTGTTCAGCCATTGTTGCACATTCGCCATGATATTTCTTTTGGTAGAGGTTAAAGTTCCTCTCTTTCCCTGAAGTACATAGTCAATGTCTTTGCATGTGTGATTTCCTTTTATTTGCTCAGCAGTGTGCATGCAGTAATTTAAGGGACAAACTTTTGTTGTAGCCCATGCAGCACTTTCCTGGAGCCACGTAGATTAAGGATCCAGCTTGACATTCCCTTTAAATCTCCTTTCATTTTCCATGCTCATAAAACTTTTAAGTTAAACAGTAGTTCTTCCTTAAATTTGTTATCCCCCTGTGAAACATTGGTGATCCTGCAGCAGTTTTAGCAAAGGAGAGTAGGACCTAAATAGCACTTGATGTGGCCTAGATGGTCTGGTGATGAATGGCTAAAGCGGCTACTTTCATTTATTCAGACTTGAACAAATATGTAAATGTTTGAAGGAATAGTGTTTAAAAAGTTAAATTCAATTAATGATGTAATTTTGATGGCATATTGTCGAGCTACAGTCTATCTGTTTAAAAAAAACAAGACAAGTCCAATACATCCAATTATTGCCCCATCAGCCTATTCTAAATCATTATCCAAGTGATTGGGGCTAGACTTTGGCAGTAATATCAAGCAGCAGTTAGTCAACAGTAACAGTTACGGATGCTGAATTTGGGTCACTTGTCTCCAAACCTCATTGCAGCCTTTCTTCAAACATGACCAAAACAAAATCGAATTTTAATGGTGTGGCAAGGGTGACTGGTATCGAGGTGGCATTTGACCACTTATACCATCAAGATGCTGGTATACATGGATTGTGTGTATATATAAATCTAAGTGTAGTATTTTGAACTTAACTAAGGGCACATTTGTGGGCATGAAAAGGTAGCGAGCTAAAGTGAACTGCAATAATAGCATAGGAAATAAATCCATAGAGAAGTGGTGGCAGACATTTTAAGGAGATATTTCAGAATACTCAAAATAAGTATATTTCTTCTGGAAGTAAGCATTCCAAGGCGAGGAACCACCATTCATGATTAACTAAAG
The DNA here is from genome assembly GCF_037043375.1 of Chiloscyllium plagiosum. Classification (NCBI taxonomy): domain Eukaryota; kingdom Metazoa; phylum Chordata; class Chondrichthyes; order Orectolobiformes; family Hemiscylliidae; genus Chiloscyllium; species Chiloscyllium plagiosum. The sequence goes on along the minus strand of NW_028270147.1, from coordinate 36,576,778 downwards.
AAGTCAAGGAAAACATCATACTTGAACAAACAGCATATAATTGAATCAAGATGAAAGACAAGTCTGACAATTGTTCAAAATATAGGGAATGACTAATGGCTATTCCAGGTAAAAACAATGACTGCAGATGCTGGAAACCAGATTCTAGATTAGAGTGGCGCTGGAAAAGCACAGCGGTTCAGGCAGCATCTGAGGAGCAGGAGCACACTGGTAATGTCTCTACCTCTAAGTCAGGAAGCCTGAGTTCAAGTCCTACCTGCTCCAGAGGTGGTAAGAACATCTCTGAGCAGGCTGATTAGAGAATGACTGAAAACTTAATGAGAAAAAAGAAATTAGGAGTATCACAGAAAGGTAGAAGGAAGCGTGGAAGAGTATTCAAGTATTATATTCAATGTAAACTCTTTTTTTTTCTCTCCACACCCACCTCTGTTTCATCAGTATTTTCTGTGTTTGTTTCAGATTTCCAGAATTTTCAAGTATTTTGCTTTTAAATGAGAATGGGGAGGTTTTGTAGATAATAATGATTAAATCCATATATATTTGCTTTGAAATGGGCTCAGAATATTCTAGAAATAGCTACAAATCAAAGGTGCTAGGAAGGGAGGTGGTTGGGAAATTGCAAACACCAAGGAAGCAATACTGAGCAAACTGATGGAGCTGTGGGCTGTCAAGTTCCCAGGTTCTGATGGACTTCATCCTAGAGTTTCAAATGGGGTAGCTAATGAGCTAGTAGATGCAGTAGTATTAGTTTTCCAAAATTCACTGTTTTCTGGAAATAGTCCTTTCGACTAGAAAGTAGTCCTTTAGAGTGGAAATTGAAAAATAAGTGCCTCTCCATGGCAGAAGACAGGAAACAATAAACCAATTAGCTTGACATCTGTCATGGAGAAGGATATTAAAATTGATCATTAGGAGGTTATAATTGAACACTTATACTAGCGTGGATAGAAGAATGGCTGGATGACTAGCAGAAAGCAGAACTTCCATAATTTATTTTTCTAATTGGCAGGATGTGATGTTGGGGTCTGCAGTGGTCTGTGCTGGAGTTTCACCTTTTTTTACAGTTGCGTAGTTAAAGAACTTGGTATTTTAGTGTGATAAAGCATGCGTGTAGGAGCTTTCCTACAATATTTGGATTGATATAGAAAGGTTCTTCTAAATGGTGATTTTATAGGGTTTTGTGCTTTAGGATTTTCTTATACAGGTGCATTGTATCATGGCACATGCCCAGTATTCCATAGACTTTAAGCTGAATCGTGGATTCTTTGTTCCACTTGGTATGTCCCATTTGTCAACAGATTGTCATGTAGAGGGGTGGAGGAATGCAAGAATTCATTGTTTGGTATCAGGCTGCCTGCATACTTCATAAACTCCTTTTTTACCAAGGTATGCCCAGCAGTAATTGAATTGAATTAAAAGTACAAAGAAAGGAATATTTTTCTGTCAACCCTGGCTGCTGTATAAAATGACATATAAGCATTACCAAGGGATATGCATGGTTTTCTACCATCAACATTCCACATGAATATCACAGTTATGTATTGAACTCATACCCCAAAGGCTGGTGGATACCAGGACACTGAATAATTTTATGGAGGAGATGGATTTTTAATTAGTAATGGGTTAAAGGGTAATAGAGAGCAGGCAGTTGTGGCTGAGATGAGATCATCTGTGGTCATATTAAATGGTGGGTCTGGCTCAAGGTACTGAATAGCTTTCTCTTGCACATAGTTCTTATGTTTTTATGTGAAACTGTTGGCTACATGTGTTTTAGGGAAGAAAATCTTGTGTCCCTACCTTTTCTGAAATTTGACTGTGGAACCTCACCAGTCTGGTTGGCTCTTAATCTTAGCTACTGAATGTGTTTACGAAGACAACTTAATTGGTTCAAATCCTGTATCCTCTCTCGGCAACTAAGGTAATAAATCATCCCATGAATTTTGAGAAACATGCTTTGACTAGAAGTAACATGGTGTTTAACCTGGGGGAAACTACAAAATTAGCTTTTATGATTATACTAAAAAGAAATCTGGGTGTGAATTTGAAGTTGTTTTCTTGTTGCTTGACCTTACTCATAGTGACGCACGTTATGAAGTAGCACAAGTTGCCGAGGTTACACGTGTGTTCATAGTGCAGATAATCTAAATAAAAATCTCTCTAAAGCTTTCAAAAGTCGCCTTTTTGTATTCCTTCAGCAATATCTATATAGTGTGAGCAATGGGACCTTGCAGCACAATTTTGTACCTCGTTAGAATCCACTTCCACTGTGCTTAAATCAACCATGTCACACCAAGGGTTACTTTATTGACTATGATGAAAATTGTGGCTCCAAACTAACAAGGAGATTGTTGTCTTCTCAAAGAAGCAAGGGGTAGAAATTCAACCTGTTGCACCATTTTCATTGGCATTAAACGTGTAACAGGCCAGAATCTTGAGGGACCCAAATTTTAGATCACAAGAACATCAAAAAAACTTTCACCCACCATTTTTTGGGCATTTATATCCACTAGCTAAATGGGTGTAGGACGTTGCACATTTAAATTACAGGCCTTATTTCTGTTTCACTAGCTGTTGCTAAAGTTGATCCGAGTTAATTGCATGTACGAAACTGTTTTCTGCATTCAGGTGAAGTAGAAGTGCATCATCCAATTCCAGGGTTGTTCTGAGCACCGCTATCAGCCCATATTGTCCTTCTATTCCCTATCTCCCCAACATTGCACCCCCAGCTACCTGCTGTCAAGGCAGGAGGTCAACAATTCAAATGAACAGAAAGCAGAAGTGCCTGTGCAAGATACTGGCAACTCACCAACATTGATTTGGTGGGAGTGAAATACTGTGGATACTGGAAATATGAATTAACAATAGAAAATGCTGGAAATGATTGCATCTGTGGAGTGAGAAACAAAGTTGGTGTTTCATCCCCGTGACCTTGCAAACTGATTGAAGGTCAAAGATTGGAAAGTTTGACCCAGGCCTACCTGGAGCATTTGGAAAAGGTGGGAGAGGCCAAATTCAGATTCCTGACATCAGGTTGAAGTTTTGGTATTAAGATCTCAGTATTCTATCAGGTGGGTCAGCATTCCTAACTGTGATTGTTGAGGACATCTTTGCATTCATTAGCATGTCCTGAATACTCATTAACACACTGGGCTTACCTGGAGTTAAGTTTGCAGATGTAATCATGTTAGGCAAAAGCAAGAAAGGTGTTCATTCATAAACGTGTCTATAATTTATAAGGTGTGTATACTTGTTCCTGGAAGCTCGGGTGAGTGCACGCTTTTTTAGTGGCATGGGTCCTTGAAAACTTAGTGCCAAGTGCCCATAAAGCCAGCTCGTGACAAGATCCTAATCATAACTGGTTGTCAGATGCTAACAGTGTAAGCGGTGTAGACTGAGCAGCCCATCCAGCATGCCCAAGCTCTCTCAGTAAATCTGACTAAGGCAGGCACAAGAGGTTCAAAGCAAAAAAAGTGCAGCACAATAGGGGATCAACAGAAAGGCTATGGGTGTAGGTGGGAAGGTATGGTGGAAATTAAATTTTTAAAAGGCATGGTTTTTAGGAGTTATTAGAAGAATCCTGGGAAATGGAAGTAGACAGAGGGAGTGTCACAGTGATAAGAGCAACGGGTCAATAAAAGATGGAAAGTGCATCTTAACAGTAGGCAATACAGTGAGAGCATAAGACGTGCTGATGAGGATGAAGAAGCAACAGAATCAAATAAGGGCAATGCAAGTCTTCGTGTGGGCATGGGGTACTAGATGGTAGTGGGCCTGGGGGAAGCTTGGAGAGTAGGGACTATTAAGGGAAATTGTGAACAGGGCCATATAACAGGGGAGATGAAAGCACGATAGAAGGGCCACCAGAGAAAAGGAGGAGGCTATAGTGCTCCTCCTTCAGAACCCAGCAGATACTAGAGATCCGTTTTGAAGATGGGCACTGGGAAAGACAGTTCTTTTCAAGACTAGATAATTAAACCCTGAGAAATGGTGTTCAGCACTTCAGTGCTACTAAAGTGGAACTGGGCATTAAGCAGAGACACTGTAATGTTTACCTTTGAACATATTCAGTAAAATTGATTTGTTAAAGATTCTCTGTTGGAAGTACAAAAGCAGTGATCTCTCAGCGCAGGTAAGAATTGATGGATAAGATATGGCACTGCACAGTATTGTCACTGGTATGTAAGTTGACAAGAAATTCATTGAAATTGTACCTCTGGTATTAATTCACCTCTTATTTATTTTCTTTCTTCCCTGGCAGGGTTTCATCTGAGTGGAACTGTGACTGAACCAGGTACCCAGTCGGAACCTGAAATGATCTACAGAGTAGCCATCAGTTTTGACCGCTGCAAAATCACTTCTGTGACATGTGGCTGTGGCAACAAGGACATTTTTTACTGCGCCCATGTCGTGGCACTTTCCCTGTACAGAATAAGAAAGGCTGACCAGGTCAAACTGCGTCTTCCCATCTCCGAGACACTTTTTCAAATGAACAGAGACCAGCTTCAGAAATTTATTCAGTACTTAATCACAGCTCACCACACAGAAGTACTTCCCACAGCACAGAAATTGGCTGATGAAATTCTATCGTCCAATTCGGAGATCAACCAAGTACATGGTAACTATTGTAAGGGTCCCTTTCCCTCTCCCATTAATGGATGTCATTGTATTGTATTGTACTGTACTGTAATGTAATGTGTGTGTCCAGTTAGTACCATGGGCAGGGCATAATCCTGGACTAGAACTCTATTCTGGATACTTCATATGACCCCTTGTAACTACAACTATTGAAGCAAAGAAAATATGTGACATTTAATAAAATAACAAAAACTTGATTTGAATTTCTATTCAAGAAAAACATTTTTGAAAATACATTTAATATATTTATGCTTCATTGTGCAGTCTAATCAGTTTCACTAAGTAGAGCAATCCTAAAAATAATTTAACTTTTTAATTAGCCCCATCTAAGATTAGTAATTAACTGATGACTAGAGAGTGGAAGAAACGGTCTTTTGATACATCATTGCTTTTCATCAAGTTCATCCCTTCCTATGATATTTATTTCGTGCTGATGTACAGTTCTGCAAATACTTGTTACTTTCTAGTACATCAGACAAGGTTCTTCCATTCATGTGGGGCCAATGGCAATGTGTGCTAGTTGATGATATAGCAGACTATAATTGACCCGAATCACCTTTAGCTGCTGTGCTACTAAGGCAGTCGAAAGCTATAACAAATTGCTTTTGTGATATTGAGACATTTGAAAGCCGTAACTGCACACTACAAAACAGATGGGAAGAAGAGCAGAAAAGCAGTATAGTATTTAAATGGATAGAGATTACAAAACCTTGAACTGTGGGGAATCTTGATGTCTTGCTGCGTGAATCACAATCGTAGGTATACACATAGAGCAAGAGATTCTCACATGCAGGGAAATTTTGTGTTCTGGTCCATGAGTCACAAATAATTTGTATGCAGATGTTACACTTACTGAAAAAGACTAAAGGGATTCTTTTCTTTATTATGAGAGGAATTGAACTTTAAAGGTATTATGGTTCAGTTGTACAGGTTATTAGTGAGTTCTGATTGCAAATATTGTGTGCAGATTTTTGTCTCCCTATTGAAGAAAGGATGTAAATGTTTTGGTGGTGTTTCAAGGAAGATTTACTGGCTTGATACCTGGAATGAACAGGTTGTTGCATAAGATGGATTGGACAGGACTTGTTTCCATTGGAGTTTAGAAGAGCAACAGGTATGATTGAAATGTATACGATCCTAGACATGACAGGGAAGATGTGGAACTGATGTTTCCTCTTGTAGGTGAGTCCAGAGTTTAAGGGGCACTCTTAAAATTAGGAACTGCCCCTTCAGGATGGAGATGAGGAGAATTATTTTCAGAGGATTGTGCGAATTCGAAACTCTGCCTCAGATGGTGAGATCATTGGATATTTTTAGGACAGATGTGGATAGGTTGTTGGTAGTTAGGGCAACCAAGGTTTATCAGGAATAAATGGCATGTAGAATACTAAACAAAACAGATCAGCCATGATGTTATTCAACAGCAAAGCAAGCTTGAAGGGTCAATTAAACTGCTTCTGCTCTTATTTCATATGTTTGTATCATTGCAAAGGGCATGGAGTATAAAAGCAGGGATATTTTACTGCAGCTGTATAACACCTTGGTGAGATGATACCTGTATAACTGTGTACATCTTAGCCTCCTTATTTGTAAAAGGTCATAATTGTGCTGGAAGCAGTTCAGAGAAGGTTTACTTGATTTACTCTTGGGTTGAAGGGCTTGTTTTATAAAGAAAGATTGGCCTTTACTCATTGGATTTAGAAGAATGAGAGTTGATCTTATGTTTCAAGTCCTGAGGGGAATGATATGTTAGATACTGGGAAAATGTTTTCTCTCATGGGAAATACTAGAACTAGGGAATAAGAAAGAATAAGACTGTTACCTCTTAAGGGGGAGACTTTTTTTCTCTCAATGGGTTGTTGTTCTGACAAATTATTTTCCTCCGAAATCAGTGCAAATTGAGTCTTTGAATTTATTTAAAGCTGATTTGATTTTTGACATAGGGTCAAGGGTTAGGGGGAGCTGGCAGGAAGATGGAGTTGAGACCATCTGAAGTTCTGAAGAGTGCAGGATTTAGAAAAGTGAGGGTGACTTGATTGAAGTGTAAGATGCAAAATACTTCTGACAAGGTGGACATGGGAAGGATATTCCCTCGAGTCACTCAGTCCACAGGGAGGACGCGCTGCTTAAGACTTAGGGCTCACCCTTTTAGGATTGAGATGGGGATGGATTTTTCTCTGAGACTATTGTGATGCTTTGGAAATCGGTACCTCAGAAGGTAGTGTAGATGGGGGGGGGTTGGTCATTGAATATTTTTAAGGCAGAGGTAAATATATTGTAAGGTGCAATTTTTGATGATAAATAAGAATGTGGTATTCAGGATGCAAACAAATCAATCATTATCTTATTGACTTGCAAAGCTGGCTTGAGGGGCTAAATGGCCTACTTCTGTTCCTAACTTGTGTTTACATGTAATCAGATCATTATTATTCAATTATCCATTGGTCACATCCTTTTTGTCAGATGCTGGCATTTTCCCATGACTAATGCAAGGCCATCAGGACTGAAGTTCCCTTTTTTCCCCTCTCCTTCCCTTTATAAATAATGGGGTGACATATGCTACATTCTCATCCTTAGTACCATTCTAAAATTTGCAATAGCTTGAAAGATGATCACCATTGCATCCACTATCTCCTTGGCTACCACTGAGAGAAGCCTTTATGTTCACAGAGTAAATTTGGGCGGCACGGTGGCACAGTGGTTAGCACTGCTGCCTCACAGTGCCAGAGACCCGGGTTCAATTCCCTCCTCAAGCGACTGACTGTGTGGAGTTTGCACGTTCTCCCCGTGTCTGCGTGGGTTTCCTCCGGGTGCTCCGGTTTCCTCCCACAGTCCAAAGATGTGCAAGTCAGGTGAATTGGCCATGCTAAATTGCCCGTAGTGTTAGGTAAGGGGTAAATGTAGGGGTATGGGTGGGTTACACTTCGGCGGGTCGGTGTGGACTTGTTGGGCCGAAGGGCCTGTTTCCACACCGTAATGTAATCTAATCTAATCTGTAATCTAATCTAATCACAACCAGGTGAGCCATGATATTATTGAATGGCAGACTGGATCCACAGTGTTGAAAAGCCTACTCCATTTTCTAAGTTCTGAGTTCCTATGGCAACACCTCAGATGGTGACTATCTGAAGATTGCAACATCTGGGCCAGAGTTTAGGAAGAATAGTTTTGGCTGGGCAAAAAAAAGAAGATCTTATTGCATTCTGAGACGGGAGTCCATGATAAGCTGCTTCATTCAAATTCATTTGAGATAGGTGCAGAATTTCTAAAAGGATTTGAAAATCAAAGGTTGGGCTCCAATTAATTCTCCCGTATTGTGCTCAAAATATAAATGGCATATAAATATAGAGGAAAAATTCAGTGTGCTTAGAAATTTGACTTTTTTTTGCAATAAGTGTGTGGGCAAGTATAATATTGAAATTGCAGTAATCTCTTATATTGTGTGTACTTGGGCTCTCAGGGAGGTGGAGGCACGATGAAATCAAAATATAAAGGAGTTAACTTGGCTCGTCTTGTATACCTCTTAGAGACATCTCTTGTTCTGTCCTCAAGATTTGTGATTGAGAATGCTTCAGTTGCTGAATTCCAACCTTCGAGTTACTGCAGTATAAAAGCAGGTTTGACTTGAACACAGATTCTAAAAAGGTGGTTTGCTAACTTCTAGTCATGTGCATCCATCCTATCTAGAGATTTACTTTGAAATATTGGACAGTTATTGGAGCTTTTTGAATGGTTAAACAATACACAAGCTCAAACATAGTTGGCACTGTAGAACGGAAAATCAATTTTGGGGAACTACCGGAAGTGAAATTATGGAAAGATGGAGTTAAATTTAATCATGAGTAAGTTATTCGACAGCAATATAAGTAAATCGAGGATTCCTACGCTGTCTGAACCTGGTTCTTAGATTGCTTCCTTCTTTGTAGAATTTTCACTTTATCTCCCAGCAAGTGAAGTTTTTGACATGCAGCTAGTGACTTGCAAGGTACACCTCTCAAGTTCTGATTTGCAAAACAAGGTAATCGACACCCCAAATGATACCACATAAATGGCTCGTTTGCTTGATTCATTGAGAGTTGCATTGCTTTTTTTTGCCTATAGCAACCTTTAACGTTTCTACCATGTTCCTGCAAGCTCTGTACGTTTGTTTTAGATTCATTTGTTAACTGATTCAAACAGCTTTTGTACTGAGACATTGTAATGTGGTGAGTCTCTGTTTAGTGAAGGAACCAGCTGATTTATATAGCACAACTGTCTGCTTCTGTCCCTTTTAATATTCTTGAAGTAAATTTCCTGAGGATGAATGAATGGAATTCGGAAGAACAGACATTTGGCACAGTGTTGTTAATAAAGAGATGATCATGTAAGATTGTGCTGTGTAGGTTAATATATTTGTCATTATAGGTGTCAAAAATTATTAGCATATTCGTAGGAGTTGCTGATGATTTTTGACATCTTGCATACCAGTCCCGGATATTGTGTAGGCGAAGAGAACCAGAAAAAGGTGCTAAAGTCTGTTATGATGAAAATCAGCTGTCTCATAAGTGTTTTTTTCCTACGTGATTTTATATTTGTGAAGGTGAGGATATTAAAATAGGGAAGTGAAATGTTGCATCCAATGTTACTGTTGAATGCAATTGTTTGAGGTACATGTGCAGCTTTTTCCATTAGCCAAATCTATATCTCTTGACCTCTGAGGTTCACCTTTTTGGCTCCATAGGACATTAGTGAGGCCACTTTTAGAATACTGTGTCCAATTCTGATCGCCCTTTTATAGGAAGGATGTTGTTAAACTTGAGAGGGTGCAGGAAAGATTTGCAAGGATGTTGCTGGGACTGGGGGGGGGTTGAGTTAAAAACTGTAACTTGTTTTCCCTGCAGCGTTGGAAACTAAAGGGTAACCTTACAGAGGTTGATTTAAATCATGAGGAGCTTGGAAAGGGTGAATAGCCAAGGTCTTTTTCCTAGGGTAGGGGAGTCCAAAATGAGAGAACATAGGTTTAAGGGAGAGGGGAAAGATTTATAAAGGACTTGAGGGGCAATGTTTTCACGCAGAGGCTGGTGCATACATGGAACGAGCTGCCAGAGGTAGTGATGGAGGTGGGTACTATTACAACATTTAAAAGGCATCTGGATGAGTACATGAGTAGGAAGAGTTTAGAAGGATATGGACCAAAGGCTGTCAAATGGGACTAGGTCAAATTGGGATATCTGATTGGTGTGAATGAGTTGGATTGAAGGGTCTGTTACTAGGCTGGATGACTCTGTGCACCAGCTGACATTTTCCATCCTAATAACTGTCTCCCTTATATTCCTGTTGAGTTTGAATTTGGAAAGTCTGCAATTGACTATGCCAGCAGGGAAACTGTACTAAAACCACAAAAGTTTGTTTTTGCATCCTGGTGCAAAAAAGATAATCTCATGTTATTGAACATTGTCTAACTGTCTGACTGTTGTCCCTGTCTCAGCTCCTCTGTTAAAATCCTCATTCATTTCCTCTGGACTCAACTATTTCAATGTATGTCTGGCTGGTCTCCTATGTGGTACGCTGCATATTCTTCAGGTTATACAAAGCTCTCCTGCCTATGTTCTAACTGTCCCTGAGCCCCATTCACTAGTCACCCTTCTGCTCTTTGACGTAAATTGGCTGTTGATCAAATAACTTGATTTTAAAATTCCCATCATTGTTTTGAAAACCCCTGTGGTCTTTGCCCTCCCTCTCTCAGTAATCTCTTCCAGTCCAAAAATTATTTAACATCTCTGGTCCTCTGATTCTAGCCTTTCAACTAAGATCAGTTTTAATTGTAATGCATTGTTGATTTACCAATTATCTGGACCCTAAACTCCATAATTCCTTCCTGTATCTCTCTGTCTCTCTTTTTCACTTCCTTCCTTTAAGACATTCTTTGAAACTGACCAAGCTTTCGGTCATCTGACCTAATGTCTCCTTACATGACTTCCTAACACAATTCATTTTGTGAAGTTTTATTGAGTACTTTGAAGCCTTTTGTTATGTTGGAGCTGCTGTGTAAATATTAGTTATTGAGTCTAGATTCCGTGAGGCTCATTGTTGCATTTAACATTGTTATTGTTGCACAGACTTTCTAACTGTTACAAATGAAAATCATTGGATAGTCTTCACTTGATCTGATACGTATCGCTGCACAACGCTCCTTATAGGCAGACTGTATTGTCTGCCTCAGCCATATCTTCTGATCATCTGTTGTCCATGATTATACAGTCTCTTTCACCTTCTTTGTAAAATATCTTTCCGACACTCTGCTCATTGGTTGATCTTCAGTGCTATTATCATGATTATTATACTTTCTTGTCTTCATTTGTTTTTGTCCTACTCTTTATATTATTATTCTAGTCATCAGACATAATTATGCTGAAAGTTTCATTACCCTTCATGCTTGCCCTTCTCTTCCCCATCAACCCACACAAGATGCTCCTTTCTAATAATGGGATTATTAGAGTTGATTTATTTTATATTTATCGTTAATGATTATTTCAACAAGATTGAAGGTCACAAAATTCAAACCCTGGCATAATCAGTAGGTCAGAAACCAGTCATGTGAATTGTTTCGTTTCGATGAATTCGAGATCAGGTGATTTTCAGACATTTCCATTTTGTGCAAGTTTCATTCGAGACCCAGTCTCTCACTCCATAAGTGTTACATTTTGCCCTATGAAATTACCTAGCATGAACTTCTATCCTAACTTGGAAAGAGTTTGCGTCTGCATTATCTTAATCCGAGTACCTTTAGTCAAGTTAAGTCCTGAACCCATGTAATGTGGCCTAGAAATGTGTGTAGAAAATAAATTGGTATAAGTTATTCCACACTGTATAGCTTTTGATATTTTCCAATTGTATTGCAAGCTTGGAGAATTTCATTTCCCACAATTTTGACTGCTTTTTGTTGTAAAGATCGCCAGTGTCTACATAAAGGCTAGTGAAAGCTGGAGATCAGAGTCTAGATGGACGTTTCAGGCAAAAGCACTTCATCAGGAATGAAGGCAGGGAGCCTCCGGGGTGAAGAGATAAATCCACCCAGAGGCTCCCTGCCTTCATTCCCGATGAAGGGCTTTTGCCCAAAACGTCGATTTGCCTGCTCCTTAGATGCTGCCTGACCTGTTGTCCTTTTCCAGCACCACTCTAATCTACATAAAGGCTGTTTGGAAACTCGTTAAAAGAATCACAAGTGTGGCACTCACTATTTGGAACCATCAAAGTAAGATAAGATGCTTTTTTTGTGTTTGTCAAAACTTCGGGAGTTCGAGACCTTCAAATCTCAATGTAATTGTAAAAATGATTATTCATTGTTGCCATCAGAGACTGGAAAAATTTTGGAGTAATTGATTAAAAATGTATGAAACAAAGTTAGTTATCTTGTCCTGTGTAATAAAAAAAAGTTAATCGTGTCACAAAGAAACATTTATGCAAATGAACTGATTTATTTGCAACTCCCCTAGATGATACTAAGATTGGCAGAGTAGCAGATAGTGAAGGGGACTGTCAGAGAATACAGCAGAATATCAATAGATTGGAAAGTTGGATAGAGAAATGGCAGATGGAGTTCAATCCGGACAAAGGCGAGGTGATGCAATTGGGAAGAAGCAATTCAAGAGTGAACTATACAGTAAATGGAAAAGTCCTGGGGAAAGTTGATGTACAGAGATCTGAGTAATCAGGCCCATTGTTCCCTGAAGGTGGTAACACCGGTCAGTAGAGTGGTCAAGAAAACATACGGCATGCTTTCCTTCATCGGTCGGGGTATTGAGTACAAGAATTGGTAGGTCATGTTACAGTTGTATAAGACTTTGGTTTGGCCACATTTGGAATACTGCGTACTGTTCTGGTCACCACATTACCAAAAGGATGTGGATGCTTTGGTGAGGGTGCAGAGGAGGTTCATCAGGATGTTGCCTGGTGTGGAGGGTGCTAGGTATGAGGAGTGGTTGAGTAATTAGGATTATTTTCATTGGAAAGAAGGGGAGACCTGTTTGAGGCCGACAAAATCATGAGGTATAGACAGGGTGGATAGCAAGAAACTTTTTCCCAGATTGGAGGACTCAATTACTAGGTGTCACAAGTTCAAAGTGAGAGGGGACATATGTCTGGAAAGTTCTTTACGCAGATGCTTGGAATGCGTTGCCAGCGAAGATGGTAGGGGCAGGAACGATAGCATAATTTAAGATGTATCGAGACAGATACATGAATGGGCAAGGAACAAAGGGATACAGATCCTTAGAAAATAGGCAGCAGGTTTAGATAGAGGATCTGGATTGGCACAGGCGTGGAGGGCCGAAGGGCCTGTTCCTGTGCTGTAATGTTCTTTGTCCTCATTGTTCTAGGAAAGTCTATTTGTCATTACCTAATGTCTAATGAGATAATGAGTACTTTGGCTATGTCATCACATGACTCATTTTATTCTAACGTTTACTGTATGAATTGGCAAATGGTCGCTGAAATGGCTTCATGAAGTACAGTATTAGTTCTGAGGTCTATGTGAATGTATGTATTTTTAATTCTGTTTATTATTGGCATGAATCAAGCCTCAGTTATATGATTCATAATTGAAGATCTTGCACTTTGGGTCTTTTCAGTAGTTCTGTTCTCAGCAACTGAAACCAGCTCCTTTATGTGATCAGTGATAGTTCTTGTGCATTATCTTGTAGATATCAGAAGAGGGATGATACAATGGACTTCCCTAATTACTTGAAAGAAAAACTAGAGTTGGGATTAGAATATGGTTCAGTTTTGTATGACAAATCTTCATGTGAGCAAAAGGTAACCACAATGTGTCTGGAGTTGCAAGGACCAATCATAAACTTCAGTGGGAACATTTGGTTAAACAAAAGCATTTTTTCCCCATGTCAGTTGGATAAAATGAAAATAATAATTAAAAATAAAATTAGTATATTTAAATTCAAATACCCTGGCATTGCTGTAAAGCTGCTTTTTAAAAGTAAGTAATATTAGTAGGATAAGATAATCCATGGAAAGTGCTTTTTCCTAAAACTTCCTGCTGAGTGAGTATAATGTACCATTTGTTTTCAAATTTTAACATGAATACCGTTATTAAGATAGAATAAGAAAAATTAAATTTGTTTCCTTCACCCGCCAACAAAAGTAGATCCTACAGATAATGGGTTATGCTGGTGGGAGCAATGTGATCATTTTTTTGTGTATCTGTGCAAGTACATATTTCAGTAATTGAGAATTAACCACTTAACACATTTGATGTGCACTTGGCCACAGAACAAGTTTTCCAACTGTGTGCTTCAGAGCTGTCCATTATAGCGTTTCTGAAGTAAAATTGAAAGCAAGTAATTATTTAGGAAAACAAGAAATTGCAGGGCATGTTAAATTATTAATCACATGCCTGCATTTGGCTGTAGGAAATTCCTACGCCCATGACAGCAGCTGAAAATGCAGCTGCATCAGATTCAATCCTGAGTAAGTGGTTGGAACCGAGTTAATGAGAACTTCTTGCAATAGGAAAAGGGAGACCACAAATATCTTGGCTTGGAAATGTCTGGCAGAGCCTCCTCTGTCTTTGGTGCTGCTCTTTTCTAACAGGAAAACTGCAACCTCCCCACTCAGGCCTTCTTTATAACTGCACTGGAGTCCAGTAGGCATAACAGAATTCTGGTTTGCAGCAAGATATAGGATTGTGCTACTATAAATTCATGCTGGTTAAAATGGGGTTTGAATAAATGAGTAGCCTGCTGATATTTTTTAACTACCTATCCTGTCTGATTTCCAGTAGTATTAAAATCAATACTCTGTATAGCTCATGTAGACTTTACTGTAATAGGCAGTGAGACACATTCAGCTGAACTTTACCTTTTTATATTGCTTACAATGATATAGTGAAATATAGGTGCCCCCACACATTAAACTATATATTGGCTACCTTAACACATTTTAAGTATATTCTTTTTAACAAATAGTGAAACAAGAGCAAGCTACTCAATCCAGATTGTCACAATGCTTTTGCTAGCATTTTAGCTGCAGTTGTGTGTTTTACTGGCATTTCCTGCTCTTACACACTTCCTTTTTAAATCCTAATCTGAAACACTTTCTCAATGATATAATGTCTCTTAATAGCCATTTTGTGAAAAAGTATTACATGGATTTAGTAGTCCTTTTTTTGAAAATGTTCATCTAACTTCCTCCTTCACACTTACCTGTAGTTCATTGTTGGAGATTACTAAGTGAAAATGGTTTTCTTCCGATGATTTTCTCAAAGCACTTGTTTAGCTTGGAAACCTAATTTTGAGATACCATTTAAGTCCTGTTGTAAATACAATTCTTTTGTAATGGTCCTTGTGAGGCAGATCTCAGTTTTTATCAGAGAAGTTAGCTTTTCTGACAATATCACTTTATTGCTCTTAAATTATACTATGCTTTGGTATGAATAAAAATTCCTGTTGTAAAAGTCATTCTGAATCTGTTCCCTTTTTGAGGCTGTTAAACATGACATTGATCTGTAAATTTATTTTACAACATTTACTGTTGAGGTGAAAGCTGTTGCCCCATTTGTTTGATAGCTAAAGTACAACAGCTTGAATAGGCAGATCTTGACAGAACCCAGACGGCACAGGTGATTGCACCAAACACATTGATTATTTAGTGATTAATCACTGAAAGGAAGGGCATTTATATGGTGCCTTTATGATCTCAGGACACCTGAACACATCTGCAAATATAGCTGAGCACTGTTGTGATGTAGCCTCAGACAGCAAGCCTCAAATACAACAATGAGAAACCTGCCAAAAACAAATTTGACTTGGGATATATTGTTTAGTATCCATCTTCAAATTTTCTCTGTTTGACTTTCCATTCCTGAGTCTGTCATGTGATGGCCCGTTCCAGATCGAATAAAGGTTGACTTTGAATACGAAGCTATTGTGCAGTGAGGGTTTTGCAGTCCTGGGTGCATGTTGACTAATTGCTAACACAAATAATTGTTTTTTTAATTGATTTTTTTTTTCCCAAGCAAGTTAAGTTTCAACTGCATAAATGTGGGTCTTGAGTCACATATAGACCAGATAAAAATGGCAAATCTACTGCCCTCAGTAGCATTTGTGAATCAGATGATTTTTTTGCAACAATTGGTGGCAGTCATCATTGATGGTCCTCTTTTCAGACTCTTATAAATTTTAGTTTACGTTCTCCCACCTGCCATGGTAGGATTTGAGCCCATATCCCCAGGGCATTAGTCTGGGCTTTTGAATTATGAGCTGAAAATGTGTTGCTGGAAAAGTGCAGCAGGTCAGGCAGCATCCGGGGAACAGGAGAATCGACGTTTCGGGCATAAGCCCTTCTTCAGGAATTCATGAAGAAGGGCTTATGCCCGAAATCAAGAATATTACTATGGCTTTATTTTGTTATTTGTTCTTGGGATGTGAACCTTCCTAAAACGCCAGCATTTACCTGTATTACCAGCAACACATTTTCAGCTCTGATCTCCAGCATCTGGAGACCTCACTTTCTCCTTTTGAATTATGAGTCCAGTGACATTAAAATGATGTCACTGTCTCCACAAAAGCTTTTGATTGTCCTGTATTGTTGTTTTAGAGGTTCCGATCTTCTGATCTGTGGCTGTCTCTTTTTCTCATCTCAGTGATATTTGTATATCTCTCTTTTCTTTTTCATCATAGAATCCCTACAGTGCAGAAGCAGGCCATTCAGTCTATTGAGTCCAGACTGACCACACTTACCCCCACAGATATCTTCTGATTGGGAGGATCTGTATTCATCAAGAATATTACTATGACTTTATTTTGTTATTTGTTCTTGGGATGTGAACCTTCCTAAAACGCCAGCATTTACCTGTATTGCCCGTTCCTGGTTACCATTGAAGTGCTGTTGGTAGGCAAAAATCTACCTTGCAAAGGTAGAGATTTCCTCCTTTATCTTTCTCAAGCTATCTGTAGCCATTGACACATTTGATCACATCATCATCTTCTAATGCCTGTCCACTGTTATCCAGTCGGTTGGGATTGCTTTTGCTTGGTCCTATTCTTAGATTTTAAATTATGGCTGAATACGACTTGCAATGTCTTCTGTTCCTGCTGCTGAAATCTGGAGTTCATGGGGTGAGAATAAGAGACAGATACAAATCAGGAGATGAGAACCTCTGTAAGCATCAACACAAGAGATTCAAAAGCATTTGTGAAAATGGCGGCATAATCCAGAAACCCAGCTCAGGGCTCACCAAAAAACACAGCATTAATGTTCGTTCACTTGTATTAATGACATTAGCTCTACTTCAGCATCACTTGTTTCAACTCCTCAACTGTTACTAAACTACCAGACTTTTCACTTGATGTCACATGACATATTAAATTCCAGAGTTAAAAATCACACAACACCAGGTTATAGTCCAACAGGTTTAATTGGAAGCACACTAGCTTTCGGAGCAACACTCCTTCATCAGGTGATTGAATCACCTGATGAAGGAACGTCGCTCCAAAAGCTGGTGTGCTTCCAATTAAACCTGTTGGACTATAACCTGGTGTTGTGTGATTTTTAACTTTGTACACCCCAGTCCAACACCGGCATCTCCGAATCTTTATTAAATTCCAAGAATTTAATATTTGGAAGACTAAAGCCTTTTTAGTTCAGTTCCTCCTTCAAACTCATTTTTTACCTAACTGTTCTGCAAGATGAATTTTGAGAAATAACCACCACCCTGACCCAATTAGGAAAATGGTCACAAACTTACTCAGTTCTATGTCCTGCAGGGATTTTACTTGATAATGTTATTATATTGGGGCTTCTGTTCATCAGTGGAAGGCAACTGGAAGGCACAAAGCAGAGATACAGTCTTGGTAGATGGGTGCTCTTGATGTGCGCAGGATATAGCTCCATTCCATTCTGCCATTGCACCAACATTGGTGAAACAAAATGTCCTTCCCACTCTCTTGCCTGCCTTTCACTGTCCACAGTGTAAATTATTTTTAATCAAATGTGTTTGGGCATGTTATGACATTCATCCAGGGCAAATGGGACTTGAAACCAGACCTTCTGATCCAGAAGGAGGAGAACTACCACTGATCAGCAAGAGCTCCTGCACCATATGTTAATGCAGTGGAGGTAGATTTAAGTCATTGAGCCTGAGGGAGGATGGACTAGTGGAAACCTTATCCAGTCCTCTGCATTTTGGATATTAGGTCAGGAAGGCGAAAGCATTAAGATTAATTCATCTGGCATATTGTATATGCTCCGTCACATCACTCAATATGCTCTCATTAAGCAGCCATCAAATACAACGTATTCTCTCGGTAGCAACCATCTCAGATGGTACCTGCCTGTTAGCAGCTTTGGTGACCGCGAGCGGCACGGTGGCACAGTGGTTAGCACTGCTGACTCACAGCGCCAGAGACCCGGGTTCAATTCCCGCCTCAGGTGGAATGTGTGGAGTTTGCACATTCTCCCCGTGTCTGCATGGATTTCCTCCGGGTGCTCCGGTTTCCTCCCACAGTCCAGAAAAATGTGCAGGTTAGGTGAATTGGACATGCTAAATTGCCCGTAGTGTTAGGTGTAGGGGAATGGGTCTGGGTGGGTTGCGCTTCGGCGGGTTGGTGTGGACTTGTTGGGCCGAAGGGCCTGTTTCCACACTGTAAGTAATCTAATCTAAGTAATCTGTCAGGAATGAGGTTCCAACGATACTTGCACCTTCACTAATTCCATTGTGACATCAACAAACTCTCTTCACCCCAGCATCTGCTGCAAAAAAACTCTCTCATATTTTTATCAAGGATCTGCTTTGAGGAATTCAGATATGACTTCAGTTCCCAGAGAATTGCCACCCCGATTCCCATTTTTATTAGAGCTCCACACATTTGGCCTTTATCATCGAGGGACTGTCACTTTCACCTTATCTTGAAATTCAGCTCTTTTGTTCCTCATTGGACAAAGGCTCTAATGAGATCTGAAGCCATTAGGATCTGTCAGAATCCTGTTTAAGTACTGGTGAACAATTTATTGGTGAGTTAATGCCATGTGATAGCACAAAGAGTAAAATAGTTTGGCAATAATTAGCTACATTATATTTATCCTGCCTTTTTTGACAGGGCACATCTGGGCAGTTTTTCTCTGTCATCTATAGCACTAGAATGCCTTGGCTTGAGGCATGGTTAGATTGGAAGAATAAACCTGGACTCAGATTGAACTGCATTGGTGGATATTATTCTAGAAATGGATTTACTCTATGCAGTCACTATTCTGCAGTGAAATATTATCCGTACACTGTTGGTATGCTACACCATTAAGTTGCATTTAGTCTCATTGCACTCTTCTACATTATGCCATTGTGGTGCCCTTGCCATGTTCTGTTAGTACCTCAGAGTGCTTTTGTGTTCTTTTTATTGTAATAATTTTTCATATTGTTTATACCATACTTGGTACAACCCAAAAACTGGGCTTTACTTGGAATTAAGTTGCGCCATGCTATCTAGACCAGCACTCAAAATAAAGACGGGGGTGGTAAGTGGATCTGCCCCAAAATGCCTCCAGTCGCCCTCATTGGAAAGCTGAGTGAACTTTGTTGAATTTATTGCATCTACAAGTTCCACAGATTATGCCAAAGATACCGTGATGTATTGAAGGCACAAATGCAGACGAAAGATGCAGTTTAAATGGAGAAGCAGTTGCAATCAAGTCTCTGAGATCGAACCTGTGAGAGGCAGCCACTCTACTCACCGTCCACTTCTCTTGCTACTGCTGAAACTCTGTCTATTTTCAACAGAGGCTATGTTTGGAGAATCGGCAAGGTGGGAAGGAGGAAAGCTGTGTTTGGAAGAGCCTGCGCACCTACATGGGAGTAATAGGAGAGAGAGAGAGAAGGAGGCCAAGATTCGAATAGATCCAGTAAGGTGAAGAGGCTTTGACTGTGAGAGAGAGGAGGGAGGAGAAGGAGGTTCAAGCGTGCGAGAGTATGTGGGCAAAAGGCAGTATAGTTCACTTGCGCATCTACACTTTTATTCTTTTTGATTTTTATACTTATAATGTGCCAACTCACTTTAAAAAAAACTTTTATTTTCCTTTCCAACCCCCCCCCCCACCCCCAAAGCCGGTTTTCAAGTTTATTAACTACTACTGGAAGAATAACCAAACAAGAAATAAAGCTAACTAAATCTGTTGCAATGATTTTCTTCCACTTTTATGTTCCTACAATAAATTGCTTTAAGAATAAAGTTTAAAGTAGACAGCT
The DNA here is from genome assembly GCF_037043375.1 of Chiloscyllium plagiosum. Classification (NCBI taxonomy): domain Eukaryota; kingdom Metazoa; phylum Chordata; class Chondrichthyes; order Orectolobiformes; family Hemiscylliidae; genus Chiloscyllium; species Chiloscyllium plagiosum. Next base: position 36,556,914 of record NW_028270147.1, on the reverse strand, counting down.
CTGGGGTAAAGGGAGAAAAAATGTCATAGGGGAAATTCAGGTTTTTTTTACAAACAGAAATACAAAGTGCTGGAGCAACTCAGCTGGTCTGACAGCATTTGTGGAACGAAACCATCTTTGCTCCCTGCCATCAGTTCCAAAGAAGAGTTGACTCTGCTTTTTCTCTATGATACTGCCAGACCTGCTAAGTTTCTCCAGCAATTTCTACTTTTGTTTCAGATTCCCAGCATCCACAGTTTTTTTTTCCACTTTTTTTGTTGCCCTCAGAAATTTCTTTAAACATGTAGAAATGTCTGTCTGCATGCAAGTTTTTCTTTTCGATTGCTGATGTGCTTTTCTTTTAAATTGATGAATGAGAAAACTTGGAGCCCAGTTATTTCTGAAGTGCCCAACCTCCCTGGGTTGAGTTTGCTTTAACACATCAAGTGGAGAAGGAAGATAAAGTAGGTATATGAGTAGGTTGTAGGGAGGTGTTAAAGGAAGGAAGGATGCCTAATGGTTGGATTATTGGCTGCCTTCCCATCACAAAGTTTCTTGTTTCTTTAATGTACTTTAATGGATGCCTGGAGCAGGAATTTGCTAACACTCTTTGAGAGCAGTTTATTTCTTGCTAAAATCTTTGGATCTAAAGAGCTTTGAAAACCAAGAAATAACCCCCTAAAATCATAACATAGTTCCTGAAAGTCAAAGTGAGCCCTCAAAGAAAATATGACTTTGACCTTTGACTGAGATGTGTATTTTTTTTTAAGTTTTCTTTAACACAAACTTAAAATAACAACAGGCCATGGCTTGTTTGTCATTCTTTCTGGTCTGTGGGATTTCAACATCATATCTGTTGCTGTTAGATAAATGAGGCTTTGTGTCCAAATAGTTGTCTTTAGAGCCAGAAGATTTTCATAATCCCCATATTTCTACTAGTACTTATTGTGCAAAATTTGAAAAGTGAAAAATCAAACAACAGGGATTCCAAGTTAAGTTCTCAGATATAGGTGTTTCATGTAAGGCCAAATTTATTTCTAATCACTTGTTACTGTGAGAGGGTCCTGGTGAGACTTCTGCTTAAACTATTGGAGTGCTTTGCGTGTTGGTGTTTGGTAGGAGATTCCAGCAATCTGACCTCCAGAAAAGATGAAGAAATGGTTATAATAGATGATGTGTGTCTTTGAAGCGACCTTAGAGTTGCTTGCATTCTCATTATACTACTGCCCTTGTCTTCCTTGGTGATATATTCCACAGAACCTGAAGGTACAGCCAGAGTAAGCGTGAGTTGCTGCCGCAGTGCATCTGTAATGGTGAAAGTTGTTTATTAAGAAAAGAGTAACCAGAGAGGGAATAGAGCCCCTTAAAGATCAAGAAGGCTGTCTATGTGGAGCAGGAGATGGGTGAGATTCTAAATGATTATTTTGCACTGCTATTTACTGTGGAGAAGGATATAGAAGCTAGAGAACCTGGAGAAATAAACCAAAAGAGAAAATGCTGGAAAATCTCAACAGGTCTGGCAGCATCTGTAAGGAGAGAAAAGAGCTGATGTTTTGAGTCTTAACTGACCCTTTGTCAAAGCTAAAAAAAGGGAGAAATAGGGAGGTATTTATATTAGGCTGAGAGAAGGTCCCAAACATTCATTTCAGATTAAGCGGCGTTTCACTTGTACCTCTTTCAATTTGGCCTATTGCATTCGTTGCTCCCAATGTGGTCTCCTCTATATTGGAGAGATAAAACGCCGACTGGGTGATTGCTTTGCTGAGCACCTTCGGTCTGTACGCAATCAGGTCCCGGACCTTCCCATGGCTTGCCACTTCAACACACAATCCTGTTCCCATGCCCACATGTCTGTCCTTGGCCTGCTGCAATGTTCCAGTGAAGCTCAACGCAAACTGGAGGAACAGCATCTTCTCTTCCGACTAGGCACATTACAGCCTGCCAATCTCAACATTGAATTCAACAACTTCAGATGATTATCCCATCTCGACCCCTCTGTTTTCATTCTGCTCCGTAATTTTATTTAATTTATTTTTTAAAATATTTTTTTCACTGCTCTGTACCTCTTATTTTTTGATTGTCTCTTTCTCTTGCTCCCCACTCTCTCATCACCTTTTCCTCTCTTCTTCCCCCTTTGCTACCCTTCTCCCCTGTTTTCCATTTTGCCTCTGCTTCACCCATTTCCCCCCCCACCATCCCCCACATATTTTGTCACATAGCACCGGCTTCAGCCTTGGTCATTCACAGCTCCTAATCTCCCTATAATCTCTCTATGCACTGTCATTATCACCTCTTTATTGCTACCTTTGCTTCTGGAGCCATGACTCACCTTCTCTCAGCCTGGTATAAATACCTCCCTATTTCTCCCTTTTTTTAGCTTTGACAAAGGGTCAGTTAGACTCGAAACGCCAGCTCTTTTCTCACCTTGCAGATGTTGCCAGACCTGCTGAGATTTTCCAGCATTTTCTCTTTTGGTTTCAGATTCCAGCATCTGCAGTAATTTGCTTTCATCTTGGAGAAATAAACAGTGATATCTTGAAAAGTGTCCCTATTACAGAGGAGGACCTGCTGGATGTCTTAAAACACACAAGGGTAGACAAATCCTTGGGAACTGATCAGGTCTATCCCAGAACTTTGTAAGAAGGTAAGGAAAAGATAGCTGAGCCCCTTGCTGAGATATTTGTATTTTCGAAAAGCCGTGGGTGAGTTGCCAGAAGATTGAAGGATGGCTAATGTGGTGCTATTATTGAGAAAAGGTGGTAAGGAAAAACCAGGGAGCTACAGACCAGTGAGTCTGACTTCAGTGGTGGGGAAGTTGTTCCAGGGGATTCTGAAAGACAGGATTTACAAGTATTTGGAAAGGCAAGGACTGATTATGAATAGCCAGGAGATTATGTGCGCAGGAGATCATGTCTCACTAACTTGATTGAATCTTTTGAAGAAGTGACAAAGAAGATTGGTGAAGGCAGACCAGCGGATATTGTTTCTATGGACTTTAACAAGATGTTCAACAAGATTCCACATGATACATTGATTAGGATTAGATCACATGCAATCCACGGAGAGCTGGTCATTTGCCTACAAAATTGGCTTGAAGGAAGGAGACAGAGGGTGGTGGTGGAGAGTTGTTTTTCAGCCTGGAGGTGCGTGACTAGTGATGTGCCACAGGAGTTGGTGCTGGGTCGACTGCTTTTTGTCATTTTTATATAAATGACTTGCATGTGAATATAGGATGAATGATTAGAAAGTTTGCAGGTGATACTAAAATTGGTGATGTAGAAGAGTACAACAGCACCTTGATCTGATGGGAGCAGTGGCATTTGGAGTTTAATTTAGATAACTCTGAAGTGTTGCATTTTGGTAAGGCAAATCAGAGCAGGACTTATACACATATTGGTAGACCATGGGGAGTGCTGCCCAACAAAGACCTCGGGGTTTGTAATTCCTTGAAGGTGGAGTCAAAGGTAGACAATGTAGTGAAGAAGGCATTTAGTCCACATAACTTTATTGGTCATAGCATTGAGTATAGATGTTGGGATGTCATGTTATGGGTGTACAGGATATTGTTAGGCCACTTTTGGAATACAACATTCAGTTCTGGTCTCCTTGCTATGGGAGGGATGTTAAACATGAAAAGTAGAGGAAAAGATTTACAAGGATGTTGCCGGGGTTAGAGAATGTGAGCTATAGGGAGAAGTTGAATAGGCTGGAGCTATTTTCCCTGGAGGTCTGAGGCTAAGGGGTGACCTTACAAATATTTATAAAATCATGAGGGATGTGGATAGGGTGAATAGCCAGGGTTGGGGAGGTCCAAAACTAAACGGTATAGGTTTAAGGTGAGAGAGGAAAGATAGAAAAGGGACCTAAAGGAGCAACTTTACTATGCAGAGGTGGTGCATGTATGGACTGAGCTGTCAGAGGAACTGGTGGAGGCTGGTACAATTACCCATCCAGATGCCTTTAAAATGTTGTATGTAAATAGGGAGAGTTTAGAGGGATATGAGCCAAATGCTGGCAAATGGGACTAGATTATGTTAGGATATCTGGTTGGCATGGATGATTAAGAATGAACGGTCTGTTTCTGTGCTGTACATCTCTATGACTGAGTGTCCAGTGATAGGAGTGTCTATCAAGTGGATTCTTCTGTCTGAATGACATCCAGTTCCTTCAGTGTTAATACAGTTGTGTCCATTCAAGTGACTGGTGAACCTTTAATCCTACTCCTGACAGATGCTTGGTGATGATGATGAGGTCTTGAGGAGTCATGAGGTGAATCCCGAAACATGGTACTTAGCTTTGCACTAATCATGGAGGCATGGTGTTGTTATGACTCCTACATTTTAGCACTTACACAGTGGTGTGCTCCCCAGGATGCTGATAGTGAAGGACTTGGCATCAGTGGTACCATTGAATCTCAAAATAACTGGTTTACAGTTTTTGAAAAAAAAATGCCCATTTGACCTCACAGGGCCTTCTGTTGTTGGGATTGTTATTACCTGGCACTTCTGTGATACAAGTGTTAAAAATTGAATCTTAAGGGATGATATTATTAGATTCTTTATGCTACCTGCATGGTAACTATATAAGCTAGTGATCTTCATTTCTATTAAATGTTAGTTTTAATTATTTTAATTGCTTACCCATTGTAAAACCTAGATTACAAAGGAAGTTGGTAGGGAAGTAGTGGCAGGGAAATCTGCGTAACAGTACTTGAGGAGTAGGACAATTGTTATGTGTTTCGTTGTGAAACTTCGAGAAAATTTTGTTATATTTTCCCTGCTTTGAACCTGCTCACTAGCGATAATGGTTTAAGCTGAATTGTAGCTGTGTGTAACACTTTCTTTTGATTCCTTGGCCAAGTTGTCAACCTTACAAATGCTAGATTAGTCAGCATGAGCAAGCTTTTTGACGACTGCTAACTGGATTATAAAATACCCAGAATTCTTATGTGGAAAACCAGTCAGAGGTTTGATCTATGAGTCAGTTGAATCCTCTAGTCTAAGGGTACTGAAGTCTTTGTTGAAGTTGAGATATTACCAATTTCAGTACAACATTTCTTGGTTTGTAAATCTGTTGTGAATAATCTAATTAAGACAATGGATAGGCATGGTGCATGGAGAAGTGAGGACCCATATTTGTTGTCATTAATAAAGAATTAAAGAAGCAATATGTGCAATTCCAGAATTTTAGAATGGTATGATTAGCTACTGATTGGACAGACTGGATTCCTTTCACAAAAGGAGCTCATTGGCTGTTTGTTCCAATGCATTTGCTGCAACATATTCAGAGTAGATTCAACTGTATCTGTTCCAGATTTTTATTGAGTAATATGCCCTTGATGAAGAAATTCATACCATGTAAATGTGTAAGTGGACAGAACATGAGCAATTAAGCCCAATTGTCATCAGGAGCTTGATTTATTGTCATATTATGTGGCTCCTGACAATCTAAAGACATACTTTTAATTCCTGTCTGATGCATACATGTATAAAGAAATAGGAGAGAGAAATTGTAAAATTTATATTTTGTTTATTCTAACCACTGTCAGTGTCATTAGAATATTTATTTCATCTGTGTGTGTGTGTGTGCGCGCGCGCGCCCCATAGATACTAACAACTTTTAGAAAGATATTTGAATTTCCTATGGCTAACGGAAAAGATCACTTAGGTTTCAAGTTTTAAAACTTTTATTGAAATAAACTAGAAGCAACATTGTCTAAATATTATTCAGTAGGTAACTTATGCTCCATTGAAAAGATCCCTCATTTAACTTTTAAAACTACAGGAAATTCACCTCTACTAATATACTTTTTTATAAACTTTACATCACTTCATTTGGTGGAAAACCAAGCAATAAATGATGGTTCTTTTTGCTTGAGGCATCCACAGAAATACTAGATGCAGTATACTCTCATTCTATATTTAAATGCCATTAATGAAAGTAGAATTTTGTACCTGCCTTTCATTCTACATTTGTTGTAAAAGCATTATCCGCTTCAGATGAATGGAAAATGTGGGAGGAGAAAGAAATGTAAGCGAAACAAGAAGCGTGAAAAAAACAATCCATAGATTTGTAATTTTTGCTGCATTACGAGAATGTGTAATTGACCTCAAATCTTCTGAAAATTGTACTTCATTGTCCTAACTCATAGTGAGAAGGGGAGACTTGAAATATAATTTTATTATACATGAAAAAGTGATTATCATATTGGGAAACATTAACTCAAGACTTCAATTTATTAAGAATTTCAGATGACGTCAAGAGAAGTTGACTATTGTGAAATTCTCTGCCGCTGACTTGAAATATCCATGCATGCATTTTATATTTAAGCAAAATATGTTTGCTTTTAATGACACAAATGTTGGTCAAGTGTGTGACATTAAATGGATATCAATTTGAATCATTGGTAGCACTACCACTACAGTCAGAAGTTTGAGTTTGAACCTAAGTCTAGCATTTGAGTTAACAATCCAGCTTGCCTCATTGGAACAGTGCTGAGGGAGTGCTGCATTATCAGGCATAGAGTCATAGAGATGTACAGCATGGAAACAGACCCTTCGGTCCAACCCATCCATGCCGACCAGATATCCCAACCCAATCTAGTCCCAGCTGCTAGCACCTGGCCCATATCCCTCCAAACCTTTCCTATTCATATATCCATCCAAATGCCTCTTAAATGTTGCAATTGTACCAGCCTCCACCACATCCTGGGGCAGCTCATTCCATATACGTACCACCCTCTGCATGAAAAAGTTGCCCCTTAGGTCTTTTTTGTATCTTTCCCCTCTCACCCTAAACCTGTGCCCTCTAGTTCTGGACTCCCCGACCCCAGGGAAAAGACTTTGTCTATTTATCCTATCCATGCCCCTCATAATTTTGTAAACCTCTATAAGGTCACCCCTCAGCCTCCGATGCTCCAGGGAAAACAGCCCCAGCCTGTTCAGCCTCTCCCTGTAGCTCAGATCCTCCAACCGTGGCAACATCCTTGTAAATCTTTTCTGAACCCTTTCAAGTTTCACAACATCTTTCTGATAGGAAGGAGACCAGAATTGCATGCAATACTTCCAACAGTGGCCTAACCAATGTCCTGTACAGCCGCAACATGACCTCCCAACTCCTGTACTCAGTACTCTGACCAATAAAGGAAAGCATACCAAACACCACCTTCACTATCCTATCTACCTGCGACTCCATTTTCAAGGAGCTATGAACCTGCACTCCAAGGTCTCTTTGTTCAGCAACACTCCCTCGGATCTTACCATTAAATGTATAAGTGCTGCTAAGATTTGCTTTCCCAAAATGCAGCACCTTGCATTTATCTGAATTAAACTCCATCTGCAACTTCTCAGCCCAGTGGCCCATCTGGTCCAGATCCTGTTGTAAACTGAGGTAACCCTCTTCGCTGTCCACTACACCTCCAATTTTGGTGTCATCTCCAAACTTATTACCTGTACCTCTTATGCTCGCATCCAAATCATTTATGTAAATGTCAAAATGTAGAGGGTCCAGCACCGATCCTTGTGGCACGCCACTGGTCACAGGCCTCCAGTCTGAAAAACAACCCTCCACCACCACCCTCTTGTCTTCTACCTTTCAGCCAGTTCTGTATCCAACTGGCTATTTCTCCCTTTATTCCATGAGATCTAACCTCGCTAATCAGTCTCCCACGGGGAACCTTGTCGAACGCCTTACCAAAGTCCATATAGATCACATCTACTGCTCTGCCCTCAATCTTCTTTGTTACTTCTTCAAAAAAACTCAATCAAGTTTGTGAGACATGATTTCCCACGCATAAAGCCATGTTGACTATCCCGAATCAGTCCTTGCCTTTCCAAATACATGCACATCCTGTCCCTCAGGATTCCCTCCAAAAACTTGCCCACCACCGAGGTCAGGCTCACCGGTCTATAGTTCCCTGGCTTGTCTTAACCGCTCTTCTTTAACCGTGGCACCACGTTTGCCAACCTCCAATCTTCCGCACCTCACCTGTGACTATCAATGATACAAATGTCTCAGCAAGAGGCCCAGCAATCACTTCTCTAGCTTCCCACAGAGTTCTTGGGTACACCTGATCAGGTCCTGGGGATTTAAGGAGAAAGTGAGGTCTGCAGATGCTGGAGATCAAAGTTGAAACTTTATTGCTGGAACAGCACAGCAGGTCAGGCAGCATCCAGGGAACAGGAGATTCGACGTTTCGGGCACAGGCCCTTCTTCAGGAATGAGCAGAGAGTGTTCAGCAGGAGAAGATAAAAGGTAGGGAGGAGGGACTTGGAGGAGGGGCGTTGGAAATGTGATAGGTGGAAAGAGGTCAAGGTGAGGGTGATAGGTCGGAGTAGGATGGAGGCGGAGAGGTCAAGAAGAAGACTGCAGGTCAGGAAGGCGGTGCCGGGCTGGAGGGATCCGGCTGAGACAAGGTGGGGGGAGGGGGGATGAAGAAACTGGTGAAGTCCAAGTTCATCCCCTGCGGCTGGAGGGTTCCCAGTCGGAAGATAAGACGCTCCTCCTCCGACCGTCGGGTTGTTGTGGTTTGGCGGTGGATGAGTCCAATGACCTGCATATCCTCGGTGGAGTGGGAGGGGGAGTTGAAATGCTGTGCTACAGGTTGGTTGGGTTGGTTCGTCCGGGTGGCCCAGAGGTGCTCTCTGAATCGCTCCGCAAGTAGGCGGCCTGTCTCCCCAGTATAGAGGAGGCCACACCGGCTGCAGCGCATGCTGTAGATGATGTGGGTGGAGGTGCAGGTGAATCTGTGGCGGATATGGAAGTTTCCTTTGGGGCCTTGGAGAGAAGTGAGGGGGGAGGTGTGGGCGCAAGTGTTGCACCTCCTGCGGTTGCAAGGGAAGGTGCCGGGAGTGGAGGTTGGGTCGGTGGGGGGTGTGGATCTGACAAGGGAGTCGCGGAGGGAGTGGTCTCTACGGAAAGCTGATAGGGGAGGGGAGGGAAATATATCCTTGGTGCTGGGGTCTGTTTGGAGGTGGCGGAAGTGACGGCGGATGATGCGCTGTACATGGAGATTGGTGGGGTGGTAGGTGAGGACCAGTGGGGTTCTGTCCTGGTGGCGGTTGGAGGGGCGGGGCTCAAGGGCGGAGGAGCGGGAAGTGGAGGAGATGCGGTGGAGGGTACCGTCGACCACGTCGGGGGGGAAATTGCGGTCCTTGAAGAAGGAGGCCATCTGTGTTGTACGTATTTTGAACTGGTCCTCCTGGGAGCAGATGCGGCGGAGACGAAGGAATTGGGAGAATGGGATGGCGTTTTTACAGGGGGCAGGATGGGAGGAGGTGTAGTCCAGGTAGCTGTGGGAGTCGGTTGGTTTGTAGTAGATTTATCCAATTTTAAACGTTTCAAGACATCCAGCACTTCCTCCTCTGTAATCTGGACATTTTGCCAGATGTCACCATCTATTTCCCTCTAGTCCAAATCTTCCATATCCTTTTCCACAGTAAATACTGATGCAAAATATTCATTTAGTATCTCCCCCATTTTCTGTGGTTCCACACAAAGGCCACCTTGCTGATCTTTGAGGGGCCCTATTCGCTCCCTAGTTACCCTTTTGTCCTTAATATATTTGTAAAAACCCTTTGGATTCTCATTAATTCTATTTGCCAAAGCTATCTCATGTCCCCACTTTGCCCTCCTGATTTCCCTCTTAAGTATACTCCTACTTCCTTTATACTCTTCTAAGGATTCACTCGATCTATCCTGTCTGTACCTGACATATGCTTCCTTCTTTTTCTTAACCAAACCGTCAATTTCTTTAGGAGAAAGTGAGGACAGCAGATGCTGGAGATCAGAGCTGAAAAATGTGTTGCTGGAAAAGCGCAGCAGGTCAGGCAGCATATGCCCGAAAGGTTGATTCTCTTGCTCCTTGGATGCTGCCTGACCTGCTGCGCTTTTCCAGCAACACATTTTTCACCTCAATTTCTTTAGTCATCCAGCACTTCCTATACCTACCAGCCTTCCCTTTCACCCTGACAGGAATATACTTTCTCTGGATTCTTGTTATCTCATTTCTGAAAGCTTCCCATTTTCCAGCCGTCCCTTTACCTGTGAACATCTGCCCCCAATCAGCTTTCGAAAGTTCTTGCCTAATACCGTCAAAATTGGCCTTTCTCCAATTTTAGACATGCTGACTTTGAGATGAGATGTTAAACCAGGATTCTGTCTGCTTGTTTAAATACATGTAAAAGAACGTAGGATATCTTTCTGGTTTTGTTAGGTTTAAAAATGGGTCTGGATGACTTGTATCCCAAGCTGCTGTGAGAGGTGATGGAGGAAATTATAAGGACTCTCAGCAAATTTTTAATTCCTCTCTGGCCACAGGGGAGGTGCCAGAGGACTGGAGAACAGCTAATGTGGTTCCACTTTTCAAGAATAGTGATAGAGAGAAACCAGGAATTACAAACCAATGAGTCATATATCAGTGATAGGAAACAATTTTGAGAAAATTCTAAGGGAGAGAATTAATCTCCACTTGGAGAGGCAACATTTGATCAAGAATAGTCAGCTAGAAGGAGGTTAAACTTAACAAATGTGATTGAACGTTTCGCAGAGGTGGTCCGGTGTGCAAGTGAAGGAAGTACATTTGATGAGGTATGTGTGGATTTCAGCAAAGTGTTTGACAAGGTCCCGTGTGGGAGATTGATTTTTTTTAAACAAGTAATAAAAGCACATGGAATCCATGGTAACTTGACAAGTTGGTTCCATAATTGGCTTGGTGGTAGGAGACAGAAATGGTGATAAAGACTGATTGTGGGATTGGAGGCCGGTATCTAATGGAATATCACAGGGATCAGTGCTCAGTTCCATAGGGGCCATGATACATTAAAACAATATAAGAAAATGTGGGATGGGGTGATACATAACTTTGTAATGACACAAAAATTGGCCGAGTACTTGACGATGAGGAAGATAGTGTTAGGTTGCAGGAGGACACGGACAGATTGGTCAGATCAGTGGCAGGTGGAATTTAACCCTAAAAAGTGTGAGATGATGCACTTTGGAAGAAGCCAAGACAAAAGAGTACTCAAATGTACTAGGAAGCTCAGGGGAATAGAGAAATCTTGGGATCTTTGTCTGCAGATCCCTGAAGCCAACAAAATCGGTTAATAGTGTGGTTAAGAAGGCATCGGGATACTGGACTTTATCAGCCATGCCATACATTGTAAGAACGGAGGTTATTATTGGAGCTGTGCTTTGGTAGCTAGAGTGCTGTGTGCTGTTCTGGTCACCACACTACAGGAAAGAGGTGCTTGCACTGGAGAGAGTACAGAGGAAATTCACCAGGATGGTGCCTGGGTCAGGGTATATTAGCTGTGAAGAAAGGTGGGATAGGCTCAGGTTGTATTCTTTACAGCAATGAAGACCAAGGGGTGAACTGATCGAGGTGTATGGACAGGGTGGATAGAAAGCATCTATTCTCATTTGCTGAAGGGTCAAGAATAGGGGCATAATTTTACACTGAAGAGTAGGAGGTTTAGGGGAGATTTGAGGAGAATATTTTCATCCAGATAGTGATGGGGATCTCGGATGTACTGCCTGGGAGGGTAGTAGATGTAGAAAACCTCCCAACCTTTAAAAGGAACATGGATGAGGACTTGAAGTGTCAAAATATTCAAGGTCCAAGAGATGGAAAGTTGATTAGCTCAGATAGGTGAGTGCAGGCACGGTGAGCCATAGGGGCTCTTCTATGCTGTATGACTGTGACTCTATATAGAAGTAAAGGAAGTTCTCCTGATGTCCCAGGCATCATTCTTCCCATAACTAATATCAAAAAAGATGAACACCAATATATCAAAAACAAATAGTGTTTGATAAAATGGACTGAGTTATTTGGTGAAGTAGCTTGGTTAATTTGTGGATGGAATTTTGAAAAGCTTTGATAAAGTACTGCATTATAGAAAATGGAAGAACATGAGGATCAAGGTCTGTACCAGAATGAATACAGTAATGGGTAGGAGACAGAAATTGCAGCATATTTCCAGTAAGATGGGAGTGGAATAGACTTCTGAGCCCAGGGCTGATCTGGTTTGTCTGCCTTTTTGTTTCTTTTTTTTTCTACCTTTTCTTGTTTTTTTTTCTCTCTGTCTTTAATTTTACTTACCTATTAGTGAAGAACTTGGTCATGGTGACAGCATTGGTGGTGGACTCATGGTAGCGGTGTTTGAGAGAGTTTGGGTTCCCTGCATTGTCGAGGTAGTCCTAGCGCCAACTCATGGCTGCTGCAGCAGAGGCAAGTTTCAGTTCATGATGGCATCTGTATCCAGCACAGATTCCTGGAAGCAGGTTTGAGTCAAGTACGAGACCCAGCATTAGCAGGGGATGCATCGGCGAGGTAGGCCCAACGTAGATTCATGTGCTTGGCAGAGCCAAGTTTGGTACCCTGCAGCATCAGTGGTGTGTGCATTTGAGGTCTATTACGGACTCATAGTGGCAAGGGCGTTGGCGGAAGTGAAATGGCAGTGAAAGTTAGCGTTCCTTTGCGTTCCTAGCGAAGGTGGTGACACAGCAAAAGGGGCTTGTGCCTGGCCAGTATGCCCATGACTGAGTACTTAACAAGAAGGATTGTAAAGTTGGACATTTTCTTTATTTCTTCTTTTTTTTTTTGCCTTTCTGTTCTATGTTTTGGTTTATTTTTCTGTGTTTTAAGATGGTGCCAGAGAGTGGCAATACTATACAACACTCTTCACTGTATTTTGTAAGAGGATTTACATGACCATAAATAAATCAAACATTTTGTTTTCAGACCAACGGAAGTTACATAAAGATGTACCTGAACTCAACATTGTTGCACTGCATACTTTTTTATAGATATTAATGATCTCGATGTGGATGTACTGGTGTCGTTTCATAGGTTGTAGGTGACACGTGCTGAAAATGTAATAAACTGTTAAAAGGCTAGTAACAAATTTCAGGAGGACAAAGTCAGATTTTGAAATGGGCAGAGATTGTAAGATGAAATTTAATGCAGAAAAATATGAAGCAATTCACTTTGGCAAAAATAATGAGGCAATATTAATAGGCAATATTAACTGAATTTTACAATTGTAAAGAGGTTGCAGGAACAGAGTAGTCTGGAGTGCGTATAAAGATTCAAGCATAAGTGTGGAACAAGAAAGGTGTGTTGAAACTTGAAAAATAACTATTTCAGCTTCTATAAGAGTATTGAGTCTAATTTTGGACACTACACTTAGAAAAGGTTTCAAGGTCTTGGAGAGGATTAAGGAGATTTACTTGAATGTTAACCAGGAATAAAGGGTCATGGAAGTTTTTTGGGTGAAAGTTAACTGCCAAATTTACAGACAAAACAACAGTATCTATAACCAAGAGTAATTCATTGGCAAACTAATCAACTTTGTCAGACGTGACTCGCCTTTTAACAAATATGTCTGGTTGTCAGATGAGTTATCAGTTAATTGGCTTTGGTTATATTAAGGGAAGAATGGTGCCTAGGAAATGAGGAGAATTCGGTTTTTGTAGATTAAATGTCATGAAATAACATGTAAGCCAACAGTCTGGACCTTGATTGTACATATTATTTTGAAGACATCTCTGACAATGAGCACTGTGTGAAAGGAGCAATGAGAATTATGATTTGTCAAACTTCTGATTTTGCTTTGAAACGACCCAAATTGATGAAAAATGTGAACAAAGTACAAGTTTGTTCTTTGAATTATATACACCAGTGTGAAAAACCAATAACATCTGATCAGTTGCTTCTAGAAAGTTAAAAATCACACAACGCCAGGTTATAGTCCAGCAGATTTATGTGGAAGCACCAGCTTTCGGAGCACTGCTCCTTCATCAGGACAGCCACCTTGAACTATAACCTGGTGTTGTGTGATTTTGTTTTTTAAATTTGTACACCCCAGTCCAACACCGGCATCTCCAAATCATGCTTCTGGAAAAATTGTGCATTTAAAAAACATTGATGCTTTGACATCATCCCTGTTAACTATACAGATTTTATAACTCTAACTTTATTTCAACTTGCTTTTGTTTTCTTCCTGTTCTGGACTGTACGCCTTCCCTAAATGGTGACTATAATTAAAGATACAAAATTGGTGTTTGTTCCCATGGTTCTTGGAATAAGTGTCCGGAAAGTTGTTTTTTTTTTATTTTTGCATTGAAACAATACATTCTATTGCATTTTAAGCCTTATTATACTTCTGAATTAATTTTCATCCTTTGTTTAAAAAAGGCAATCAAAAATGTTGTTTGCAGTTTGAATAATACAGTCAACATACCTAAAGTCTCCTGCTCCTCGGGTGCTGCCTGACCAGCTGTACTTTTCCAGCACCACACTTTCGACTCTGATCTCCAGCATCTGCAGTCCTCACTTTCTCCATACCAAAAATCCTGTCAATTATCATTCTACATTTGAAAGATGTAGGATTTCCGAGAGGCAAAAGCAATGTATGAAACTATTATTTTAAATGCTTGAACCATGCGTGAAGATTTGGACCTTGAAAACTTGTCTGCTGTCTGAGAAGAGCACATGCTTCCTGATGAAGAGCTCAAGCTCGAAACATCAACTCTCCTGCTCCTTGGATGTTGCCTGGCCAGCTGTGCTTTTCCAGCACTACACCTTTCAACTGCTGTCTGACAGTATTTTGTAAAGTGCAAGTAATTTCAATTCTGCCACTAATTAATTACATTGGGAGCAACTTTAAGTGAGGAAGCAATAATACTGTATATGTAGTATATTGGATTGAGCACAATTTCCTTTTATTGCATATTTATACTAATATACTAGATAAGTTGTAAGTCATAATAATTATGCTTGCACGCAAACCTAAGAACAGATAATTCAAGAGTGACTTTTATGAAGGTTTCTGAGCAGGTCTAACTGTGATTTGCAAAGAAAAAGGCAAGATGGTATCTTCCGTAGGGGAAATAAGAAGGAATACACAAACTAACTTCCAAAACACTACTGTTGATGCATTTCAGTGGGCAGCAGCAGCGTGGCAAACTGCAGCATTATATTTCCTGTGCTTTGTGTGCTGTGGAAACAGTGTGCTCTTCACAATGAGCAGTAATTGTAATTCGTGTTTTGTTCCAGATGGAAAGCATCAACGCAAAACTGTGAAATGCAGTCTGAATTCTACAGTCTCAGCAGATTCATAGTAACGAATGAAGCTGCCTTTATGGAATATAAACGGGGTCATTTAGCATGATTGTTTGTGGCGAAATGCTGTCAGTTTGATTTGAGCATTCCCTGATTTCGGACTGGAGCAGCTGCATTTCAAAACACAAATTATGTTTGTACATTATTTCCTTTAAAACTGCAATGACCCATGATACATTAAAAATGTATTGCTGTAGGGTGTCAGATAAAAGGGCAGAATTCTGCAAAACAGAAAATTCATCTGCAATATCTTGTTCTAATTTTTAATGGTAAAACAACAAATCGTTATGTGAGGTTATTTTGAATTACTTGGCAGGGGTGGCTGACAGATAAGTGCCTATTTCCAGGTTTTTATTTCTTGTCAAACCTTTCTCTACCTCATCCCCAAGTAAGTTTGACAATGAACCTTGAAGTTCAAGACAATATGATGCTTGGTGGACTACAATAGAAACACAAATCAAAAGTCTCAGTGATGCACTGACCATCAAGTGCTGTGAAAAGTTCTGTTTTATAACAGGCTTCAGTGGAAGTTGCACTAAGGTGCTGATTTTGTGGACCTATCTGCACTCAGGTGATTTAATATGTTCAGATTTGTATATGTGAGTTCTTGGTACATTTTCCCCGGGTTGGGAAACGATAGGAAATTGCTTGCTGACATACTTTTATTGACAGTATTGCATAAATGGAAAATCAGAATGATGTAGGTGGAGACACAAATTTGTACAGTCTCTGTCAAACTGCTGTAATAAAAAACCTTTCTAATGGCTACATGAAACGTTCATAAATGAAGCACTGCATCTAGTGTAGCTTCCAGTTAAATATTGTGACACTCCGAAGTGGAGTGAACATTAGTATTGTGGGGAAAAGTTTGCAGATCCCAGCTACTTTAAAGATCTCCCTTCACAATCAGGTTATAAATTGTTTGTGGGGTAGGAAATTGAGTGTATGATCAAAAATTGAGACAGTGCAGTACCTTGGTATGGCAGATGCAAATATAGTCTGCAGTTTTCCCTCAGTGTGGCAGATACAAGGGGCAGACCTGCATATGGTTTACATGCCTTACAGGAGGTGAAATGGATGCAAACAGAAAAGGCAAGCCTTAAGAAAGCTTGCCAAATGATGTAGTATTCAACTGCACGACAAGTGTATCAATGTTGCTGGTGTGGGGCAGCTTATTGCATCTTCAATTCTGACCCTGCATGCATGCCCTTTGCCTGTTGAATTTAGTCAGCTCGGTTATGCTTTTGATGCCATTTGGTAGCAAAGCAGATGAAATAACTGACTCTGCCATTTGGTTTGTGCATCTGAGAGGAGCACATTAGTCACGTTGGCTAATAGTGCAGGTGACCCTATGTTAGATTGAAGGAGGTAATCTCTGTATGACAGATAATTTCTGGGTGCTATAGAACCGGTTCCTCATTGAGCTTACCACTTAGTGTGTGACAGGGGATGCAGGTATGGCTGGTTCCTTTTAAAGTGAATGCAGACAATCCAGTTCTGTTGTTTATTGATCTATTTGATCTGCGTTCTTTCATCTGGTACCGTTTGAGGCATGAACTACTGTGGTGAGATTGTTTTGATAGCACCCACTATTTTCCTCCAATGCTTACTTGCAAATTGGCACTGCATTTGGTGTGGCTTCTTGTTAAAAGTTGTGATGCTTTGAAGTGGAGTGAACACTAGTATTGTGGGAAAAACTTTGCAGATCCCATCTGCTTTAAGGATTTTCCTGTTCTGCAGAACTCTTGGAAAGGCTTTCTGTACACCCAGTTCCTCTCTGATATTGGTAAGTCGTTCTGCAGCTTTTCATTTCACAAGCATGCTATTAATTCATGCTCTCATTTGGAAAAAAAAACAAAATGCTTTAAATATTTACTGGGAAAAACAGTGGTATTCTAAATATAACACATAAATTATTAAAATTAATTGACAAATTAATGTGCATTATTCAAAGACTTCATTCTAAACATTAACCCAAAAATAAAAAATGCTGCCTGGATAGATAAGCTGCTACTCATCCTGATAGGATGTGAACGTGGCTGAGACACAGCCCATAATAAATTATTGTTGGGTGCAGAAGTGCTTCCTACCTAATTTCCCAGTTTCTCTCCACCTAAATTATGCTGAGATTTCCAATAATCATGTCACTTATATAATGTGCCTTACTACACCTCTGATACAAAGAATAATAGTTAACTTCAAACAGGAGTGGTGGACTCCTGTTTGAAGCCAGATACATACTTTATTAATCAGGAGCAGAAAAATTTTAAGTTCACTTGTTCCTCTGTTAAGTGGCCAGCTGTATCTTATTTTCAAGAAATCTATGGTATGTTGTATTGATATTTGTCGATTGCATTTCTTGCAGTCGCATGTTTTTCTTTCTTGGTAAACCTGTGGTGTTTATTGAAGATTGATCACCGTGAGTCAGGGGAAGATGCAGTGCTGCTAGCAAATAATAACAGTGGCACAAACTATACCTGGGATCTGAAAATTCGAAACCAAAAGTAAAGAGACAACTGATCACGTTTTGTTGGCTCATGCTTGACATAGCAATCAGTAGTTTGGCCCGCATTTTCTGTACTCCAGTTTGTGTAAACGTGTAACTTATTTTGTTCATTTCCCTATGTCCCTTTTAGCTGTTACACGAGGAATATAAACAACCAAAATACTACTAAAATATGTTGCTTTTTCTTTCCACTATCAGTCAGTGAATGTTGAATGAACAATTTTTGCTTGTCCAGTTTTGACTCTGTTTAAGCCTGATTTCTGGAGTTGCTTCCTGGAATCTTTATTTCTTCAGACCTGGAAACTCCCCAAATAATGAAATAAGTGGTTTCTTGTAATATTTTTGTAATAACATTGTAGCTTTGTAGAGGATTTAATAAGAGAATTTTCTTAATTATTGAGTTGGAACTATTTTGTCCATTTTTAAGCTGAAGGATTTAATTCATAGTGCCCAATTCTAAGTGCACCTGTAACCCTTCTTGACTACACTTGAGTGACTATTTTCAGAATGTCAGTCTTGACATTGAGAACCAACCTGCTTATTCAGTAGTGCATGTTATCATAGCTAACTTTGATCCTGTTCATTCTTGATGTCTACGAGTTCAGTTTTCCACTCAGGATTGTTGTATTCTTGCATTCAGGGCCAAGAATAAAAGTAAAATACTGCATAAGCTGGAAATCTGAAGCAAGTGTGCAATGCTGGAGAAACCCAACTGGTCAGGCAGCATCTGTGGAGAGAAACATGCAGTCTGAAGCAGAGTCACCCTAGACTCATGACATTTTTTTTTGGATTAGATTAAATTCCCTACAGTGCGGAAACGGGCCCTTCGGCCCAACAAATCCACACTGACCCTTCGAATAGTAACCCACCCATGAACACTGTTTCTGTCTCCACAGTTGCTGCCAAACCTGCTGAATTTCTCCAGAATTCTCTGCATTTGCTGCAAAAGCAGGAAGGCTGGATTAATAAACAGAATATGGGTGGCACGCTGGCACAGTGGTTAGCACTGCTGCCTTTCAGTGCCAGAGACCCAGTTCAGTTCCAGCCTCCGGCAACTGTCTGTGTGGAGTTTGCACATTCTCCCCGTGTCTGCGTGGGATTCCTCCGGGTGCTCCGGTTTCCTCCCACAGTCCAAAAATTTGCAGGTTAGGTGAATTGGCCGGGATAATTGAAGGTGAAGGAATAAATGTAGGGGAATGGGTCTGGGTGGGTTGCTCTTCGAAGGGCCTGTTTCCACACTGTAAATAATCTAATCTAAACTAGTAATCTAATCTAGAAATTGCTAGAAAGGCTCAGCAGTTCTGGCAGCATCTTGTGGAGAGAAATAAGAGTTAATGTTTCAGGTGTAGTGACCCTTTTTCAAAACTGAGGTTGGGTTAAGTTTTTTTTTAACCCTGAGACAAAAGAGACTAAATGTGATGTTATTGCTTCCAAATGTCTCTACCTGTTTTTCTTGAAGCCACTCCTCAACAACTACCTCTCTAACCCTGCTTTTTCTCACCAGCATTCCCTTCTGGTGTTTTTTTTGCCTGCATGTTAAACCTTGTCTGATTACAGTCCCCTGAAGTGCCTTGTCTTTTTTTTTGGGTACTATATAATAAAAGTTGTTACTCTAACACCTCAGTCGACTTTTATCCTTCTCGTCAGGGAAGCTTTAGGACCAATTGTATACATTTTGCAACATTTAAAATAGAGCAGATATCCATTTTGAAGTGTTTTATTTTACTGTTACATATTTTCTGTTTTGCTCAGGTGCCCCTGATCCAACAGCTGGTGCCAGCATTGATGACGAGAACTGCTGGCATCTAGATGAGGAACAAGTTCGAGAGCAAGTAAAGCAATTCCTTTCACAGGGAGGATACTATGGGTCTGGCAAGCAGTTGAACTCTATGTTTGCTAAGGTAAGATTCTTTCAGTACAAGGTTACTTTACAAATGGCAGGCTTCTGAGCAAAGCCACTATTAATGAAGGGCAGAATGTCATGCATGAGCTGTCCTACTACTTTAATTCTTTGTAAGCTTTAATTTCAACCTGCTTTTGCTCGGAATTATGGCAATGTTTAAAAATATGATACAATAGAACTCCCGCATCCACAGATTCGGTTTCCGTGATTTCAGTAATCCACGATTTACTGCGGCCTAAAAATAAATATTCCATGGAACATTCCAGAAATAATTCCAGGGGTCTGCTGGGGAGGTACATTTCCCATTTAAATGATAGTGTTTGCTACTATCCACAGTTTTGGGGCATCCACGGTAGGTCTTGGGATGTATCACCCACGGATACGGGGGGGTCACCCGTAATTAGTTTTTCTACACACAGGTCACATTCTGTTATCATTTTCAAGTAAAACATTGTGACCATGGCAGACTTTGCATTTAGCTCAAGAAAAACTGCACAAAAGTAGACATTTTATTGATTTGTTCATTTCACTTATTTTGGGAGCCTTTTCTTTTATTTCTGAAAAGCTGATCTCCCTCATCTTGTATCAAAGTACCTTTTACAGTTGACCTCTGTGTGAGAAAACTGAACAGCTATAAAGGTGACAGTAACAAAAGATATCAGTGCAGCAAGACTGCAATAACTACATTCCAAAACGACAAACAGTGCAAAAACTATAAAAGGCTAATCTGGAAGCTTGTTCCAAGCAGTAATTCCTTGAGGTTTGACTTGTACTTGCAAGAATTGTCTTCAAGTGAAACATAAATGTCATCCGTTCTCTAAGGAGGTTACTATATGTTATACTTCAGAAAGCCGTTTGGGAAGTATGGAACTAGAGATATAGGGACTCTTGTGATGTAGTGGTAGTATCTGTACCTATGAACCAGGATTCAGTCTCTACCTGCATCAGAGTTGTGAAATAATATTCTTGAAAAGCCAGCTTAGAAAATATCTAGAACTACAGTTAAGGGTTATACACTTTTAAAAAAAAAACATTTATTTACAGAAATTCTCACTATTGGCATATATTTCCAAACCCAAACCACAGTTTCACCATGTTCACTGGACAGGTTTTCTAAGAGTACTATGGGATCTTGATCAACTAGGCCCATGGAATGAGAAATGGCAGATGGAGTTTAATTTAGATAAATGTGAGGTGTTGCACTTTGGTAAGACAAACCAATGCAGGACTTACCTGGTTAATGGTAGGGCTCTGGAGAGTGTTGTCAAACAGATCTAGGGGTGCAGGTACATGGTTCCTTGAAAGTGGAGTCACCTGCCCTTTATAAGTACCAGTTGCCCATTGTCATTTGGATATATAAATGTGTGTGTAAAGTATGGTTTAACAAAAAGGAAATGAAAATAAAATTAAATTGTTGGTAAATCCTCCTCAGAATTGTTACATCCAGAAAGTCCAGTAGAGAATAGGGAACTTGCACATTCTACTTTGATTATTGCTTAAGTCCATTCACTTGATTTGTTCTGGAGTTTGAATCACTTTTTAGGATTCAACCACAATTAAAGTTCATGTATTTTATTCATACGTGGGAGGTAAATGTTGCTGTCTGGGTCATAATTTATTGCCCATCCCTAATTGCCCTTGAAGATAATGGTGAGCTGTAAATCCATTCAGTGTAGATAGACCCACAGTGGCATTAGGGAGAGAGTTCCAGGATTTTTTGATCCAGTGATCCACTCTCCTGACTTGTGCTTGTGATTGGTGGGTCAGGAGGTTACTCATTGCAGGATGCCTAGCCTCCGACTTGCTCAGTATCTGCAATATTTGTATATGCTTAGTGGAATTCAGTTTCTGTTCAATCATAACCTCTAGGATGTTGATCGTGAGGGATTTAATGATGGTAATGCTATTGAACAGCAAGGGGCAATGATTAGATTCTCTTATTGAGGATGGTCATTACCTGGCACTTGTGTGGCATGACTGTTATATGCTACTAGTCTGTCCAAACCAAGATATTGTCCAGGCATTGTTGCATTTGGAAATGGACTGCTTCAGTCTCTGAAGAGTTGTGAATGGTGCTCAACATTTACATGGACATCCCACTTCTTACTTTATGATGGAGGAAGGTCATTGATGAAGCAACTCAAGACAGTTAGGCCTGGAACACTATGTGGTACTTCTGAGTCAGAAGGCCTGGATTCAAATTCCATCTGTTTAGGAGCTATATAATAACAACTCTTAACCGATTGATTGATTGAAAATATCTACCCTGAGGAACTCCTGTAGAGAGATCTTTGAACTGAGATGACTGACATACAACAACCAGAACCATCTTCTTTTGTACCCGGCATGACTATAACTGATGGAGCGTTTTCCTGCTGACTCCCATTAATTTTGAGCCTCCTTGATGCCACACTGAGTCACACAAATGTCAAGGGCAGTCACTCTCACCTCAGCTCCAGAATTCAGCTCTTCCAGCCATATTTGAACCAGGGCTGTTACTAGGTCAGGAGCTGAGTGATCCAGGCAGAACCCATCAGTGAACAGATGCTAAGTAGGTACAGTTTGATAGCATTGTTGATGACACTTTCCATCACTTTATTAATAATTAAGAGTAGACTAATACGGCAGTAATTGTCTGATTTGGCTTGATGCTGCATTTTGAGCACAGAATATACCTGGGCAATTTTTTATATTTTCAGGTAGATGCCAGCAGTGTAGCTGAACTGGAACAGGTTGGTTTGGTGCACGGCAAGATCTGGAGCACAGATCTTCAGTGCAGTTGTTATAATGTTGACAGGATTCATTGCCTTTACAGTATCCATTGCTTTTAACTGTTTGTAGATTTCATCATGTGAAGTGAATTGAATTGGATGAAGACTAGCATCTGTGATACTAGGGACCTCCAGAGAATGCCAAAATGGATCATGCACTCAACACCTCTGGTTGTCAATCGTTGCAAATGCTTCAGCCTTATCTTTTACACTGATGTACTGGGCTCCCCATCTTTGAGGATGGGACATTTGTGAAGGTTCACCTTCTATTGAGTTGTTTAGTTGTCCACTATCATTGCTAGATGTGGCAAAACTGCAGAATTTAGATCTGATCTATTGATTGTGGAGTCACTTTACCCTTTCTGTCACTTGCTGTTTATGCTCTTTGGCACAAAAGTAGTCCAGTTTTGTATCTTCACCAGGCTAACACCTTATTTATAGGTATGTCTGGTGCTGCTCCTGGCATGCTGTCCTGCACTTCTCAGTGAACCAAAGTGATTCCTGGCTTGATGGTAATAGTAAAGTAGAGGATATGCCACACCGTGAGGTTGTAGATTGTGTCGGAGTACAATTCTGCTACTGCTTATGACCCACAGCGCCTCATGGGTACCCATTCTTGATTTGCTAAATCTGTTTGAAATCTATCCCCTTTACCATGATGATGGAGCTACACAACACAATAGAAGATATTCTCAATTTGCAGATCAGACTACATCTCCACAAGGATTGTATGGTAGTCATTCTAATTGATATTGTTATGGACAGTTACATCCACAATAGGTGGATTGTTGAGGATGAGGTCATGTTGGTTTCCTTAACATCTACTGCAGACTCAGTCTAGCAGTTATGCTTTTTAGGACTTAACCAGCTCAGTCAGTAATAGTGCTGTTGAGCTTGGCGTAGACCTTGAAGCTCCCCCATCCATTGTACAGTCGGCAAGCTTGCCACCCTCTGTACTTCTTCCAAATGATGTTCAACATGGAGGAGTACTGATCCATCAACCAAGGGGTGTCAATGTGTGGTAACAAGCAAGAGTTTCCTTGCCCACGTTTGACCTGATGCCACAAGACTTCATGGGATCTGGAGTCATTGCTCAGGTGTCCTGAGTACAACTGTGCCACCACCTCTGCTGGATACCAGGGGTAGTGTTGGTGCTGTCTGAAACATTGTGCTTAACATATGATTCTGTGAATATAACTGTGTCAGGCCATTATTTGACTTGTCAATGAGACAGACATGAAATGTTTGCACGAGGTCACAGTTGTTGTTGGTCAAGAGGGCTTTGCAAGATTAAGAGACCTGAGTTTGCTGTGGTTGTTTCCAGTGGCAGTGGTTCTGGAGTCACATGCAGACTAGACCAGGTAACGACAGTATATTTCTTTCCTTGAGGGATATTAGTGATTAGATTAGATTCCCTACAGTGCGGAAACAGGCCCTTCAGCCCAACAAGTCCACACCAACCCTCTGAAGAGCAACCCACCCAGACCTACTCCCCTGCATTTATTGCTGACCTAGCACTATGGGCATTTTAACGTGGCCAATTCACCCTAACCTGCACATCTTTGGACTCTGGGAGGAAACCGGAGCACCCGGAGGAAATCCACGCAGATGCTGGGAGAAGTGCAAACTCCATATAGACAGTTGCCCAAGGGGGAATTGAACCTGCGTCCCTGGCGCTGTGAGGTAACAGTGCTAACCACTGTGCCACCATGCTGCCCCTTAATCCGTATATGAACAAAGGTTTTACAGTCATTGTTATGTCAGTATTTAATTCTAGATTTCATTAAATTTACATTCCACCATATGCCATGGTGAGATTCAAACACATGCCTACAGAACATTACTTGAGTCTCTGGATTACTAATTCAGTGAATATATCACTGCGCAAAAGAGAAATAAAAAAGTAACATTTTATAAACAAAATCTATTACTCTTAATGGGGAGAGAGAGCAGCAAAGATTGACCTCAATTTCTTAAAGTAAATTCTCTCTAAATCATTTGTCCCTTTGCCCACTTTCTGTGTAAGGCAGTGGCACAGTTCTACAACCTCCACCAAGTTAGCAGACTGGTTGTTTATCATCCATGAGCCCGGACCAGGAATGCTGGTCAGTTATTACACGTAAGGAAGAGAGCATCTGTGGAACTGAGCCAAATCTGACCTTAGTACAGCATCCAAATCTGCTTTGCCGATGGGTAGAGTAGGCAGGGTGATCTCTGAATGGCATTGGCCTTTCCCTCCCTCCCAGTCCCACTTAATATTGAATCAGTCCACTATTGGTGTTATTCAGATATAAAATTTGGCAGCATTGATCCTTTTGTACAAATAAACTTTCACAGAGATTTATAGGATTGTGCAACCGAGCAGAAACCAGATAAAGTGGTTTCCTTCTTGTTGCGTAATGAAACTTTGTAAGTCAAAATATTTTGATGTTAATAATAGTACATGTTCACAGAAGTTTCAATGTCATTTAAGAATTGATACAAATAAAATCCTTAGTCAGTTGGCATATTTTGTATATGACTGTGCAAAATGTCTGGCTAAGAAGTGAATAAGAATAATGCAACATAATCCAGCAATTTTCAATTAACTTTAAATTAACCTATGAAATACAGTCTATCCAAAGAGAGCAATGAAGCTTATTGATCACACTTTTAAAGTTTCTCATTGTGCACTAGTAGAGTTTCTTCTTACTACTACTATCAAAATAAAAGCTACATAAACTCTGAAATCTAAATTTCTTTGTTCTTTAGATAAATATTAACAAGAGCCATTATTTTGCCAAGTCTGTTTTTTCAATGGTGACAAGTACTATTTACATTGAATGAATAACTAAATGTAATTAAGAATATCTGAATCTTATATTCCGTTTGTATGAATCATCTGTGAACTGGTATTAGATTAAACCTTAAGCTCCTTCTGTATTTTTAAAAGAGGAACATGACTTGGTGATAGGCTTGGAAATACATAATTTAAGAAAATACAGCATGAGAAAAGACTGCGGTTAATCAGAGACAAAAACAGAAATTGCAGGGAAAGCTCAGCAAGTCTGGCAGCATCAGTGGAGAGAAATCAGCATTAACGTTTTGGGTGGAGTGATCCTTTCTCTCAGAACTGATGGTAGCTGATGGTGAGAGGAGCAGAACACCTTCAAGGTGGGCATGCCTACAAGAGAAGTGGCAGTGAGTTAAATACTAAATAAAAGCTGAAAGAACTGCAGATACTATAAATCAGAGACAAAAGTAGAAATTGCTGGAAAAAAACCCATCAGGTCTGGCAATATTTGTGGAGAGAAACTGGTGTTAACATTTTGGTTAATCAGGCTGGTTGCAAAAACAAATGCTCCTTGACCACCTATTCCTGCAAATATCTATCCAATTTTGCCTTAAATTTTCCTACACTCACTGACACACTAATACACCTTCAAAACCCATTGCATTAACTAGTTACAGCAAAGCTTTTTTCTGAGTGTTCTCGGGTTGAGTTTGTGTCCCTCCTTGTAGCATTTATGTCAATTGGAAACATACTTCTGGAATTCAGTTTATGTATTATATTTGAATGTCTTTGTTCAAACTTTTTCCCTCTCCTCAGTGCAAGATCAATCATAACCAAATCACGAGGGACTTTATTGTCTCACCTAGCCTTCCTAAACTTCAAATTGCAGCCTTTGATATAGCTGATCACATCCTCCTTTCAGAGAGAGGATTGTTCCTTTTCCTTGTGTAATTTAATTTGTTGTCCACTTCCCTTTTTATGGCATCATCACCTCCTGAAAAAGAGATCTGGTCCCACATCCTAGGTAAATTCGACCCAATTATCCCTATTTACCTCTCATTGTTTTTTTACAGTCATGACTGCAGGTAGGGTAGGCAGTTAGAATAAGCCATAATGTCATTCAGCTAAACCTGGGGAAAACCAAAGTCATCACAATTCAACTCCATGGAGAACAGAAAAGTTTATAGAATATATGTGCAACATTTGTACATTGGAATCAGAATGCAGCACTAGTTCTCTGGAAAAATGTTGTTTTCATTCTGATTACTGACTTTAAATGTTGTCCACCACAGGTACGAGAAATGCTGAAGATGAGGGATTCAAATGGTGCTAGGATGTTGACATTGATAACGGAACAGTTTATGGCTGACCCACGACTTTCCCTCTGGAGGCAGCAAGGCACAGGCATGACAGACAAGTGCCGACAGCTTTGGGATGAGTTGGGTAAGTGCACAGCAGAAAGCAGTAGGCAAACAATGGAAGTATTTAACACCAGCTCCTCCTTCCAGCATTTTTTTTCATTAAAGACCTTCTAAATATGTAACCTGAATATTCCTTTTCTGTGAAATATATTGTGTAAGGTCTTTAGGACCCTGGAGCAAACTTGTGACAATGTCACAGAGCTGCTCCTCACTAGACATACATAATAAAGTCAAGAGTGTGGTGCTGGAAAAGCACAGCGGGTCAGGCAGCATCCAAGGAGTAGGAGAATCGATGTTTCGGGCATAAGTCCTTCATCAGGAAAAGCACCTGCTGTGCTTTTCCAGCACCACGCTCTCGACTCTGATCTTCAGAACTGCAGTCCTCAGTGTCGTCTCATACAGAATAAAGTCATTTATTTTGGAAGGGCGAGCAAAAGAACAGAATTTTACTTAAATATTAATAAAAAAGGCAGAAGCTGCAACACAAAGGGATTTGGGGGTACTATGCATGAAAATTAGAAAGCTAGCTCACAGATGGGTAGCAGGTAATCAGGAAGATTAATGCAAAGTTGATCCTTATTTCAAGGAGTTTGGAATAATAAGAGTAGGGAAGTCTAATTGCAACTGTGCAAGGTGCTGCTGAGACCACATTTAGAAAATTGTGAGCAGTTGTGGTGCCCTTATTTAAGGAAAGATATCATTTCGTTGGATGCAGTGTGGAGAAAATTTGCATTGATCATCCCTGGGTTGGAAAGATTGTCTTATGAGCAAAGTCTAAACAGGATGGGAATCTACTCACTGGCATTCAGAAGATTGAGAGATGATCTCATGTAAACACACAGGATTCTTAAGGAGCTTGACAGGTTAAGCTCCCCACTATGGGAGAGACTAGGACTAGAGGACATAAAGGGGCCCGAATTTAGACCGAGATAAGGAGGAATGTCTCCTCTTTGAGGGTTGAGACTTTGGAATTCCTTGCCGCAGAGAGCTATGGAGACAGAGTCCTTGAGCATATTTAAGGTTGAGATAGATAAAGTATTAGTCAATCCGGGAATCAAGGGTTATGGGGAAAACACAACAAAGTGGATATGAAAAATGTTGGATCATAATCCTGTTGAAAGGCAGAGTAGGCTGAAGGGGCTGAACAGCCCAATCCTGTTCCGATTTCTTATATTCTTATAATCTTACGTCATACAGAGAGTGTGATCTCTCAAATTAGTTATGGTTGCCTTTTCACCAGGCTGCTTTCAGCAATCACAAGGTTAATCGTGTGACCAGATATCAAATTTCTGTTGTCAATCAAAAAAAAATTAAACATTAAACAACTATAAGTAAAATGGAAAATTTTGAAATCTTGACAATACACAGCAAGTCAATTAGCACCTTTAAATTTAAAAAGACAAATTATGATGTTTTAGGTTTCTACCTTTCAACTCTATTGAAATGAAGATTGCCTTTTCAGTAGGATGAGGGGGAAGAAACAGCAGGAAGGGAGTAAATCACAACATCAGTCATAGAAAGCAGTGGTGAATATAATGTAAGGTCCTTCATACCAATCATGTAAGAGATTGTCAGTAAGATTTAAAGGAAGGGTGGCAGATGGAGTTTAATTTGGATAAATTCGACATATTGCTTTTTGGTAAAACAAACAAAGGCAAGACATGTACAATTAAAGATAGGGCATTGGCTAGTGTTGCAGAACAGAGAGACTTAAGGGTTCAGTTACATAATTCTTTTGAAATTTGCATCACATGTGGATAAGATGGTTAAGAAGGCATTTTTCATGCTTGCCTTCATTGCTCAGACCTTTGAGTATAGGGGTTGGGATATTATGTTGAGGTTGTATAGAAAATGAGTGAGGCCTACTTGGAGTACTATGTCCAGTTCTGTTATCCCTGCTAAGGAAGGATATTATTAAGCTGGTGAGGGCTCAGAAGAGATTTAGCAGAATGTTGCCATGAATGGAGGGCTTGAGTTATAGGTAGAGGCTGGATAGGCTGAGACTTTTTTCATTGGAATGTAGGAGGTTGAGTGATTTTATAGAGGTTTATAAAATCATTAGGGGTATAGATTAGCTGAATGGCAAGTGTCTTTTCCCTATGGGGGGGGATTTCAAGATTAGGGGACATATTTTTGAGGGAAGAGGAGAAAGATTTAAAAAAGACATGAGAGATTTTTTTTACATAGAGGGTGGTTCACGTGTGGAATGAACTTCCGGAGGAAATGGTGGATAATATTTAGAAGACATTTAGATAAGTACATGAATAAAAAAGATTTGGAGGGATATGGGCCAAGTGCAGACAGGTAGAACTAGCGTAGTAGTTTGGAATTATAGTCGGCGTGGACTGTTTGGACTGAAGGGCCTGTTTCCATGCTGTATGACTGTGAGACAAAAGAATGTACAAAAGGTATGAACGTAAAACATTTGGAAATACCAGTGCAAACAAACTCAAATGTATACAATGTGAATGAAAAAGGGAGTGAAAATCAGGCTCCATATGTAGCTAATATGAAATTAAAAATGAAAAGTCAAACTACTGAATGCTAAGTTATGAGAAAAAGAAAAGTACATCACAGACTCTAGGGCTCTTCACCACAAACATCAGTCCATCCACCTACACAATGATAGAGCTTTCCCCCATCATGCACTCTGTGGACTGCAAAACAAAAGAGAAGTAGAGCTAAGGTTTACAGATGCTAATGGGAATGTCCTGTTCGTGTGATACAAAATTCCCAGCAGAAAAATGAGAGATTTTTTCTGAAGTTTGCAGTTGTATGTTGTGACTTTTTTAAAAAAATCATTTAAATTATTTTGAGTTGTTCATTTTTGAGTTACTCTATTTGTCAAATAGAATAAGAAAGCTGATGTATAAATGGGTATATATTACCAAACATTAAAATTACATTCTGTTGGTCACAAAGCTTCTGTATCTTTGCTGATGTAGTATGCTCTATTTATGTCTCATTTGTGCACTGGTGAATGTTTCAGTAATGTTAATGGAACCAATTTGTAACCAGAAGGTACGATGCTTTTCATAAATGCAAAAAAAAAGTAGATATTTACAATTCTATGTTGTTCTAATCCTAAGTTTTTTTATATCTCTGCAAATGCTGATGTTTTCCCTTCTTTAAACATATCCTAGTTTAAAACTATTTGTTGAAGATGTGAAAGAAAAACTGAAAATGCTGGAAATTTCAGCAACTGTGGAAAAAGAACTAATGCTTCAAGTGTGGCATAACTCCTCTTCAGAACTGAAAGAGTTTGGAAAATGGTGGCTTCCATCCTTCCCTCACTATCACCTGGTCCATCTTCCAATCTTCCCTGCCCTTCCCTGACTTTACTCTTTCTAGGAATAGGCTGTCCAATAATGTCCATTTCAAATCCACCAAATCCCAAAGTTAGCTCAATTACATTTCCTCACAACCTGCTTCCAGCAATGACTCCATTCCATTCTCCCAGTTTTTCAGTGTCCCCCACTGTTCCAATGATGCCACCTTTCACCAGGATAGCTCCAACATGCCCTCCTTTTCCTCAGGCAAGTTCCTCTTTCTCTCGTCCCACGTCAACATCCCGCCAGCACCACAACTGACAGGACTCTCAGCTACGTCTGACCCATTTCCTGTACTTCTGCCCTCACTCCTTCATAGGAATAGGAGTAGACCACACAGCCCCTCAAACCTGTTTCACCATCCAATGAGATCATGGCTGATCTGTGGCCCAACTCCATATAACTGGCTTTGGCCCATATCCCTTAATTTTTTGTTACGCAAAGGTATTATCTATTGAGTTAAAATTAATAACTTATCCTGCATACACTACCATTTTTGGAAGAGAGTTTCAAACATCAACCATCCTTTGTTTATCGAAATGCTTCCTAACATCTCTCCTGAACAGTTTGGCCCAAATTGTCAGGCTGTGCCCCTAGTTCTAGAATCCCCAACAAATGGAAATACTTTATTTCCCCTGTCTTTTCCTGTTAATATCTTGTAGACTTACAGCATCCCTTAACTTTCTAAATTCTAGAGAAAGCAGGTGTAATTTATGCTATCTCTCATCATATCTTAAAGCCTGAAGTCCAGATATCCCCTGTTTTCCAGAACAATGATGGTCTTTGTCCCAGGCCCTCACTTTCCACCCCACAGTCTCTGAATTCAAAGGATCATCTTTGACTATTTCTGCCACCTCCAGCAGATTACCACCACCCAATACATCTCCCCTTTCCCTCCACTGTCAGTGTTTTGCAGCGTCTAATCCCTCTATGATACCCTGATCTACTATTGTATCATTCCTAACGCCCAACTCTTGAGGCTGCACTTTAGGGCAAGTTTGCTCCACCCCTCGTGTGGATCCTCGGAGTACACTTTAAATGTAGTGGGAGTGAAAGGGAAAAGAAAGCCTTCTGAGGGTACATAGGTGACACAGGTAAAACTTTATTTTAAATACATCACCACATTTTTAAGCATGGTTAAAAATCACACAACACCAGGTTATGGTCCAACAAGTTTATTTGGAAGCACTAACTTTCAGAGGGCTGCTCCTTCATCAGGTGGTTGTGGAGGATATATATTTTTAAATATATATTCACTTTTCATCATCAGCTCTGTGAGTGACTGTCATTTTAAATGTGGCTACTAGAATGAAAGTAGAGAGGCTAACCATCCTTAGGGCTGCACAGATCCCATCTGAATGATAGCTATCCTTTCCATAACATCCATACCAGCATGAAACTTTGTAATGATTGAATGATGGAACATTGCCATTTGTGGAAGTTTCCATCAGTTTGTTTCCAAACCTTTTCAGCAGGAAAAGCAAAAAAGCTATATTTGTAGTTGGGAACAATGGGGGACGTTAGCTTCATCAGTGTCAAAACTTTTACAATCCATGAATAGTGACTTCACTGAACTGTGTTTCATTGAACAAGTTTCACTAAGACATTCGACCTCCATAGATTTGGCGGTCAGTGCTGCACAGTGGGATACTGATGATGCTGATCCTGCTGAAGAATATCTATATTTTCCTACTTGATTTAATGCTGTGGGTCTCAAAGATCAATTTGGAAAGACAATCCCAACTGATGACTGACTAGATGTCTGATTGAATTCTATGCAACTCCCTGAGTGACTTGCCGTTGCTCTGTGAACTGGTTACACAGGGCCTGTGGGATTGACTCTGGTCCATTGTCTGTACTGTAACAATATGGACTTCCTGACCTGATCAGCCCCAGCACCCAATTATGTCCAGATTCCTCAACCGATTTCAGATGGTGCCCTTGATGTACTAGAAATACTGGCCTAGCCATTGGCATCTGCATCCCATGAATGAATTTTAAGAAGTCATGTTGCTGAGTATCGTTGTCTTTCAAAAAAAAACTTCGTTCATATTATGCAGCTGGGAAATATGTCTCAATCCTCGGAAATTAATGCAGCTTATAAATTCAATTTACTTGTACCTTCATCATAAAATAATATTTCATTTAAACAAGAGCTGTGAAAGAGGATTAAGTGCTTTCATTCTGTCCTGATTTTCTTGGTAAAGGTTAGAAACCAATAGCTTCCATTTCTGTCTCTGCAGTATTGTGGCTGAAGATTAAAACCTAATTACATGTTACAGGAGAAAAATGGCGTCTTTATGCAATATGAATCCAAAATCTGACCTTAATCATCATCTTTGGTGGAACATTCAGTTCAGAATGTCTTTTGAATAAGCTGCCAGTACACAAAGGAGAAGTGGGGGTGGGGGGAAAATTAATTCCATAGCCTAGTTGGACAAGTTGATGGTTATTCAGCTACAGCAGACTCTGTTTCAGTCAACACAGCTTTACTGTGCATAAATATGATGAATCCATTGACGAACGGTGAAGGATTTACAGTTCCAACAGGACAGAATCGAATTGCATTTTTCGTCTGTGGTCTGATGATAATTTAGCCCTTTCTCATTTGCTTAATGGAATGCTTCACGGCAGCTTTGTGCTCAATTATTTATGGAAGAATTCAGTGTACGTACATGTTCTTTAACAATTTGAATCTGCTTGCTTTCACTTTGAAATTTCCTTTTGCTCACTTTTTCTCCACCCCTCCTTCCTCACCACAGATATAGGAAATGATGGTCTGTTCTTAGCCATTTATTTCTCCACAAACATTGGAGAAATATTACAGCTGATGATAATGAGCAATTTCGTGCAATGGCACAGTTTTCCGTAGGTTGAAAGTTTTATTAAATTTTAAAAGTAGGTTTTAGTAGAGTTCCTTTGAAGAATTTCCTTTTCAAGTTATTTTTGTCATTTTCTTTTCCTGCCCTCACCACTTCAACTCACTACCACATCTACATTGTGATAATTTATAAATGAATTACTAAAGAATTAATGACTTGCACTGGTCAAGCATTTTTCACAATCTCAGGATGTTTTAAAGTGTGGTTTACGATGTGGTTTTGAAGGGCGGTCATTGCTGTAACAAATGAAATGCATTTGGTCAAGAATACTGTTCCAAACAGGTGAAAGTGTTCTCCGCTAAGTGACGGCTGACATCTCTAGGTAAAAGTCCCAACTTCTTCCATGTATTGCCTACACTTATCTATTTTATCAAGTCAGACTGATTTTTAAAAATTTTCATTTCATTACTATTCCAGAGAGACCAGCTGCAATTTCTAACAGCTGCAGGGGCTGAGATCTGCTAACTCACCAAAGACCAGGGGCTCAAATGATTTCTACAACACCAGGCAATGTGTCCTTTACTGTGATCATTTTAGAAACTTAGAATAGTTGACCTTTGACTTCAGATTCCTGTCACTATTTTGCCTTTCTGGAGACGGGGCTTCTAAGATGTGAATGTTTGGCTCCCTGTGAAATGAAGTGCTTCAGCAGCAATGAGCCTCAAAAGCTGAGGCATGGATCAGAAATATTCTATTATTAAACCAAGTTAAAACTAAAAAATAATGTGAATTCTGAATGAGCCACTGTGCAAAAATATTATTATGAAGTAAGTTTTAATCCCCCCACACTTACCCAGAATTGTTTTTCTAGTGGTTAAAATAGCTGAATGGCTTGCTAGGCCATTTCAGAGAGCATTTAAGAGTCGATCACATTGCTGTGAATCTGGAATCATATATAGGCCAGACCAGGTAAGGACTGCAGTTTCCTTGCCACAAAACATGGATCTCTAGATTAATAGTCTCGCAATAATGCCACAAGGCCATCACCGCCTCCAGAAATCCTGAGCAACACAGATGCTAGTCTTGCCAGCCAATTTGATTCACTCCATGTGATGTCAAGAAACAGTTTGAGGCACTGGATACTACAACGTCTATGGACCCTGACTACCACCTTTACAATAATACTGAAGACGTGTGCTTTAGAACTTGCCACACGGCTAGCCAAGTTGTTCCAGTATAGCTACAACACTGACAACTACCTGACAATACAAAAAATTGTCCAGTGATGTCCTTCAAAAGCATGGACAAATCTAACCCATTACCAGTCCAACAGCCTACTTTCAACGCTGTACAGTGACGCCAGGTTTGGGTTCCACCAGGGCCACTCACCTCGTGACCTCTTAATAGCCTATGTTCAAACATGGACAGAAGAGCTGAATTCCAGAGGTGAGAGGAGAATGACAGCCCTTGACATCAAGGCCACATTTGACTGAGTGTGACATCAATGAACCCAGCAAGACTGGAGTCAATGGGAATTGGGGGTGAAAGTTCTTTGTAGGTTAGAGATACACCTAGCACAGAGGAATATGACTGTGGTTATGGTCATCTCAACTGCTGAAAATGTGTTGCTGGAAAAGCTCAGCAGGTCAGGCAGCATCCAAGGAGCAGGAGAATTGACGTTTCAGGCATGAGCCTATTTTCAGCTCTGATCTCCAGCATCTGCAGTCCTCACTTTCTTATGGTCATCTCAACTCCAGGACATCTTTGTGGGAGTTCCTGAAGACTCTCCATCATAAGGTCACAAGTGGGGATGTTTGTTGATTGCATAATGTTCAGCATCTTTCACAACTTTTCCAATACTGAAGCAGTTCATAGCCAAATGTGCCAAGACCTGTCCACTGTCTACAAGGCACAAGCCAGGAGTGTGAAGGAATACTCCCATTTGCCTGGGTGAGTGCAGCTCCAACAACATTTAAGAAGCATGACACCATCTAGACAAAGCAGCTCACTTGATTGGTACTACATCCACAAACATCCACTCCCTCCATCAATGATGCTCAGTAGCAGCAGTGTGCATTTCTACAAGATCCACTGCAAAACTTTGCCACAAATTCTTAACACCTTCCAAACCCACAACCACTACCATCTAGAAGGCCAAAGGAAGCAGATAATGGGAACACTATGATATGCAAGTTTTCCTACAAGCTCGTCACCATCCTGACTTGGAAATATATTGCCATTTGTTCTTTATTGCTGGGTCAAAATCCTGGAACTCCCCCCTCCCTAAATGGCATTGTAGGTTCAAGAAGGCAGTTCACCCTCATCTTTTCAAAGAACATGCAATACATGCTGGCTGGGCCACTGATGTCCACATCCCATGAGAGAACAAAACAAAGTATTGTAAGTACTGCATAGTCCGTAGCTGTGTTTTGAGAGATTTGTTTGCCTAGAATCGGGAGCCAGAACAAGTGGGTCTTAATCCTTAATGATTGATAATGTATAGTTTTATAACAGTGAATCTTGCCATTAAATGTACACAATTAAAATTAGTATTTTTTTAAAGGAGAAAAACAAAACCAGAGAGTTTTAAGGATACAAGCATTCAGGAATTGAAAGCAATATACCAGGTCAATAAATAAAAGCAAATTACTGCGGATGCTGGAATCTGAAACCAAAAGAGAAAATGCTGGAAAATCTTAGCAGGTCTGGCAGCATCTGAAAGGAGAGGAAAGAGCTGACGTTTCGAGTCGAACTGACCCTTTATCAAAGCTTTGACAAAGGGTCAGTTAGACTCGAAATGTCAGCTCTTTTCTCTCCTTACAGATGCTGCCAGACCTGCTGAGACTTTCCAGCATTTTCTCTTTTGGTACCAGGTTAATAAGATTATTTAACAAAAATTGGGATTCCAGATTTTCCAGAAGTAAAATAGTGAAGCTAAAGATAACTTAATTTTCCAATAATCTTTCAAAATTTATTTCAAGTTTTATGGAAATACCTAAGAGTGGTTTATTTAATAAGATAATAGGTCACTGTGGGCATTGCAATTATTTTTATCGAGGTCTCACAGAAATCACAAGACTGGAGGTAGCTTGCTTTGCTGTAGACCATTACTGGGGCTGTTCATATGATGATTGGATGGAGAGTGCTTTGGTATCTAGAATGAGGTGGGGTCAAGAAGCGTGTGAGAAAGGGCTGTCCAAATGATCTCTGATTTGTGAAAGAACCCTCTTGCTTAGTTTTTTATCGGAAAATGTGATTGGAGGAATGTCTCAGTATTGAGTTTCCTGAACCAGCTGTGCCAGACAACCATGCATAATTGATAACTTGACCACAAATGCCAGGATATCAGAGCAATATCCTCTCAAACAGTCAATGCTTTATCTTTTCTCCTTGTCTAATAACCAAATGGTTTTCTTTTAGGTAAAGCCAATCTGTGCAGAGTAATCCATTTTTCCCCCTTTTGTTGAAGAGAATGCATGGTGGGTTTGCATATGTAATTTTGGACCATTTTAGAGGAAGCATTTATATTTCGTCTTTACCCTCTGTATGTCTTAACAACTTATTGCATCTTCATTGACTAAGTTTTTTTTATTATAAACTAATACTTGTGTTTATTAAGACACCTGGTTGATTGATCTTATTGTTCAATAAGTTTTAAAGCAACAGTCCACTCCTCCAGCTTCAGCTGTAACAAGGATCTTGCGGAGTGTAAAATGGAGCATATATGGGAAAGAAGTGAAGTTCAGCATCCTAGTTATTAAGGAAACAAAAAGATTTAAGAAATTGAATCTTTTCTTCTAGTGGAGCAAAGTAAATTATAGGTCAACATTTTAGTTGTTTAAATTTATGAATAGACGTGAGAGTCTAGATAGAAGCACATTTATTTTCCTGTTGAGGAACTTGAATAAGGGGTTATATGTATAACATTAAATGTACAAGGGACTTCCAAGGTTGGTGGTTGAGGCAAGGAAACAGTCAATATTCAAAACAAGATGAAAGAAAAGTGGATGAAAGATGGAATTATATAATTAGAATTGTTTGGTCATGTGGTCGGCAATGTTAGCCTAAAAGTACTCGATGAACCCACCTCCAACGTATTCTGAGGCAGACGTCTGAAGTTGCACAATCCACTGAGAGGAAAAAAAATTCTTCTCATCTTTGTTTTAAAAGGATGATCCATACTTGTACAACTGTGCCCCTAGTTTTGGATGCATCCATTCCATATCCGCCTTGTCAAGACCACTTTAATCAGGTCATGTCTCATTCTTTTAAACTCCAGTGGAAGCAAGCCCAGCTGTCCAGCCTAGTCTTGTAAGGCAATCCATTTACTCCAGATGTTAATCCAGTAAACTTCCTCTGAGCTGCTTTCATCACATTTCCATCCTTCCTTTAAAAAAGCAGACCCAAACGACACAGTACTTGAGATGTGGTCTCACCAATGTACTGCATAACTAAAGCAGAACATCCTTACTTTTATATTAAGTTCCATTTGTAATATAGTGTAGTGTCCCATTAGCCTTCTATATTAGCATACTGATGTTTTGTGATTCACACACTAAACAACTACATCTATCTACCCCTCAGAATTCTGCAGTTGCCCTCTGTTTGAGTAACACTCTGCTTTTTTATTCTCCCTGCCAACTTCATTTCTTTCCCATATATGCTCCATTTGGCAGATTTGTGCCCATTTGTTCAGCTTCTCTATAATGCATCTGCATTTAAAGAAATCAACCAAATATAGTTGCAATGGCAGAACAGTCACTTCTATTGTGCTACAAACTACTAGATCACATCTGTGCGTTTTCCACGTACAATCAACCGTACAATATTATTTGAAGAAATAGCTAAGGAGAGATAAAGCAGATGCAAAGATCTATTTGGATAGATTTTCAAAAAAAAATGTGATAATGTACCACAAAAGATTTACTGTCGTGAGCCTTTATCCTCACTAAGTAAAATATGATAATATAAAAGATAGAGATGGTTGCAGGGCAATAAGAAGAGGTTACAGTAAAAGGATATTTCTTCAAGTGGAAAGATACAGTGAGTGGGGCCTCACAGGGTCTGTGTTAGAGCTGCACTAATTTATAATGTGCATAAGTGATCAGGACTTAGGAATTGATGGATCAACATCAGAATTTGTTGAATACACAAATTGAAAGGTATGGCAAATTGTGTCAGGATGATAAAAGACTTCAGGAAGATATGACCTAGGAGAGAGAGCTTAAAGATGATGGGCATGGTTCACAGAGTGAAATGTGAAGTAGACCTTTTGAAAGCAAGAATATCGAAAGAAGTTGGTTTTTAAGAAAGTCAGATTTTAAATAGAGAGAGGAATTTGAATATTTAGATACCCAGGCAGTTAAAAGTGAAAATATAAGCCATCAAGGCCATGAATGGAATCACTGGTCATGTGTTGAATAGAAAAGCAAGGAATTAATGTTGAATTTGTACAACATGATTTAGATTGTGGTCAGTCTGTTTTGGATATCCCACAATAAGAATAATATGAAGTCAATGAGAAATGTGTTGCTAGGATTGAGAGTCACAGTAAAGAAGCAAGACATGAGAAGATGGGCTTTTGAGCTGCAAATAATAATGATAAACACCTGTTTGTTATCTTTAAGACTATAAACTGTTCTAATGAAATAAATGGTGATGGATTGGCTTCACAGTTTGTTGAGATCATAATAAGAGAACAAATTTAAGGTAATTAGTAAAGAAATGGAAACGATTACGTTTTTTTTAAATTCAGTCTTGCCTTTTCAATTTATATTACTCAATTAACTTTTATTTTATCACCTTGTTTTTCATTTGAGCATTATATTTATTGTTTAAAACAAAAACCTTGCCAATGCTGAGCTTCAATATCTATAGAATTCATACAGGTAAAATCAGTCAGCTGAGACATAACTCCATGCACTAGTTTCCAAACTAGCAAAGACCGAACAACAAAATTTCACCTGGTCATGTCACAGGCTTCACCAGATGAAAATAAATGTTTTATTTTCAGAGTGCTATATGATAGTTGATCGAGCCAGATGAGAATTCATTTGTAAGTGAGAGGGCTAGGATTTGCAAAGATTGAGATGTCTTTTGAATCCAAAGACTGTATTCTACTTTCTTCCATGATAATGTTTTCTAATATGCTTAAAGGTATCAAATATTTACTTATGTCATATCTACTCTTCAGACTAAACTAATATGCATTGCTTAAGACCTGAATGTATTCTTTTCAATCCTATTTTCCAACTTTAACCTATTTAATTACATACCTGCTTCTGCAATTACATGGCATGTATAGTTTTAATATTTTTATTCAAAAATCTTTGTTACAAAATTATTAATTTCAAAAATATGAAAATATAACATAACACAAACAACAATAAATCAACTACTATACTACTGTACAAAAGAACTACACTCATTACACATAAATAAATAAATAAGTAAATAAGTAACGCCACTCAGCGTAACAAGACCTCCGCTCTCAACCTTCTACAGCATCAATTATTAAACCTATGTTTGCTCAAAATTCTTCCTCTCAGGACATTAGGCTTATTAAACCAAACCACCATGGCTAGCAAAAGCCGTAATTAAAATGCTGGACAGATTTCCTTCCAAATAATTGTAAAAGGCCTGCCATGTCTTATAAAAATTGTCCGTTTTCTCGTGTACCATGTTTGTAAGAAAGTCCAAAGGCATGTGTTCCATAATTAACTTATGCCACCCTGACAAACCCGGGGGTTTCTCAGCACATCAGAATGTCCTTCCTCGCACAAAAAGTGAGGATGCTAAAAAGCTGCTTCCCATGCACATCGAAGGGCGATAAATTCAGCAAACTCAGGAGAAGAGAAACTGAGTCCACCTTGACTTTGGTTCCCAAGTCTCTCTGTTACTCCCGCTACAGCGCTCCAGTATGTACAGAACCTCTGGCAAGACCACTAATGATGAGTGAGGGTACCTGTATTTATTTTACATTTGGGGCACATTGAAGATGCACCCTACTTAAATTTTGCAAGACAATCTGGGGCCAAATGAGCCCTATGAAGAATCTTTAACTGCATAGCCTTAGTCCTATTACATATCAATCTTCCTTGCACTCTCACAAATGTCCTCCGAAGTTTCTGGAGGGATCTCCAACCCTAAGTCTCTCTCCCAGACCTCCCATAATCGCTCGATGTCACCCGAGGAACCCCCCACCACCACCAAATGTAGAGAGTACTCACTGAAAGAGTGCTCTTAGCCTGAAACACCTTCTTTTCCGTATCAGATCTACAACGCGCAGTAGGAAGTGTAGTCTCTTTTTGGATAAAATCTCTGATCTGAAAAATCCCTGCTTGATAATCCATACTTATGAGTTATTTGATCAAATGATATTAACATTTCATCTTCAAACAGGTCACCCAAACAAGAGACTCACCTATCTGCCCAGGACTTGAACCCGGGATCCATTGTCCCTGGCGGGAAACTTGGCATACCAACTATGGGAGTATGTAACAATGTTTTAGACATATTACCCTCCATCTGTGACATGCCCTACATGCTCTTACAGTATTAAAAGCTATTGAATTGCAGTAATGTTCCGCAACTATCCTCATTTTGTCCTGAAGCAACAGGTTAATAAGAGGACACTTTGCCTGGGAGGCCTCAATGTTCAACCATATCAACACCAAGTCCTCACAGACCCAATCACTCTCAAAAGATAAAAGGGAGCTTAATTGATATCTTCTGACATCCAGGACATCCACTCCTCCCAACCACTGTGGCATTTGCAATTTCGTAAGCTTGATAAGAGGCTGCTTATGGTGCCAAATAAAGAAACTAAACCAATCATTTAATTTCCAAAACATTTGTCTAGGAAAAAGTATGGGAAGCATCTGCAGAGGGTATAATAATGAGGAAGAACATTCATTTTAATAAAAGTAACTCAACCTCGCTGTGATATTGGAAGGCCCCCCCACCCCCCTCATCTTTGGTCTTATTTAATCTTGTCAAACAAATGAACACAATTAGCCTTGAATAACTGATCAAAACTATGGCTAACAGAGAGGCCCAAATAAAGAAAGCCTCCCTGTGCTACTTAAAGGGGAACCCACCTTCCCCCAAGACCCCCATAGGCGTAGCCTCCAATTTTGAAAAAAATTGATCTTATAATCTGAGAAAAAGCCAAATGAATTAATACATTGTATCAACTGGGGCACCGAAACTGCTGGGTTCGAAAGAAAAATGAGAACGTCATCCACATATAATGTGAACTTATGCACCTTTGACTTTACCTTTGGGGCAGCCATATTAGAAGTCCCACAAGTGGCCTCTGCCAGCGGCTCAATCACCAATGTGAAGAGCAAAGGTGAGAAGGAATAGCCTTGCTGACTGCCTCTACTAATGTTAAAATTATCAGGCTTTATACCATCAGTGAGAAACGCTGCCAGAGGATCACTGTAAAGGACCCTTACCCATCTAGTAAATACTCCACCTAGGCCAAACCACACCAGGGTATAAAAAAGATACAGCCATTCCACCCGATCAGATGCCTTCTCTGCGTCCAAGGAAACCATCAACCCTTGAACTGACCATTGCTGGCACACTTCAGTCATGTTAAGCAGTCTCCTAACATTATTAGAAGATCTGTGCTCCTTTATAAAGCCCATCTGATCCTCCTTAACAATAGAGGGCAATACTCTTTCCAACCTCAATGCCAGAGTCTTCGATAAAATTTTAAAATCAGAGTTTAAAAGCGAAAAGGGTTTGTAAGAAGAACAGTCCTCTGGGCTCTTCCCTTTCTTGAGGATAAGGAAGTTATTAGCCCCTCACAAGTATGGCGGGAGGCAATCCTGACTGTGAATATTTATAGATGTCTAACATCGGTCCTGACAGTATGTTTACAAATTTGTTTAAAACACACTGGGCAAGCTCTCAGAGCCCGGGCACCTTTCCACTTTGAAGTTGCCTCACCGCCTCCTGTATCTCTTGCGCTGTTAACGGAGCACTGAGGAGAGACGGCTGTTCAGCAGACACTAGGAAGATCCAAATTCCTAAAAAAAAAACTCCATCTTATCCCATCTGTCCTCTCAGCATTCAGACTGGTAAAGTTCAAAGTAAAACCTCCAAAATGCCTCATTGATCTTTTTAGCATCACAAGTAAGAGTCCCATTCCCTTCTCTAATAGAAGCAATAGACTGTGAGGCATTCTTCTTCCTGACCAAATATGCCAAGTATTTACCCGGCCTATCACCTTGCTCAAACAACATCTGCTTCGCAAAGGAAAGTTCCTTCCTTGCTGTATGCATGGAGTTTAAAGTGGATCGAAGGGCTGTGATCTGCTGCAGCTTACTCACTGACGATCTACTGTAATATGCCATCTCAACTGTCTTCAGTTGTGCCTCAAGCAGATGTTGCTGCTCTCCCTTTTGTCGCTTCTGGCTGGCAGAGTATGAGGTAATTATCCCTTGAGCATAGGCCTTAGCAGCCTCTCAAAGAATGGACAGATTACTAGCTCTTCCTAAGTTGGTGGCCAAAAAAGTCAAATTTCCCGAGAGAAGAATTCTACAAACTTGCTGTCCTTGAGGATGAAGGGATCCATTCGCCAGTACTGTGAGCCCGTTGCCTCACACTCCATCTTAACCATTAAATACACTGCTGCATGATCAAAGATGGCAATATTCCCAATCAAACAGGATATCAGCAAATCTAAATAAAAGCTGCTGGAGTTAGGAAATTATCAATCCTTGTGTGGCATTTATGAGGTTTGGGAAAGAATGTAAAATCTCTGCCCGTAGGGTGTAAACATCTCCAAATATCTACCAACCCTAGTTCCACACATAGACCACCCAACTGTTTAGATTGTGGAGAAAGCTTTGGGGGGCTTTTGGGCATTCTTTCCAGCACAGG
This sequence comes from Chiloscyllium plagiosum, assembly GCF_037043375.1. NCBI lineage: Eukaryota > Metazoa > Chordata > Chondrichthyes > Orectolobiformes > Hemiscylliidae > Chiloscyllium > Chiloscyllium plagiosum. Next base: position 36,514,395 of record NW_028270147.1, on the reverse strand, counting down.
GTCCATAATGCAATTAGTGTTCCCCCCACAATAATATGCCTTGCGCCAAGGCCATCAGTTAGAAATTTAAGAGAGTGGACTGGAGGACAGTAGACATTCAAAATACCATATTCCTCACCATGTATAAGGATCTTAAGAATAACAAACTGACCATACTCACCTTTAGCACAATCTATTAAATTAAATGGGAGACCCTTCTGGACAAGTATTGCCACTCCCCTGCTCCTAGTACTAAAAGATGAGAAAAACACCCAATCAAACCCACCCTGCTGTAATTTCAAGTGTTCTTTGTCATTAAGATGAGTCTCCTGTAACAGAGCAACGTCCACCCTCTCCTTTCTAAGGTTTGACAACTCCTTTTTGTTAACTGGTGAATGACTCCCTCTGATATTCCAGGTGCACCATTTGAGAATGCTACTAACCAAGATCCTTTACAGTCGCCTGCCGAGAGGAAGAATTTGTCTTACTGCACACTTAGCATACTCAAAAGGAGACTCATAGAGTCTATTCACAAAATACCAAAAAAAAACTAACTACAAAACACAAAAGACTCTTAATGGGGAAGTCTACCCCCTGCCTACAGAGGGTGCTTACATTTCCCACACACCCCCATCGCCGCTTTCAGCTCCAGCTACACCCCAAACCCCAGCAATGGAAGAAACCAAACAAGGACATTGTAAACACAAAGATATAAGGAAAACAGTGAGCACTCTGCCCATCCCCTACAATTTATCAATACCACTCCAGCTCTGAGAAAAAAACCCACCAACAGCTTCTTTGGGAAAGGAGTGACAGTACAAGAAATAAAAGCAAGCAAGACAAAAAAAAACCCAGACACTATTGTCCATGTCCATAGATACATCTACATTATTTTAAAGTGTCCAAGAAGTTTTTGGCTTGCTCCAAGGAATGAAATGACCGCAAAGTCTCCTTGTAAGTAATACGAAGCAATGCTGGGTACCTCATATATTGAATACCAAGGTCCTTTAAACTTTTCTTAACCTCATCAAACGATTTCCTCTTATGGCTCATTGCCACAGAAAAATATTATCTTAGTTCCCTGATAGGTCAGGTCCTGTGGATCTCTCGCCAACCTTCCAGAAGTTTGCATACTCTGTGCCTGTCCCTGTAGCATTGAAATCATATCTGAACTAGGCAGGGGCACTGATGCTGACCGGATCTGCGCAACGCATCCCGGTGAGCTCTGTCAATCTTTACCCGTTCGGCCTTGGCATCCCAGCCAAGAAATTGTGGCAACCAGTCTTCAAAAAGACTTGCTGGCTACCCACCTTCTACTCCCTTTGGCAGACCAACAACCCAGATATTTTTACTCCTACCTCTATTTTCCAGGTCATCGACTTGCTCAGTCAGGGCCTGAACCTGTTTCTCAACGGCCTGGATCCGCCCTGCCGAGGACTCAACCTCGGTCTTCGACACTGTGGTCCACTGATCAACCTCTCAACTCATTCTCCAAGCCCTTCCAACTCCTCCTCATGCTTTTGCAACCTGGTTGAGATGGCTCCAGTTGATTACAAGTCTCTTCCCTCATCCCCTGGCTTAGGTGTTGGATTGTTCCGAGTTTCTCCACGACGTTCCACTGTGTAGGTATTTCTTTCACAGCTGCAGAGGGAACTGCAGCTGCTTTCCCAGTTAGTCTCGGGCCGTCCCACTGTTTTCAAGTGTCCAGAGTGTTGAGACTCAGCCATTTGCTTCCCCTTAGTCATTCTCACACACTCAAAAGGATTTAAACGGTTACTTTACCATTTAACAATTTTTTTTACAAAAAAAGTAAGGTGGGGGGTAAAACAAATTACTACCTCTCCGCCATTTTGAATCCCACCCCAACGTGGTTTGTATTTTGATTGTTCTGAGATCTGACACCAATTTTTGTAAGTTATATAGCTTATTTTTGAATGCGTTGCCATTTCCCAAATCCATTCCCATCTTCTTTGGAATCCATGTATAAATCCTTTCGATCAAGTTTCTGATCCAGCACAATGCCAAAGCAGGTCTTATCAGAGTCCATGTGGTATCCTATTGACTGTGACAAAGTTAACTACTACCTGCTTATCCTTCTCTGTCTCCTGTCTACCTCCTGCAAAAATGCCATCCCATATTCCCAATTCCTCCGCCTCTGCCGTATCTGCTCCCAGGAGGACCAGTTCCACCACAGAACACACCAGATGGCATCCTTCTTTAGAGACTGCAATTTCCCTTCCCACGTGGTCAAAGATGCCCTCCAATGCATCTTGTCCACATCCCGCACCTCCGCCCTCAGACCCCACCCCTCCAACCGTAACAAGGACAGAACCCCCCCGGTGCTCACCTTCCACCCTACCAACCTTCACATAAACCAAATCATCCAACGACATTTCTGCCATCTCCAAACGGACCCCACCATCAGGGATATATTTCCCTCCCCACCCCTTTCTGCCTTCCACAAAGACCATTCCCTCCGTGACTACCTGGTCAGGTCCACGCCCCCCAACAACCAACTCTCCCGTCCTGGCACCTTCCCCTGCCACCGCAGGAATTGCAAAACCTGTGCCCACTCCACCTCCGTCACCTCCATCCAAGGCCCCAAAGGAGCCTTCCACATCCATCAAAGTTTCACCTGCACATCCACCAATATCATTTATTGTATCCGTTGCTCCCGATGCGGTCTCCTCTACATAGGAGAGACCGGACGCCTCCTAGCAGAGTGCTTTATGGAACATCTCTGGGACGCTCGCACCAATCAACCACACCGCCCTGTGGCCCAACATTTCAATTCCCCCTCCCACTCAGCCGAGGACATGGAGGTCCTGGGTCTCCTCCACCGCTGCTCCCTTACTACCCGACGCCTGGAGGAAGAACGCCTCATCTTCCGCCTCGGAACACCTCAACCCTAGACCATCAATGTGGATTTCACCAGTTTCCTCATTTCCCCTCCCCCCCCACCTTACCCCAGCTCCAAACTTCCAGCTCAGCATTGTCCCCATGACTTGTCCTACCTGCCTATCTTCCTTTCCACCTATCCACTCCACCATCCTCTCTGACCTATCACCTCCATCCCCACCCCCATTCACCTATTGTAATCTATGCTACTTTCTCCCCATCCCCACCCTCCTCTCATTTATCTCTCCACCCTGCAGGCACCTTGCCTCTATTCTTGTTGAAGGGCTTTTGCCCGAAACGTCAATTTTCCTGCTCCTTGGATGCTGCCTGAACTGCTGTGCTTTTCCAGCACCACTGTAATCTAGAATCTGGTTTCCAGCATCTGCAGCCCTTGTTTTTATCTATCCTTCTCTGTTAGCAGCCTTTGACATTGTTGACCACTCACTCCATGTAATGTCTCCGTACTGTTCTCAGCTGGTTGGGACTGCTGTCACCTGGTTCCAGAGATGAGCTTCTAACCTCATCTGTGCCATATCTACAACCACCCATTTTCGTCTCCTTAACTTCAGTCTCAGCTAATCTTCTGAAACCCTCATTCATTTATTCCTTTGTTGCCTGGATTATTCCCACACACCCAGGTTGATATCCCACATTCCATCCTCCACAAACTACCTGTGCAACAAATCTCATTCCCTTTCATCTGTGATTGCTGACCTACATTACCTGTTAAGTAATGTCTTTAGTTTAAAATTCTTATAATTGACTTCGAACCCTTCATGGCCTTGCCTCTTTATGTCTTCATAATCTCCTCCAGTTCCTAAAGCCTCCAAACATTTGCATTTTTTTTTAGTTCTGACCTCTTGTGCATACCTAAGTTTAGGTACCCCAGAATTGGTTGGTGTGCCTTTGGTGTCAAGGCTCCAAGTTCTGTAGTAGCCTCCTTATCCCTCTTACCACTATCCCATAAGGCACTTCTTAAAACCAATGTCTTTGGTCAAATTCTTGTTCAGCTGATCTATTCTCTTCTCACGTGTTGGAGTATTTTAATAATGCTACTGTTAAGCAATTCACAACATTCCATTATGTTAAAGGCACTTGATAAATATGAATTTTGGTGGTGTTCATGGTTCAATGACTTTTTTTTAATGTATGAGGTATGAGCATTTCTGTCAGGTTTGGCATTTGTTGCCGATCTCCAATTGGATTGATTTGACTCTCCAGGCAATTTCAGTTAAGAGTCAATCACATTACTGTGGTTCTGGAGTCACCTGCAGCCAGATTTTCTTTCCTAAATGACCTTCGTAAACTGGGTGGGTGTTAATGACAGTTGACAATGGCTACATCACTGTATGATCTGTCATGGGTGGATTTGAACCTATGTCCCCAGAAGATTATCCTGCGGCACTGGATTAGTAGCTCAGTGACATTGCCGCTATGCTTCCCCAGTACATTTGCACTGTACAATTCATTATAGCACTATGGACTCTCTCTGCATAGTGCTATAAATTCCATCAATGGAATCTTCCCACTCCTGAACGGCCTAGGCCACGGTGAGAAAGTTGGAAATATCATGTGAAATAGCCAGCAAGGAACTTTTCAACATCAAGAGCAAAGTATCCATTTTTGATCAAAGTTGTTGAAAAGTCAGATGAGATTCTCACTCGTGCAGGGGTGCCATGGTGGCAGATTGGTGGGCATTTCTGCCTCACAGCACCAGGGACCCAGGTTCAATTCCAGCTTTGGATGACTGACTGTCTGTATGGAGTTTGCATGTTCTCCCCATAGGTCCCCACTGGGTTCTTCAGTTTCCTTTCACAGTCCAAACATGTGTAGATTAGGTCTATTGGCTTTGTTAAATTGGTCCATTGCTAAATTGGTCCATCGTGACCAGGCTAGATTGATTAGCCACGGAAAATGTGGGGTTACAGGGATAGAATGGATGGGATGCTCTTCGAAGGCTCAATATAGACTCAATGGACCAAATAACCTGTTATCTGAACTTAGGGATTCTATGTTCTAATGAGCAGCAAGAGAACTTTTTATGTGAATTAGCATGCATTAACATCTTATAATTAGTTAATCTTGCCTCATTATTACACAGTTTTCCAATCTTTCTCAGACTGAATAGAAACTAGACAGTGACAAATCCCAACATGAAAGTCAGAGTGGTACCACGGGACTCCAGCTCACGACTTGCTGCTCCAGACCTCTGCCAAGCAGCAACATCACAGGGCACACTGCACTGGCAGAAACCAGTCATACCCCTTGTTCATGGGCCTTGGTATCCAACACAAAGCAGCCCCATCGCAACATCATTGCACTGGTTCTGCACTTCATTGCTACACTTGGGAGCACGCCAGCACTTTTCATTGTAATGCCAGGACACTTTCTGCGCAGGGACATGTACCCCTTCCATGAATTGGAGCAGGATTCATCTCTGGGATGGATCTGTTCTGAAGAAAGGTCAAAGGACCTGAAATGATAATTCTGCTTTCTCTCCACAGATGCTGCCAGAGTAGCTGAGTTTTTACCAGTGATTTCTGATTTCCAGCATCCACAGTTCTTTGGTATTTTGCATCTCTGGGATCTTCACTTTCTGTCTTAGTATTCTGTCATACTGTGCCTACTTTAATGCACACAGCATATCTGCCTTGCCTTTTAGCACTCTGTCCCCTCAACCAGGACTTAAAAGCTCAGTATTTCTATCCTGATTTCCCTTTTAATGTGCACACAAAAAACCAGGCAGCACGTCGTGATTGTCAGCAGATCAGTCAAGGAGGTGGACACATTGCTGTACAGCACCATACTATGTAATTCTCACAATTGCACCATACGCTGGCAGTGCATGCAGCACAAACATTGCACTAGCCTCAAATGGTGACCTCCAAATTAAGGGGAGTAGTCCTCCTATCAAGGAATATATTGATAGACTTTATTTTGAAAGGAAATAATTATTTCATTTTTAATATCCCCTTCTTTAATTATAGCCTGTCTTTGAGGTTCACACTATATATCTTTAATGTTCTTAAGCATTGTAATATGCTTCTGAGTATCTGTTGACAAACATTTATAACTTATAAAAATGCTTAATTAACTATTCTGTAATAAATCTTCCATTGAATTGCAAAGCATTGATCATCTGCTTTGTGAATTAAATCAAAATGTGCTGATAGCAGCTTTTGAGATCAACATTAAAAATGAAATGAAAAGTTTAGTTTTCAATTTCCATTATTTACATAATTCTTTTTGCATCCTTTCTTTTTTTGTGTCCTCTTCCAACTTTCCATTCTGTATAAACACCTCAATCCAAATTATTTTGTATCACCCAAATTTCAGCAGATATTGATGGAATTTTATTTCTAAAAGCAGCACATTATTTGCTTTCTGAACTATAACATCTGGATATGCTTTGCGCTAGCAAATTGAGATTTCACTCCCAAATGTTGATCATTGATTGTCATGAGGACAATTTAATTGTTGGTGCCCCTGTTATGGCTTCATGTGATGTATGTTGTAGCCCTTAATTTTAATACAGGAGGAAAAAGCCCAGGATCTGTCCTGGGTCTCTGCTGACTTAACCAATACTGGCAGGCTAGTCGTTAAAGCTTCACTTACCAAAATTCATTTATTTTTCAGAAAAAAGCAGCGCCAATATGAGTATGAGAGAGCTAAAGATGTGCTTTGATTAAATATCAGCTGTAACCCTTTTTTCTTCTTACATAAACCTTTGAGAGTGAGACTGGAAGTGAGAATAGGAAACTTTTGCTGTTCTGCCCATTATGACATGTGAACATAAAATGCTGAGTTTAAAAACTCTACCCAAATTCTCGGATTCAATAAAACAAGAGGTTGGTGGTGTCTGTCCAGTGGAATTCTACAGGGATCAGTGCTTGGAATGCAACTATTTACAACATATATTATTGACGTGGAGGAAGCAAATGTACTGTAACCAAATTTGCCAATGACACAAATATAGGTAGAAAGGCAAGTTTTGAGGGATACAAACAGTTTGTAGAGAGATATTGATAGGCTAATTAGGTGTGCAAAAATTTGGCAAATGGGGTACAGAGGTTGTCAACCACCTGATGATGGAGCGGCACTCTGAAAGCTCGTGCTTCCAATTAAATCTGTTGGACTATAACCTGGCGGCGTATGATTTTTAACTTTGTACACCCCAGTCCAACACCTGCACTTCCAAATCAGGAGTACAGAGGAACCTTGATTATGGGCGGGCACAATTTCTTTCGGATAATTGATTATTCGGTTAATTGATTTCCTCTGGGGCTTGGAGTTTTCTGTGAAGTCTGTTCCCCGTTCTGGAGACTAGGCAGTAGCACATTGTGCATGAGCCGCAACACAACACCCGCCCCCCTCACCCTGTCCCCATCCCTTGCATGCCCCCAACTTGTCCGCCCCTCCCTGCCCCTCCAATCCCGCCTGCCCCCCTAACTGTGTCCCCACAACCCCGTCCACCCCATCCACCGTCTGACCCCTGTTCATGCCCCCCCCCCCCAAGGACAGCAGACTGCTGCTGCGCCGCCTTTGTGGGGTAAATCTCCAAATAGTACGCACAAACACACAACTTTTTACTGCAACATTTTGCCAGGTTCCACCTCTGCCCTGTACAGGACAATGTTGGAGAGATTATCTGGGGAAGCTGAGTTTAGGGTTCACCTCTATGTAGAGCTCCAGGGAAAGTGTGGGGGTGGAGGAGAGAAAAGGCAGGAGGTCAGTCATTTAGAGACGGTGCCTGGACTGTCCAGTACTGTTCTCGGCAGCATTTCAGTGAACCAAGTTCGTTTTTAATCATTGTACCTGTAAACAAAAGACGCGATCAGGGTTGAAACATCTTTGACGTAATGTTTCTGTCAGGATCTTGAGATCACCTTCAGATAATCCGATATTCGGACATTCGAGATTCCTCTGTATAATGTGGGAAAATATAAAGTTGTTTAGTCTGGAGGAATAACCAAAGAACAGAATGTAGCAAACATTTTATTAACCGACACCTACGACCAGGAGTATCATGATATTAACATTTCCTATGTTCATATATTGGTGAAATATGGACAGATATAAGTAAACTGAAACATTCAGTATGCTACTTGGTCTACACCAAGTACCAGGGAGAGTTTAAGCAACTAATAAATTGACCAACACCAAAATCAGTCAACTTTCTACATCAAGAATCCCACTAACAAAAGGCAGATCCTTGAATTAGGAAACAGCATCAAAGCTTAAAGCCATGACACAGGTGAAGTATGTAACAAGGTAATAGAGTAGAAGTGAACGTCTGAAACTTATAGCTCAAAGTCCTCGATTTGTACTACATCAAATTGTGCTTTAAGCTCAAATTTTGATAGACCTATTGGAAAAACGTGATCTGACTGTAAGTGATCTGATAGTTTGTATAAGGTTTACGAAATATTAGTACATGACACTCACATTTACAATGAAACTGCAAAGGAAACTAGATGAATAACAGCAATCGAAATCAGGAAGTGTCTCAAATGCAGGACAGAGGCTAAGGCTGACATAAGGAAGGCTATGTGGAAGCATGAGGAAAGTATGGTACGCTGCACTAAAACAAATAGCAAAATGTTCTTCAAACATAGTAAGAGATTCATGAAGAATAGGTTGGGGCCCATAAAGAACAAGCAGGTAAGCTGCTCAAAATTTATATAAATAATTTGCCGATGGGAAAAATCTCTAAATTTGCAGGTGATGCTAAGCCAGGGAGAATAGTGAATTGTGATGATGATGCTGAGCAACTTCAGAGAGACATTGATAAGTTGGCAGACTCCTGGAAGATGAATTTCAATGCAGAAAAATGTGAGGTAATACATTTTGGTAGAGGACAATACACGAGGCTCAGTGGTACTACTTTGAGGGGAGTACGGGTGGCATGGTGGCTCAGTGGTTAGCACTGTTGCCTCACATTGCCAGGGGCCCAGGTTTGATTCCAGCCGTGGGCGACTGTCTGTGTGGAGTTTGCACATTCTCCCCGTGTCCGTGTGAGTTTCCTCCTGGTGCTCTGGTTTCCTCCCACAATCCAAAGATGCGCAGGTTACATGAATTTGTCATGCTAAATTTCCCATAGTCAGGGAAATTTAGCATGACAAATTCATGTAACCTGCGCATTAGTGCATTAGTCAGGGATAAATGCAAAGTAATAGGGTAGGGGAATGGGTCTAGATAGGTTACTCTTCGGAGGGTCTGTGTGGACTTGTTGGGCCGAAGGGCCTGTTTCCACACTGTAGGGATTCTATTCTTCTAAGAATTACATGCATAATTCTCTGAAGGTGACCAGACAAGTTGAAACAGTTGCTAGAAGGCTTATAGCATCCTTGGGTTTATAGAGTATTAAAGTAAGGAAGTGATGCTAGACATATAGAAATCATCAGTCAGACTACATTTGGAGTATGGCATTAGTTCTGTGCATCTTACTGAAGGAAGGATGAGCCCCGGAGGGAGTACAAATGAGATTTACTCAAATGATACAGGGAATAAAGGATTTTACATACAGAAAAGAAAGAGAGAAATTGGGCTTATTCTCCTTGGAGCCAAGAAGAATAGGAGGTGACTTTTATGGAGGTGTTCAAAAACCTGAACAATTTTGACAGGGTAAAGAAGGATGTCAGTTTCCACTAATTGGTATATCAAGACCAGGAGTCACAATTTCAAGATTGTCAGCAAGAGAGCTAGGAGTGAGGGGAGGAGAAATCTCTTCACTCAGAGTTGTTAGGATTTGGAATGTACTGACTGGAAGAGTGGTGAAAGTGAATCTTTTTGGAGGTTTCTCAAGAGAGCTGGATGTATAATTGAAAATTATGAATTTACAGACCTACAGAGATAGTCCCATTCTTCAGCTCTATCTGAGGAGCTCCTCTGGGAGCCAGGTCGAATGCCTTATGTACTGTAAAATTCTATGACTTTTGATAAAAGCCTTTGGAGGTCATTTAGAAAGGCTATGTTCCTAATGAGATACAAGATGAAGACTTGGAACTAACAACAATGGTAATCATGCACACAAGGTTAAAAATTGTCTTCTGTGCAAAACAAGTTGTCCCGAGGTTTTAGTCTGAAATGCTAAATGTGGCAAAAAAAAAGATTTGTCAGCCTAGAAATATACAACGTGAAACTAAAGAATACAGAAATTTGTCATAGAAAATTTACCATCATTGCATGGAGATTTCTGGAGATGACAGTATGGAAGAATAAGTGCTTTGTTTCTGAGCGGTTTTTTATTCATGTTTTGTTATAATCCTTGATATTGTACTTCATCCTTCTATTCTCTGCTGATGGGGACACATTCCTCAATGTTTCAATTCCTAGGTTACAGTGCACATTGCTTGACAATGCAATGATTGAAATGCCTCATCACTGAGAATTGTCTCCTTCCTTTTCAGGTGCACTGTGGGTGTGCATTGTATTAAATCCTCACTGCAAACCAGACGAGAAAGTGTCCTGGCTCCGACAGCTGAAGAAATGGAATGACATGGATGTCTGTCCACTGGAAGATGGAAACTATGGCAACGAGTTACCTAACATTACCAATGCCCTTCCTCAGAGCTCCAATCAAAATCAAGGTTAGTGCTGCATCACATGGTGTAAGTGACTCTTAGTTTTCCAAACCCACAAAGTGAAAACATATCAAAGTTCGGAACCTTTTGAATTTTTTTTATTTCATTTGAATATTGTCATTTTACTTGAATAATACCATAGGAGTGAAGATGCCTGGAAACAAATTAGAAGGTTATTTCTCATCGAGATCTTGGTTAACATCGTAGTGGGAAATTTCAAATGTTTTATTAACCTTGGAGTGAAATGCATGCAAGTTCCTCAGCCTGACTCACTTAGTCATATTTTTGTTGCAATTTACTTTCAGGTTGTTTATTTGATGGCCTTGTTCATTTTTGGAATAATTACAGAGCAATCCTGTTGAGGTTATGTTCGTCATGAAATATTGTTGGACCTCAACAAAGATTTTCCTTTTCTGAGCAGATTACTGCAAATGCTTGAATCTGAACTGAAAACAAAAAATCCTGGAGATCACAGTGAGTCACATCTATAGAGAGAAAACAAGCTGATGTTTCAAGTCGAGGTGCTTTCTCTCCATGGATGCTGCTTGACCCACTGATCGCAACGCTTTTCCTTTAGTTGGGTTGGGTGTTGGAATTTTATATAGAAACTGTAAGTTACAATTCATGCATATCAGTTATTCAAGGAATTACATAACAGCCTTGTAACTTGATCACAAATGTAGTTTTAGCAACAAAGAAGTAACTACAATTAGATCTGAAAATTGATTACTTCAATTTAAACAAAAGGAATTGAGTAGTTATATAAAAGGATTACAGTACATTACTTAACCTTGAAAATATCTCATCATTGAAATAATAGTTAGTAGGAAAAGTAATTAATGTGAAGTAGACAGAAATCATTTACTGTACAGTAGAATTTCCTATTGTCAGTCCTGTTATAAAATGCATTGGGTGAAAGTTTGAAGTTTGTTAACTGCATAATCAATAAAACCTGAGCAGGTAACCAAAGTAACCTTTACAAATTTCTAATAGTGAACATGGATTCTAACTAAGTGTCTTTTTTTCTTTCAATCCATTCATTCTACTTTTTTTTTGTTATTAAATTGAATTGGAAGAAATATTGAGGCCACTGCTGAAGAATCTCAGTTTCTATCTATTTAAAATATGGAGGGTCCCATCCACAGAGCATGTACATTCAGGTTCTTTCAGTAGTAAAATGTGCTTACTGCAATTTTTTAAGGTACAATTGTCATGCAAATTGTCAATTCCTTATTTTGTGATGGTAATTTATTGCCAGCAAAGGCTTAAGTGACATGTTAGTTGAAATTATGTAAACTGACCATCTTAGCAATGGAAAATGAGCCATTTGATCTTTAAAAAGTCTAACATAATTTTTGATCGTAAATTGTGAGCCATAATCCAAAAGACATTCAATGATGACATGGAACATTTTTGGCTTACATAGAATTTTACAGAGCGGAAACACACTATTCACTGCAACCAGTCTATGCCAGTGTTCATACTCCACACAATCTCAGCAAAAAACCCATATCATTCACATATTATTATGACTGGGTTTCAGATGGCTAGAATCATTGTTTGCAGAACTATTGATGCCGATGCCAAAAATAAATAGTTTCAATGGCCTGAAAGAAATAGGATGATTGCAAGTACCGTGAAGTCAAGATCAGAAGATTATATCTCAAGTGGAGCTGTGTAACCAGAGAAAATGCTGACTGCAATGGAAAGCAGAATGGTTTTCATCGTTAATATTTAAAGGACCGGTTGGCTAATTATTTGGGTAAGTTAAGTTTTAAAAATCTGTTTATGTATATTGTTTTTTAAATTGATTTTTTACTCCTTATAATGATGAGCTATTTCAATATGGATGCCAATTTTACTTAAATAATTTATTATACCTTAAACACTGTAAAATGTCCATTCTTGAATCTGCACTAGAGACAGTTGCTGCTCAGTCTTATGAGACATGCTTCTAAAATAACTTGTCCTCTGATAAAGCATTGTACAAAGTAATTCATAATTTCTGCATTTTGATTACAACAGATTCTTTGATGTCTACTTCAGTGATAGATGGAAACAACGATATGCTTGAAAAGGAAGGCACTTCAGAAGATTTGGGGATGACATCTACCAACACTAGCAAGACATGAGGAGAATAAAATTGGCATTCAAGGAGGCCAACCAATAAAAGGCTGAGGTCATCCACAGAATCACTTAAAACTCATTAATATCTCTGATATCAGCAATCTGGGTCAGAAAATGTTCAGTCAACCCAACCCAAATCTAGCAGGAAGTGAACTGGGGTGGGGCAATTTGTTCTAAAGAAGTTAAATATATTGGTGTGCAGTTTCCTTTGCACAGACTGCATGACATAATCTTAAAACACTTAGACACCAAGGTTGACAAGAATGGCAGTCTGCATCATCATCTCTTCACACAAGAAAGAAACCACGAGAAAATGTTAATGCTGTAGTTGCAGCTTGTCGCTCCATCTAGATTCCAGCAGGCAGCATCATATTTAACCGGCTCTACTTTAGTCATAATTCTCCCAGCCAAGAGAGAACACTCTCAACCTGTGTTCTTATACGTGGGTGTACATCTCTACTACTTTGTGATGGAATCCATTGATAGCATACATACTGTTATGTGCATTGAATCCATATGACGCAGTCAGATTAAAATGCTCAATATTTGGGTTGTTACATCAGGACCAGAATCATTATCACAGAATATTATTCATAGAAACAGCCAACTGGGAGTACGTGTGATGTATGGACAGACGTGGCCAAGATAGTCCATCAGTGTTTAGTTTTTGATGATTTTGAAATGATCAGCAGCTTCAATTTCAGAAGTTTGCAGAATAATGTGATCCGTTTAATATAATTCCTGTGTATGTAAAGCTTGGTTTGCAAGAAATTATAAAGTTGCTGTATACTGTTCGCGTACTTAAATTTGAATGTACTTCTGAATTAATTTGCACAATACAATGTAATTGTAGTGACAGTTTAATAAATGTTATTTATACTGCCTGGATTGCATGAATGTGCTGGGTTATTGAATGACTCACCGTCGATTTCTGTTAAGGGTTAATGTGTCAAAAAGTGAAAGTTGAGAGTTCTAACACATTCACGGAACAACACATGACTTATAGAATATTGGTTTTAAAAGATATTCTGTAATGGAAAACAAATATTACAACATTTCTAGGAACTTCTTGACCTAAAGATAGCTTCAGTTACCAGTAGCTATTATAATACATCAGAAGAAGTAATATACCAGCAAATCAAAAGATTGAGCAATCTAATGTGATTGTGACATCCTGGGATCTCTTCATTTAAATGGTCTTGCAGAAGATAGGCAGGCAAACAGGAAAAAAAAGTCCAACTTCTGAAAGATTAATTCACCTATTGTAATTAACTTAATTTGCTGCTTCAGTCTGTGCTAATCTATTAAAATTGGAGTTAAATTGCAAGCAGGGAATAGATTTGTAATTACTTTAACTATTACCAATACTGTAAGGTAATTATTTAGTTGTATTGCACCAGATGATGTCAGCAGTAATTGTTTAACCTAAGAAAGCTTAAGTGATCATCTGATCTTAATCTAGTTTGACCATTTCCTTTCGACTATCCAGCTCTATAATTTCAACAAATTTTAATCTTAATATTTTCTGGATTGACTATTGCAAATACCTTGCAGAATATAACATCAAGAATGTTGCACTTGATCATTTTTATGGCTGTTTTAAAATAAGTATTAGAAAAAAAGCTAAGAGTGAGACAAGAGTATGCATTAGATTGTGAGAAAAAAAGGCTGGAGAAGTAGTAATGGGTATCAAAGTCAGAGGGACTGAATAGGTACTTTGTATCAGTCTGCATGGTAGAAGACGCCAGTAGCATACCAGAACTTCGAGAGTCAGGGGGCAGAGGTGAGTGTAAGGCTATCATTAAGGTGAAGGTGCTAGGAAAACTGAAAGGTATGAAGATGGACAAATCACCTGGTTCAGATGGACTACATTCTAAAGTTCAGAATGTGATAACTGAGGAGGCTAGTAGTGATCTTTCAGGAATCACTGGAGTAGGAGCTAATTTAACACCTCTGTTTAAGAAGGGAGAAAAGCAGAAGATAGGAAATTGTAAGCCAGCTAGCCTGACCTCTGTCATTGCTAAGATTTTAGAGTCTATTATTAAAGATGAAATTGCAGAGTATTTGGAAGTGCATGATAAAATAGGGCTGAGTCAGCACTGCTTTGTCAAGGGGAGGTCATACCTGAAACATCTCTTAGGAAGGCAAATGCACTGTTATCATTCATTTTGAGAAGATCAGAATTCAAGAACAAGGATGTACTTTTGAGACTATGTGGTTAGACTGCATTTGGAATATTGTGAGCAGTTTTGGACCCTGTATCTAAAGAAAGATGTGCTATTATTGGAGGGTGTTCAGCGGACATTTACAAGAAGGATTCCAGAGATGAAGGGCCTGTTGCAAGAGAAGCAATTGAGGACTCTGAGTCTGTACTCAATGGAGTTTAGAAGGATGAGTGAGGAATCTCATTGAAACTTACAGAATACAGAGAGGCCTGAATAGAGTGGAGAATGTGTTTCCACTAGTAGGAGAGACTAGGACCTGACAGGATAGCCTCAGAGTGAAAGGACAACTGTTTACAACTGAGATGAGCAGGAATTTCTTCAGCCAGAGGGTGGTGAATGTGTGGAATTCATTGTTGCAGAAGTCTTCGGAGGCTAAGTCATTGAGTGAATTTATAGATTGAGATAGGTTCTTGATAGTAGGGGATCAAGGGTTATGGGGAACAGGAAGGAGAATAGGGTTGAGAAACATATTAACCATAATCAAATGGTGGAACAGACTTGATGGACCGAATGGCCTAATTCAGACATATATCCCCTTATGGTCTGATTCATGTTTTAAGAGTTAATGCCTATTCAAAAAGTATGAACGTACAAAAAATAATGCAAAGTTGTGGAATAAATGGATAATCATTTGTGTGATTGCTTGACTTCGACAGAAAACAAAGGAGACAATAATTCTGAGAAAATATTATCACTATAACGTAACTTGTACATAGACTTCCTCTTGGTTGAATAAAAGTGCCAAGCCTTGACCTTGGAATCCTTTATCTGACAATTACAAAATCAGCTTCACTTATAGCTCTGTCGTGGAAATCAATAAACAGATAATCTTGGTTGTCACCAAGTTAGATTTAATGCTTTTATTTTAAAAGTCTCCAAATAGACTGTAATGTGCCCAGGTGAAAAGGAGTGTTGACAAATGAAAATTGGAGACCGAAGTCCTATTCCAAGAAAAGAATGAGCTTGGGATGATATTTCAACATGGCGACACAACATAGAAGCCCTGAATTTACTGTATATTGTTGTATAGCCTTTTTTTAAAAGGGTTTATGCAAATCAAAGAGAAGAATGTCATTGAAAGGGAGTAGAAATTCTCTTCAGCTTTTGTCAACTTGTATCGGCATTAAAGTCAGATAAAACACAGACAGCTATACAGGAAAGCTCAAACAAAAACAATAATTGCTGGAAAGGCTCAGCAGGTATGGCAGCATCTGTGGAGAGAAGGCAGAGTGAATGTTTCAGGCCCAGTTGGCCTTTTTCTTAGAATACAGGAAAGCCACCTTTTACACAGTCCCAGCAACAAAAAATCAGCATGCGGTATACTGTCCTGATTTTTCTCCCACTTATAAATTAATTCTACTTTTAAGGAAATAATTGACAATTTTGTACTGTTCATATGGATCAGATTTGGATTGAGTTGGCTAATCTAATTGCACGTGGGAAAAAGATGAGAATACATACTTCTAACATAGTATAAAGCCAAATGTCTTTGATAGAAACTGCTATCAAATCCTATTAGTCCTTCAAGGTTATGGAAAAGTTAAAGCATTACTTCAAGTTAAGTACCAACCAGTTAAGGTGCTGACCTGTAGAGTTAACCTCTTGTTTAAAGTATCTAAAACAAAATAAAATTCAGTCTCTTTATGACCAAAGTCAGCATTTTGTTTCTACAGATCTAATTTATACTGTATGTATCTTGCTTTACAACTCTTATGACTAAATTTCTGTGCTTTAATTTTCTAATATGTTACTTCATATTGCTGCACCACTGTCCCATTTGGCTTTCTAAGGCACACACTTGTTAATATGCTTGACGATTGCATTGCATTCCCCCTTCTTCATTAAACTGTTTTGCATTGATTTAAAAGTTGCTGTCTTCTAAATATAGTAAATATTTTTCTACTGTATGAACTTTCCTGACACAAGCCATTAACGTGCAGTGAACGTTGCTATTGTTAAAGACTTGGGCTTATATATTCAGATGCTGAATTGCAAATCTCTTTATGGTCATGGAATGAGGCACAAACTAGAAAGTGAAGGCTTATTGTTTTTTTTTCTTCATTTACTCCCTTAGGAAAACTACAAGTAAGTAACAACAGACTATTATTCGCATCTACTAGTGATTATTGAACCATATTTATAGAAGTCAGTTTTTTTGTTCTTTATTTTGGAGAATTGGGAGGATAACCAAAAATTATGAAGTTAGCAGAATTTTCAATCTAGAATCCATTTTTTTAATGGAATGCTTCATTTATAAGGTGCGTATTCAGATTTCAGGATGTTTCGAACCAATTAAGAACTTTTGAAATGTATTCTCTATTGTAATATAGGAAGCGCAGAAGTGTTCAATATTCAGTAAAGCACAAATTGTGGAATCATTAGTATTGGCAGAGAGTGGTGATTGTAACAACATTGCCATTTCTTCTCAACAAGATTTCTCTGTCATACCATAGTTCCCTTACTTTAATCACTATTTAACGAAAGAAGGATGAAGAAAATGGTATATAATGTTAATGCATTTTGGAATCTATATTACCTGTTCACAGTCAAGTCAGTGAGTTAACAATTTTCTTCCTATTACAATGTAAAAATAGTATAAATTTATAAATGATAGTAAAATTATATATCTCTTGATTTGTGATTTCTAATATTATGCTTGTGATTAAGTAGAACTATCTTTATTGGGTGGAATCTCATAAGACCCTGAAAAATGTGAGCTATGACAAGAAATCTGGGAAAATCGCATGAGAAGTGCATCAAGGCCTTTCTTTATGTCAGGAGCAACATGTTGCATATTCAAAGAGTTCCAAAAGTTAAAACAAGATTCTTGATGGGAAGTGTTCAGAGGACTGTTAACAGGGACTATTGCTTATTATCATACTAATTAACTACAAATCTTGACTTGTTAACATGCAGCTTCCTATCATACTGCAGGTCTAATAGAAACTAGACACCGAGAATCTCCGAGACAAAGGTCTGAGCAGCTAGCTGGAGGCTCCAGCTGGTTGCTCTGAACTGTCATTTGGGACACTTGTTTCAGGGCACTCTCTCAGGCACTGGCCACACACACACACACACACACACACACCCCATGTCCAGAGTAGTAGGCATACAACATGTGCCAGCATCTCTGTACCATCATGGCACTCCTCCAATGCTCTTGTCCAACATCACTGCACTTCATTACCACACTATGGCGCACTCTAGCAACTGTTATTGAAGTGTAGCTGCAAGGTGACTTTGTGTGTAGTGACAGATTGGACCAGGGAACATTGCAGCTACTCACTTGCTTTCTTAGTTCTTGCTCACTTTAGAGGCTACCTGGATGCTTGCAGCCTCTCTGCCTTTTCTTTTTGTGTTTTGTCAGCTCACAGCACTGCTGTATTGCCTTGCTGGTTAATACTGACACAAAGCCAGGCAGCTGGTCAAGGTTTTAGGAGTCAGCAGCAAAGGGTTAGACATGTTGCTGAACAGTACATTGCTACATCAATCTCAGACACTGACTAGCTATATACACAGCAAATGCACTGCAATAGAAAGTGCACTGTTCAGGGGGGCAACCATCAGTTAGGTGGGGTCCTGACACTATACGTTAAGGTCAGCCTGCAGAATCAGCCTAAGGTATCAGGCATAGTCGGACAAGCAGTCAGGGCACTCGCAAGGTCTGTGCCTCTTCAGTCTGGGAGTGAGTCCAGTGCAGCCAGTCTGGGGAGTCATGAGAGTACAACTGGGGTGATATGCAAATATCAGTCAAGGTCTGGTCACTCTTTGGTAGCTCTCCAGCTAATTTGCTGAAGGGAGTGGGCCACAGCCAGTCTATGGTTTCCAACCAGTAAATGTCAAGAGTGGAGGATGGGAGTAGGGAATCTGGAGCCTGGCGCTGTGGGAGAGAGGCTGGGGAACTTAACAGTGGTGAGTGGAAGGGAGAAGTTTAGATCAATATGTAAGGGAGGAGATGATAGAGCATGAGACGGCACGCAGGAAAGTGGGGTCATCATCATTGAAAAGCATGGGCTTTCCATCGGAGGAGACAGTGAACTACATGTGGCATGTTCACCACAAGTTTCTGGGGTTTTGGGGAGGGTGGGAAAAGTGGGCAGATGCAGACTGATAGATGGATATCCCTATCTAGTGAAGACAAAATACTCTGGTGAACTCAGCATTCCTTGTGACCCTCAGATATCAGTTGACTGTGCAGTGCAACTCCTTAACCTGAGCAATTCTGATGATTTCATGCAGCCTAACTGCTGAACCTCACTGATGCCTGTGAGTGATAGCAATGGTCTGCCTGTGCATTGCCACAGTGCAGCAACTGCTCACCTCGCATCTTGGCCCATGAAATTTTGTCTCCGGATAAGGAGCAGTGGGTTCATTACCTTCAAACTGCCAATTTCTGTCACATACATAGATGACAGTCAGAAGTGAACATGTATATTACAAATGTAAGAAGTGAAGTTTCATTTATGTGCCCTCAGAAAGGGGGGTCTTCATGTTTCTCTCCCTCCCAGTACATCTCAGTGCAATAGAATGAAGCCCATTAGTATTGCTTTTTGTCTCTTAATGGTCCAAATGTGTTAGATGTGTTATATGTGTCCTACCCAGACCCAAATGTGTACCCCTCTCGACTTGGATGTCCACAGGACTGAGTAGGATGGAGGTGGAAGATCCAGATTTGTCCAAAGGTCCTCAGAAGACTGCTGGGGACTTGTATGTAGTGCCTCCTCCATCTGGGTGTCTACTGGCATCACTCTGCCTCCTTGTGTGAGATTGTGTCCCCCTCATATCCATCACTTTGTCGTTGATGGTTGCAACCAATGGCTAGGGTGAAAGAAGTGCAGGTCTTTCACATATCAAGCAGACTGCAAGACCTGACTGCCCATCCATCCATAAGAGCAACCCGAATATCACAGCAGGAGATGGGATTCCCAAGATGTTGCTTCATTCCTGGAACCATTGCACTTTGGTGTCTTTGGCACCTGCCTACTATTGCTGTACATTTGGATCGAGCTACAAATTGCTGACACCATGAGATCTTCTGCCTAGAGCTGAGCAGGTACCTGGTCTCAGGCAGTACTCCGCAATTGTCAGTGACCTGGGTGTTTTTTTCCTCAAGCAGCTGTGGAGATAGGTCAGTGAGGAACTCTCCAGCAAGTGCTCCTCACTGTACTCCTGGTTAAGATATCCACTGAGGTATCTATATCTGAGCTGGAGGCAACCTTGCCAGTGCATTCGTCTGCGGGATCTGTGGCTTCTTCCTCAGAGATACTAGAGTGAATGTTTGGTGGTGACCATCCACTGAGACTGTGGAGATGCAAAACATAAATATCTCACCAATTGAGTAAAAAGCTTGCAGTGCAACTCCTATATTAAATTGTCAATGTAGTTTTCAGAACTAATAACCCTTGGCTGCAATGTCTTCTCTCTTTTATACCTTGTAGATAATAGCAGCATGTTCTTGGTTCTTGCAGTCAGCACCAGGAACCATTCATCATAGAATTGAGGAAAAGGATGTTGGGCAGGGCACCACTCATTGTGGCTCTCTCAGCCCTAATTTCTGTACATAGACTATCTCCTGAGGTGGAAGATTCTAGAAGAGGGTGACGGCCCAATTTGTATTCCTGTTTCTATACTTGTTTCTGTATACTGTTCCCTGTGGGCGTTTTTGCTGTGTGTTATCACTTATTAATTTTCTGATGAAATGCTTAAAATAAAAGCAACTTTTCTGCTTCAATGGCAACTTAGATAGACATGCGGAAGATGGTGGAGGATGCAATCATTGTCATAATTTTACAGCGCAAAAAGGGGACCTCCAGCCCATCTTGTCTGTGCCAGTCATTGATGTTCTACTCCCATTTTCCAGCTCTTGACCCTAGCTCAGTATGCATAAAGTGTTCCATCTAAATACATCTTAAATGTCGAGGTGGTTCCTGCCTCTACCAGCCTTTCAGGAAGTGAGTTGCAGTTATCCACCAAAACCTCTTCCGTAAATCCCCTAAACCTCCTGTCTCATCTTAAATCTATGTCTCTCATTATTGACCTCAACAGAGAGGTGCTGGAAGGGTTTGAAGGTTACATTTTCAGTCTAGAAAGAAGCCATCTTCCATGTCTTGCTTTCCGGTCAGCACATTTTCTGAACCTTTTAATTCATTCCACTTACCCAAATACTTAGGAGCATGAAAAATTTCTGCAGCCTAATTGTCATAATTTGCAAACAAGAATAAGAAACAGTACTTGTTTGTTGGTAACACTTTCTTCCAATCTACCTGCCTCATAATTTAGAGTGAAAAAAGCCATTCCTGATGAAGGGCTTATGCCCGAAACGTTGATTCTCCTGTTCCTTGGATGCTGCCTGACCTGTTGTGCTTTACCAGCAACACATTTTCAGCTCATAATTTAGAGTGCCTGAGTCATAGCCCAACTCGGTCTCCTCTGCTGTAAGGAAAACAACCCCAGCCAATCAAGTCTTTTCATAACTGAAACACTCCAGCTGAGGCAACATCCTGTGAAATTCCTCTGCAATCTCTCTAGTGCAGTCACATCCTCCAGAACAGCACTCAATACTTTAGCTATGGCCTAACTCTTATACAGCATGAATAGGCTCAAGGGGCAGCATAACTTACTGCCAATTTACATAACATCAACAAAAGTACAATAAACAATCCAGCACTGTTTCACTTTCATCTATATATTTTAATTCTTTTCCTCACACTCTGCTGAGCTAACTCACTTGCGAAACACAAATTGTGCAGGCTTTATGTAATTATCATTTAGTGTTGACAGTACAAGTAGAGTTCTTCAAAATATGTTCATACAGATATTGTTACACTCTCCCAATCTATCTTATTTTATGTTATGTTATGATCTGTTTGAACGACTCAAATTAGTGACTGTACCATTGAGATTTTTTTATTCATTTTGTATATCATCATCTATTATGGCTTGTCTGAAAAAGTTGCCAAATTAAGGATGTTCTGGACCTTTATTCATTAGGAATTAGACTGAGGATTGTGAATAATATTTCACATTGGACCCTACAGCCTGAGAAAAATGATTTCCACCTATCAGTCCAGTGTAGTTTCAATCTCAGGCTTCAAAGATGAAAGGATTCTATGTTAAAGAATGTGTAAATCCACTTCATTCAGTTTTTTTTGTCTTTATACTTAAATACTCTGTGCCTTAATTTCTTGGAACTCTGCAGTCTGCCTGTTATATGTGTATTCACAGTGTTTTTGGGAAGGAAATTCCAGATCCCTTGACCCAGCAATAGTGAAGGAAAAGCAATGACTTGGAATGGAACTTGGAAATGGTCGTATCCCTGTGTATTTGTTGCCTGTGTCTTTCTAGATTGTAGAGGTCACAGAATTGGAAGATACCAAAGTTGGTTTGACAACTTTTTTTTTTTCAATTTACTCTTCAAAATGTCAAAGTCAATACAAGGAATGATTTGATGAATAGATGGGTAGTCTGCTTTGTGTGCCAAATAAACTTTAAAATATCACATTTAAAATGCACTTTCTTTTTAAGAGGAGAAATTATTGCTTAGTTATTGCAGCATGGAGTCAGAGAGATATACAGCAAGGAAACAGACCCTTCAGTCCAAATTGTCCATGCTGACTAGATATCCCAACCCAATCTCATCCCACCTGTCAGCACCTAGCCCATTTTCCTCCAAACCCTTCCTATTCATATACCCATTCAGAATGTTTTGAATGTTGCAGTTATATTAGCCTCCAGCACTTCCTCTGGCAGCCCATTCCATACACATACTACACCTGCGTAATAAAGTTGCCCCTTAGGTCTCTTTTATATCATTCCCCTCTCACCCTAAACCTTTGCCCTCTAGTTCTGGACTCCCCCCCCCCCCTCCCCACTCCAGGAAAAAGACTTGTCTACTTGTCTTATCCATGCCCCTCATGATTTTATAAATCTCTATAAGGTCACCCCTCAGCCTCCGACGCTCCAGGGAAAACAGCCCCAACCTATTCAACCACTCCCTATAGCTCAAACCCTCCAACTCTGGCAAGATCCTTGTGAATCTTTTCTGAACTCTTTCAAATTTCACAACATCCTTTTGATAGGAAGGAGATCAAAACTGCACGCAATATTCCAACAGTGGCCTAACCAATATCTGTACAGCCGCAACATGACCTCTCAACTCCTGTACTCAATACTCTGACCAATAAAGGAAAGCATATCAAATGCCTTCTTCAAAATCCTATCTACCTGTAATTCTACTTTCAAGGAGCTATGAACCTGCACTCCAAGGTCTCTTTGTTCAGCAACACTCTCTAGAACCTTACCACGAAGTGTATAAGTCCTGCTAAGATTTGCTTTCCCAAAATGCAGCACCTCACATTTATATAAATTAAACTCCATCTGCCACTTCTCAGCCTATTGGCCCATCGGTTCAAGATCCTGTTGTAATCTGAGATAACCTACTTCACTGTCCACTACACCTCCAATTTTGGTGTCATCTGCAAACTTACTAACTTGACCTCTTATGCTTACATCCAAATCAATTATGTAAATGATGAAACCTAGCAGACCCAGCATCGATCCTTGTGACACTCCACTGGTCACAGGCCTCCTGTCTGAAAAACAATCTTCCATCACCACCTTCTGTCTTCTACCTTTGAGCCAATTTTGTATCCAAATGGCTAGTTCTCCCTGTATTCCATAAGGTCTAACCTTGCTAACCAGTCTCTCATGGGGAACCTTGTTGAATGCCTTACTGAAATCCATATAGATCACATCTGCCACTCTGCCCTCATCAATCCTCTTTGTTACTTTTTCAAAAAACCCAAACTAAGTTTGTGAAACAAGATTTCCCGTGCACAAAGCCATGCTGACTGTCCCGAATCAGTCCTTGCCTTTCTAATACATGTACATCCTGTCTCTCAGGATCCCCTGCAGCAGCTTATTGGGCGGCACAGTGGCTCATTGGTTAGCACTGCTGCCTCACAGTTTCAGGACCCGGATTCAATTCTTGCCTCAGGCAACTGTCTGTGTGGAGTTTTCACATTGTCCCCGTGTCTGCGTGGGTTTCCTCCTGGTGCTCCGATTTCCTCCCACAATCCAAAGATGTGCAGGTCAGGTGAATTGGCCATGCTAAATTGCCCATAGTGTTAGGTGCATTCATCTGGGGTAACTATAGCGTAGGGGGAATGGGTCTGTGTGGGTTTGTTGGGCCAAATGGCCTGTTTCCATACTGTAGGGAATCTAGTCTTGCCCACCACCATCATCAGGCTCACTGGTCTATAGTTCCCTGGTTGTCCTTACCACCTTTCTTAAATACTGGCACCACTTTAGCCAACCTCCAGTCTTATGGCACCTCACCTGTGACTATCAATGATACAAACATCTCAGCAAGGGGCCCAGCAATCACTTCCCTAGTTTCCCACAGCATGTTGGGGTATACCTGATCAGGTCCTGGGGATTTATTCACTTTTATGTATTTCAAGACATCCAGCACTTCCTCCTCTGTAATATAGATATTTTTCAAGATGTCACCATCTATTCTTTACATTCTATATCTTCCATATCCTTTTCCACAGTAAACACTGATGCAAAATATTTGTTTAGTATCTCCCCCATCTCCTGCGGCTCCACACAAAGAGGGGCCTTTGAGGCGCCCTATTCTCTCCCTAATTACCCTTTTCTCCTTAATGTATTTGTAAGAACCCTTTGGATTCTCCTTAACTCTATTTGCCAAAGCTATCTCATGTCCCCTTTTTACCCTCCTGATTTCCCTCTTAAGTATACTCCTACTGCCTTTATACTCTTCTAAGGATTCGCTCGATCTATGCTTCCTTTTTCTTAACCAAACCCGTCAATTTTTCTTTAGTCATCCAGCATTCCCTACAACTACCAGCCTTTCCTTTCACCCTAACAGGAATATACCATCTTTGGATTCTTGTTATGTGGGTGGCACGGTGGCACAGTGGTTAGCACTGCTGCCTCACAGCGCCAAAGACCCGGGGTCAGTTCCAGCCTCAGGCAACTGTCCGTGTGGAGTTTGCATATTCTCCCCGTGTCTGCGTGGGTTTCCTCCGGGTGCTCCGGTTTCCTCCCACAGTCCAAAAATGTGCAGGTTAGGTGAATTGGCCATGCCAAATTGCCCGTAGTGTTAGGTGAAAGGGGTAAAAATGTAGGGGAATGGGTTTGGGTGGGTTGCGCTTCGGCGGGTCGGTGTGGACTTGTAGGGCTCAAGGGCCTGATTCTACACTGTAAGTAATCTAATCTAATCTAATCTAATCTCATTTCTGAAGGCTTCCCATTTTCCAGCCATCCCTTTACCTGTGAACATCTGCCCCTAATTAGCTTTTGAAAGTTCTTGCCTAATACCGTCAAAATTCGCCTTCCTCCAATTTAGAACTTCAACTTTTAGATCTGGTCTGTCCTTTTCCATCGCTATTTTAAAAGTAATAGAATTATGGTCACTGGCCCCAGTTAATGAAGTCAGCTGAGATCAGGATCCTAATATTCGTGGGGAGAAGGGGAGAAGATGCAGCATTTGCGTACAGATTCCAGGAGGGCTGACAGAATTTAAAGATACTACTTAGATTCTCTCAGATTTTCTCAGTCCTTTCAAAAAAATGATAGGAATCAGCTATCTGTCTCATTGGGAGATGGTTTTAAACTAGCTGTTCACTGACATTAACCCAAGGGTTATCATTGTATAATTATTAATGCTTGGTTACCTTCTACAATCTATCATTATATAAATAGAAGATTGTAAGTTCATGTCTTAATTGACAGCTTTGTAGGATTACAAATACAAGTGTTTTATATTTATAAAAGATTAAATACTTGATGTGATTTAAATGTTCTAATGAATTTTTGTTATTATGGGAGAAGGTGTAGTAGATATTTTGACCTTTTACTCCACCTCAGTGTGACTGAGGTCTACCAATGGTGGAGGGTGAGGTGGCAGGAAGGGTTTAAGAATGAAGGTGGCAGCTGGCATGAGTTGTCTTGGAGCCTGTAAGGCAATCTGGAGGTGGCTGGCAGAATGCATGGTTTGCATTAAATCGACTTGAAGGTGACATAGGCGTGGGTAGAAGTAATGGGATTTGACTGCTAAAGGGACTACGATTTCAGAATAAAACCGACGTGTCCCTGAGAATCAAGGCAGGCCTTATAAAAAGCCTGAGTCAGTACACAGCTGATAGGCTGATCTTCATCCTGTACCACCTCCCTTCCAAAACAAAGACCACCCCATTGGCAAGTTTCTCCCGAGCAGGTGCATCAGGCTGGTAACTTTCTGATTTGCATCACCCACCTAAGGAGTAAACATCTTGACTTCTGTCTCTGTTTCCCCACTGGCAAACATCCAGATTGAGAGGCTGACTGTGTAGGGGTTTTTCATAATTTTAGTTTTAGATCATTTTGTCCTCTTCAAAATCCTCCAGCAAGATTGGAATCTGAAGGAACTCATTCCCTTTTTCTGCCCTACTTTTTAATCTTTTCACTTTAGCGACAAATGTATGTTGGTTAATGAAGAATAACTGGTCAGGGAAGAAATATATTGATAAATGCATCTCAAGTCTGGCAAAACCTGAAGCCAAAGTTGACCGAGTATGTGAAATGCTGAGGCTGTTAAAAGATATTATTGTATGCCAGGTTCTACCAAAGATTAAACTTGCCAAAATGCTTCTTTTATGTTCACTTATGGAATGTGGGCATTCCTGACTGGTGCAGCATTTACTGTCCATCCCAAAATAATTTTTATTCACTTGTGGGACACAGATAGTACACATTGCTGCTACTGAGCATCATGGTGGAGTGAGTGGTTGTTTGTGGATGTGATCCCAATTAAGGAGGCTGTCGTGTCCTCGATAGCAACTTCAGTGTTTTCAGAGCTGCACTCATCCGGGCAAGTGAGGAATATTATACTTCTAACTTGCACTTCTAACTTGTGTCTTGTAGATGGGAGACAGATTTTAGGGAGTTAGGGGTGTGTTATTCACTGCAGATTTCCAGATCTATGACCTGCGCTGTAGCTACTGAATTTATATGGGTAGTCCAGTTCAGTATCTGGTCAATGGGAAAGCCCAGAATGTTGCAGTGGGCAAGTCAGTGGTGGTAATGCCATTGAATGTCAAGGGATGTTGGTTAAATTGTCTCTGATTGGTGATGGTCATTGCCTGGCATTTGTGTGGTGTGAATGTTACTTGCCATTTGTCTGCACAAGCCTTACTATTGACAAGGTCTTGCTGTATAAAAGTAAAATACTGCAGACACTGGTAATCTGAAACAATCAGAAAATGCTGGAAAAGCTCTACAGCTCCAGCAGTGTGTAAGGAAAGAGAAGAGCACAGTTAGCATTTCATGACCAGTATGGCTTCATCTGTATGTTATTGTATAAAACTTAAATTAACAGTGAAGTAGCATGTTTGATCCGTCATCATTAAAATGGTATGCCAACACTTCGTGCCAGCATAAATTGTAATTTTTCAAAATCACCTAGATTCTGCAAAGGCCCCTGTGAATTAGAAATCCACAAATTAACTCCTGTTCAAAGAAAGGATGGATATGGAAATCAGGGAACTACAGGTGTAATGCCAGTCATTGGGAAGATGCTGCAGTCTATTGTTAAGATAGTAGTAGTGAGACATTTAGAAAACAACAAGTGAGGTTAACATGATTTTATTAAAGGAAAACTATATTTGACAAATGTATTAATAATTTTCAGGATATAGCTGTAGAGATGTCTAGTCCATGGTCCATATTATGACATGAATTGACTGGTGTGGATAAACTAAATGTGCATTTGGATTTCTAAACGCCATTCACTGAGGTGCCAAATAAAAAGTTATTGCACAAGAGCTCATGGTGCTGAGAGTAATTTATTGACGTGGAGTGAAATCTGCCCAATAACAAAAAACTGAGTCAGGATAAATTAATGAAACTAACTAAAGGAGTGCCACAGGAATACATACTGGGGTTTCGCCTATTTTACAGTCTACACTTATGAGTTGGACAAGGGTATCAAGTATTTGATAGTCAATTTTCCTGATAACACAAATGGGAAAACAAGTTGGAAGAAGACCCAAAAAGACTGCAAAAGTGATACAGATAAGTTAAGCACACGGTACAAAATATTCAGATGAAGATAATTAGGGAAAATGTGAGGTTGTCAACTTTGGTAGGAAGAAAAGAAAAGCAAAGTACTGTTTAAATCCAGAGAGACTACCTATGTTATGCTACAGAGGTATTTTGCTGTCTTGTACATGAAGCACAAACAGTTAACATGCAAGTACAACAAGTACACAGGAATGCAAATGGAATGTTGATCTTTATTGCAAAGATAATGAAATTTAAAAATACAGAAATCTTGCTACAACTGTATGGGCCATTGATGGGGTCACACTGATAGACCTGCACACAATTTTCGTCCCTTATGAAAGGAATGTTATTGCTTTGGATGTGGTTCGGAAGAAGTTCACTAGATTGATTCCAGGGAGGAAATATTGTGAGGGATGATTATTAATGTTCTTATTGAAATCTGTAAGATTTTTATTGGGTCTGACAAGGAAGGTGTTCAGTGGATGTCATCCTGAGTAACATATTCTAGATCTAGGGACCTTGGTTTCAGAATAAAAGATTGCCCATTTAAGACTGATAGTGTGGAATTTCTTATCTCTCTGGGTCATGGATTGTTATAATTGTCTTCCACAAAGGGCTGTGGAGGCTGAGGCATTGAATATATTCAAGTCTGAGAGGGACAGATTTTTAACTGTATGCAAGTTTAAGGTTATGGGGAACAGGCGGGAGAGTGACGTTAAGGTCATGAACAGATCTTATTGAATAACCTTATTGAATAGTGGATCAGGTTTGAGTGTCCAAATGACCTATTCACACTCTTGATTTCTGTGATATATTTGGAAACTGGGTTTCTAAAACTCGAAACAAGGCTTGACACTAAAGGTGGCATTTTGTTTGTCAATGTTAGACAAGATTGTTGCTGCTGTTTCAGCATCTCAAATTACACGTAGTAACTTTTTCTTAAAATATTATCTCTTAACAGAGTCTTTAGCTCGACCACGAAGGACTGTATTCACACGTGCAATGGAGGCTTGTGATCTACACTGGCAGGATAGTCACCTTCAGCGTATTATTAGCAGCGATTTTTATGCATCGCCCTCTTACCAGAGAGAGAGTGAGAGTCTCCTTTTCAATGCTCATGGGCAGCCCCTGTGGTTAGGTAAAGTGTAAAATTTACTTTGCATTTTAAGTATTTTCCTTTCCCTACCTACTCAAATTCTTTCAAAAATAGCTTAACACTCATTTCTGTCAACACTATTGTAATCCATGTAGAACATGTTCCCACTGCCTGTGCCAGGGTGGATGCTCTACGTTCACATGGTTATCCTAGAGAAGCTCTTCGATTAGCGGTGGCAATCATCAACACACTCCGTCTACAACAGCAACGACAACTAGAAATATATAAACATCAAAAGAAAGGTGAGTCCTGTGAAAGGAGTCACTTAGCAGCTGCTTATAGGACAGATTTCATGTCTATGCAACTTCCTATGTCTGAGGCAAGAAAGCAGAAAAGCTGGAAATCTCAACTTAAAACAGAAAATGCCGGAAACTCTCATCCCCAATCAGCAACTGTGAAGAAAACAAATGAGCCAAATGTTTGACTATGGAATTATTTTTAGTTGAGTGATCACATCAAACTTTGAACTCACCTTTTCTTCTTCACACACACGTTGGCTGACCTGTTGAGAGTTTTCAAAATTTTCTGTTCTATTTTGGAATTTTGGAGTTGAGAGGAAAAAAATAAAGCGTAATCTGCCAGTCTGGGGATTTAAGTTAACACAGTGATACCAATGAGTCTGAAAGGTTTCCATCATGCATTGTTGTCGGTATATTTTTGGATTGGACCTGTAGAGGAAATTATAACTTTTGCTTTCAAAAATTGAATATTCACAAATATGTCACAACTTTGTCTACTTTTTAAATGTATAATTTACATTATATAACCTGAAAGTTTCTTTTCCACAAAAAAATGGTACCATGTTATAAATGGACTTGTTTGATGTTGCGTGATGGGGAGAGAAGTATTGCAGTATTCTTCTCTCCAATATCAGCC
The DNA here is from genome assembly GCF_037043375.1 of Chiloscyllium plagiosum. Taxonomy (NCBI): domain Eukaryota; kingdom Metazoa; phylum Chordata; class Chondrichthyes; order Orectolobiformes; family Hemiscylliidae; genus Chiloscyllium; species Chiloscyllium plagiosum. The sequence goes on along the minus strand of NW_028270147.1, from coordinate 36,484,483 downwards.
CCATCTGGGTCAACATCTTTAATATTGTTAATCTGTCTGTTCTCCTGCATAGCCAATGTTCACAAAACCAAACTCTCTTGTTTTCAGTCACTACATCTTGTCAAATTCTTCTCCATCCAGTGCTGCATAATGGGTTTAAAAGCAAGCCTTTCCACTAAATTAGGAAGATAAAGCCAGGAGTAAGCCCTTAAACCTCTTCCACTATTTATTGAGATCACAGCTGATCTGTGACCTAACGGCATTTGTGTCTGTGCCCCATATCCCTTAATCCTCCAGCAAGCAATGGCCTTGAGGTAATATTTCCGGACTGTTAATCCAGCAACCCAGGTAATATGCTGGCGACCCAGGTTCAAATCCCACCAAGGCAGATATCGGGAATTAAGAGTCTAATGATGACCATGAATCCGTTGGCGATGGTTGGAAAACTCCATATGGTTCACTAACCTCATTTAGGGAAGAAAACTGCCATCCTTACCTGGTCTGTTTACATGTGACTCCAGACCCACAGCAAAATGACTCCAGACCCACAGCAAAGGGACTCTTAACTGCCCTCTGGGCAATTAGGGATGGATGATAAAGGCTGGCCCAGTTACTACTGCCCTTCTCCTATGAATGAATAAAAAAACAAATTGGCTCACAGATGCCAATTGAATTAACAATGACCCAGCTTCAGGTACCACTTGCAGAAAAGTGTTTGTAAGTTTAGCCACCATTGTGTTATTAATATTTTTGGATTAATATTCAAGAATATTAATATTTCTTGAATATCAATATTCAAGCTTACCCACCCTTGTCCTGGATTCCTCGACGAATGAAAATGGCTTCTTTGTATTGCTTTCTCATAAAATCTTGAAAACTTTGTTGAAATCACTCCTTGACCGTTAAAATTTCAGAGAAAACAATGCTAGCTTATGTAATTATTCCTAATAATTTTGGAGACCAGATATTTTAGTAAATCCATGCTGCATTATCTCAAAGGGCAATACATTAGAGTCATAGAGATGTACAGCATGGAAACAGACCCTTCAGTCCAACTCGTCCATGCCGACTAGATATCTTAAATTAATCTAGTCCCATTTGCCAGCACTTGGCCTATATCCCTCTTAAACTTTCCTATTCATATACCCATCCAAATGCCTTTTAAATGTTGTAATTGTACCAGACTCCACCACTTCTTCTGGCAGTTCATTCCAAACGTGCACGATCCTTTTTGTGAAACAGTTGCCTCTTAGGTCCCTTTTAAATCTTTCCCCTCTCACCAGAAACCTATGTCCGCTAGTTCTGGGCTCCCCCAACCCAGGGACAAGATCTAGTCTATTTACCCTTTCCCTGCTTCTCATGATTTTATAAACCTCAAAAAGGTCACCCCTCTGCCTCTGACACTCTGGGGAAAACAGACTCAGCCTATTCAGCCTCTCCCTATTGGTCAAACCTTCCCCTGACAACATCCTTGTGAATATTTTCTGAACACTTTCAAGTTTCGCAACATCCTTCCGAAAGGAAGGAGACCAGAATTGCACACAATATTTTAAAAGTGACCTAACCAATGTCCTGTACAGCTGCAACGTGACCTCCCAATTCCTATACTCAATGCACTGACCAATATAGGAAACCATATTAAATGCCTTCTTCATTATCCTAACTACTTGAAACTCCACTTTCAAGGAGTTATGAACCTACACTCCGATGTCTCTTTGTTCAGCAACACTCCCAGGACCTTACTATTAAGTTATAAGTCCTGCCCTAATTTGCCTTTACAAAATGCAGCACCTCACATTTATCTAAATTAAACTCCATCTGCCACGCCTTGGCCCATCTGATCAAGATCTCATTGTAATCCAAGATAATCTTCTTCGCTGTCCACTACACCTCTAATTAGCAAACTAGCTAATTATACCTCCTGTGTTCACATCCCAGTCATTTATATAAATGAACAAAAAGCAGTGGACCCTGCAACGATCCTTGTGACACACCATTGGTCACAGGCCTCCAGTCTGAAAAGTAACCCTCCACCACCACCCTCTGTCTTCCACCTTCGAGGCAGTTCTGTATCCAAATGGTTAGTTCTCCCTGTATTCCATGTGATCTAACCTTGCTAACCAGTCTACCATGAAGAACCTTGTCGAATTCCTTACCGAAGTCCATATAGATCATATCTACCCCTCTGCCCTCATCAATCCTCTTTGTTACTTCTTCAAAAAACTCAATCAAGTTAGTGAGACATGATTTCCCACGCACAAAACCATGTTGACAATCCGTAATCTGTCCTTCCCTATCCAAATACATGAAAATCCAGTCCCTCAGGATTCCCTCCAACAACTTGCCCACCACCAATGTCAGGATCACCAGTCTATAGTTCCCTGGCTTTTCCTTACCACCTTTCTTAAATAGTGGCATCATGCTAGCCAACCTCCAGTCTTCCGGCACCTCACCTTGACTATCAGTGATCCAAATATCTCAGCAAGGGGCCCAGCAATCACTTCCCTAGCTTCCTACAGAGTTCCAGCATACACTTGATTGGTTCCTGGGGATTTATCAACCTTTATGCATTTCAAGACATCCAGCACCACCTCCTCTGTAATATAGACATTTTTCAAGTTGTCATCATCTTTTCTGATCCTAAGATATAATGTCCAGAACTCAAGACAGTATGTCATGTGTAGTATAACCAGGATTTTGTGCAATTCCGGCATGACTTCTGAACCCCTGAATTCTCGTACTCTACATATAAAGGCCAGAATTCTATTATTCCTTTTCCATATCTGTACATGACATTTTAACCAACATAAACCACAAATTTCTTGAGACACCCACTTCTTCTGGTTTTTCACAGTTTATCAGGAAATATTATGATCTATCTTTTTTTGTCTACAATTGATTACCTCACACAGGTTGGCTGTTTGAGTGGTTAGCCTCACAGCACCAGGTCCCAGGTTCGATACCAGCCTTGGGTGACTGTCTGTGTGGAGTTTGCACATTCTCCCTGTGTCCGCGTGGGTTTCCTCCGGGTGCTCCAGTTTCTTCCCACAATCCAAAGATGTGCAGGTCAGATGAATTGGCTGTGCTAAATTGTCCATAGTATTAGGTGCATTCATCAGAGGGAGATGGGTCTGGGTGAGTTACTCTTCGGAGGGTCGGTGTGGACTGGTTGGGCCGAAGGGCCTGTTTCCACACTGTAGGGAATCTAATCTATCCAGCCTACCTCAGGTTCTTCAAGTTATAATCAATTGTACATGCTTATATTGAAATCTATTTGCTACAATTTTGCTTATTGAATCTATTAAAACCCCTTTGTAATTTTAAGTTCCATCTACAATGCTTACAATCCCAATCATCTTTGCGTCATCCACAACCTTGAATGTGTAACGTCTTGCCCCATCATCTAATTTGTTTATAAATACGGCAAAATGTTGAGCTTCCAACACAGGTCCCTGTTGGTCATCATTAATCACATGATGGTAATTAGAGTACCAGTCTATTGTCTTTGTAACTGCCAATTCCATAAACAATAACTTGCCCTCAATTTCATTACCTTCAATCTCAGCTAACAAATTCTTAAGAGGAACTTTACTGAATGCCCTTTGAAACTCAGTTTAAGTAACATCCTATCTAACACCTTATTTTTCAAATAATTCAGTCAGGTTTATCAGGTATGACCTATCTTTTACAGCTCCTTGATGACACTGTCAATCAGCTAAAATCTTTCAAAATGCTAATCACCACAATTTTGATTATAGACTCCTGTAATTTTCTTACAAATGTTAGACTAACCAGCCTATAATTCCATTTCTGAACTTGTTTTAATTAGCAGAGGGATATGTACAACTTTTCATCTAAAGGAATTAATCACAAACCAAAAAACTTTGGAAAATTACAGTTGGGGTATCAGTTTTATTACAATGTTCTCTTGCTTTAAAATCCTGTGGTAAGAACTGTCTGATCCTGGGAGTTTGTCACTCTTTATTGCTTTTTTTTCTTCTTCATTACTGTTGCTTTATTAAGTGAAGTTCCCTTCAGAGGTCTATATTAATTTCCTAGGACTGTCCAACATGTCATCCACTTCGTCTATTGTAAATACTGACATAATACTATCTTAATATGGCAGAAGTGGGTACTGCAGATGCTGGAAATCAGAGTCTAGACTCTAATATCTTAATATGTCTATCACTTTTTTGTAGAACACTGTTGTCAGGTTTTAAAGGGTCCATGTTACTTTTAACCACAGTTTTTTAAATTTATAATTGTATAAGCTTTGTGTTGAGTTTGACATCCACTGTAAGTTTCTTTTCATTGTCCTTTTTTGTACCACTTATTATCTGTTTTGATAGCCTTTCTTCTTTATTTTTCTCTGATACACTAGGACTTTTGCTATTATGCATTTTAGTATGTTTTTCCCTTTTAGTTTGATGTCTATCTGTCCACCCCGGAGGCTCCCTGCCTTCATTCTTGATGAAGGACTTTTGCCTGAAATGTTGATTTTCCTGCTCCTCGGATGCTGCCTGACCTGCTGTGCTTTTCCAGCACCACTCTAATCTAGACTCTGATTTCCAGCATCTGCAGTCCTCACTTTTGCCTTACCTCAAATTGTCCATCAATAGTTTTTGCCAAATTGAACTCTTACCATTGTGTTATAACTTGTTCTATGTCACATTACATTCTTTTTTAACACAACTACTCTTCTGTCATTTTACCCGTTGACAGAGTCTCTCAGTTTACTGTGGATAGTCTATATCATTCTGTTGATCCCGGCCTTAACTAACTCTAAATTTTAGTAGCTGTTTCATGTTTCTCCTCTTTAAACACAACATTGAACTCATTGTGTTATCGTCGCTATTAAATCTGTCTCAGTTGCTATCAAATTATTAAATCGAATATAGTCTGTCTCTTGTTTTAAGCCATAATGTCACAGGAAGTTGTCCTAATGTGCCCACAGAAGCTGGGCATCAATGTATCTGGTGTACAACCACAGATGTAGTGACACAATCCCACCATTAGATCGAGCTTCATAAACTGCATACCCAATAATCATACCTACATTGCTATTTACTTCATGGGAAACTATTTTTGTCTTTTTTTTCCATAGGAAATGCACTGGCATGCAAGACTTTCAATCAGACTTATTAAGGGTTGGATGGTTTGCAGCTTTTATAATTTGAATTTTTCAATTGTGACAAAAATTATATTTTAAATTTACAGTATAACTTCAGTCTCTTTCAAGAAGTGACATCAGGAATTTATTCCAGAAATACCAAGCACCCATCAACAGGTGTTTTATTTTTAAGAAAAAAAGGATTCAAATAGGTTTGGCAATCTTCTAACCTAGTTTGGTTCCATTCTTCATCACCTGAACAAATGTAATAGCTCAAGCCTGTCTTGTGCAGCTGTTGTATCATATATGAGCACCAGATCAAATTCAGGCAGAAATACGCAAGTCGTTAGCTTGGATTGCAAATTATGCACAGTTTGCTAGATTTTTAAGATTTCACTTTGAAGGGAGGAAAGGCTTAAGAACAACAATTAAATCAGAATCAGATAAAATCGGGAAAAAAAGCACAATGAATACAACAGGAATGCAGGGAGAGTGATCATGTAGTCTGTAATGTACAATGGGAGTGAACGTATTTCTAAAGCAAATTCTCAGCAGTTGCTTTTATTTATGAACTGCTAACAAGAGCATCATCATAATAGTTTAGTTTCTGCTCATAGGAAGTACCTGGGCATTCTCGATTGTGAACAGAGACTAAATATCGGGCAAATCAGGACATTGGTATTTGTAACTAGAGTACTTAGGTAGTCATCTTGCTGGACATTTTCCACTCATTTTGTATTAGTGGTCCTAAAAGGCACTTCAAAATGCAAAACATGAGTGGACACCAATGTCCAATAAAGAATACAAAGTCAATGTTTTTTAATGTTGGGAATATTTAACTCTCCTCCACTAAAACTGTTCTCAAGTTGGAGCTCCATGGATTTGAATTAACTGATCATTCTTAAAGAGCCCTCTACTTAGGAATGCTATGGAAATAAGCAAGTAAATCAGATATGTGAAGAGGAATTTGGGGTGTGATCCAATGAATTTTCCTTATGATTGTAGAAAGCATTTGATCATAGCAGATGACTACTGTCTTTTTCCTTCATCTCTGTTGAAGTGAAGATGGTAGTAGAGAATAAACTTCAAGGAAGGAAATTAAAGGGAATAACAAAGCCTGTTCGAAATAAAGAAATGTACTGTGCATACAAAGAAACATTGAATTGAATTGAATACATTGAGTTTAGTCAAAAAAATATCTGCGATTTGTTAGTGAATATGAAGATTTTTTAAATCAGTGAAGAGATGCATAATACACTCTTCTGATCTTGGTTACATTATTTCTTTTCAGAATTATTACACAGAGGGGTAACTACTATTACAAATTTGGAAGGGTGGGTGGGTCATCCTTTGGATCCAATTGGGTGCCTATTCATCACACTAACTGAAGCTTGCCGATTAGAAGATGAGAGTTGTATGGACACAGCAGGTAAGAGAAGATCCTCTGTTTATTATTTGCATCAATTAAGTTATAAGTATTACCACTAGGTGGAGTAGCTCTGTGAAAACTGTTATTCTTTCTGTTGGTGGACACAGGATGGGTTACTGAGACCAGTCCTATGGCTCTGATGTTGGTAGCCTTAATTTCCTTGATTCATGTGTGCTATACTCAAATGAAGTTTTCCCAAATATATCCTTAGTCTCAGTGCATTTCTCCCATCTAAATATATAACATGAAAAGGGAAGGCGAGTCAGGCTGGCAAGTTTAGAGTGAAGCTGTTTTTAATTATTGAAATAACTCCATTACACTGTGGTTTTGGTTTTTGCTGCACGGTTAGCAACAGGTAGTTAAGGGTTAGTTTAATGCATGAGGTTCCAAACCACTGGGTTTCCTGTTAAAATCCATGGACTTGCTTTATTAAAGTAATATAAAGGAGAAATGTGATTGTTCAACAAACATGCAACTGATCAGTGCTACCTTTTAGTGAGATTGCTGCTGGTAATGAAGAATGAGGATTGTAGCTCTGTACGATATTGGAGCTGCAAAGTTAAATTAAAATATGCACATTTCAATATATAAATGAGCAGGTCACAGTAATGTTGTTTGTTTAAAAATGCTTTACATTTATGCGAAATGTAATGTTTAATTGCAAAAGTTCATAGAAATTTCATTTGATTGAGATAAATTACTTTATATACCTAGATTCTGATGTAAGAAAAATCTTCCACATGACATTGAGTTGTGGAGGGACACTACCATTAATATGCATCATATTGTTGAAAAAAAGTCACATTTTGCTGGAGCTTTTCATCTTGTACTTAACAGGATAATTTACAAGAAATTCCAATAGAAAAGGAAAACATTATTTATACTGTAAAAGAGAGTGCTGATTGGTTGGCAAATGGACACTGATCGGTAGAGGCGTTGCTATGAACCATGCACCAGTTAAATGATGAGTTATGCATTCCCCATGGCAATGCCTCCAGCAATCACAGTCCACTTGCCATTTCCAATCAATCAGCACACTTCTCACGTATATTATAAATGTGGTTTCCCCTTACATACGAATGCTTGGAAATTATTCTGAAAGTACAGTAAATGATGAAAAGCTTGACAAAATGTGTCCTTCACAGAAATACTACCAAACAACCGTAAATATTGTTGAATTAAATCACAAGAACATAAGTGAAAATGATAGAAATTGCAAGTTTATAAGGTAATCATGTTGAGAATCATAGAGTCATAAAGATGTACAGCACGGAAACAGACCCTTCGGTCCAACTCGTCCATGCCAACTGGATATACCAGTCCAATCTAGTCCCACCTGCCAGCACCTGACCCATGTCCCTGGGTAAAAACAATGACTGCAGATGCTGGAAACCAGAGTCTAGATTAGAGTGGTGCTGGAAAAGCACAGCAGTTTAGGCAGCATTTGCGCTCTTGACCTATATCCCTCCAAACCCTTCCTATTCATATCCAGATACCTTTTAAATGTTGCAATTATACCAGCCTCCACCACTTCCTCTGGCAGCTCATTCCATACACATACCACCCTCTGAGTGAAAAAGTTGCCTCTTGGGTCTCTTTTATATTTCTCCCCTCTCACCTTAAACCTATGCCCTTTCGTTCTGGACTCACCCACCCCAGGGAAAAGAATTTGTTTATTTATCCTATCCATGCCCCTCATGATTTTATAAACGTCTATAAGGTCATCCCTCAGCCTCCGACGCTCCACGGAAAACAGCCCTAGCCTATTCAACCTCTTCCTATAGCTTCAATCCTCCAACTCTGGCAACATCCTTGTAAATCTTTTCTGAATCCTTTCAAGTTTCACAACATCTTTCCGATAGGAAGGAGACCAGAATTGCACGCAATATTCCAACAGTGGCCTGACCAATGTCCTGTACAGCCGCAACATGACCTCCCAACTCCTGTACTCAATATTCTGACCAATAAAGGAAAGCATACCAAATGCCTTCTTCACTATCCTATCTACCTGCAACTCCACTTTCAAGGAACTATGAACCTGCACTCCAAGGTCTCTTTGTTCAGCAACATTCCCTCTGACCTTACCATTAAGTGTATAAGTCCTGCTATGATATGCTTTCCCAAAATGCAGCACTTCACATATATCTAAATTAAACTCCATCTACCACTCCTCAGCTCATCGGCTTATCTGATCAAGATCCCATTGTAATCTGAGGTAACCTTCTTCGCTACCACTACACCTCCAATTTTGGTGTCATCAGCAAACTTACTAACTATACCTCCTGTGCTCACATCCAAATCATTTATATAAATAATGAAATGTAGAGGACCCAGCACCGATCCATGTGGCATTCCATTGGTCACAGGCCTCCAGTCTGAAAAACAATCCTCCACCACCACCCTCTGTCTTCTACCTTTGAGTCAGTTCTCTATCCAAATGGCTAGTTCACCCTGTATACCATGAGATCTAACCTTGCTCACCAGTCTCCCATGGGGAACCTTGTCGAACGTCTTACTGAAATTCATATAGATCACATATACCGCTCTGCCCTTATCAATCCTCTTTGTTACTTCTTCAAAAAACTCGATCAAGTTTGTGAAACATGATTTCCCACGCATGATTTTCCATCCCTAATCAGTCCTTCCCTTTCCAAATACATGTACATCCTGTCCCTCAGGATTCCCTCCAACAACTTGCCTTCCACCGACGTCAGGCTCACTGGTCTATAGTTCCCTGGCTTGTCCTTACCACCCTTCTTAAACAGTGGCACCACGTCAGCCAACGTCCAGTCTTCCAGCACCTCACTTGTGACTATCAATGATACAAATATCTCAGTAAGAGGCCCAGCAATCATTTCCCTAGCTTCCCACAGAGTTCTAGGGTTCACCTGATCAGGTCTTGGGGATTTATCCATCTTTATGTGTTTCAAGACATCCAGCACTTGCTCCTCTGTAATATGGACATTTTTCAAGATGTCACCATTTATTTCCCTACATTCTATATCTTCCATGTCCTTTTCCACAGTAAATACTGATGCAAAATATTCATTTAGTATCTGCCCCATCTCCTGCAGCTCCACACAAATGTCTTGGTGAATTTTGAGGGGCCCTATTCTCTCCTTAATTACTCTTTTGTCCTTAAGGTAAAAACCCTTTGGATTCTCCTTAACCCTATTTGCCAAAGCTATCTCATGTGCTCTTTTTTTGCCCTCCTGATTTCCCTCTTAAGTATACTCCTATTGCCTTTACACTCTTCTAAGGATTCACTTGATCTATCCTGTCTATACCTGACACATGCTTCCTTCTTTTTCTCAACCAAACCCTCAATTTCTTTAGTTATCCGGCATTCCCTATACCTACCAGCCTTCCCTTTCACCCTGACAGGAATATACTTTCTCTGGATTCTCGTTATCTCATTTCTGAAGGCTTCCCATTTTCCAGCCATCCCTTTACATGCGAACATCTGCCCCCAATTAGCTTTTGAAAGTTCTTGCCTAATACCGTCAAAATTCACCTTCCTCCAATTTAGAACTTCAACTTTTAGATCTGGTCTATCCTTTTCCATCACTATTCTAAAACTAATAGAATTATAGTCGCTGGCCCCAAAGTGCTCCCCCACTGACACCTCAATAACCTGCCCTGCCTTATTTCCCAAGAGTAGGTCAAGTTTTGCACCTTCTCTAATAGGTACATACATCCACATACTGAATCAGAAAATTTTCATGTGCACGCTTAACAAATTCCTCTCTGGGTAATCCAAGATGGAGGATGGGAAAAATTTCTGGCCGTAACAGCTGCTCCTTTTTTGAGGTGGTTAAGTTTGGTGAATAGACCAAACAAAAAAACCCAGGGTTTTTAATGTGTCCCAGAACTCATTGGTAGAACAGATATTGACATTTGTCCATGATTCTTCAAGACTAATATCATTCCTTATCCCATTAGATTCTAGCAATGACCTGAAGCCTGCTACCTACCAACATGTGGCTGTGTCGGGCTGCCTAGACAGCAATGAATCCTACCTTACACTGGCCATGGAGGTGGCACTGATGGGGATGGGTCAGCAAAGAGTAATGCCTGAGGGCCTCTATGCCCAAGACAAGGTCTGCCGCAATGAGGAGCAAATAATCTTCAAACTACAGGAACTTGAATTAGATGAAATGCTTGTACAAGTCCTACGCAAACAGTCTATTATCTTATTAGAAGGTAAACTAATTCCTCTATAGAAATCAAAATGTTTTGATGAGAAAAAAGTGGAACATCCATAGTTTCTCTGGCAAGATAGGTTAGGTTGGATAGTGCATGCTTTAGGCAATTAGCCTTTCAGCTCTGGAAGTGGTAATGTTTAAATTCAGGCTAAATTCATGCAGTACAGTACCTTCAAAAGTAAAGACACTAAGATGCAAGTTGCTTTTTTTTGTGGACTGTGCTTTTTCACTTACTTCAAAGACTTGATAAATCCTGTGATAAAGGCATGTTCTACAGAGAGGATGGCTAAGTTAAGTTATTCCATATATTGTGATTGACATTTGATATTTAAATTGTTATTTAATGATGGTATTGGCCCTGAATTGAACTTGATGAAGACACTGAGAAAATATTTAATTGTGTTATTATCAGAAAACCATGTTTTCATAAATCTTCTGCAATATTAAATTGGTGTTGTATATGCAATCAGTCTCACCAATTGCATTTACTTCTGTTACAAAATTAAGTTAAGGAACAGAAAGCAAGAACAGGAGGATCAGTGAAAATGTCTTCTGTAAGAAAACACTGAACTTGGTTAATTTCTCCCCAAGACTTTTTCCCCCATTATTGAGCTGTCACCAGTAGATCTGTGGAAACGTTGAAGAAATGGTAGAAATCCCAGGATGGACATGATGGGCTGAAGGGCCTCTTTCCATGCTTTTAAACTCTTATTACTCTCTGAATTAGTGTTTCTCCTAGGTTTCCATAGATCTTCCAGCACCTTATGAGTGACAACTAGGAGAATCCCTCTCAATGTTCAATCCTTTGATCTTGGTGTTCCATGATAATTTGCACAAAAATAGTTGTTCTATTCCAAAATAAACAATCATTTTGAAAAATAATTAGCACAACCTGTGCAAAAATAAAACTGAACCGCAATATGTAAAAATGTCACCTTGCAAATGAAACTGTCTATGCAAAAAAATCATAAAGGTATTCCTCCTTCAACTGAACTGACAGCAATTTTTATCATTAACAGGAGGTCCTTTCAGCGGCCTGGGCGAAGTGATTCACCGGGAAAGTGTGCCGATGCATACTTTTGCAAAGTATCTTTTTTCAGCTTTACTGTCGCATGATACTGACCTTGCATACAAACTAGCTTTAAGAGCAATGAGGTTTGTAATTTAATTTAAAACATTCAGTTCTGGTACTGGATGCATACTATTTCTGACCTCGTTGTTTAGATTATTGGGTGTTAACAAAACATATGAGCAGTTCGAACCAATCACTAATGTATATTTATCATACCACTAAAAACTACTAGAACTACTGAACTAGTGCAGGTAACTAACATAAGACAGGGATGGGTGACAGCTCGTTTTTGTGTGATTATGTCGGTCACCTAATGCTTTGATAAACTAGGGTTTCTGATCTAAAAGTAATAGGATCTTAATATTGTAACATCCTGCAAGAATGCAAATATGGCATTGAAAGCAATGGGATGCTAGTAGGGCATAAATCTGTACGTTGTATCTTGTGTGTGGTAGGTTAAGGGAAGGGAAGATTGCAAGCAAAGGCCCTAAAGGAAAAGTGACTAAAATTAAGCATGACTCTTCCATCAGACCCCTCAGTCAGCCATTGCTAATTTGCTGGGAAATGGTTACACCATCTTCAAAATTATGGTGTTGGACCGGGGTGGACAAATTCAGAAGTCACCGGACACCAGGTTATAGTCCAACAGGTTTATTTGAAATCCCAAGTGCTGCTCCTTGACCTGATGAACGAGCTGCTTTCTGAAAGCTTGTGATTTCAAATAAACCTGTTGGTCTATAACCTGGTGACATGTGACTTATGACTCTCTTCAAAATTCAAAGCAATAAATGGTCCCTGACATTGCTGTCTATGTAGCATAGGAGCAGTCAGTTCCCACGCACCTGTTATATTGGATGTGTAACCTCTTTATTTATCCTGGGGCTTCACAAGGCTGTGAACCTGGGATTGCCTACAAAGGGTACAAGACAAGCATCTGAGGTGATACAGAAGAGAATGTTCCTAGTCCTTTATTCTGAGTTTCCTATTGTTATGGAAGGATACCTATTTTGTGTGATACTGGGAGAGTCTGCTGTTAGGCTTTGAACCTTGATTCTTTGTCATACCTATTTCGAATTGTGTGTCAGGCTGGCGATAATTTGCTTAAAAGCAAAGTCGGTGTACCATTAACACAAGATACCTTTATTTGTCCTGAAATATCTTTAATGGGGAGAAGCACTATTTCACTTGAATGATAGCCAGTTGGCACTGGGCTAAACCCAGGATATAAAGTAGTCTTGGTTGAAGCTTGATAGGGTAACATTTTCATGCCTAATTTTCCTCACCAGAAATCTGGTTTTACATCAGGGGATCAGGGTCAATGCAGGGAAGATGTATGCTCTATGGTCCTTTTCTCCCCACCTCTCTCGACCCACACTTCCATTCTTTGTAGAACAAATGCATTTATGTCTTTTGTTGTCATACATTTTTGTTCTCTGTATCTTCATGTTTACACAAATATAATGGGGAAAACATTGAATTTGCAGAACATTAAAGCCTGGATATGCAATAGTCGAAAACAGAACTACTCTCCGTCAGGCTATTACCCGATAAAAGCATCAATATGTGATTTGTACATTTAGGCTACACAATAGCCTAATGAATCAATGATATCTATTTCCTATCACCTACAACATATCACTGTTGTTTTTTTTGTAGGTTACCTGTTCTGGAATCAACATCACATGCTGGCGACGTTTCCCATCCTCATCATATCGTTTCAGTTGTACCTAGTCGATATCCACGGTGGTTTACCCTAGGACACCTTGAGTCTCAACAATGTGAGCTGGCCTCCACAATGTTAACAGCTGCCAAAGGTAGTCTTAGCACAAACAAAAATGAACTTTCATTGTCCATGTGGCTTACTGAATTACATGATGAGGTAACAGTATGCAGCCATATTCCCAATTCAGAAAATTTCTATCTTGGTGGAGAGGGCACCAAGAGAAAGAAAGCGACTTGCTGATTTGTTGTGCCCCACATCAGAGAGATTAATTATGGTCTGTGGTTGGACAGGAGGAATTCAACTGCAAACATTTATCTTCAGCATGTTGTATGGTGCTGGGAAAGAAAGGTACCTTTTTCAGGAGTGGAGAATCTATAAATGAAACAAAAGCTAATGTTATGGAATTGGGTTTAAGTTGAGCTGATTTAAAAAAAAAAGTTTGGGAACAAAATGCTGCTCAGTTTTAGATTGGAACAGTGGACATTTTTGGATTAAGTTGAGGAGATCAGAACTGTTGAGCTCGGTGAACCTCAGGGCAGTAACTGTGAAGCATATTTAATTTTACAAGTAAGAGGGGTGATAAACATTAATATTTCCATAAGGAAAAATATTATATTTGGGGAAGAAATTTTATCTTCAATTGTGAACATTTTTACAACCCAATGTGTTTTATGTAGTTGTTTAATGGTAACATTGTTAAAATGCGTTCTGCTTATCGAAATATACAAAGTGACCGTTTTAATTTCCCTGTCTGGATCAGAGAAAATTACTAGAACTTCTGAATTTCCCTACAATTTATTTTCTCAATTGTATAACTGCTGATAGCTGGGAATGCTGAGAACCAGTTACCAGCAATGTGACTGAATGAGCCAGATGCCATGCATCAACTGGACTTTTTCTGCCTTATCTGTTTCATGTGTTCTTACTGGGATGGTGATGTGCAGATCAAACCATTAACACTACAGGATAGAATACAGGGCATGAACAATTTTGAAATCTTAAAACAATATCAAAGTTCTCCTAGTCAATAGGTAAAAGTGATCATCTAGGCTGTCTTCAAAATTAAATGCATTTTGCATGAATGATGACAATAGACCGTAGTCTGTTGGCTCTACAAATTAAACCTGTATTGAGCAGTCATTAAAATACAAGCTCAGCAGGAAGAGCATTTTAGTTGTTTGAATTCAATTGGCTTCCATTGCTGAACACAGTAAATCCTGCAAGCCAGGTTGATTACTAATATCATTAATACTCATGGTGTAAATTCAAATACTTAAGAAGAAAGTGAGCACTTTTTAAAATGTTTTTGTAAATACCGGTAATTAGGGAGTTGCTTTAGCTCAGTTGGCCAGATGGTTGGTTTGAAACTTTATTGCTGGAACAGCACAGCAGGTCAGGCAGCATCCAGGGAACAGGAGATTCGACGTTTCGGGCACAGGCCCTTCTTCAGGAATGGTTGATTTGCAAAGCAGTGTGATGCCAATAGCGTGGGTTCAATTCCCATCACTGGCTGAGGTTACAGTGAAGGACTCTCCTTCTCAACCTCTCCCCTCACCTCAGGTATGATGGCCCCCAGGTTAAATCACCACCAGTCATCTCTCTGTAATATATGGTTTGGTAAGACTATGGTGACTTGATTTGACTGGTAATTAAAAGGTCAGGAGGTCACCAGGGGAGTTACAGCATATATTGTCAAAATACTTTTCCAAAAGCTTCTTGGCGCAATATCATCATGTTGTTTGTTCTCCTTTCTTGAAGGTTTCTCAGTAGCCTAGATTAATAGCATTTACCTTGTTACAGACTAATGTGTAAGGTCCAAACTGGTAAATCAATAGGATCTAAATTACTCCTTCTGATTAATCGCAGGAGATATGCTACGGTTGCGAACTGTCCTGGAAGCTATTCGGAAGAACATTCACTCCTCCTCCCTCATATTCAAACTCGCCCAGGATGCATTTAAAATAGCTACACCAGCTGACATTCCACCAGATATTACACTTCTCAATGTGGCTCTGGAACTTGGGTTACAGGTAAGAGCAATGCATTTATTCCACTGAAGTAACCAAACCCAATCTAAGCCAGACTTTTGTGGGGAAACACAGTCAGTGCCATCTTCTGCTTACAACAAAGTAAGGAGAAAAATGTTCCAAGGCATGTATCAGGAAGCAATGGTAGAGACCTGAAAATGAAGGTGGATAAATCACCCAGAATGGATGGACTACACTTCATGGTTCTGGAGGAGATTGTGGAGGCGTTGGTGTGACCTTCCAGGAATCACTGAGGTAAGGGAGTTTCCAGAGGACTGGAAAATGGCTAATGTAACACCCCTGTTTAAGAAGAGAGGAGAGCAGAAGACAGGAAATTATAGGCCAGTTAGCCTGTCCTCAATCATTGGTAACCATTGATGTATTTGGGCAGCGGCTGATCCAGAGACAATACACATGTAGTGTCTCCCATCTGCCCTCCTCCTTTAACTAAAAAAAAAAGACTCTGTAGCTTGTTGATAAGGTAAAGTTTGTTCTATTTCTTTTTATATCATGCGATTGGTTAAAAATTTACTTTTTTTCTCTTTTTGTTTATTATTTGGTTATTTGAAAAGGAGTATAGCAGAGAATTATTAGAAATTATTTAACTCATGAATTTATATAAAGTAACTAACTAAGTAGAGATGGCTGGGCAGGTGATGTGCTGTAGCTGCACAATGTGGGAGCTGGCTGATCCCCATTGTGAACAGCAGTGACCACATTTGCAGCAAGTGTTGGTTGCTGGAGGAACTCCGGAATCTGAGTTTCAAACACTGTGGCACATCCGGGAGGGGGAGAGTTACCTGGACACTTTGTTTCAGGAGGCAGTCACACCTGGGAGATTAAGTAATTCAAATTCAGTCTGTGATCAGGGACAACAGGGTGTGACTGTAAGTGAGGCAGGGAGAGGGATCCTGAGTTCAGGAGTGGACAAGCCTCAGCTTTTGACCATATCCAACAAGTATGAGATGCTTGCTCCCTGTGTGGATGAGGAAAAGGGCTGTCGACAGGATGAGCCAGCTGACCAAGGCACCATGGTTCAGGAGGCCATTCAAGAGGGGGGAGCAAAAAGTTGTTATCGGGGATTCTATAATTAGGGGAACAGATAGTATCCTTTGCAAGCCAGATCGGGAGACCCGCATGGTGTTTTGTCTGCCTGGTGCCAGGGTGCAGGACAACTCTGACTGGCTTGAAAGAATATTGTTGCGGGAGGGGGAGGATCCAGTTGTTGTGGTCCACATTGGGACAAATAACATAGGCCAGGCTAGGAAGGAGGACCTGTTTGGGGATTGTCAAGCACTAGGACAAAATTAAGGAACAGGTCCTCGAGGGTCATAATCTCCAAATTACTGCCCGAACCACATGCCAATTGGCTTAGGGTTAAGAAAATTAGGGAAGTAAATGCGTGGCTAAGGGAGTGTTGTGGGAAAGAGGGATTCCATTTCATGGGGCATTGGCATCAGTTTTGGAACTGGGGGAATCTGTACTGATGGGATGGTCTCCACCTGAACCAATCTGGAACAATCTGGTCAAGCGAAAAGGATCAATAGGGTGGTCACTAGGTCTTTAAACTAGTGAGTCAGGGGGAAGGGAAAGGGAAAACAACAGGAAGTATGATGGTAATAAAAGGTTAAGCAGCAGGTTAGTATGCCTGCAGGAGGGTTTAAGTTCAAGGAAGACTATGAAAGAAGTAAAAAGGAAGGATAACTCAGGTGATATTATTGGAGATGTTTGAAATCATGAGGGTAAGAAATCATAAGGCCACTTTACCTGAATGCTCGTAGCATTCATAACAAGATTGATGAGGTAACGGACAAATCATGGCGAATTAATATGATTTAGTAGCCATTATGGAGACATGGTTACAGGATGGTCACCACCGGGAGTTAAATATCCAGGATATTATTAGAGATGTTTGATAGGTGTAGTCATTGATAGGTGTAGTTTATAGGCCACCAAATAATAACATCACATTGGGGGCGGGCATAAACAAAGAAATAACAAATGCTTGTAAAAATGGTACGCCAATTATCATGGGGGATTTAATTAACATGTCGATTGGTTGAACTAGCTTGGTCAGGGTAGCCTAGAGGAGGAGAGATTGTTGAGTGTATCCGTGATAGTTTTCTTGAACAGTATGTAATGGAACTGACGAGGGAGCAAGCTATCCTAGATCTGGTCCTGTGTACTGAGACAGGAATAATTAATGACTTCATAGTGAGCAATCCTTTTGGAAGGAGCAATCACAGTGTAGTTGAGTTTAGAATACAGATGGAGAGTGTAAAGATAAAATCCAGTAGCAGGGTCCTGTGCTTAAACAAGGGAGACTACAATACAATGAGGGAGGACTTGGCTAAAGTAGACTGGAAACAAAAATTTTATGGTGGGACAGTTGACAAGCAATGGAGGACTTCCAAAGAAATTTTTCAAAGTGCTCAGCAAAAGTATATACCAGTGTAAGAAAAGGGGTAAAACTGCCTTGGATGTCTAAGGAAATAAGGGAGGCTATCAAATTGAAAGAGAAGGCATACACATTGGCCAAAAACAGCATGAAACTAGAAGATTTGGAAAACTTTAAAGGTCAATAGAAAACCACAAAAAGAGCTATACAGAAAAGTAAGATAGAATGTGAGAAAAAAATCCCACACAGAATATAAAGACCCTTAGCAAAAGTTTCTCTAAATATATAAAACAAAAAAAGAGTGGTTAAAGTAAACATTGGTCCTTTAGAGAATGAGAAAGGGGATTTAGTTATGGAATATGATGAATTGGCCAAGGCATTGAACAGGTATTTTGTATCGGTCTTCTCAGTGGAGGACACTAATAATATAATAACTGTCAAAGAGACAAAGGTAAGTGAGGACCTGGAAACAATCATTATTACGGAGGAGATAGTGTTGGACAAGCTAATGGAACTAAGGATAGACAAGTCTCCCGGCCCTGATAGAATGTATCCTGAAGTACTAAAAGAGATGGCGGGTGAAATAGCAAGTTCTTTGGGGGTAATTTTCCAAAAGTCGCTGGACTCTGGGGCAGTTCCTGCAGATTGGAAAACAGTATATGTGACGCCACTGTTTAAAAAGGGAGGTAGACAAAATATGGGGACATGTAGACCAGTGAGCTTAATCTCTGTAGTGCAGAAGATGCTTGAGTCTATCATCAAGGAAGAAATAGCAAGGCATCTCGACAGAAATTGTCCCGTTGGGCAGCTGCAGCATGGGTTCATGAAGGGTAGCTCATGCTTAACAAATCTTTTGGAATTTTATGAAGACATTATGAGCAAGGCGGACAATGGGGACCCAGTGGATGTAATGTACCTAGATTTCGAAAAGGCCTTGGACAAGGTGCCGCACATGACGCTGCTGCATAAGATAAAGATGCATGGCATTACGAGTAAAATATTAGCCTGGATAGATGATTGGTTGACTAACAGGAAGCAAAGAGTAGGGATAAATGAGTGCTATTCTGGCTGGCAATCAGTGACTCAGGGATTGGTGTTGGGACCGCAATTATTCACAATCTATATAGATGATTTGGAGTTGGGGGCCACAGGTAGTGTGTCAAAGTTTGCAGGTGACACTAAGATGAGTGGCAAAGCAAAGTGTTAAGAGGAACATAGATACTTTGAGTGAGTGGGCAAAGGTCTGGCAGATGGAATACAATGTTAGTAAGTGTGAAACCATCCATTTTGGTAGGAGTAACAGTAAAAAGGATTATTACTTGAATGGCAAAATGTTGCAGCATGCAATCTGGGCTATATAAGGCTCTGGTCAGGCTGCATTTGAAATATTGTGAGCAGTTTTGGGTCCCGTACCTAAGGAAGGATGTGCTGGCCTTAGGGTTGAGAGGAGGTTCACAGGAATGATTCTGGGAATGAAGGGCTTGTCATATGAGGAGTGGTTGAGCACTCTGGGTCTATACTTAATGAAGTTTAGAAGGATGAGGGGAGATCTTATTGAAACAGAATACTGAAAGGGTGCATAGAGTGGACATGGAGAAGATGTTTTCACCAGTAGGCGAGATTAGATGCAGAGGACACACCCTCAGAATGAAGGGACCACCTTTTAGAAACGAGATGAAGAGCAATTTCTTTATTCAGAGAATGGTGAAACTGTGGAACCCATTGCTGCAGAAGACTGTGGAGGCCAATTGAATAAGACCGAGATCTGGTCTTGATTAGTCAGAGGATCAAGGATTATGAGGAGAAGGCAGCAGAATGGGGTTTAGAAAGGTGTCAGCCATGATTGAATGGTGAAGCAGACTTGATTGGACAAATGACCTAATTGTGCTCCTATATCTTATGGTCTACTTTATGAAAATTGATTGCTGCTTCTAGTCTAGTATTCTGAAAGATCTGGTGAGAAGCTTGAAACAGAAGGTAACTGTTGGTGAAAGGGGGAATCTAAGGACACTTTTCCATTGAAAAGAAGAGCTTTAGCAGAGCTACAATATGTATCACTTTGCACCAAAAGCCCATTTAGTGCCTTGCATGAGTCAGGAACAATGAGAGAGTGTTGATTTGAAGCATCGGAAGTCTGACTGATTGGCATTTATCTGAATTGTGAAATGGAAAGTGACTTGATCTGCAGAGGTGAAACTAATGAACCCAGTTTTCTCTTGCCAGGAATGAGGCATCAGGTCATAAGAGATCCAGTAATTGTATGAGATACAATAAGAGGGTGGAGAGGTCATTAGTGGAGACACTGTGTTTTTGAGCTGTAACACCAACATGTAATCTTTCAAGAACAAAGTTCTGGAGAAACACAGCAGATCTGGCAGTATCACTTGAGAAAAATAGGATTAATGTTTTTAGTCCAGTGACCCTGGGAAAAGGTGGTATTTGTGCTGATGATGGGATGGCGACAGTAAATAGTGCATGGAGATGGATCCCAGAGAGAGAAGATAGACAATAGGCAAACAAAGAAATAGCTGATGATTACATGAGAGAGGGAGAGAGAGAGAGAGACAGAGATAAATACTATTAAGGGCATTAATGGAAATGTACTTTTAAAAAATGGCTCATCTGTGCAGGGAGCAATCTAAATAATGCAGCGTGTGGGTCAAAGGTCACCGTCACAGAGGAGTATGATCACATTTTGAAATTGTTAAACTTAATGTTGAATGCTGAAAGCTGTATGGTGCCTGGATTGATAAGGTGCTGTTCCTCCAGCTTGCATTGAACCACACTGGAGCAATGTAGCGGGCCTGAGACAGAAATGTTGGTATGGGAACACAGTGGTGTACTGAAGTGGCAAGCAACTGAGAACTCAGGGATATTTTTATAGATTTAGCATAGGTGTTTGGCAAAGTGGTTACAGTTTATGTTCACTAGTGTAGAGGAGACTACTTTATGATCATCAAATACAGCGGACTAAATTGAATGAAGTGTAGGTAAATTGCTACTTCACCTGGAAGGTATTGAATTGAATTAAATTGAATTTATTGTCACATGTATTGAGGCACAGTGAAAAGCATTGTCAAGGCCTTGGATAATGAAGAGAGAAGATGTAAATGGGCAAGTGTTGCACCTTCTGTGATTGCATGGGAAGGTTTTGTGGAGGTGTGGGGAGATGTTGAGAGTGGACAGTATGGTCCCTGTGGAACGCTGACAAGGGAAGAGAGAGGAATGTCTGTCTGGCGGTGGTATCCTGGTGGAAGTGGTGGAAATAGCATCTTAAGATCCTGTGGATGTGGATGTTAGTGGGATAGAAGGTGAGGACCGGGAGTCTCTATCATTGTGTGGGAGGGAAGAGAACAAGTGAGAGCCAAACTGTGGGAAATCTGACAGACACAGCTAAAGACCCTCAATTGAGGACAAATATGGACATTTCTAAGACCCTCCTCCCACCACCAAGGTGGTATATTCAGAATATATGTGACAGAGACAGAGAAACTGGGAGAATGGGATAGAGTCCTTGCAGGAAGCAGGGTGTAAGGCTGGATGTTCAAAGGAACTGTGGGAGTCAGTACGTTTGTAATGGTTATTGGTGGCCAGTTTATCACCAGAAATGGAAACAGAGATATCAAAGAAGTGAAGAGAGAAGTCAGAGATGGACCAGGTGAAGGTGAGAGCGGGAAGCAAAATTGATAAATCTTCCAATTCCGATCAAGAGAGAGGGAAGCAGCATGAATCATGTTATGAACGTACCAGAGAAAGATTTATGTGGAGGGACCTGTTAGGACTGGAACAAGAAACGTTCCACGGGACCCACAGAGAAAACGGGCAAAACTGGAGCCCATGTGGGTACCCATGGCCAAATCTACTCTATTTCCTTGCCCTCACCATCTGTCACCAGCCTAAATACGAACCTTTCCCAGTTATCATCGGTTCTGATGAAGGGTCACTGGACTCAAAACATTTATTCTGTTTTTCTCTCAATAAATGCTGCCAGATCTGCTGTGTTTTTCCTGCACTCTTTTTATGTCAGGTTTCCAGCATCCACAGTTATTTGTGTTTATGTAATCTTTCAATTTTGTTTAGTTGGAATATGAGATGCATTCATGGTAGCTCCAGAAGATTGCAACCATCATGCACAATTTTAAAAAAAGGAGAAAATCAGTCAGGGAACATAGTGGAGCTAATTGGCTGTACCTCAAAGTACTAAGTGGTTTGATTAGGGGTGATTTTCTGAATGATGAATTTTCTGAATGATGAACAGATACGACGTGTCCTTGATATGTATGTACCTGTCAGGCAGGAAAGAGATGGTCGTGTGAGAGAACCTTGGTTGACGAGGGAGGTTGAATGTCTTGTAAGAAGGAAGAAGGAGGCATACATAAGGTTAAGGAAACAAGGTTCAGACAGAGCGTTGGAGGGATACAGGTTAGCCAGGAGGGAGCTCAAGAAAGGGATTAGGAGAGCTAAGAGAGGGCATGAAAAATCTTTGGCGGGTAGGATCAAGGATAACCCCAAGGCCTTTTATGCGTAGGTGAGAAACATGAGAATGACGAGAACGAGGGTAGGTCCAATCAAGGACAGTAGTGGGAGACTGTGTATTGAGTCGGAAGAGATAGGAGAGATTTTGAATGAGTACTTTTCTTCAGTATTTACAAATGAGAGGGACCGTATTGTTGAAGAGGAGAGTATGAAACGGACTGGTAAGCTAGAGGAGATACTTGTTAGGAAGGAAGAAAAACTTGAGGATAGGCATTTTGAAAAACTTGAGGATAGACAAGTCCTCCGGGCCTGACGGGATATATCCTAGGATTATGTGGGAAGCAAGAGAGGAAATTGCAGAACCATTGGCAATGATCTTTTCGTCTTCACTGTCAATGGGGATGGTGCCAGGGGACTGGAGAGTGGCGAATGTTGTGCCCCTGTTCAAAAAAGGGAATAGGGATAACCCTGGGAATTACAGGCCAGTTAGTCTTACTTCGGTGGTAGGCAAAGTAATGGAAAGGGTACTGAGGGATAGGATTTATGAGTATCTGGAAAGACACTGCTTGATTAGGGACAGCCAGCACGGATTTGTGAAGGGTAGGTCTTGCCTTACAAGTTTTATTGAATTCTTTGAGGAGGTGACCAAGCATGTGGATGAGGGTAGAGCAGTGGATGTAGTGTACATGGATTTTAGTAAGGCATTTGATAAGGTTCCCCATGGTAGGCTTATGCGGAAAGTCAGGAGACATGGGATAGTGGGAAGTTTGGCCAGTTGGATAGAGAACTGGCTAACCGGTCGAAGTCAGAGTGGTGGTAGATGGTAAATATTCAGCCTGGAGCCCAGTTACAAGTGGAGTTCCGCAGGGATCAGTTCTGAGTCCTCTGCTGTTTGTAATTTTTATTAATGACTTGGATGAGGGAGTCAAAGGGTGGGTCAGTAAATTTGCAGACGATACGAAGATTGGTGGAGTTGTGGATAGTGAGGAGGGCTGTTGTCGGCTGCAAAGGGACTTAGATATGATGCAGAGCTGGGCTGAGGAGTGGCAGATGGAGTTCAACCCTGTCAAGTGTGAGGTTGTCCATTTTGGAAGGACAATTAAGAATGCAGAGTACAGAGTTAACAGTAGGGTTCTTAGTAAGGTGGAGGAGCAGAGGGATCTTGGGGTCTATGTTCATAGATCTTTGAAAGTTGCCACTCAGGTGGATAGAGCTTGTAAGAAGGCCTATGGTGTATTAGCGTTCATTAGCAGAGGGATTGAATTCAAGAGTCGTGAGGTGATGTTGCAGCTGTATAGGACTTTGGAGTACTGTGTGCATTTCTGGTCGCCTCATTTTAGGAAAGATGTGGAAGCTTTGGAGAGGGTGCAGAGGAGATTTACCAGGATGTTGCCTGGAATGGAGAATAGGTCGTACGAGGATAGGTTGAGAGTGCTAGGCCTTTTCTCATTAGAACGCCGAAGGATGAGGGGTGACTTGATAGAGGTTTATAAGATGATCAGGGGAATAGATAGAGTAGACAGTCAGAGACTTTCTCCCCGGGTACAACAGAGTGTTACAAGGGGACATAAATTTAGGGTGAAGGGTGGAAGGTAAAGGGGGGATGTCAGGGGTAGGTTCTTTACCCAGAGAGTGGTGGGGGCATGGAATGCGCTGCCTGTGGGAGGGGCAGAGTCAGAATCATTGGTGATCTTTAAGCAGCAATTGGATAGGTACATGGATAGGTGCTTAAGCTAGGATAAATGTTCAGCACAACATCGTGGGCCGAAGGGCCTGTTCTGTGCTGTATTGTTCTATTTTCTATGTTCCTTATGATGTTCTTGGCTGTTAATCTCATTACAGCCTTTGTCCAAGCATGGACAAAAGTACTGAACTCGAGGTGACATGAGAGATATTGTTGATTAATGCCCTTGACATTAAAGCATCACTTGAGTGACTGGCATCAAGGAACCGAGTAAAACTGACGTCAGTGGAAACTGGGGAGAAACTATCCACCGATTGGAGTCATACTCAGCACAAACAAAATAGTTCTGGTTTTCAAGGTCAATCATCAGTACCAGGGCATCAGCAGTAAAGTTCTTCAGGGTCATGTGTATGGCACAACCATATTCAGCTGCTTCATCAATTACCTTCCTTTCATTATAAGGTCAGAAGTAGGGATGTTCATGGATGATTGTAAAATGTTCAGCAACATGCGTGAATTTTCCAATACTGAAGCAGTCCACATCAATGTGCACTGGATTACATTTAGACTTGGGCTAAGTGGTAAACAATGAGCATCCCCAGCAAGAGAGAAGCTAAGTATCATCATTTGACATTTGATAGCATTACATCACTGAATACTCAACTATCAACATCCTGGGGGTTATCATTAACAGGAATTGAATAGGACTCACCGTATAAATTCTGTGGCTTTCAAAGCAGGTCAGAGGCGAGAAATTCAGCAGCAGCAGATAACTCAATTGCTGAATCTGCTGCCTACTGAAGACCAGGCGTGCAGGAATTAAGTCGGATGACCTAGACCTTTACAGGAATTCCGGATATGATCTCCACGAGGCCATTAAAGATACCAAGAGACAGTACTAAACCAAGTTCGAGGCCCAATCCAACTACACAGACAGCCACCGCCCGTGGCAAGTCCTACACAACACAAAATGAAGTTGAGCTAAATAGTGGAAAAAGACATCCCTCCCTGATGCTTTCTGTGCTTGGTTCAAGCAGAATGCCAGTGACGTGGTGTCACCTGCCCTGACAGCCCCAGTCACACTTGTTCCCTCTGTCACTGCTGTCAGATCGGTCTGCTTGAGAGTAAGTCCAAGGAAAGTGACTGGCCTAGACAGAGTCCCCAACCGCAAAACGAGATTCTGTGCAATCCAGCTGACAGAAATATTTGCTGACATTGTTAACCTCTCCTTGCTAAACTCTATAGTTCCTACATGCTTCAAGAAGACCACCATCATCCCAGTACCAAAGAAAACATATGCAATGTGCCTCAACCACTACCACCTAGTGGTTTTGACCTCCATAATCATGAAGTGCTTCAAGAAGCTGGTCATGGCCCACATCCGGTCTAGTGTCCCAGCCTACCCCATTCCCCTGTAAATTGCCTACCAGTGAAACAGCTCCACAGGGGTTGCCATTTCCCTAGCTGTACACTCATCCCTGGAACATCTGGATAACAAGGATACCCATGTCAGGCACCTACTTATTGACGACAGTTCCACCTTCAAAACTGTAATCCCCTCCAGACTAATCTCCAAACTCCGAGACCTATGTTTCAGCCTCCACCCACTGCAGCCTCACAGCGCCAGAGACCCGGGTTCAATTCCCGCCTCAGGCGACTGACTGTGTGGAGTTTGCACATTCTCCCCGTGACTGCGTGGGTTTCCTCCGGGTGCTCCGGTTTCCTCCCACAATCCAAAAATGTGCAGGTTAGGTGAATTGGCCACGCTAAATTGCCCGTAGTGTTAGGTAAGGGGTAAATGTAGGAGAATGGGTCTGGGTGGGTTACACTTCGGCGGGTCGGTGTGGACTTGTTGGGCCGAAGGGCCTGTTTCCACACTGTAGGTAATCTAATTCAAACTAGATTCTCAGCTTCCTTACCCACAGACCGCAATCAGTGAAGACAGACAACAGTATTTCCTCCATGATCATTCTCAACACTGGTGCCCCACAAGGATTTGTACTCAGCCCCTTACTGTTATTCCCTGTACACTTTGTATGAATGACATCTGCAAGTTTGTTGATGACATCACTGTCGAAGGCTGGGTATCAAACAATGATGAGTCAGAATACAGGAAGGAGGTAGAGGGCTTGGTATCATGGTGCAATGATGACAATCTCTCCCTTAATATCAGCAAAAACTAAAGTACTGATCATTGACTTCAGGAAGAAAGGAGGAGGACATGCTCCTATCTACATCAACAGAGTGGAGATGAAGAGCATCAAGTTCCTAGGAGTGACAATAACCAACCACCTGTCCTGGACCTCTCACATAGATGTGATGGTCAAGAAGGCACAACACCTCTTCTTCCTCAGGAGACTTAGGACATGTCCATTCGGATCCTCACCAACATTTACAGATGCACCATAGAAAGCATTCTATCTGAGTGCATAATGGCTTGGTATAGCAACTGCTTTGCCCAGCACTGTAAGAAACTACAGAAAGTTGTGTGCACAGCCCAGACTATCACGGAAGCCAACCTCCCATGGACTCCATCCACACTTCTCAATGCCGCAGAAAGGCTGCCAACATCATCAAAAACCCCTCCCACCTTGGTAATACTTTCTTCCAACCTTTTCCATCTGACTGAAGTTACAGAAGCTTGAACACACGCACCAACAGATTCAAGAGCAGCTTCTTCCCTGCTGTTATTAGACTGATGAATGGACCTCTCTAATTTCAAATCTAATGTTGATCTTGCTTTTGTCTACCTCCTGTGCAGCCGTAACCTTGTATGCCCCACTCTGTCTAAACACTCTATGGTCGGTATGTCCTTGCATGTTATGATCTGCCTGTATTGCTCATAAAACAAAACTTTTCACTGTACATAGGTACATGTGACAAAAATTAATTACATCAAATCAAATCCCAAAGCCTGCTCACCATCTTCAAAACACAAGTCAGGAAATGTGGTGGAATACTCTACATGTGCATGGATGAGTGTAGCTCCAAAAACACTTGAGGCTCAACAGCATTCAAGGTAAAGCAGCCAACTTGAGTGACATCCTATTCACCATTTCAATATTCTCTCCCTCCATTGCTGATGTACAATGGCAGCAATGTGTACTATTTACAACATGCACTGCAGCAACTCATCTAAGCCAAATCTGAAACTTCTGCCATGTAGAAGGACGAAAGCAGCAGATACCTGGGAACACCATCATCTGCAATGGGTCAAAGTTCTGGATAAATAATAACACTTCCTTATTAACACGGTGGCTGTACCAACACAAGAGAAACTGCAGTGGATTCTGCAGAAGGTGGCTCACCATCACTTTCTCAGGAGGAGTGGGAATGAGCAAGCTGTTTTCTCCATCTTCTGCAGAATAAGTATGGAAACTAAATGGAGTTATGGACCAACTCATCGGGTATCTTTCAGTGGCTTTGTACATTCCATTTGTTGCATAGCAAAAAAATGACAGTGTTAATAAGATATTTTAATAGATTATGTCAACAGAAAAAAGGACTAATACTTGCCCTTCAGAAAATAAAAGCATAGATTAGTCTCATCAATGATCTTTATCCCGGCTGGTACAATCTTCCAACACTCACTCACTAAGTTTAATTGTAATATGGTTCAGCAGGTGAGACACCAGAAGTCTGTAAACACTGGAGAACTGTGTTCTGGCATGAACTCTCTTCCTGAGGAAAGGGTGAATTGAGGGAGAGGGGAAAAAAATAACAAAAAATTGAAAATGCAAACACTGTTCATAAAGCAGTAATTTCTGCATTATACAAAATAGCCTTAATGTATCTTTGTATAAAATGAAGTATATGATCAATACATTATCCTATAATTAACAGTCCACATTCCGTAGCTCTCCCAACGATATTGGACAATTGTTATCTCTTCTCCTCATGAAGATGGTGGATAATCAGAGCAGATTGCAAACAATGTTTTTCTCCCCTCATTTCGCCAGTGCTGGAAGATTTGAGGAAGGGGTTAAACTCTGTCCTCAGATACCATACTAGAGTGTTGAAGATGTGATGCATGTTTCTGCCTCTAATCTAATGCTGAGAACAATGCTTGGGATTGGAGTTGCTGGGAAAGGACTGAAAGAGGAATGATCTAATTCGTCTGGTTTCCATGCAGGTGATGCGCATGACCTTGTCAACCCTGAATTGGAGGCGCAGGGAAATGGTGCGATGGTTGGTGACCTGTGCTACAGAAGTTGGTATGCAACTGAAATCATTACAATAAATATTTCAAAACTTGTCTTAAAATGCTTTGTCAAACTATATTCACTTTATCTCAGAGTAGTACAGATTTCTGAAGAAGTACGAGAAATTGCAGTAAAGATTTACGAGGATGTTGCCAGGGTTGGAGGATTGGAGCTATTGGGAGAGGTTGAATAGGCTAGGGCTGTTTTCTCTGGAGCCTCGGAGGCTGAGGGGTGACCTTGGAGAGGTTTATAAAATCATGAGGGTCTGGATAGGATAAATAGACAAAGTCTTTTCGCTGGAGTGGGGGGAGTCCAGAATTAGAGGGCATAGGTTTAGGGTGAGAGGAGAAAGATATAAAAGAGATACAAGGGGCAATGTTTTCACGCAGAGGATGGTACGTGTATGGAATGAGCTGCCAGAGTAAGTGGTGGAAGATGGTACAATTGCAACATTTAAAAGGCATCTGGATGGGTATATGAATAGGAAGGGTTTGGAGGGATATGGACCAGGTGCTGGCAGGTGGGACTAGGTTGGGTTGGGATATCTGTTCGGCATGGACGGGTTGGACCGAAGGGTCTGTTTCTGTGTTGTACATCTTTATGACTCTATGACATTCAGCTAACCCTGTTTGTTTCTTAATTGGTAAATGTGTTAATCAATTCATGATAACTCCTGGTTGATGTATGTTCACAAGAAAAATATTCCCATGCTTTATTGCCAAAGTAACTACTTTGTTACTGTGAATTCAGCTTTCTTATTTCAGTAAAGTTTCAGAAGCTCCACTCAGCCAATGTTTCCCTCTGTCCATAGTTAACCATTGTTGCCAGAACTCACTGTCTAAGTAATTAAATATGTAAGGAATGTGAAAAATAGAAAATTCATAGGAACATTATTATAAATTTTTAAAAAGGGCCAGTAAATTTAACTTGTATTGCCAGGCCATTAATTGTTCTATGACACCGAAATGTTGCAAAGTGTCTTTCCCATTATTCTGATTATTAAAGAAGTTGGTATAATTATAGAGGTCTCTGTTACCATTGGCAGGTTTAATGACTAAAATAGATTTCTAACAGCAAAGCAAGTAGAACTCCCCTTTCCTTCAACTGCCAACTCCAGAATGATGTTTTGCTATAGCAGCATTATAATTCTTCCCAAATGCTGTTCCATGATTTATTTACCAGAAAGCAGAGAATGCCACAAAATGAACACCAGCAGACAGTTGCTAACTAGCAGTTTTAAAACAAAACAGAATATGAATGGACAACAGAGGAGAAAATGTAACATATAAATGTAATCAATATTAATAAAATTATTAAACAATTGGCTGCAATCAGCCATATCTCTACATCTTTTAATTATAGTTATACTATCCTTCTTTAATGTGTTTCTCTTATTATTAAGGTACAATAAGATATGAGCTTGTATGTGGCTTCAGAATAATCTACTTAAGGAAGTGGGGGG
This sequence comes from Chiloscyllium plagiosum, assembly GCF_037043375.1. Lineage (NCBI taxonomy): Eukaryota > Metazoa > Chordata > Chondrichthyes > Orectolobiformes > Hemiscylliidae > Chiloscyllium > Chiloscyllium plagiosum. Next base: position 36,454,716 of record NW_028270147.1, on the reverse strand, counting down.
AGCAAGATCCTTGTCCATACATTCTATAAAACCCCTCAATAAATGTGGCATAGCTCACTTACATGTTGTCCTTCCATTTTCCCCTCCTTTTTTCCTTGTAGGTGTGCGAGCTTTGGTCAGCATCCTGCAGAGCTGGTACACCCTCTTCACTCCAACTGAAGCAACTAGTATTGTGGCAGCCACAGTCACATCACACAACACCATTCTTCGACTCAACCTGGACTATACACAACGGGAGGAGTTGGCAAGCTGTGCACGGACCCTTGCTCTCCAGTGTGCCATGAAAGACCCCCAGAACTGTGCACTGTCCGCATTAACGCTGTGTGAAAAAGACCATATTGCCTTTGAGACAGCCTACCAAATTGTTATTGATGCAGCTTCTACGGGTATGACCTATTCCCAGTTGTTTACCATAGCTCGGTATATGGAGCACAGAGGGTACCCGTTGCGGGCCTTCAAACTTGCAAGCCTCGCCATGACACACCTCAATTTAGCCTACAACCAGGACACCCACCCCGCTATTAATGACGTTCTTTGGGCCTGTGCGTTGAGTCATTCCTTGGGAAAAAATGAACTGGCTGCCATTATCCCATTGGTTGTTAAGAGTGTACAGTGTGCCACAGTGTTATCAGACATCTTGCGCAGGTGCACGATGACAGCCCCTGGACTGGCAGGCATCCCCGGGCGGCGAAACTCTGGGAAATTAATGTCAACCGACAAAGCCCCGCTCCGCCAGCTGCTGGATGCCACGATTGGTGCTTACATCAACACCACTCACTCTCGTTTAACACACATCAGCCCTCGCCATTATGGGGAGTTTATTGAATTTCTTAGTAAAGCCAGAGAGACGTTTCTGATGGCACAGGATGGACATATACAATTTGCGCAGTTCATAGATAATCTAAAACAGATTTATAAGGGAAAGAAAAAACTAATGATGCTTGTCCGAGAACGCTTTGGCTGATGCACTATTTATAAACTTTTGTTGGTTTTTTTTTTGTTCAACTGTGATCTTGTCTCATAGGAGTGGTACTCAGTGTCTTGGCACAACCAGTGGAGCCAGTCAGCATTTATTCAAGCATTAATCAATTTATACATCGTTCAATGATTTCAGTAGTCACAAAAATAATTGTTCTCGCACATAAAACTCAAGGATTATGGAAAACAAAGTTATACAAAGTATCTTACACTTTATTGGTGTACCCATTATACCAAATTCTGTTTCACAAGAAAAATACCTCTATCTCTCACTTCTTTCTCTCTCTGTCTTTCTGATTATCTCCGACTTGCTGCCTCCCATAGTCAGCTTTAATCTCCATACGTTGCCAGGTTTCAAAGCAAAAGAAAGAGTACGCATTTTAAAAAAATGTACAAGCAAAGCAACACTAAACCTCACGCACCACCAAAACAGTTTAGTGAGATGGCTTACTCACATGCGACCATATGCCATGTGTTTTTGTGTGTGTGAAGGTACTTAAAGAAGAGACCATTCTCAGGGATGCTAAAACAAAAGTAGCAAAAGCATTTATTGAAAACTGTAAATATTATATTATATGTGTCAATTATTGAAAGAATTGTAAAGTATATTAATTTATAATTAATATTCTATGTCATTAATGGGATACTTGAAATTCACTGTGGGCTGGAAATGTTTTAACAGGAGGGAGACTGCAGAGCACATTTCTCAGGTTACCCCAACCCCCACGCATTGTGTGTTTGTATGCGAACGAGTGAAGGAGTTGGCATCACTATGCAGAGCTACTTACATACTGTCCCCTGGGTCTGAAGTAGTTCCCATGGGTGAATTGGGGTTAATTTTTTTTAATGAGTTTTATTTTTAAGTGTGGATAGATAGGTACAGATGGTTGGAAAAAATTGGTTTTGGTACTTTCTGAAAGTACACACTGGTATTAATTAACCTGCCTCTTGTACCTCTATCGGGACAGTATTTTGTGGTTCGAACAATTATTTTAAAAAAAGAAACGTCGCAGGTGTCTGAAGTGAATGAGCTGATGGCACTCAGTTTCCTTTGTTAGATCTTGTCTGTGCAACCTCTTGTCATCAAAAGAAGTCATATTTCTTATTAACACCTCCACCATGTTCCTAAACCACAGATTAAATAATTAATTAAAACATTATTTAAAAGAAGTGTTTCAACTTACAAAACTGTTGCCTTTCCAATGTCATTCATTCAAGAAAGATTTTTTTTCTCTTCTGTTACGTTCCAGCGTCCAATGTTTTAATTTTTACAGATAGCTGCTTTCTGTGAACGGTTTTGGGAAAAAAAATGTAAATCTTGTTGGTCCAGTTGCATTGCAAAAAGAAAACTTCTTTTGAATGTCTTTGTGTTAACTGTACCAGTGTCCGTTTGTCATAGTTTTAGGGGAAAAAAATGCGCTGATAGAGAACGTTGACTAGATGTACCTACTGTCGAGATATGAAAAAAAGTGTTTAGTAAATGTCGCCTCTCTCTGCGCTACTGAAAGCTTAATTCAGTATTTGTTGCCACAAAAGTATCTACTTTCATCAACAGTTCATTTTTTGTGTAACCTCTTGATCTGATGTTTAAAAAAGACAAAAAAATACAAAATTTAATACTATTTATGTAATGCTACTATCATTTTATATAACTGTGTCAAAAATTTCAGTGCTTTTTTAATGAATAAAGTGTGGAACACAACTAAAATTCTAACCTTTCTTGGTGTCTTTGTCTGGGGATTATTTAACTGCACAGTAACAGTTTAAAAGTTTTATTTCCCCTGCTCCTGAACTCAACTGTTTTGGATATACAATTTGTCTTCAGTGGAGAAGAGTCAGCTAGCTTAGCATTGACCTGAAATGTTAATGTTGTTTCTCTCTCCACAGATGCTGCCTGATTTGCTGAGTAATTTTCAGCATTTCTGTTTTTATTTCAGATTTCCAATATCCGTAGTTTGCCCTTGGCTCAACACAAAATGTTACAGTCAGCACAATTGCACTCAAGAGGCAAATTAATGGCCTGTATGGACTGAAGATATAGGTAGAGAAATGAGAGGTGAGCTGATTGAAACATGTAGGATTCTTAAGGAGCTTAGACAGAGTAAATGCTGAGAGGATATTTCCTCTCATGGGAGAGGACCAGAGGGCATAGTCTCAGAGAAAGGGGTGCCAAATTAAGAATGATGAGGTGGGTGGGAATCACCTCAGTTACATGTATAGGCCTGAGAGTCCATTCGGAACATGACCTGCAAGATCTTCCTATCCTGTCCTTCAGCCCCCCAACCCTTCGCCTACCTGATCAAGATTTGCCTGTCTGCCTGGCATAGGATCCACCTGTCTAAGGACAAAGGCAGTAACAGGTATGTTTTAAAAATGTTTCTGCTTTACAAAGGAATTGACAATTGTACTTCAATCCAACCCGAAAATTGTTTTGTATCCTTTTAAGCCACTTTCAGACATTTAAAATCACATTATTCAAGATGGTGGATTCATACAGATTTAAATGCTCTTTTTTGTGGTAAACTTATTATTATCTTAATAGTCAAATTTTGCCAATTAAGACTCTGATCTATCAAGGACTTTCTCTAAATCAGCATTTTATTTTTTAAAAAACATGCTATCAAAAATAGTGATCAATGATTCTTGGCAATGTGGATTTTGTATTACACAATATGCACAACACATTTGAATAAAAACTCAGGAGAAAAAATGCTTTTCATTTAGGAGGTTATTTGCAATTGCTTGCCATTCCTGATGAAGGGCTTTTGCCCGAAATGTCAATTTTTCTGCTCGTCGGATGCTGCCTGAATTGCTGTGCTCTTCCAGCACCACTGATGCAGAAACTAAAACATTGTCCACTGAAATCATGTAAGTTATATATTAGTATGTCAAGGTTAATTGTAAGGCAGTTTTTTTTATCAGCAAACTGATTATAGAATTTATGGGTGGCATGGTGGTTCAGTGGTTAGCACTGCTGTTTCACAGTGCCAGGGACCCAGGTTCGATTCCTGTCTCAGGCCACTGTGTGTGTGGAGTTTGCACATTCTCCCCGTGCCTGTGTGGGTTTCCTCCAGGTGCTCCAGTTTCCTCCCACAATCCAAAGATATGCAGGTCAGGTGAATTGGCCATGCTAAATTGCCCATAGGTGCATTAGTCAGGGATAAATGTAGGGTCAGAAAATTGGTCTGGGTGGGTTGCTCTTTGGAGGGTCCGTGTAGACTTGTTGGGCCAAATGGCCTGTTTCCATATTGTAGGGAATCTGATCCTAAAGAATTAAAATACTTGATTTAAACATTGTGAAATTTAAGTTGTTTTTAGTTCACTTACTGTGTACATACAGGCGAGTATTCATGTATTAGCTGCATTTATCAACTCAGCTAATACTGTCATATGTTTTGAAGCAGATTTTTGATATTTGCGCTAAATTAGCAATGACTTGGCTAAGCAGCTCAAGACTTTGGTGTAAAGTAGACAATGAATCCAGATTAATTGGATTGTCTACTGATCCAGCTTCTTAACAGATGACTGAATGCCTGTCAGGTAAGAAGGCAGGCCAATCTATGTCACTAGCACCAAATGCTTGATTTGTGCAGTAAGCTGACTGATTGGAGCCATTAATTATAACGTCAGAATTGGACAGCTCAATGTGGAAATGCGTGATGCGCTTTTAAAAGGAAATGTGGAGAATACAGTTGAGAATACTAATACAGGATGACCCAACAGGCAGATAAAGCCAAACTCCCTTACCTGCCATCATTTGAATGTGGAATAAATCTTCAGTTAAAGCACCAAAGTTATAACTGAAGAAATAGCCTCCTAACATCATCCACAAATGCCTGTACACCTTCCATTGAAACCCTCATCCATGCCTTTGTTACCTCTAGACTCACCATTCCAATCCTTTCTTGACCAGAATTCCATCCTCCATAAACCTCTCCTCATCCAAAAGTTTGTTGCCTCTCACATATTCCATATCAAGATTTGATTGCTCATCACGCCTGCCTTAACTGATATGTTTGTTTCTGGTGTACTAACATCTCAATTTTAAATTCTCATCCCTCCCACTTACAGAACCTCCCCCCCCCCCCCCCCCCCCATATGAGGACTTGCATCTCCCTATCCATGTAACGTCCAGTTAACAATCTTTCCCTAAATATGACTCCAGCCACCCCTACAATTGGCTACACCTTCAGTCGCCCTAGTCCTACAGTGAAGTTGTTCTTCTAAACTCTTGCAAATCCACCTTAATTTCTTTATTGCTTAAAATCCAGCTGACTGACAGAGCTATAAACCTCCCCTACTAGTCTGTTCTGTTTGGCTGTCCATATAATTCGAACCTCCATGAATCACTTCAGATTTTCTTTTATTATAAATATAGATTGTTAGTTTTTAGATCTATAAGGTCACTCCTTCACAGTACAGAAGCCTTAGTTTCCTCTGTCTTTTTTTATAAACTTCCTCAATCATTCCTCACTCTTCAGTTCTTGACAGTAGAGATCAACTTTCTGGCTATTCTGTGAACTCTCTCTGGTAATCAAGCTCTCTCCTGTGCTTTGGTGACTAGAACAAGACACAATATTCAAGGTGTGGTCTAACTATAATAGTACACAGTTCTACCATGACTTTGCATTTAACTTATTGTCTATTTTAGTCACTGATTTCTCACTGAACTTCAAACGTACAATATTTTCATCAATAGATGGGAAATGATGGTAAGGTGACTAATTAGAAACGTAAGAAACAGTGTACTCCAGGTTGAGTTGATACTAGGGAATCGGGATGTGTTCAACCATTTAGCCTGATGGCAAATGTAGGTAAAAACAAGGGCTGCAGATGCTGGAAACCTGAGTCTAGATTAGAGTGGTGCTTGAAAAGCACAGCAGGTCAGGCAGCATCCGAGGAGCAGGAAAATTGCCGTTTCGGGCGAAAGGGAATGATATATTATTTTTAGGGAATTCAACTGTGAGAAATTATTTGAACAGTGAGGAAGTATTTAAATCTTGGAGCACCAGTTTAAATTCTGAAAAGTATTTTAATCATCATACCTCTCCAATTTAAGATGATTCAACAAACAGAAGTGATATTATTGAAGAGGTTAATTGTGTGGCACCACGAGGCATCAACAGTTCTTCAGAGCAGAGTACTAGATGCAATTCAAAATGCTATATTACAATTCATTACCTTGGCACAGGTTTTTCAGTCAAAATGGAATCCACAAACCTCTGGGGTCTACAGAGATGTTGTAGGAAGTCCACAAAATAATCTCTCTAATGGATAAAAGACAGGGCAGACACAAAAGGAGAGGAAGACCAGGCTGCTTATTTTGTGTCAATGAACAGTAAAGGGTAAAATCACCACAGTTTTAGAGGACTGCTCTGTCATTTGACAGAAACAGCTGGTGGCGTGTTTAACTTAAGGATCACCACATCTCAGGTGAGGGACAAGGTTGAGAAGGCGGGATCTTCATGGTAACATCAGCCAGCAGAAGAATTGAACCCATGCTGGTTGGCATCACAAACCTACTGTCCAGTTAATTGACATACTAGCGAAGCAGTAGTTAGTGTTGGTCTCATTTTAATAGCTAACACAATGTTCACTACCGAAGCTCTTAAATAATGACAGCTTTAATGGCAACCAGAATGGTTTCCAAATTTGTTTCACATTTAGATTCAGCAGGAGTGCAGGGAAAGGCAGGAAGCTATCTACTGAGAGTGGATGCATCCAGCTGTACTTATGCAGTGGACATAACAATGTTTGGCCTGATGGGTAATTTCAGCCTTTTCTGTTCTTACTAGTTTCTCATTGATCTGATTCTTTCAATCAAGGAAAACCTGTTGGTTGGACTTAATTAAAACCCACAATATTGCAAAAGTACAAATATTGTGCATCACATAAAAGCTGAAGTCACAGGACACCAGGTTATAGTCCGACAGGTTTATTTGAAATCACAAACTTTCGGAGCACTGCTCCTTCGTCAGGTGAAGTCACTCCACCTGATGAAGGAGCAGTGCACTGAAAGCTTGTGATTTCAAATAAACCTGTTGGACTACAACCTGGTGTTGTGGGACTTCTGACTTTGTCCATCCCAGTACAACACCAGCATCTTCACATCACAAAGAAACTGAGCTAGGTTTGCCACAGACCTGTAAAATATCCCAAGAATATTACACTGAAATGAATAGTATGGAATAGAATTAAAGACAAGGAATCTTGCCTATTTATGGAGTTTTTCTTTGAATAAAATAGTTGCCTGCTTTAAATCTTTGAACACCTAAATAGGATGTGACTGCGTGTAGTACTCACTTGTCCAAAAGCTATTTGTACTGGATGTGATCTGTGAATGGATTGGATGTGGAAGCAATTAAGAGGCAATTTTTAACCATATTAGAAATGTTGGGATGTTAGTTGAGTCATATTGCTCTTTTAAATCTGGCTTTCCTGGCCTGTATCATCACTGTCTACACAACAGTGAAATAGTCTTCAAACTACAACTTCGACATTTTCACAAAGTGGTTTTATTAATGTTTTTATGTGCACGGCTTTGCCATTATGAGTATTTTATAGTATTATAATGTAGATTGGAAGTCTGCCATTACTAATCCATTTGAAGTGGAAGTTTTAGAATCACTGTTTCTGTTGAGAGGTGGTATTGCGCGTCCAAAGCATATCCTCTGTTAACATTTTTATGACATGGGGTTAAACCCCTCTGGTAATTTAAACCCACCACAGAAAAGGTTCACCTCGTGCCATAATCTAGTGTCAATGAATTATCCCAGATCTCACCATTTAGTAAAATTAATAGTTTTATTCTTTAAGTCCAAAAGAGAAAATTAAATGACAACAATTTATAACTCACTTCTCTTCAACCTATTTCTACCTCCCTAATCAACAATACTGGTCCAATAAATTCCCTCTTAAATTTACGGCAAATCACATGCAAACCCTGTTGACGTCACTGGATGTTGAACTTTCTCTGTAGATTTCTCTAGGTCAACTTCAGTAATCTGCTTCACAGGTCTTCATATGAACAGGTACCTGTCAGAGAGCTATTCGTCTAGCAATCTATATTTGTTGGTGCTGGCTTCACTGTCTTTGCTGTTCTCCCTCCAACTGTTCAAAATGTCTGATTTTATACCCCAAAACATTGGATCATTTCATTGGTTTCATGTTGTCAAAATATTAAATTCAAATTTGATTGGATTTTGGATCTGGGGCATAATCTACACTGGCCAAATTTTGAATTTGTTTTTGTATCATGGCAATACAGCTCCAGCTATTTGTTACAACCCACTGTTACATTTTAAAATCTTTCAGAACACTTTGTGCCTCACTTTCAGCTCCTTTAAAGGTACAGCATATGTCCACAACTTCACAACACTGTTTGTGGGCATTAATCAATTAACTGCAAGTTGTTGCTTCTCACCTTCAAAGGTAGGGTGTCCTTAACATTGATAAGTCAAATGTCATCTGAGGTCTGTTACCAAAATGATTCTAAATGAATCTGTTAATACCTTTCAGTCATTCCTTTTTATTAAATATTTGAGCATTCATTTTCTAAAATGGCATCTGCCTTTGTTGGATCGGTTTCTATTTTACAATAGCTTTTATTTATATTCAGAATATCGGTGAAGCAGAGTTTTATGATACTTCATTAGACATTGAGAATATATGACTCCAACAGGTTGTTTTTATAAATCAACCTGTTCAGAGATGCTATTACACACTTACTACCAGTTGAGACTTGAACCAGGGCCTACGTTGCTCAGAAGGAAGGATACTACCACTGCACCACATGAGCACCAGCAACAAGTGTTGTGCAGCAAAGTCAATTAGCTACAGCGAGCAATGGGAAAATGATACATGTGACTGAAATATGCTTCTTGCATTGATCTACAAAACCACTCCTGAAAACATCACTGATTTTGCTCTGTTCAATGCTCATGTGTTGTTGCAACTTCATCTCAAGATGTGGACAAACGTACAAGGCAAAACAGAAATAACTAGAAAAGCTCAGCAGATCTGGCATCATCTGTGGAGAGACATCAGACTTAACATTTCAGGTCCAATGATTCTTCCTCAGAACTGATGGTAACTAAGAAAATTTTTTTTTGGCAGAAGATGGGGTGCGAGGAGGGATAAAAGATACGTGGAAATAGAGCCCAAGGAAAGAGAAGAACAGTTGAACAGATAAAGGAGTAGATAACAATCAGCCTGGGAGAATGAATAGCTACTAATGGAGCCTATTAGTGGGTAACAATGGGTTGTGTGAGATAGACCATGTGACAACAAGGCCTGGTGTGGGGAGGTTGGGGAAAGGATATGGAGAAGGTGCCTCAAATCCTAATATTGTTGAACTCTATATTGTGCCCAGAAGGCTGTAGAGTTCCCAAGCAAAAAAATGAGTTGCTGTTCTTCCAGCTTGCGCTGAGCTTCGCTGGAGCACTGCAGCAAGCCTGAGACAGAGATGTTGGCCAGGGAACAAGCCATTCCCTGAATCATTTGGTGAAATACTTTAAAATAGAATTTCCCTTCAAGTCTTGCTCATTTATAAATGTACAGGCATTTACTTTTATAATTTCTCAAATTTCAACATTAAAACACAGAAGGTAAACTAAAAGGTTATAGAATATCACAGTGTGGCAGAGTACCAGCTAGCTGTGTGCCAGTGACTGATCATTGTGTAAAACATTACAGTAATTAGGCAGAGTTTACAATCTCAGCCACATTATTAAGAGGAGTTACCAAATGAGCATTCGCTGTCTGAGAAAGGGCAAAACTTCGGTTGCATGTCGCATTCCACTATTTTGTTGAACCCCTCATCAAAGACAGAAGGAGAGAGAATAGAAATGAAATGACAAAATAGCTTCTATGGAATAGAAGATTAATTTAAAATTCTAGTGCCTTCCCTGAGGACATCGTGGGTACACAACCAATTCTGTAAAATATGTACACTGGCCAATAATAACTTCCCTCAGAAAACTGCAGCAGCATTGCAAAAAAGGAGAGTAAAAGAGAGCTCTTCTATGTATAATTTGAGATGTAGCCAATAACCAGCAACCTTTGTACACTGTCAAGTATGTAGGTTAACCTCATCCAGGAATGGAATTGTATAGGTAAATATATCCATAAGGAGGCTGTAATATCACTAGCACATATCCAGATCTTTCTCTATGAATATTTGAAAGAATGTAAAGCATCTTGAGGTGTTACAATGAGGGAAACTTGAGGTGACCATTAAAATGTTATAAGCCACACTCCCCCTATTCCTTCCACATTACAATGGAGACTGCCTTACACACCACCCCAAAACAAAGGTTAGTTTCCTAGTTCACAAACACATTGTTTTATTGGAATGGGTGGGTGTAGAATTTTGTACACTTATCTCAGCTGTATTGACACAAGGAAGGGGAATAAGAATATGAGGAAGTACTTTCTCAGTGGAAATGAAAATCACAGAATAAATCACAAGGTGCTCCATTAGTGTACTTTTTAGTGTCTGCTTTTAATAACCTCAAAAATGTGGAGAAGCAAAAACAATGCTGATTTCATTTACTGCAATCAATGATAATTGAACTCCCTGGCTCAGTGAAAGCATTACAAAGCACAATAGTTGTGATAAGTTAATTGATTTCAGCCAGGTTGGCAACAGAGGTACCACAATTTGTCTCAATACCCAAGGTTAAGGAGATAACAAGATTTCACCTTATATTGCTAAATTGAATGAGAATCTAGTTTTAAAGGAACAACAGACATTGCAAGGAGACACATAATGTTTCAGCTGTCAACAAGTTAGGAAGTTGTCTGCATCAGTGTTGGTTTGCCTGGAAAACCTTCTCTGAGTTTGACTTGTATTTATGATTTGTACAAATATTTGGGGTGCTGGAAGTCCGTAACCTGATTATGCCACATTAGGAATGAGAGCGCTGAACAGGTTTAACAGTTAGCCACAAGAGACGGAATAAAATTGCATTTATATATTTCCTTTCACATCCTCAGAATGGCACTTCACAGCTAATTAATTACTTCTGAAGTCACTATTCCTTTAAAACATACAAATGACAACAATAGTTTCCTGAATGGGTACATCTTTGTTGGAAGAATAAAGATGAATGAATAAAACTTACACATCATAGGTCTGATCACTCCAACAGAGGTACTCACTCTTTTATCTCTGGTTCAACTAATTAGGATAATTTCTATGCAAAAGAACTATGCCAATCCATAGAGAGGAAAATAATTAACATTAACAATCACAGGGCAATGTTTGATATTTTTGTTTAAAAGAGAGAAAAGACAAGTTAATATTTTGGACAGAGTCCTTCACAAAAATTAAGAAATGAAAGATAAACTAGCAATTTTAATGAAAAGAGAAAACAGGAGAGGGAAACGACAGATATTACAGTCACAGAAGGAAAGTTAATGGGTTGAATGACCTGTAACCCACTTATGCTTTTGTCTCTGATTCAATTAATTAGAATAATTTTTCTCTGAAACAGAAACATGCCGTGTTCTATTCATATCATGTTGAGAAGGAATAAAATTTACACAATCAGATGGTAACTTTAACTTACCTTTCCTTTCTGAAAGGATTGAGAACTAAAAGATGAACTAACATTTTAGTCAAATCAGAAAATCAAGGGGCGGGGGGTGCAGAGAAACAGGCACTACAATCATGATGAGGAAATTAATGGACAGAATATGTATACCACTTAAACACAAGAAATTGTTAGATAATGTGAAAAATGATCAGGATTAGATTGATGGAAAGAAATTAAGAGAAATGAAAGAACTGGCCAGAAACTGTTAAGCTGAAAGGCTGGACAATGGTGAAAAGTGAGAAAATAATAATGCATAAAGCCTTCCAACAAAAGGGTAAAAATAAATACTGCAGTTAAAGCATCAAATTTTCTCCTTAATTGAAAGGACAAAAAAAATCAAGTAAACTCAAGTATGAATGTACAATCTTCCTCACCCAGTTCCTTTATGCACAATATCCAAGGTGATGCCCTGAAAAATTACAAAACTATCACCTGCAGTTATGTCCAATTATAAAAAGACCGAAGGTGACATAAGAATAAGATAAGTAACAGCTTCCCCATCATGAGCAAGTGTTTTGCAAAAGACTATGTAGGCAGAATTAAAATAAAATTCAATTTATGATCAGTGATATGATAATGGCAAGTGTACATTGTTTAAAATAATATTAAAAATGAGTACATTTGTTAATGTAAAGGACAATTACAATGGGTACTTTGTATAGTTTTGTGATCACATGTATTTGATGTTATAAAGGTTTGCTATGGCAGTCAGTTTGGCAGCAATGCAACAGAATTGTTAAGAGTAAATTCTTCCAGTAATTAAGCATGCCAAGAAGTTATGCCACCAGACTGATAACATCCCTTATTAAAAAGTATACAATAGTATATCTGCAAAAGTTGATGTAGTTTATACTGATGTCCACTTTGTGTTGATTCAAGCACCTCCCATTTTCAATCCCTATGACTGAAAACAGTGTTTGATTTGTTTTTAACGTACTTACTTGGCCTTCCTATTGTATCATCTGACTTCTCCGTGGCAAGATTGGCAGCACTTCACATAGTCTTTTCAGTGAAATGAGGCCTTCTTTGGAATACCACGTGTTGAAAATCTTTTGTTTTTAAACAAGATTCCTTTCTTTCATGCATAGCAAATAGGATCTTAAAAGTTGGACCATTATTACAGTATGATCTGTATGCCACAGGATATGTACCAAACTTAATCCATCAAAGTGCTTTTTCCCTCTGTGTTAACAACATTGGTAAAATCAGTGCTTTTCTTCTTAGTTACATTCCAAGAGAATACAATTATTCCTTCAGTAACTTTGTCTTTCTTGTTTTGGTTAATATTCTTTATGAAATACAATGCAATATGTCTTCCAGATATTATTCTAAAGTTTATTTTGAAGTAATTTACAAATCCATTTAATGTTTTAATTGTGCCTTGTAATTTTCCTTGTGTAGAATGGTTTTCATTTGTATTTATGAGAGATCTATTCCAGCAACTGACCAGACCTTTGCTGCAGGTCAGGCATTAGTACAATAATAACAGACTTCAAAGAAGACTTGGAATTAGATCTGTTTTTTCCTCTGTAGCTGATATTTGGAATACTGTAAGGTAAACTGTTAACATTGTATTATTAATATTATTAATATCTGTAGAAACAGCCAAGCAAGCACTTATTTAGAACTAAAATTGAAGAGTCTTATTTCACCATGAGATATTGAATACCGTGTTGAACATGGCAGATTTTGAAATGCAGAATTCTAATCACTGAGAAGTCAGGTCATATCGGAATAACACCAAAGTTAAGCTTTAATAGGGATTATTAAGCTTGGCCAAACACCGTCCGGGAAGCATAAGGAGAACCTTCACTCAAGCTGAATGGTTAGAGTGCATGGAGTGGAAGAACAGAATTAAAAATGCAGGATGGACACAACACGTGCAAGGAAAGGTATTAATAGGTTGAAAGATTTTTAAAAATTGTTTATTATCCTCCATTATTTCTTCTGTACATATGCCAAGTAAGGTGATGTTCAGAGGCAGAAATCTGCCACTGCTTCAACAATATGTTTGAATCTCAATATTAGGAGCGCATCCCCTTCTATATCACTATGACTTCTCCATTTCCAACACTATTCTTCCTTGTGGCCTTTCCAAATGAGATTTATAATTTAGTACTAATTTGTGCCAAATTATTTTGTACTGGGTATAAGCCTGCAGAAATTGAGTTGAGACGACCAAAACTACTTCCTTTGCAGTTTGCCAAGAAAGATGATGATTTTCTATTGATTTGTTTTTTAATGTGCTTTTTTCTCATAATTCAATCTTTCAGAAGGGGACTTAGAAATTGATACCTTGTTCAGAAACAACACCTTGCATGACCATCATCTTCAAACCTATCAATGGTGTGACCTAAGTTCACCAGATATTAGGCCTCAGGTCTCACATCAATGTTCTCAATGAAGAATGAACATTCCTGCAGTGAGCTCAATACCTAGTTTAGATCACTCCAATTGTTATAGTCACTATCAGGTAGGTGTATTTACCTTTTCAATAACAAAAGGTATCCTAACCCTGGAGTTTTTTCCTACTGCACAACTTTGTCAAAGCTTCGTAGAAGGCAAGATAGGTAACAATATAATGTTCAACCAACCTTCATGTTACTTCTTAATGAACTTAAGACCAGTGTGACAGAATATGGATATAACAAGTTAAGAGAATACTTAATAGAACACATACCTCCAGCATTTCATGTTAACTCAACATGGTTTTACAAAAAGGTTCTTCCTTGATACCTTTCTCTGCCTGGTTATTGCTCTGTGATTCTATCTCACTGAGGAGGCTTCAGGCCAATCCACATCCAACAAACTGCTCTGAAACCGCTGTTCACATTTTGACAGCTGTTGCAATTTTTTTTCAAGCAGCTGAAACAATCCACAATATTCTAAAATAATCAATAAACTTCTTAAAACAAAAAGGTTAATTTGTCCAATAACTCAATATTGGTGGATCCTTTAATAAAATCCACATTCAGATCTTGATCAAAAAATTAATCTTATTTTCCTTGGGTTACACTCTATCTTGTACCAATCTTTTTTGGATCTAACATTCACAACAATTAAGAAACAGCGGCAAAAATATTACCTCTTACCACCTTCAGTGGCAGAAGTTTTTTCTATAAGTATTACAACTCATGTTTTATAATAATTTTAAATACGATTAAAAACTCAATGCTCAAACTGTATCAGGGCAGAGGCAAACATCAAAACTGCACTGCCTTATCTGTGAAGAATGCTTGGAATGATCTATTGGATTTTGGCACCCATTTAGGAAATCATTATTAAAAATATATTAAGTATATTTATGTAAAGTGAAAGGTCGTCACTTTATAATTCTTGGTTTGGAAGCATATGCCAATGCACAACCTTTCATTCTCAATTACAATTAATCTCTAACTGTTCAGAAGTGCATAATGTTGGCAAGTAAATGTTGTTGTCATGGTTAGGAGATAATATATCTTAACAGAATAATGGATGATGCACTGTGTAATACCCCTGTTATTATAAAATATTGCACCATGAGAAATCCCCTAGCATTAACCTCATGCCTCCTTAGTTTTTACTGCTTACCCAAACAATTGATTGAGTGCATTGCAATTAATATATATTAAAATAATGAGCTATGTTGTTATTTAAAATAAAACCTAACCAAAAAGCATCTTTGGTATTTCAGTGCCACAGGGTTATTTAAATATCAATGTAATAATTTAAATATCATTGAAGTTGTTCCACTTACTTTGTCGCTGTACTGAGTAGTGTCCTTTTTCCACCAAAGTACAGAGTTTAGTAAATTAGCATTGTTTCACTAGTGCTAGGAAATGGCCTCCCCCTTCCTAAATTTCCCCTCCCCCTGCTAAATTTCCTTCTTACAAAGCCATTTGACTCTGACTGATTTCGTTTAAATTTTCTAAGTGTCACATTATAACCTCTTTTGTAACAGATATCAGATTTTCCCAATGTCAGAAGTTAAGCTAACTGGCCTGCAGTTTCCTGCTTTGTGTACCTTTACTTTCTTGCATAGAGGAGTCACAGTTGCTATTTTCTAATCTAATGGAAACTTTCCAGATTCTATGGTATTTTGGAATACTAAGGCCAATGCATCTCCTATCTTAGCAGCTATTATAAAGCCACAGGATGAAATACATCATGACCAGGGACTTGTCAACTTTTATTTTGAATAATTTTCTCAGTACCTTCCCCTGCTAATTGTAATTGTCTTAAAGTCTTCCTCCCTTTCAGCTCCTGATAAGAATTATTTCTGAGATTTGTATTCTTTATGGTGAAGATAGGTGCAAAAGCTCTGTTCACTTCGTCCACTATGTTTTTAATTAACATTAATACTCCCCAGTCTCACTCTCTTGATGATCAACATTCTTTCTCCTTACTTCCCTTTTTAAATATCTGTGAAATATCTTACTATCCATTTTCATATTTCTAGCTAGCTTTCTCTTGTACTCCAATTTCTTCAACCTTAATAATCCTGTAGATACTCTTCTTTATATTCTGTCCAATTTTCTATCCTGCCACTCACCCGCTAAAGAATGATACATTTGTTATTTCAACTTAATATCATTTTTAGCTTCTTTGTTAGACTTTGATGGTGCGTCACTGCCTTAGTAAAATATATGTACTCGAACGTATATTTTCTGGGTACTCTGAAATGATTCCTTAAATGTCTACCACTGCAGATCTACAGACCTCTACATTAAACTAATTTCCCAGTTTGCTTCTGCCAATTCAGTCTTCAGTTACCTTAGTTATCTTAAAGTTTAGAATGTTAGTCATTTCTCCCTCAAACAAAATGTGGAAGCTTATAATATTATGATAACTGCTACTTGGGGTACCTTTACTATGAGGTCACTAATGAATCTCATCTTGGCCCCTTATTGAATGACAAAGCTCTGACCCCAGTAACCAAGCTAGTGGACCTTCATTGCACTACCTCCAATGGAAGTACATCTTTCCTTAAATATAGAGACCAAAACAGGGTACAGGATTCCCGGTGTCTCAGAGTCTGGACCTATTTACATAAATTACGAGATTTAGGTAAATTTCACCAGTTGGAATGTTGTACAGGTTTCACCTGCTGGATGCTAACAAACAAGCAGCTTGTTTTCTTTAAAAGCTTTAGAAACTAAATATCAGTGTCAGCATTATTTTCAGACAGATGAACAATTATTTCATGAGGAAATCAATTGTTGATACAGGCTGTAAACTGTGGGTTCTGGTCTTAAATCTTGAAGCAAGAGAGATCAGTTAAATGTTTTCCAGATCTTAATGTTCCCATTTTATAAATATTGTTTATAATAGATAATATAGATGAGATTACGTAGGGGTGAGCTGACAAGATTAAGCCTGATAACATGATATAACCTGACACACACACACAAACTTGCACTTGTAGGGTACAATTATTGTGGGGATAAAAGTAATATATTTCATAGTGAAATGGATTGCAAACAATAATAAAAGGAAGAGAGAAAGCTGAAAGCAACTTTGAAGAGAAGCTATTTTTCCAGCCAGCAGACGTGCATTGAGGATTTAAGAAATGTGTTCCTGAAGACAGGGCCTTAATTTAAAATAAATTATGAAGAAAGGGAGTCTGCATTAGACATGGAAACTTGGTAAGACTTCCAGTTTAAAGGAGATCTTACTGCCACGTTATAAAACAATAGTTTCAAAATTAATGCACACAAGGTGAAGATCTGAGGATATGGTCAGATTTGTGATTGTCCTCCGAAAGTGGCATGGGGTAAAGATAAAATGATTTTATTTTTCTTCTTCACAATGTAAATGACAAAAGTTCCCCTATGAAATGCTATCTAGTTGTGACTGCGTACAGACATATTTATGCAAATTCTTGTCAGGTGAAAGGTTTCACACTTTAACAGCGAGGACAACATCCAAACCTTTTTCAATAAAACAAAAAGGATTAAGCCTTAAAACTGAATCCAGGGTTAATACGCAAATCAATCACAGCTGAGCCACAGCTAGAGCAACCAATCTGATGAAAGGCCAACAGAATTTGTAATGACAGATGATCTACAATGTTCCACTTTCTCTTTTTCATATTGCAATCCCAATTTGCCTTAGGTGCAGGAAAGAGGAACAAATACATTCTCTCCCTCCCTCCCAACCCCTATATGACAGCAATATTATAATGAAGGCAACTTAACACAGTGCTTACTGCTTTATATTCTGCCTAATCTGCATAATAAAAATCAGTGATACTGTGATTGGTGATTATACTTGGCAGCAGATGGCACATGAAAAGGCCTGTGGATTTTGCTCTACTTGAGGCCATGAATAGGATAGAGCTGCAAAGCAGCTCCTTATCTACACAGAATGAGTAGACCTGCTCAGCATATCAGTCTGTTTTTTCAGAGCATTTTGCTTACTACTTGAAGTAAAACTGATAGAGCTGTTGTTGTACAGTATAACTTGGCCAGAATTAGTTAAGAGTAAGAAAATCTCACTAAAGGCTAAATTTAGAAAGAGCTTAATCCTGTTACATGTTCTTCTACTATAAGGCCACCCACTGACTGCTTCCTTTAAGGTAAACCTCTTATAAACAGGTCAGGTATAAATTTAAACATTACTGGAAGCTAATTATAATACTGTCCTTATTTAAAAGAATTAAGAGAAACTTCAATCTAGTTCTCTCACCTAGATTATGCTTTGTCCTTTCTTGCTCAAGAAAATAAGGAAACGAAACCCTCTCCAATCCAAGCAGTGTGTAGGTACAGCACAGTCAGATCAAAAGCAAAGCTCCATCTCAGCTACCTCAACATGCCTCAGTTCCAACCTTCAAAGCACCAACCATTTTATCACCAGTAGAGGTATGACGTTTCTTTTAATTCCCACATACTGGTCATTAGTCATCTTGGTGAGTGGTTGATGGTAAATGGCAAATGAAGTAGGATTTTTTTTTGCTCTCAGCTCAAGCTTACTAATAACTGAACTCAAACACTAAATTCACTAACACAGTTTACATTGAACGTTTACAGTCAGAGACATTTTATTTCATTAATCTCAATGACATTTAAACCAAGATCTCCCAGATCTGAAATGTCAGCCATCTATCCCCACTCCCAGTTTGTTTTGCTTCATTTAAGATTTTTGATACAGAATACTTGGGTCTGAATACATTATCCATCAAGTATGTTTAATGGATGTTAGTAAATATCTTTAAACAAGTTTTATTTTAGTACCTGGACATTTCCTTTGAGCTCTTTATCTTTCTTCCCTGGTTTGTTTTGGTTGATTACAATATATCCTTTTAGAAATTGGATGTCAAGTGGAATTTTACCCCCATTTGTTATTTTGTAAGTGATCTATTACACATTAGTAAAATGCATCTGAGAGGCACTTAAAAAATAAAATGCTTCATTAATTAAAAGTAGAAGCGAGCCCTTTTTCAATAACATACTTAACAGGCCAACTCAAAGAAGAAACTCTTATTAGTTTTAGGCTATTTATAGATTGAACAAATCACTTCCAGGATAGCAGAACCCACATGTACAATCAAAAGAGTATCACAGCTGTATAGGTCATAGTCTCTTAATGAAGACCACATGATATAATAGATGACTCAATAAACAATATTAAAAGAATAATTCAGGCATTTCAGCTGGGTAAATAATGGGCTACAAAGAAGGAAAGCATGTTTGAGGGTTGAAACAGAATATTGCACATATTTGACAAAGACTGGAATCTTTGTGGGTTTTCCTCTTGATTACTTTTAACTCCATACACTTCCTCCAGAAAGGGAAGTTGTTCAGGTGCAAACAAGTTGCAGTTATTTCACCAGAAAATGAATTTACTACGGTTACTAATTCCATCCATTCCTCATGTTCTGCTTCACTTTGTTGTGCCTTTCTCCGGCCTTTATGCTGGATTTTCCCACAGACATCTGTAACAAGCCCACTGACACTCCGTGGCCCCAACAACCCCCAATCATCCCTACTGTATTTTTTTGTAAATAGTCTAACCATGTCTGTGAATCTCACCTGGCTCATTTTGCTCTGTTAGTTTCATTTTCCAAACTAGAGGTTCTGGAAGTTATTTCTTCCTCTGTCACTGACAACGTTGAATTTCGAATGAACATTGACCTCAAGTTAGGAAAATACCAGGTTACCAGTTGTTAGTTAAATGTTGGGTGGCTTGAATCTGCATTGGCAAAAGATTTTTCATGTTCCTTTTTTATAAAGTTAGCTATCAGCCTCTGCTCGGCCAATTTTTTCTGATTTTTAAGTTCGGTACCCATAGGGAGGGTCTCAACCGGGACCTTGGGTTCATGTCACATTACAGGTGACCACCATTGCACTATATACACACACAGGCACAGGCACTCTATATACACGGCCACACAAACACACAGACGCGCACACAGGCACCCACACACACCCTTACAGACACACACACTCCCACATGCACCCCCTCACAGACTTAAGACACTCTGCACTCACTACACACATACATACATATCCTTTCTCACACTCAAGCCCCAACCCAGACAGACACACACATAGACAAAGACCCACATGCACACATATTTTGTGGGGTGAATTTGTACTTGCAGGATTATATTGTACTTTGCTCAAAAACTGCATGAATTTATGTAAAACTCAGTTTTCACACTTTTTAGATTAGAATCAATCTAAACATCATGGCATAGACAAAGAACATGGGGGCCAACACCTTCAACATATTGTCTAGCTATCACCATTGTTAACAGCTAACCCGAGAATGCAACTTTTTAAAAAAAAGGTTTTGTGATTTACACAAGAAAGAAGTAAAACTATCACTGTATTCTAACAGATGAAAGGCTTATAAATTTTTCAATGTATGATTTCAGTTACATCACACTGTAAATTTTTGCTATAAATTCTGTGTGTTAGGATTGAGCCCTCCACTACCACCTGATGAAGGAGCGTCGCTTCGAAAGCTAGTGTGCTTCCAATTAAACCTGTTGGACTATAACCTGGTGTTGCGTGATTTTTAACTTTGTACACCCCAGTCCAACACTGGCATCTCCAAATCCTTTTTTATAGGTTGGTTTGGGGACTTGTTTTGGAATCTGAATTTAAACTGTTGTACTTGTGAAACCTTGGTCAGGAAATTACAGGGTGTATAACTCCTTCCCTCACCTGCCAACGAGCTAGGTCTGTAAGCATAAGACAGAGAGAAGGTGAAATTGAAGCAGAATGAAACTTACACTTTTCAGTGGGAGAAAGTCCCAGCCTCTGAAGCTGCTGGATCAGCTCCAAGAGTCCAGGTGGTGCCAGAGCTCCCTAGTGGGCACTCCTGGGATTGCAGACAGCCCATGAAGGTCAGATGATAGGTTTCAAAGTCAGCATACTCTCCAGAGAGGTCTTATTATAGAGTCATAGATGTACAACATGGAAACAGAGCCTTCGGTCCAACCCGTCCATGCCGACCAGATTCCCAACCCAATCTAGTCCCGCCTGCCAGCACCTGGCCCATATCCCTCCAAACCCTTCCTATTCATATACCCATCCAAATGCCTCTTAAATGATGCAATTGTACCAGCCTCCACCACATCCTCTGCCAGCTTATTCCATACATGTACCACCCTGTGTGAAAAAGTTGCCCCTTAGGTCTCTTTTATATCTTTCCCCTCTCACCCTAAACCTATGCCCTCTAGTTCTGGACTCCCTGACCCCAGGGAAAAGACTTTGTCTATTTAGCTTATCCATGCCTCTCATAATTTTGTAAACCTCTATAAGGTCACCCCTCAGCCTCTGACGCTCCAGGGAAAACAGCCCCAGCCTGTTCAGCTTCTCCCTGTAGCTCCAATCCTCCAACCCTGGCAACATCCTTGTAAATCTTTTCTGAACCCTTTCAAGTTTCACAACACCTTTCCGATAGGAAGGAGACCAGAATTGCACGGATTATTCCAACAGTGGCCTAACCAATGTCCTGTCCAGCTGCAACATAACCTCCCAATACCTGTACTCAATACTCTGACCAATAAAGGAAAGCATACCAAATGCCTTCTTCACTATCCTATCTACCTGCAACTCCACTTTCAAGGAGCTATGAAACTGCACTCCGTTCTTGCAGTATTGCCACAAAATGGACAAAGGGCAACCCTCACAAGTCTAAAAGATGGTAACATCTACCTTCCCATTGTTTTAAACACTTTAAAAAAAAGTCTGTCCACGCTCAATTAACCTTTAAGATAGCGAGTTTTGAGAAGATTTGCAGCCCAGGTTGAGGTTCTGGATGTAGGTTTGTTCGCTGAGCTGAAAGGTTCTTTTTCATGAAAATGAACCTTCCAGCTCAGCGAGCAAACCTACATCCATAACCCTTAAATATTTATTTATATTTGGTAGACGAGCTGCCAATTGTGGTACCTGCCCTGCTTCTGTTCTGGGGGTGAGCTCAGGTGTGGGTAGGTGGTGATGGGTTAGCCACTTCACCAATTATATGCCATCCCCCTCAACCAAACTCACATTGACAAGGGCATGCAATATCCAGTCCGAGCCTCGGGTATTCCTTTCTTCCCCCAGTAATGACTCAAGCATAGGAAAGCTAAATGGAATTCCTAGATTTCACATCAGGTCTGCCAGTTTATAAATATAATTCAGATACATCTGGTCACTTTCCTTGGACAGTTGACAGAAGCCTCTTTACCTCCCTGGTGATGCAATAACAGATTTACAGTGTTTGATCATTATTGTTGAAGCTTCCATAAATCCTTTAATATACACCTCATAAAAAGCAGCCCAATATTGACCCTTGGACTTAATTACAAGTAGATTAAGTAGGAAGTGTTACAGCCTATTAGTAAGCCACAGGATAGATGAGGAGTTCAAAAGTTTTACAAATCTTCTGAAAACGCACCAGGTTGTCAGCCTCGTTGTCTTATTTTAGAGTAAGCTCTATTTCTGACCCCATCACCTCAGCCATCTATTCCACCTTCCTCAGTGCAGCTGCTGTCAAAACTCTCATCCAAGCTTTTATTACATCTAGCCTCAATTATTTCAATGTTCCCTTTTGTTGGCCTCCCCTATTCCACACAAAATTTGCTGCATATCTCCTAACTTGCAAGTTCTATTTACCCATCAGCCCTATACTAGCTGATCTATTGGCTTCTGGTCTACCAATATCCCAAATTTAAAATTCTCTCCCTGGTTTTCAAATTCCACCCTGACCTAACCTAGTCACTGTACAATCCTCTTAAGAATATTGCATTCTTCCAATTCTGATCTCTTATTCATCCCTGACTTCAGCAATGTGGATATTTGCACACAGAATATTTATGTTCCTGATTCCAAATCCATTGCTGAAGGGTTCACTTGGGTAAAGCCTGTGAAAACATCAGTTGAGACAACGAGGATCCTATTAGAGAAAAGTAAGGAATGAAGTATCTTAACAGAAACAAAATGGAAGTTTCAATACCACAGGTTAAAGGGTAGTCTTCTGATTTAGTACATAACAAGTAAACTCTAGGCTTAATTATCAATTCTATCTGTTCTAACATTCTATCTGTCTGCACATTCAGAGGTGGACAGTGGTGGTAGTAGAAGTCCATTTGCCTCAAACCTACAACAGTGTGATTCAAAGGATTAGATTCAGCCCTGCCAGTTCTAATTATTTGCAGAACAGCATTAATCGCTGTGGACAAAAGAACTTTATGGTATGTATCATGGAAAGGTTCAGAGAGACAATAAATAAATCAAGAGTCACAATGTGCCAGTATTTCAGTTTAGCACATCAACATCCTTTAAAGTGTTCTATTCCAGTCTGAGAAAGAGTGAAGTGCTGAGGGAGATGCATTTCATGGAGAAAGGTTGTTGGCTTGAGGTCCCACCCGTTCCAGAGACCGGTAATAACATTGCATGAACTGGTTGATTAGAAAATCTCTCTACAAATACCAGGCTGACTTGCAATTGCTTCCTTTAGGGTTGTTATGACACAATGGTAGTGCTCCTCCAACACAGGCCTCCTGGTTTAGAAGAAGTCCCACCTACTTAAGAGGTGTGCAAAAACATCTCTAAGCAGGTTGATTTTAAAAAAAGTGTCACCTATAAAGATACATCAAGCTGGTTGCTTCTCTACCAAAGTGGTGTTCATGCCCAGGGAACTCTGGAGTGTAACTGCTGTCTTTCCCCAGCCCACCATGACACAGGTTCAGTTGAAATAAAATCTTTATTTCATATAAAACATATTCTTCTATTAATTATCAGTGCAACTCTTTCAATTCAACATTGTTCCAAGGAGTTGAATCCTTTCTATAGCATAGTATATAGTACTGACAGTACTATTTGTTCTTGCATATCTGTCGTGAGTGTGTATGGACAGCATCCACAAATGTAGCCACATGTTCAGGATTCATATCAGGATACATGCCATGCCCCAGATTTGCAATGTAGCACTGTGTACCAAACTCTTCAATCATCTTCTTCACTATTTCGCTTATTTTATCCTGTTTAAATATAAGGTAACACCATTATGTTCAAAATTCATCTTCAATTATGACTTAAATGACTTCTTCTGCTCCTACTGCTTCTTACCTTAGATGCATAGAGTGCACAAGGATCCATGTTACCTTGAAGGGTTACTTTCTTTCCTGTTCTTTCACTGCAGGAGAAGGAACAAGTCCAAACATTAGCAAATTTCCATCCATTTCTCCTTCAGACTAAAAACTTGGTGGTGGGAAAACCAGTTTCAAAGACACGCATCATTCACAATGATGCCACTTTAGAAAGTTCAATCTACAAGCACTAATGATTTGCATGAGATGTGTCCTTTTGGATAAAGGGGATACAATAAGTTAAATGTTTATTCATGGGATGTAGGAATTGCTACCAATGGTAAGATTTATTGCACCTTCATAGTTGCCCCCTTTTTGAAGTCTCAGTGGCTTGCTTGGTCTTTTCAGAAAGCAGTTAAGTGTTGACCACATTGCTGTGGATTTGAAGTTACACATATCCTGAACCAGGTAAAGACAGATTTCTTTCACCAAAGATGTGTGAATTGGCAACAATTCAGTGCTTGTAAAACCACCACCATTACTGATATTAGCTACTGTTAAAGTCCAGATTTATTTCCTTCATTGACTTTAAATTTTGAGCTGCTTTATAGGCATGGTGGTAAATGGTTAGCACTGCTGCCTCTCAGCACCAGAACTCAGGTTCGTGTCCCAACCTTGGGTAACAGTCTGGGTGGAGCCCTCCCCGGGTTTGCTGGGTGCTCTGTTTCCTCCCACAGTCCAAAGATGGGCAGCGTAGGTGGATCGGTTATGCTAAATTGCCCATTGGCAAAAGGATATGCAGCCACGGTGGATTAGCCATGGGAAATGCAGGGTTATAAAGATGGGGGTGGGTCTGGGTGGGATGCTCTTCAGAGGGTTGGTGTGGACTCAAAGGGCCAAATGGCCTGTTTCCACACTGTAGGGATCATATGATTCTGAAGTGTTGGCATAGGTAAAGAGACTGTAATGTGGCATGTGATGGCTGATAGTACCTACAATTTGGCAATGTATTTATTCCCAATTGTGGTGACGTGGCCTACAAAAGAAAATTGCATAATAAAAGACTGATGTGATACATATAGTTATTCAGAGGTCTTTTACTGCTGATTTTGTTCAGCATTACCAATTCAGTTTACAGCTCAGTTCTGAAATTGGCATGGGCTGTGTGTGGTAAGCAAGATTAGCACCTCACCCACATACAAATATCACGTCAGGAAGTCAAAGAAAACGGTTTCCTCAAAATAAACCATGCGGCTTATTGGTTACTATGAAAAAACTTTCTGGAAGACTTTTTAACTACTTATGCTCCGAATTCAGTCTTTGTTTTCCTACAATCAGCTCTTGCTTTGGCATTCTGCCTATAAAATTATATAATTTTTTCAAATAAGACTCTTGTATGGGACATAGGCACTGCTGGCAAGGCTGTATTTTTTGTCCATCCCTAGCTGCCATTTCAGAGGGCAGCTTTTTTTTTGGACAAAGTTACATGTTCACCATTCGACTAGCCTTTTAATTCCAGGTCATTTTAAAAATGGAATTCAAAATTCACCATCTGCCATGGTGGGATTGCAATCCATGACCCTAGAACAGTGAACTTAGTCCACAGATCCAGGTTACCACTAAATTACTGCCTTCCTTACCTTTACTAGTTTAGGCTTGAAATGGCTCAGCAGTATGGAGTTTAGCACTATTTTCCCAAGATGGCAAGATGGACATTCCATGTTGAATATCTCTTGACCAGCTTTGCACATTCCACCATCTATACAGCGGGGCTTAAAGAAGACTCCATTCTGCTATCCTACAATGACCCTGTAATGGTCTAGTTGTCAGCTATCATATGCCAGCAATCTCCTCAAATTTAAAAGTTTCATTCTTACCTTGGAATCCCTCTACAAGCACAATCTCCACCCCTCCCAGCCTCTATATCTAACTTTCTGCTCGGTTTCCAATTCTTAAACATCCATAACATTCATCCATCCAATCTTTGCTGCCCACTTCCCCTCATGATCCATGTCTGTCCATCACCTATCTCCAAATTAAATTAAAGGGGCATATTTTAGAAAGGTCTCTTCTGCTTCCTGACCCATCCCTTTTCTTGTCATTCCTCCAATAGTCCACCCATCTCTTGCCAGCCCACCCTCTCTTTGAATCTCCCAATCCTGACTCTCCAGCTCTCCATTTTCCATGTCCCATCTTAACATCCCAAACATATTTAAGTCCATTGTTGAGTAACTGGTCAAAAAAGGACTGAAGCTGATCACAAACCCACTTGAAGAGAACTTGCCTTCTGCCACTTGCTATTCATTACCAGAGTCCCAGGAGAAGGAACCAGCAAAAGGAAGGATCAGCAATCGGGAGGGTTGGGAAATTGGAGAAATCATAAGTCAGACAGACAGGAGGGTTGTTTATGGAGTGCCAGAGGCTACAGTTCAGAGAATCAATGAGGGAAATGGTTTGCAGAAAGCAGGATGTTTTTAAAAAAAGATAATTTATGTGATGTGGGCATCACTGGCTAGCCAGCACTTATTACCCATCTCTAACTACCCAGAGGGTAGTTAAGAATCAACCACATTGCTGTGTGTCTGGAAACACATAGACCAGACCAGGTAAGGATGGCAGTTTCCTTCCCTGAAGGACATTAGTGAATCAGATAGGTTTTCCAACAAAAGACTCTTAATTTCAGGTATTTATTCAATTCAAATTCGAAAATATTACAGGGTGTCTGGCTTGATAGTCCAGTGATAATACCATTAGGCTATTACCTCCCCAAAATGAGGGGTGTCCAGTTCAGGATCAGTAATGAGCAACACTGGCAGTGATCATACGCCAAGTAGCAAGTTACTATATTACTTTCACATTTGAGCTTTGTCGTAGGAATTTAGCAATATAAAATATTTCAACTTCCAGGTTTATAATTTTTTTTTCATAATTCTTTTTCAGATGAGAAAAAGTCCCACAGGACCTAACTGTAGCTTTTACACTGGTTTTGATGGGAAAATGTGATTTGCTTAAAACTGGTTCAGTTAAAGTTGTGACTTTCAGAAACACAATTTAATCTTTAAGTGAGATTTACTATCATTTCAGATTTTGGCAGAATGGCTACATTATGTAAACAATGATTAAGTTCCATTTCTTCTTACAAACGTTTACAGTTAAAGATTAAATTTGCTTTAAAAAAATCATATGGTGCTCTGGAAGTTCAAAGAACAACAGGCACAAGCTGTTGATTTTGTACTTAGAAATGAAGCCTGTAGTCATGTCTAACATTCACCTCTCCTTCCCAGCTATGACCTACCCACCTGAACCTGCCCTTGAAACAAAGACAATGACTGCAGGGTCAATGGCATTAACAGCTGTATAGGATGGTTGTTTGACAGGTTCAGTTCTCTGGAAGCCACACCTTGACAATAGTGCATTTGGCAGCAGTTGTGTTTATTTACACTACTTCTCAATTCGCTTGGTAATGGCTCCCAGAAATGTTGAGAGGCCATTAAGTAACCAAACAGTGACACATATTTACACTTGTGCCTCACTGACTAATTGTACACCTGGGATCTGCCATCTCAGACAAAACGTGATCTTCAAAAGGCAAGCAAGAAGGGCAGAGAACTAATCAAGTTCAAAAAAGTGAAGTGAATCATGCACAATGCTCAAACAGCACAGCTTGATGCAATGCACCAATCCTTACTACTTGCTCATCCGGAAATCATTGCTTTCTCTGAAGAGCGATATTTCATTGTAACAACCAATAATTTGCAGGAGGGGCCTAGTGTTATAGTTGGAAAACTGCAAAATGCAGCTTGGATTTAAATCCAGCCCATAATAACAGTGAAATGCCCTTTCATTGCAAAAGTACAATCAAAAGAGGTTGGAGAAGATTCAAGCCAGTTCCTAGTATGCAAAAAATAAATTCATTACAAGATGGCTTTCAGTTAGTTTTTCACAGACAGTCCACAAGAATTATTTGTTCAGAAACAGAAACATTCAATAGCTCAGTAAGGAGATGCCCTTTGAAGGCTCCAGTTAAGGGGTACAAGCCAGACTGACTTACATTTTCATTGTTTCTTTTATGTATTGGACATTCCAAAAGGCTTCAAAGCCAATGAATTGCTATTTGAAGTGCGGGCCAAAAAATCAAGTCACAACTTACATATTTAACATTGAAAACTTGTCTATTTTCATGCAATTAGATCACACAGACAAGATGAACCACTAGTATGTAATGTTGATGCACTGCCAGAAGAGCTTCACTTTGAATTTTTTATGCAAGTTTTATTTCCAATTCCACACGGATTGCATATCCACCATCCGGATCTCCCATATTCGACCCAACTCCACTCTAACCTTCTGGCTGCTGACTCCAAACACAACTTCAGTCATCAAATTCCACATCATCACTAACTCTTCTCCCATTCTGCATCAGCTTTTCCTGTGAAATGTTTCAAGATGTCGACTTTAAAGCTGTTACAAAGTACAAGCTGCTTTTTGATTCTCCTGCTAATTGATGCCACTAGGACTGTCAGACATCCTGCAGAGCACTACTTCACATGCTAAGGGAGATAGGAGCGTCACAACGTCATGGGAAAAGATTAATATATGGTCAATGATCATGAACTACATGATGTAGTTTTGAAACAGGCACACAAAAATATTTCATACATTCTAATAATTCCAGGTAGTAATTAAATGACCTGAAAGAGTGTTTCACATTTCAACTTGTACTAGCATTTTGGTCATTTCATTTTTCTCATACAGGAATACATTAGAAATATTACTCATTGGGTAGTCTTTTAAATAGTCTACATGGTTTCAATTTTACAATGAGGGGAAAGTGTAATAATCAGAATTGATCAACAATTGATAAATCAACATGTATGCTTTAACTCCCATGCTAATGGTTATTGTGGCTGGCTGATACTTGTTCTCAAAATTCAAGTCCAGAATGGGTTAACACGTTGAATAAATATTTCTGTGTTTCCTACACAGATGTCTTATCTCATCATTGTTATTTTCTGAACACAAAGCACTTATCTTACAAAAGCAGAAAGACCCATTCTGTTGTAATCCAAGTTTTTTTCTCCGCAATATATATATAGGGCCTATCATTCAAAAGAACCCCTTGATGTTCACTAGTCTTTAGTATTCTTGTTGAATGGAGTAATTAAAATATTTACTATGCTTCAACAACAAAGCTATTTCAACAAAGCCACTTTATTCTCTATTTTTATCCAGTTTAATTTTTTTTCTTCCACATTTTTCAGTTCCTCTACATACATAGTTTCCTGACCCAGTTTTGCATAGAATTTAGGAAGGTGCCTGCACTCTAGGCCTCTAATAATGACAATTTGGATCACGAAGTGTATGAGGTTGGTTCATTGGTGACTCCTCCTTCTCTCTTTAATAAACAAATGAAGGGCAAACAAATCTGTGGGTGAGCTGAGCATTTGGAGGGGGGAGGAAAGGGAGACTTGGAAGCTTCCAATATTAGCTTTAACAAAAAAGAGAAATGGGCTAAGTTGGAAACTTGAAACAGAGTGGAAAACGTGGTGAGGAATAGAAAGGAGGGGGACGTATTGAACCATCTGCTCTTCCTACTTCACAATGCACTTTGCTGTAGGAAAATTCTCAGCTCAGTCATTTACAGCTGCACAAAGTTCAAAATGCCTAACCTTTGGCTTTCCATTCATTTTGCATTACTGCATCCACAGATTTGCTTAACCGTGCCTTTGTTGCCAATGTAACCATTACTTTCCAGTATCCAAATCCTTCACCCTCATTTGCCCCAGCTTTGATTTCTGTCTACAGAGGTACTGATTTGAGCATAGGTAATGATCAGCTCCACTGTGACTGGGCCATTAGGCTTAGGAGGCTCCATCTTCCTGCAGCATGAGCAGTTAAAGGCATAATTGTGTGTCACAAAACAGTAATACTCAGTCAGAAACTATGTAACACGTGGAGCAAATGTATGTAGAACATTCATTCATTCTTGCATTTCTCTTTTGGGAAGGCAATTGAAAAATAGTATTGCGCTCAATAAGTTGATTTTAAATCATTACTTGAATGCTCTTAAATTAACAGCAGTTTGTCAGATAAATCATGGTTAAATGCTGCTCAGCGTACCGTGCAACTTTAGGCTGAATAGTCCAGTCCAACCCCACCACTTCATATCCAGACTGTGAAATATCTTCTAAGGCATAATGGGCATCTTTTGCAAATACAATCTGGGATATAAAAACACAATGAAATAGATTATTTGGAGAATAAGCAAATTTCATGTTCAAACAACTATAAAACAGAAGCAAAACACTGCAGATGGTGGAAATTCTCTGGAGGTCTGGTAGCATATGTGGAGCTAGCAATAGAATAAGTGTTTTAGGGTGTTGACCTTTCAGAACTGAGAAAAGTTCGTGGTGCTACAAGTTTTTAAGCAATGAAAGCAAAAGGATGGGAAAAAAGAACACAGAGGAATCTCTGGATGAGGAAGGCAAAAGAGATTCAATGACACTAGGGTTCCTGATGTAAAAAGAGGGTGGTGATGGGATAAGTCAAAAAAAGGAGTATCAAGAAATTGAAAAAGGCAGAACCGAGAAAACATCTGCCATCAAAAAATCATGCAAAATGAATCCCAAAACTTGTGAGAAAGAACAGAAGCAAAATGTGGCAGAGGTTAAGGCCTGATATTTAATACGGTGGGGGGGGGGGGGGGGGGGGGAATCACATCTCAAATTAAATACTGGGCTTGGAAGGGATACAGCATGGTTAACCAAAATTAAACCAGAGTGTAAAATATAGTTGGACATCATGCCCAAGCTGGATTGGTATTCGCTCACGTAGACAGCGGATCAGCCATCTAATAGAGATAGAGGAGGCTCTCATCCCATCGGAAGAAAAAAGCACAAATCTGAACAGTTCCTCCCTGGATCCTCTGATCAGTCCATCTTTCCCAATACAAAGGCTACAGTTGGGAATCAGTGTAATTTAGCTCATGCTTCCTCTGTTGTATCAGGTGTGCATGTACATATGCCTTCTTTGAGTGTACTCCCAAAATTTTCCAACAGTTAGAATTGATCCAATGCAACCTCAAAAAAAATTTCCCAGAACCATATTACTTTTACAAATCCTTAAAGAATTATCTTTACAGTCTTAGCATAATCAGCAGAGTACGATCAATTTGATATCCGTTCCCAATCAGTGTAGAACCTTGATTTCAGACCCTACTGTAGTGACAAAATTGAAACATTGTTTCACTGGAACTAGTAGTGCATTGTGCAAATCTCCAGTGACACAGGAAGACAGACACAAGATCCTAATAAATCAGGCTTTTGTCACGGGCCACCATCTCCCATCTATCCCAATAACTTGGGTAATTTATTGGCCTTTCATCCCTCAAAACATTCTAAGTCTTGCTTTACAAACTAAATTCCCCTTTCCATCAACTAAATCACTGACTCCATCTCAGTTCTCTCCATTGGAAATCTTCAGCTTCTGTGAATAATAACAGCTGTGTTTCCATTCAGTATAAAACTTAAAAATGATCACTTGACACTATTCATTTTGTACAGTTCTAAATACACCACTGTACATACACAACCTTTAAATTCCATGAGCAGCACTTTATGTGCAATTAGCTTTATTTAGTGCATCATGTAGCACAGTAAGGATCAACATATTTTGGAGAAATGACAAAATTATCTCCAAAACATTATCAAAATGTGTTAGTTCACAAGTGGCATTAGCAGAGAACAAGCAGCAGATTGACTATTTGCCATGTTACAGGCAAACTAAAGTAACCCACAATATACGTAGTACCTTTAACATAACTTTGTGAACACTGACTGGATATTGAACAGGAGTTCAATTACTCAAGGGATCTTTTGAAAATGAACAATAGGTAAATAATCCTTTGTTTTTAAAGATTATGGGAATGCTATTATTCTCTTTCTTAAATACGAAAGGTATCTCAGTGCATGACTTTAAAAGTTCAATACAATTGTCAATGCTTTTTCACATATTTCATATGTAAAGAGCTTTGTGTTTCCTGTCTGACTGTTATTGGTGTCATTTGGGCTTTTAGGTTTTTTCCTAATTCCTGAAATTACGTATTGTGGGTTAAAGGAATGGGGTAATGTACAAGAGGCCAGAAGCAGGTGAATGGCAAGTTTGAGAAATAGGTAGGCTGGCAGTTAGAGGTAATACTGAGTGATGAGACATTCCATCTGGCTTTGATTTTGTCATTACTCTCATGTCATTGATGATCTGCTTTGATAGTTAGTGTTGATAACATGGGGCTTTCCATTTCTGCAGCACCTGAATGAACGGAAACTCAATATAGCTCAAGTACCTCAACACATGGAATTCTGTCCTTCCTTTTTATCTTCACAAAGGTACATAAATCCCATAAATGGAACTAAGCCAGCCCATGGATAAGACACTTTAGCCAGTAAACAGTATGAAGGGCACACACAGATGCATAGACATAGACAACAAAAATGAAGTTTAGATCAAACTTCTTAGAGCAAATAATTTCAGATTGTGGAATCTTTTATACAACAATCCAGTTTCCCTTTAAACATTCAACATGAATTAAACGGAATACTGTCCAGAATTATGCATGTGTCAAATTCTAGCATTACAATTGAGTACTGTATACACACACAAACACCAATCTGGAGGAGGTCAGCACAGAGATCACAGAACAGATTAGACAGAACATGCAGATGTATTAAAATGTCTACTGGAATTAAAGCAGCCATACAGAATGTTATGTAATCTAAACCTGCACCAGGAGTGGAAAAGCAATCCTCTCACCAATCCCCAGCAATTGATTCAAAACTTGATATTGGGATTTAAGGTCCTAAATCAGATTTAAATTTAGAATAAAACAGATTGATTTATTTGATTTTGTATAATTCAACATCTGCTCTGCAATTAACAAAATCACACAAAATAAAATCTGGGTTAGGCACTCGTTTTTCACCTCTGACTAGAGTTCAAATCCAACCCAAACCGATGATGAAATCTCTTGTGGTGTCCTGCCATAAGGATCCAATGCAAAATGAGCTTGAACAGTTTCAATCTAGTTCTGGGTGGGTTCGCTTAATTGGCAATCTCATAATGGGGCACTGGCAAATGGGATTACATCACTGTTTCTGGTGCTTTTGTAAGTTAGAATTGATACGCATTTTCAAGGCAAAGCAAAGGGAACAGGTTACTACCACTACAAAGCTGATCAGGTGAATGTCTGATGCTGACAGTACATGCCCACATGGAAAGTAATCCATTTCCTAACTTTAAACTCCCTCATCATGATCAGAAACCAAAATAAAACTTCATTAACTATTCCTGGAATGATATTACAATGGTAGTATTTATTCCACATCCCCATTGTACTGAGAACTTGAAGAGTCAGGCAGAGTATGGGACTGGAATCTTATGCACAGGCCAGTCCAGATTGGAACTGTAAATTAGCTTCTTAAAAAGGAAATGGAAGCTTCTGTTAAGGGTGAATTTTGTTACAAATGGAAATTACATTTGGTTCAATGGATTTTGTGCTGTAATCTACAGTGTTTGCATGCGATTCTTCTACCTATACCTTATAATAATTCTTAGTTGCTGCTTAAGATTCAAACTGCATAACAATAAACTGGGGAGTGGATATTTCTCAAGGGTTTCTGAAGATGCTGCATCTTTACAGAAGGAAGGAGATCCCACAAGGGACCAACAAATGCAGGAGCAGTGACACCAAATACAATTATACAGTAATCACAACCACCCCAAGATGACAGTCTATAGCGCACATATGCATCTAGTACATCTGTGTGTACGTACATCTTGGAGGAGAAATCTTCACTGGCTGCACAAGACATGTACTGGTGGCAGGGCTCTTCAAGAGATTGAAGATGCCATCCATTTAGGTATCAGTGCTCCTTATTTCAATGCTACACCCTACAGTTAAATCAAAGGTTTGAGTAGCAAAAGTTCACACTCAGCTAATATTCAACTGGTGTCCAATTTCTGAAATGTTTTATAGGTGTTTTGTAACATTATTCCAAGTCTTTCCTGTGCAATACTCTATAGTTCCAGCATCATTGCCAACTCCACTGAGAGAAACTCATTATGTTAGTGCATTGGGAGAAAACAAAAACAGAAGCACCTTTTAAGCATAGTATTTATATAGTGCATAAAAGGATTTGTGATTACAGAACAAAATTAAAATTAATTTGGTTGATGGAAGCATGTAAAAGTCGCATCTTAGTCTCTTATCTCTCAATTCAATACTCAGGTAGAAATCAGAATAATTAGAAACAATAAATTGAAATGCAAAACTATTGTTGTATGAATATTTTCCCATCAGAATGGCAATGCCTGTCCAATGTTGTTTTATAAAAGCAGTAGTTACGATTCAGAGAATTAACCATTAATCCCTTATAAACAAGCACATTTCTAACTCATGACAATATTTTTCTGTTTTGGTCATCCCTTTTTCATCAATTTAAACACCTTATATATTGATAAAAGCTCCAGCAACCAGAGGGAATGGCCATTAATAAAGTGCCTCACCAATATCACATGCTACTTCAAGCCCTTGATGGAGCAACCCATGCTCTGATGATTAGATCATTTACTCGGAAACCAATAATAAATAATGAAATCAAAGACCACAAAAAGGAATGTTCAGGTTAATCAGAGAATTATTTCTAATAACTTATTTTTCAGAATTTCTAATTGAGGTAACAGTCTAAGGTGTCCCTGATTGACCTGCCATCCAGATCTGCCCAATTAAAAAGATGATTCCATGAATGTGAAGTCATAGTCACAAGAGAAACAGTTATTGACCTCTTTTTTTTTGACAGAATCCACTTGTTAAAAAAATGAATTTTATTAGTTACTTATAAGCTAAAGTATAGCACAAAGAACCTAGATTCTAATTAATCTGTGCTAAAGCTTCCTTTCAAAATGAAAATAAAATCCATTAGCCTGGTGGTTTATTTGGTTAACAAATTCAGTCGTAACACTTTTAAAAGATGATTTCTGGTAGATCAGATGATCAGGCTGCATTCTGGCAAATCTGGCCATGTGATGACTTGAGAAATCCAATGTGTTTATGCAGAGTATGGATTATCTGACACTTTGTCCACATAGCTCAGTTAGCACTGAGAACTAAATTTATCAGTGAGGTTGCAGCTAGTTTTTGAAAAAAAAAACTTTTTTTTATTCATTTATTCATTCCATCAACATCTCATCAGTATGTGTTGCTGGCTGAGCCAATATTTATAGTCTGCATCTAACGCCCTTGAGAACAGCAAATCTAATGCCACGGTGAATAGTTAAATATTGTTGGCAGCACTTTTTTAAAAAAACATTAATGAGAAAACAAGGCAAAGTTCTGGCAGGACACCAAAGTTAAGAGGTAAGCAAAACAATAGAGTTAAGAGATTCAACTATTGACCCATGTAAGGGAGGGGATGACACCAAGTGGTCATGTGAAGAAAGACATCATATACAGTCTGCAAGATCCAAGACTTGGATGGAATGCTCAATTCCTCCAGTACAAAGGAACATACAGAGAAAATTACTCAGTTATCTAACACATTGTAACATGGGGCATAGTACATTATGAAAGGAAACTCAACTAAATAATATTTTAAAAACTAAATACTTGAGCAATAAGAGTACACAACAGATTTAAAGTACAGCAGTGCTATTAGCATAGTTAAAACCATTAATGAGCACTTTTGCTCAAAAAGAACATGTTTGTTTAATATAGCTACTGAATAAAAGACTGGTGTTCATACTACAGGGGACTGTAACTGAGAAACACCTTTTGCAAAAAAAATTTAACCAGCCTTGAAAACAGAATTGATAAATGGGAAAAAAATTGTCCAGTCTTCCTCCCAAAGCCCACAAACATCAAAAGAAAGCATCACCCATAAGTTGATGCCCTTTGAGATCTTCTCTCTTTATTTATTCATACGAACAATAATCCCAAAGTTAACACAAAGAACACAAGAAACTACTGTATACTGTTTGCTCCAGCTCCACCTAGTGATGCTAATACAGAGCAATAATCGCAGGATTAATTTGCTGTCCCACTTGTCTTGATCCCCTGGTACCCTGCAAACAAAGCTCAAAGTATGTTCAGTGAACACCTCTTCATATTTCTTGTCAGCACTTCACAGTTTTCCAATCTGAGTATAGAGCACAACAATTTCAATCATACTATGGCCTTCATTTTTCTCAGGAGGCAGCTATTGATCATTCAAGTAATTTCATTTATATCTCTTCTAGACTCATCTTTAGTAATTTCATAAAAAAGTGATCCATTCTATTCTATTTACTATATCGCTTTTGTCATCCTATCTTCCATTCAAGTTATTCTTGATTCCTAACATTATAATTGCGTCCCAAACCAGAGAGGAGAATATCTTCACATCGAACCAATGCATCCTATCCTAAATCCGATCCCAAACAACATCAATTAAATTCTGTCAACATCTCATCAGTATGTGTTTCAGATCAGGCAACATGACTGATGATAATTTCATGGTGTAATCATCACCATCTATAATAATACCTGTGTTTTGTCTGCCGTGACTGTTTTCATCTGCCAGTTTAAGGGGTGCGTGTGTTAATGAGTTTATTTGGTGGGCACTTCCTACTGTACATGGACGCACACAGAATGAAAAGGACTGGAGCATGTGACTGAAGAATGGGACTGCTGAAGAACAAAAACAGTACAAGGTAGGGATCCCATTAACAAAGTATCCTGCCCAGAAAATCTGTTTCCATTAGGAATGGGATAGGATTGATGGGAGGGACCGGGATGCCGACAGTGAGATAGGACTGACATAGGTGGGATGGATGGACTTGGATGGAGATAGAATGAGAGATCAGATCAGATCAGAATTAAAGTATGACAAAATTATGGTGCCAACTACTCAGTACAACAATATTTTTAAAACTAATATTTTTGTGAAAATTAAGATTCACTAGATTTGAGCAAAAATGTATTAATAAGGCTGTAAATTAAAATACAAGGAAAGAGCAGTTATAATTTTGCTATGAAGCCCGAATCCTAAACAAGAGGACTTTCTTGGACAACATTGATACTTAGGAAACAATTTTCTCTCATGATAGGTACTAAAAATGTAACAGGCAGATTTCAAAGCAATACAGTGCTTACCCCTGAAATAATCCAGCGTTTTCAAAACAAAACAGTTCTCAGGTAGGCTTCAAATGTCCAGACTTCAAACAATTCACAAGGCCATATTCTGAAGAAAATTTACATTTATTGTCCTGGGCAATTTTTAAGCGAGGACAATTTTATATGCAGCTTTTTCGAGAGAAATGTTTTGTGGGTCTGTTAGTATAAACTTTGTGGGTAAAGAGAGGGGCTGGGAAACAAAAAGCATGAACATAAATTGGCTGATTGACAGGAAGTAGAAAGTACATGTAGTTGCTGATAAGTTTTTTTTTGATTAAGATGTACCATGATATTCCACAGGAGAAACTGGAAATGATGTAGAACTTTAAATATTGTGAACTGCAAGGATAGTAATAACTTCAAGAGGATATGGAAAGGAATACAGGATGGATGGATATGTGGAGAAAGTGAGGACTGCAAATGCTGGAGATCAGAGTTGAAGAGTGTGGTGCTTGAAAAGCACAGCCAGTCAGGCAGCATCTGAGGAGCAGAAGAGTCGATGTTACGAGCATATGCTCGATATACCGACTCTCCTGCTCCTCGGATGCTGCCTGGATGCACGTTGCAAATTAAATACAATGTACAGATTATAACATAATACATTTTGTTCGAAGAAAGAAGATGGGCAATATAAAATAATTAATACAATTTTAAAGTGGGTGCAATGGCAGAGTTCAGGAACTACTTACGCATACATTGTTGAAGGTAGCAGGCATGTCAAGAAGATTGTTAAAAAGGCATACAGCAGGTTTTATAAATCGAGGCATAAAATACAAAAGAATGGAAACAATAATGAATCTTTGCAATTCACTGCCTGGTATTAACAGGGGTATTGCATCTAATTCTGGGCACGATTCTACAAAGCTGTGACCTCTGTTGAGGGGATGTAGAAATAATTTACAAAATGGCTCCAGGGATGAAGGACAGACTGAATAAGCTGGAGCTTTGCATCTTAGAGAAGATTGAGAGGACATTTCATAGACACAAATAAATTGATTGATAGATGGACATAGTAGGATGAAAGAAACTATTTAGTGAGGTGAGAGAGATGTCTTTAGACATCATCCCCACATTTGACAGATTGTGGCATCAAGGAGCACTAGAAAAACTAGAGACAATGAGAATCGGTGAAAACTCTCTGCTAGTTAGTCATACCTGGCATAAAGGCAGTCAGATATGATTATTGGAGGTTAGTCATCTCAGCTTCAGGACGCTAGTGCAGAAGTTCCTCAGAATAATGTACTAGGCCCAATATCTTCAGCTGCTTCAATGACCTCCCTTCTGCTGATGATTGCACAATGTTTAGCACCTTCAGGTGCTTCACAACATTTTAGTCACTGAAATAATCCATGTCCAAAAGTAGCAAGACACAGGCAAGATCCACACTGCAGCCGACAAATAGCAAGGAACACTCACATCACACAGTGCCAGGCAATGATAATCTCTAACAATAAAGAATCTAACCAACACGCATTCAACGGCATCATCATTACTGAATTCCCAACCATCTGGATGTGATTAGTGACCAGAAACTGAACAGGACTAATTATATACTGTGGCTACAAGAACAGGTCAGAGGCTAGGATTACTGTGCCTAGTCCCTGGATGCTGCCTGACCTGCTGCACTTTTCCAGCAACACATTTTCAGCTAGTACTCACCTCCTGACTCACCCGAGGTGAGTCCTGTCTGGTATATACAAAGCACAAGTCTGAAGTGTGATGGAATACTCATTTGCTTGGATAAGTACACCTTCAACACAAGTCTGAAACATTCAAGGATAAAGCTGTCTGGTTGATTAGCACCACATCCACAAACATTCACTCCTTCCAACACCAACGCACCATCTACAACTATCTACAAGATGCACTTCAAAAATTCAAAGGCCCTATGATCACTATAATCAAAAAGGATGAGAGCAGCTGCTACATAGGAACACTGCCACTTGCAAGTTACTCACCACCCTGACTTAGAAATATACTGCCATTTCAGCAGTATTGCTGGGTCAACATTCTAGAATGCCCTTTCTAACAGCATTGTAGATGTATCAACACTAAATGAACTGTGGCAGTTCAAGAAGGCAGCTCACCACCGTCTTTTTGAGGGCAACTGGGGATTACCATAATGGTGACTCAGCCAGTGAGGTCCACATCCCAGGAATGATTTTTTTAATATATTGCTAAAAGGATTGAGGACCAGAGGAAACCAATTTCGGGTGACTATGAAAAAGACCAACAGTGACAGTGGAGAGAGAACTTAGTCTTTTTAAGAAAAAAAAGTGGTTAGGATTGAGAATGCATTAAATTTTTTTTAAAATGCAAAAGGAGGGCAACTTGTGTTGGAATGGGCAAATGCTCCTGAAAGAGAAGCAGAAATTTCACCTCACTGATTTTTATTCCACAAATAGCCAGCAAATGGAGCAAAGCATGTATAGCAAGCATGATTAAGTGTAACAAGCACTGTTCAGTTCCTTCAATCTCCTTTTTTCCAACAATAAACCTAAAACACAGAAGATGACTTTTACTTTTTAGTTGCAGTAACTTTGCAGAAGGAGCTGCAAGGGAATTTATGGTTTTTCGGCTGAAATTAAGCAAACAGGCAGAAGAATCCCTTTGGAAATTCACATTCCTAGTACTCAGAACAAAAAGGAGGAATTAAGCCTAGCAAAGTTCAAACCCAATAGCTTCTGTTCTTAAATTCTTCTCTGTGACCTACTGACCGAGCCTGACACACATGCTCTGCACTAATCAACACCAATTTTACTGACTGTGACCATGCTCAGTACTTCAGAATTATCAACATATGTTCTGTCCCCACAAATTCCCTACCTTTTTGTTTCAATAATGGTATCTGCCATGATTTGATTTGAGACAATGCACTACAATCTAACCACCAGTGATTCTCATGAGCAGCATATGGCTGCTTTTTGCTACCATCTTTGATTCTTGCTTATAGAAGCTTCAACAACCACAGATGTAAAACTTATCTTTAAACAGGCTTTTTCCTCTAACCATTTATTTTTGACCCACCCCTCTGCACCTATAATCACATATTAGAACATAAACATGTCTCAGGAGGCTGAACAAAAAAGACTTAGAGAGATTTAAATAATAGGAAAGGAAGATTTTACAATTCTGGATGAGTTACAAGCCACCAGTGAAGAGATAGAGCAGGGAATGTACAAGAATAATGGGACAACACCATCATGAACTTTGCTTATTCCTCATCTGGAATAAAAATAACTATTTCTAAATAAATAGTAAACATTTTTAAAAAGCATTTATTCTAAAAATGTAGATTGCTATCAGGAACTCTCAGAGCAGCTCCCGCAAAACCAAATTAACTTTTGTCAGCATTGTCGCAGTAAACCTTGTTAATATGCATTAATGAGGCTCCCACATTTCCATTGAAGTTAGTGGCAGATTAGAAAACACTGGGTTTGAAAACCAAGGATAGCAACAAAATATTAAGAAATACAGACTGGAATTTTTCCTTGCTGATGTGGCAGGAGTAATGGCGACTACAGTGGCAAAATTGGGAATCTGATTTTTCTTTTCATTCTTTCCCTATGTCGAGGAAAGACTTTCCCCGTTTTTCCCTCAAACCTTAAATGGTGACTTCACAATTTTAATACTGAGTGGTATCAAATGTATTCCATGAATTTGCATCCCATCAAAGCTCCAAATCACCCTATTTACATTCCACTTCTAATTTTTCTTTGCTCTACCAAAAAAATGTAGTTAGTGCAAAAATAATGAGTTAAAATTGGAGTGGGTACCTAGCAGCTGCAGCGTACTGACTGCTTGACCCAGCACCATACCACGTTTTCCACACAACATCCCTACCTCCATGTTCCATGTTCACCATCCTCACTGAGCCTTTATCTGTGCTACTCCTCAGTGCAAAACAACCAGATTCACATTGTCCTGCCTACCCCCGATCCAAGGCCTTCTACCCATGGCTTTCATGTTTCTGTCTAGTCTCTGCGTCGCTCATGCATTGCTTTGCACTAACATGAACACACACACCTTATTGTGTTTACTTGCCATCTTAGGTCTCACTCATTTTAGCATTTACTGGGCTACCTGTGTGTGGTTGGAGACACTATCTTTTCAGTGCAAAACATTTTGAGCGCTCAGTTACAGGTCGTCAACTTGGCATGAAGGAAGGAAGATGCAGGCAACTTGTGCCAGCAGAATGTCCAACACTGCTGTATGTGGTTCAAGTAAATGGCCATGTATGCAATTCAAAGGACAAGAGTCCTTCGTGGTGTGAACGGGAATGCAGTCAGTCAAGGGATACTTCCTATTCCATTCCTGGTGTTGGCTTTGGTCAGTCCCATAAGACAGGTCTGGCAGTCCAGGGATGACAGGTAGGTCAGAGTGTAACTGGGACATCAGTCTGGACAATGGGCTAGGTTTTCCTGCATTGACACAAAGGGAGGGATCGAGTACGATGGAAGTACATACAAGAGCAGTTATTATAAGCAGGAGAGTGGGCGGGGTGTTCCCAGTGAATGAGTAAGCAGCGCAGAAGGCAGAAAGGGTTAATAGTTTTGGAGGATAAGGGGAGTTAGACAACTCCTGTATTCTGTGATTGGACAATATTCATGCAATTCTGAGTGGTGCATTCCATCAGTCATAGAGAGAGGGGTGCACAATGATAGACAGTGTATGTTTGCTGGCCCATGAGTGAGAGGTAGCAGAGAGAAAATAGTGGCACTCACCTTTGCAGCACATAAGGGTTCCCTATCCTTCTTACACCACAGTTTGGAGTCCCTTTTCACTCAGAACACAACACTGACCTATGCTATAATTTTTGCATAGCCTCCTCAGACAGTCAGCCCAAAATAGAGGACTGTCCTCCTCAACATCACCTTGACTACCAATACCTTCAGATCTCTGTCTCGAAACCAGGGAACTAGAGTGTTTTTTCTATGAGATATGTTCAGGGTCAAGCACTGAAGTTTGACAGGTATTTCCTGGCTTGCAGCATCTAAAGTGGTGAGCAGTTAGTGTTTAAATATGGGTGCCAGAGGCATATTAGTAGGAAGGTATGGCTAGTGGTGAGCACTTCCACCTCGCTTGGCATGAAATTCCCAACAAAAAAAAAAGTGATGTTTCAGTTGTATAATTAATGAGGTGAAAAAAGATCACATGAGGAAGAGAAAAATTCACTGTCCACCATGCAGACCAGATGCCATGAAACTAATTCAACACCGCATTTTAATAGTATGTGGGCAAGTCCAACCAATGGAAAACATAGTTGGAAAATGAAAAGTGAGATTAGAAAGGAAATGCAAAGAAAGGTTAGAAGACGATATAATGGAACAGAATGAATTTTTATAACATTAAAAGCAAAAGCATTATATAGAGGGTATGACCAATCAACGAATGCAAGGTAATTTAGTAATCAAGGTAGAGAACATCGCTATATATATTTACAACCAACGAAGTGAGTAAGCATAAGTGTGGGTGGGGGGAATAGAAACTTTGAAGGTCAGATGTGTGCTAGCAGGGAAGGTGGCTTGAGTCAGAAAATTTCCCAACTTGGCAAACCCAATTCATTTTTGCTGTGGTTTGGCAGCAAAAAGGATCAGGTTTGGCTTGCCAATCCTTGTGTATAATGTAGGCAGCAAATGCCCAGGTGCTGAAAATGTGTTGCTGGAAAAGCGCAGCAGGTCAGGCAGCATCCAGGGAACAGGAGAATCGACGTTTCGGGCATAAGCCCTTCTTCAGGAAGGCTTATGCCCGAAACGTCGATTCTCCTGTTCCCTGGATACTGCCCGACCTGCTGCGCTTTTCCAGCAACACATTTTCAGCTCTGATCTCCAGCATCTGCAGACCTCACTTTCTCCTCAAAGATGCCCAGGTGAGCTAGTTAAAAGGCTTGCTTCCATTCTCATAGATTTTGTCCCAGTTGCATTAGAGACATTTAACCCTCACTACCCTTCCATTTCCCAATTTATTTCCATGCCAACTCATACCCCTTGCCCACCTCCATGACAAGTTTACTCCAGCAGAAAAAGTTGGAATGCTCAGAAGTGGAAAAAGAACAAAAAAAAATTATCTAACTGGTGAGGAGTTGCAGAGATTGAAGAGGGGACTATATTAAAACATATTATATCTGAATGGTCTTGACAGGGTAAATGTGATTGTTCTTATGGAAAAATCTAGAACTAGGTGTCACCCATTTAAACCACAAGGTGAAATCTCTCTCAGAGGGTCAACAATCTTTGGAGCTCTCTTCCAAGGAAGATGGTAGAAGCAAAGTCCTTGAATATTTTTACAGAAAGGGCTCGAAAAGTCATCAAGATAAACAGGAATGCAGATTGTAAGGTTATATTCATATCAGCAATGATCCTGTTGAATAGTGGAGCAGGCTCAAGGGCTGAATGGCCTATTTTTTCCATATATTTTTGCTTTGTTTCTATTACTGTATGTTCGTAACAACACAAAGCAACCCAATAAGGTTGCATCCTGTCTATCACTACTTTATGGAAATTTCACGTGGAATTGTAACAAAATGGCACAAAAGTAAATTTCATAACTCTTCAATTTTCTTCACAGTATTGAAATTAAGCAAATATAGAATTCGTAGTTGAAATAATACCAAACTACAATCTAAATTGAGCAGGGTCAGATGACACTGTAAACCACAACGGCAATGTTCATTTGTTTTATTGCTGCACCTGAACTTTCAAAAGAAATTACAGTTGTAAAATCAATCTAAGCTATTAGTTATAAATCAATAGTGTATTCCGCCTCAACCTGTCCAGACATGCTGTGACATGCCTAGGGTGGGTGAGGCTTGAATTCAGACCTTCTGGCCCAGGGATACTACCACTCTATCAAAAGAGCCCTTTGCCTCAATTCTGCATGCTTTTCCCCCAAATTTTGTTTTTAATTATTATGTGCATGCAGATGTTATCAAGACAGATGTTGACAGCGCTCACCCAAAATGATTCAAAATTTCATTAATGGCAGTTGAAACCTAATAACTTGCAGTTGGTCACAAAAATTCAGCACTGAATATATACTAACAGATTACTGAATGGCTGAGAGTGTGAAGGGAGTCTAATCTCATTAAGTTAAAATGTTCAACTGCAAAAGGGAAGCCCAGGTATTTAGAACTACCTTCCAACCTCAACTGTATTTCAATCAATCAATCTTGGCTGCCCGCAGTAACATTTCCTACAAATAATATATTAGGTGATCATTTTAGTCAGTTTCTGTTGCCTCAAAAACTCATTCAGTTACTTCCTAGCACTTTAATTGATCTCCTCCTTGGGCTAATTTTCTTTCTCTGGAGTTGCTTGCTGTATTTACAGCTACATCTCTGTGTGAAGTAGTTCTGTCAGGCACTTAAAGGTCAAGATTTTAGCTTGACAAAGTATATAAAAATAAGCAAATCATTAATGGGCTAAAAAAAACTCACTTAAAAACAAACCTGGGTTTTTAATGGCGATTGAGGTTCTCTCAGCTTATCGAATGTAAGATCAACCAAACAGAGATAAGAGTTCCCTTCACTTTCGTAAATCCTATAAGTTTATTTATGTCTAATCAGTTATAGGCCAACTATTCACAGAATGATATACCACAGGCAGCCATTCCTAT
Source organism: Chiloscyllium plagiosum (assembly GCF_037043375.1). NCBI lineage: Eukaryota > Metazoa > Chordata > Chondrichthyes > Orectolobiformes > Hemiscylliidae > Chiloscyllium > Chiloscyllium plagiosum. The sequence continues at coordinate 36,409,820 of NW_028270147.1, read as the reverse complement.
TGAGCCTGTGTTGACTCTCGTGTGTAGCAATCAAATTTTTTCCTTGAAAATTCTTCCCCTTCAAGTATTTATCCAATTGTCATTCTGAGAGCCACAAATGAACATGTTGCATTAATTTCAGAAAATATTTCCTCATGTCACCTTATTACATAGGCCGCCATTTATAGCTTATAAAATATGGAACTCGCAGGATTTGACTAAAACTCGAGTCCAAACTTTTCCAAACAAACTCCACAACCATTTTACCAACAGCCAAAGAATGATTTCATCAATTCGCTTGTGCAGAACTCTAGTTCACACAGACACAAAAGGTCACCCTCTCTACATTAGCCACTTGCAGAATCTGAATTTATATGTATATATTATACTATGCACTTGACAGGCCAAATGAGTAGCATCCTGACAAAAATATAAATTGCTAAAAAATCTCAGCAGGTCTGGCAGCATCTGTGGAGAGAAATCAGAGTTAACGTTTCGGGTTGAGTAACCCTTCTGCAGGACTGAGTTTAACAGTGTGATGGTTGTCGTAAAATGTGAGGAAACATAGGCTCTAGGGAAAAGAAATATAAATCTAGAAATAAATAGCAAACTCTACAAAACTGGGTAAAAAGAGAAAAAAACATTTAACTACAATCTGAAATATGAAAATAACAAAATAAAGAAAGGAAAGAAAATGTGAAAAGGAAGTACAGAAAAAAAACAAAAGAACAGAATCCTGTCAGAAAGGTTAAGAGTAGTGTACGTATGTAATTCAGGGAAGCAATGTAAAATCTCAGATCAAAAAGGATGAGGTAGTAACAGTCAAATGAGGCAATGGAAAACTAAAAAAAATCTAGAAAATGTTTAAAAATCAAAATGAGACCCAAGGCCTGTTTGAAACTTCAAAGTGGAACAATACCTTTCTCATCATATCATGCATGATATATCCTTTCATCATACATTTGCCTCCTCTCCATGTTGTACCCTTCTTTCTACAGTCTAAACAGTGGAAAATACAGAATATTTCTTATAAACCTGCTAGCTGATTGATGGAAGAAGGTAAGTGGAAGGAGAAAAGAAACAAAATCAAGTATAAATAAAGTCACAAAATCTCATAGGTACATCATATCAAAGAGTTCTCAGCAATTTTTAAAATCATGTTCTACACAATTGTTCACCGATGCAAACAAAATAAACGTCAGGCAAGCTAAACTAGACATAGACAGTTATACCTTAAAATAATGGCGATGCATGCTTTTATTCATTCATGGGATGTGGGCATTGTGACTTATATTTGGAATCAAGAGTTTAAGGAAAGAACAAATATAGATTTTTGCAGGATGTTTAAACAGAATTAAATAATGCAACAGTTTCTAGTTGCCTCGACTTTTCAGTAAATAAAACTAAAATTCAAACAATTTGCCTATATACCTCAAAATCTATATCAAGGTGATCAAAATATAAAAACACTAAGGACAAACTTATTTATTTTTGATGGAATAGAATAGGACGTAGATGCTACTCTGGTAAATATTATCATTAATTCAGTGAAGAGCAGGTAGGTAAGTGACAGATGATTGGAAGAGCATGTATCTATTTCTCCTATTTAAAACAGTGAACAGATTAGAAAGAGCAGATGTAGGGAAGTTATTTTCCTTTGGTGGAAGAATCCAGAACAAGGAATCACAACATTAAATATAAAGCAAGGCTACTCAGGAGTATAATGAAGGTGCACTTATATCGAAAGAAAAATTGTCATGGTAATAGCAAATTCTCTCTTCCAAAAGGCTATGGATCCTAACTCAATTGAAATTTTCAAGGTGGAGATTAGCAGCATTTTAATTACAAAGATGTGAATCAAACTTAATGTTCAGGAAAATGGAGCAGAGATGCAGATCAGTCATGATTTATTGCAATGGTAGTCTGAGGAATAATAAATACCGTAACGTGGAAAATGTACATTGATTATTATGCTCCTGACTTTGCTTCCTTCAAGTGCTGCTATACTACCTCAGAATCAGTCTCAATTCCTTTCCTTCATAAAAACTTCAGTCTTTTCCACTGACTGCATCGCAACATTCTCGTTATAGTGTCATAGAGTCAGTCATACAGCATGGAAACAGACCCTTCAGTCCAACTAGCCCGCGCTGACCATGTCCCCACACTAAACCTAATCCCACGGGCCTGCATTTTGCCCTTATCCATCTCAACCTTTCTCACTCATATTTATCCAAATGTCTTTTCAATGTTGCAACTGTACCTGCATCCACCACTCCCCCGGCAGTTCATTCCACAAACAAATGACTATTTTAAAAAAGTTGCTTCTGATGTCCTTGTTAAAACTTTCTCCTCTCACCTTAAAAGTATGCCTTCTAGTTTTGAACTCTCCCACCAGAGGGAAAGGACACTTGCCATTTAAAAAAAATTCTTTCAGGGGATGTGGGCATCATTAGCTAGGCGAGCATTTATTGTCTAGAAGGGGAAGGTAAGTGAATATTACATTGCTGTGGGTCTGGAGTTATGTGTAGGCCAGACCAGGTAAGGATGATAGTTTCCTTCCCTAAAAGACATAAGTGAAGCAGATGGGTTTTTCTGACAATTGGCAATGGATTTATGGTCATTATTATGCTCTTAATTCCAGATATTTTCTCATTGAATTCAAATTCCACCATCTGCTGTGGCAGGATTCGAACCCAGGTCCCCAGAACATCTCTGGGTCTCTGGATTAACAGTCCATTGATAATACCACTAAGCCATCATCTCCCCCAATCACCTGATCTCTGCCCCTCACGAATTTATAAACCTCTATAAAAAGGTCACCCCTCAACGTCTGATGCTCCAGTGAAAAAAAATTCCCAACCTTTTTTATAACCCAAACCCTCATTCCTGACCAAATCCTGTAAATAATTTTTGAATCCACTCCAATTTAACAATATCATTCCTATAACAGTGACCAGAACTGCACACAGTATTCCAGATGAGCCCTCACCAACGTCCTGTAAAACCTCAAACTGACGTCCCAGCTTCAAAATGCAAAGATCTGAGCAATAAATGTCATCTTAACCACCCTGTCTACCTGTGACATAAATTTCAAAGAATTATGTACTTGAACCCTTAAGAGCTCTCTGTTCTACAACACTGTCCAGGCCTTACCATTAATTGTTTAAGTCTTGCCCTTGTTGGTGGTCTGAGATTAATAATAACTTATTCTAAGGTAATTTTATTACCTTAAAAATATTTCTTAGGAATGCTGCTTAAAATACGTTACTTCATTAAAGACTTCTCAGCACTTGAGAGATTGATTATAGCTTCTCTCTGGAATGACTTCCAAGCCCAGACTGAAAATGAAAGTCAGAATGTGGACAGTTCTCTCTCCAAACTGAATGCTCCTCTAATATCATCCTCTCACTTGGAATCATGGGTATTGTGGTTTTTAAAAGCTAATGGCTAATGACAAACCAATATATTTAACATCTTCCAGTAAACAATACTAACACACATTTTCTCTCAATTTCATCACAAAATCGATAACGTAAACTTCATTTTAAAGGCCTAAATCAGATCCCTACTCAGATCATGCTCCTCCAATGAATCTAAAGCAAGGCCTGCACATTCTGTCTACATCTCATTGCATTTAGGAAAGGGATCATCCTCATTGTCTGTCTCTTTAACTTCGCCAGAATCAACATATCCTGCTTGAGCTGTTAGTATGAAAAGGGTGCCCCGAAGTCCTCATACACTGAACAATCTGCCAATTTTAGTTATATATCCAGAAGGACTCTTACATTCCACTGAGCAGCTTTTCTTCCATCCCCTAGCACCAAATCACCCGTGTTTTTTTCCTCATCTATTAACCCCCACCATTAAATCTGATCAGGGCAATAAAATCAGCCAAGCATCTGATTCACCCGCAACTGAAGCAGTCTGAAAAACTCCCAAATCTCTTGCATCTTCTATTATGTTTAGCTGATACCTCAATAGATTCATGTGCTGAATGATCTACCCTCGTTCCAACACTGGTTCATATTACACTGCAACATTATGCGCAAAGTTATTTTATGGGATGTGGGTGGTGCTTTCAATCTCAAAATAGCCCTTAAACTACCTTCTCAAATGGCCTCACCAACTACTGTTTAAGAGTTGACCACTTTGCTGAGGGTCTGAGGTTGCAAATGGCCTAGGCCAGGATAAGGATGCCAGAGTTTCTTCCCAAAAAGACATCAATAAATCACATGGGTATTTACGCCAATTGATAGTTTTATGGTCATTGTTACTGACATTAATTTTCAATTCCAGGCACGAGACTCAGTACCAAATCCTGATGCATTCCACTGGGTAGGAGGCAAATTTTAAAGCATTCTTTGCCTGTATTTCTAAGCCAATCTGTGATCCACCTCAAGTATGACCCTTGATACAAATGAAACTTAATTTTAGCATGTCTCTAATGTGGCACCGAGGTATAGTACTGGATGTTCTTAAAATTGCAACAATGTTTGTAAGCTTTGTCACACTGTACTGATTCTGATACAAAATTGTTGTTTCAGTTCAATCTATAAAAAGTGCCTGGGTTATTTTTACTGCGCTTAGAAATCTTTGATTGTGTTATAAGGGAAGAGAATGTTTTTTCTTGTTTATCTTCATTTTCGTTGTTAATATAACTTTTGTTGTGTTTTGTTGTTAAAGAATGCAACTTTGCATCCTTCTATTTTAGTCAAAGATCACTTTGGGAATAAGAAACATTACAATCTACCTGCCTAGGTGTCGGCTGGGGATTGGACTTGTCCAGGTCTGACATCAAGCTGGGTATTACCCTATAATAATCAGAACCACTAGATCATAATAATTACAACTGCATAGATAGGTTGAGCTGAAGTTGGATAGAAGCTGGAACCATCCAGTTGAATTGAAGATGCAGGACTCAAGGTGAGAAGATAAGGAGACAGGATGTTAGTGTGGAGAATCTCTTGCCAAACTAAGTCATATAAGAAGGAAGGCAAGATTTCAGAGAAGCATCTTGTAGCCTTCTGGAGTTTAAGTGCTGATTGAGCAATTTCCCTGAATTGGTTTTGAGTGTCTACTCTAACATTTTCTAGAAGAATTCAGCAAGAAGCTGTCCAGAGAATTTTTTTGAGAGAGTCCTCTTACTGAGATATCAGAAATTAGAAAAACAGACCAAAGTAAACTAAATTTTTCAGTCTCTTAAAATTAGAACGGTTAGCTTTAAATATTGTGTTAAAGGAAATGGAAACTCTAGAAAAATAATGCTAATAAGACAAATTTTCTTCTGCTGCATTTCAAGCCTTCACAATGCGAGGTTAAAAAAACCCACTGCCATCACAAAATCCTGCTGCCTCTGCAAGACTTTGCTCAGTACTCTAACAGCACGTCAATCCTGAGAACTTGCAGCTCTGCAGACCTGTTCATTAAGTTTTTCAAATACAAGTTTAATATAAGATATGAATTCAATCCCATTTTCGATTACGTGAGAGAGCTTATTCCCCTTACTCATTTAAAAAAAACTTTTATTTTTAAATTGTGTGAAGTGTTGCGTCAGCTGGTTTTCCTGTGACAGCCCATCTGTTCAGATGAGGTTTTGATATTGTTATTGGGTTTTATATCAGCGTTCGCATTTAAATGAGGAGCTCCAAAGTGTTTTAAGGGGTGCAGGGGTCACTTTATGTATATGTAAAGGTGTGAGAGGAGAAAAGGAAAAAAAAAGCCAATTGCTGAGGAATTTCAAATCAAGAAGATAGATTACTCTACATTGTCTCCTGGGAGTAACTAATAGTGCATCATAAATTTAAATGAAATGAAAAGCAGCTGTCTAGGCAAAAAAAAACCCGACATGGACAGACTTGAGCATTCAGAACTGGGCTGCTCATTGTAATAGGGAACCTTTACTTTAGTGGTTTAAACTTTTCATTTCTGATCACTGGCTGTTTCAGACAAAGCAGAAAGAAAGATATTGCAAATACATTCAGTTTGCTATCCTCAACCAGACAAGCTTTATTTTCATTACAAACAGAACTTTATCGGATTACATTCTCCAAGACAGTTATTTCACATTCGCTGGAAAGGCTTCAATGATCAATCAGCAAGTGCACGAGTAAATGTTTAAGATTAATAAAGTTCCAAACTATGACTTACTGTCAAGCTAAGCACCTCTGCTGCTAAGTGCATACCTGCTTGTAAAATTGAAACATGAGGGGTGGCTTTATGGTGATTTACTCAAGTACTATCAGTGTTCCAGCTGAACAGTACTGAGTAAACGTCATCCCCTTCAAGATAGGAAACAATGGAGGATAAATTAAAAACGGTCCTGTGGACCAGTTATTCAGCATGAAAGTAGGATTAGATGCCTCAAATGTTTACTTTCCATATGGGATAGGGTGAGATGTCTATTGGGAGTCCCATTTGAACAGATGAGAACTGATAATGCTGGTGAGGGGCATTTGTTTAATGTCAACATTTTTTAAATAGCTGACCTAATCAAAGAGATTATGATCAAATTTTACATAGCAGCATAACCCATTCATGCAACACTCAATGTGTTCTGAAGACTGGATACCAAACTAGGCCGAAATTAAACAAGTAAGCTTTTACCAGCCCAGTGGACTAGAATGACATTTAGGCCTTCCCCAGGAAGAACAGAGATAGTGGGATGGAACATGGCTGAGCAATGTTGGTTATAGATCACTCTTTGAAATCACAATGGCAATTATCAAGACTATCAAAGATACACAGTTATAAACTGCACATATCAGGTCAAATAATGCACCAAGAAATGCAATCAGTTGTTGAAGGTCAATAGATTCTTTAATGGCTGAGTCAAGTAGGAAAAGAAAACAGGAGTTATTGAGGCAAAGGAGGACACGTCAGTAAATGTCTCCTACAGATGGTACCAGAGGATGAGAATCTTACCATTGGCACTTGATCCAGGCCCAAAACTTTCAGTTTTTCCTTCACTTGATGAGCAATCTCTCTGAGGTAAGGCAGCGAAAACTCGGTGAACTGCTCATTTCCTAGATGCCCGGCATGAGATTCAAAGACTTGCAGGGCCTAAAAAGAGACAGCTATGAGAAATTCCAGTAGGAAGGAGAACAACATTGACTTTTTACATGAGGAACTTTGGAAATAATTCTGGATAGGCTTAGTAACATTAGGGATTGAGAATTATTGTGCAATTTATGATCTCTCAACCTCCAATAAAGATATATCCATCTATCATTTTCAATATAACCCACAGATTTTGCATTCTTATTTCATTGAATAACTTCTAAATATCAAGGGTGTGGCACCTCAAATGGTAAAGGCAATGAATGCCAGCAAGGTATTGTTGAAGGCAGTATAATGAAGGCCTGATCGTCATACAATCGTCACCAGACATTAGCCAGCCTGACTAACTTTATCTCTCTAATCGAAGGACACCACATTCACACATTCAATTATCTTTCATGAAATCAGTTGATTGGTTCAAGGCTCACTCTGTATTCAGAGTACTTTGTTCTTTGTGGTTTAAAACCACACTAGGAAGTCAATGTTCACTTTTCATGCAGAAGGCTGGATGTTATGCATTGATAGGATATTTACTTGTAGCAGGCAACATAAATTTACATGGTGCTTTTACAATAGTAACAGGCTCCAAGGCCTTTTAATAGAGCATTATAAAGGTATGATATGAAATCACATAAGGGGGATTTGACAAGATGATGGAAATCTTCACCAATTGAGGAGATTTTATGGAGTGCGATGGAGGACAAAAGTAAGGTAGAGAAGTGGAGAGGTATAGGGACGGAATTCTTGAGCCTGAGGCTTAGGTAACTAAAGGCAAAACCACCAATGATGGTGCAAAGAGAAAGTGAGGACTGCAGATGCTAGAGATCAGAATCAAAAAGTTTGGTGTTGGAAAGGACAGCCGGTCAGGCAGCATCCAAAAAGGAGAGTTGACGTTTTGAGCATAAGTTCATTCCTGATGAAGAGCTTATGCTCAAGATGTCGACTCTCCTGCTCCTTGGAAGCTGCCTGACCGGCTGTGTTTTTCCAGCACTCCACGTTTTGACAATAGTGGAACAAGTACTGGTCAAAGCGTACAAGGGGAGATTGAATTAGACAAATGACAAATCTTGAAGATGATGCTGCACGGGATTAGAGCTAGGGAGAGGAAAGGCTACAAAGGGATTTCAAAACAAAAGACGACAATTTGAAAAATCAAGTTCAATTTTTCTCTTATCTAATGTTCATCTGTGCGTAACTCGTGTAAGGCACACTCAATGTGATTTAAAAACACGAATAATGGTGAATTGTTCTTCCTCCTTCTAACCTAATGGTACTGGAGATGTAATTGCAACTTTTTTCTTTACACATTCAAGGGATGAAAAATGTGTTGCTGGAAAAGCGCAGCAGGTCAGGCAGCATCCAAGGTGCAGGAGAATCGACGTTTTGGGCTGAAGAAGTGCTTATGCCCGAAACGTCAATTCCCCCGCTCCTTGGATGCTGCCTGACCTGCTGCGCTTTTCCAGCAACACATTTTTCAGCTCTGATCTCCAGCATCTGCAGTCCTCACTTTCTCCTACATTCAAGGGATGTAGACATTGCTGACTGTACCAGTATTTATTACCCATCCCTAATTGCCCCAGGGACAGTTAAGAGTCAATCACATTGCTGTGGGTCTGCAGTCACATGTCAGCCAGACCAGGTAAGGATGAATTACCGTCCGTAAATGACATTAGTAAACCAGATGGGTTTTTCCAACAATTGGGAATGGATTCATGGTAAGACTCTTAATTCTGGATTTTTATTGAATTCACAATTCCACCACCTCCCATGATAAGATTCAAACCTGGATCCCCAGAACATTTCCTGGGTCTCTGGATTAACAGTTTAGTGATAATACAACGAGGTCATCACCTCCACTGCTATCAGATGCAGCAGTGGAGCTATCAACCTTTACCGTGGATCAAACCTATAGAAATGTTTAGACTTTCAGGTCCCTAGACAAGCCAGAGCTACCTCTGCACATATTTTTTTTGTGAACTTGAGGGGTACAAGGGTTATGGGTAACAGGCAATAAAGTGGAGATGAAGCTAAGGTCTGATTAGCCATGGCCTTACTGAATGGCAGAGCAGGCCCAAGGAGCTCAATGGCTGACTCCTGCTTCTACTTACATTCTTCAAATGCAGACTGATAAGTCAACTAAAAATCCAATTCTTCACAAAATTCTTCGAAAATTGTTCAGCTAAAAATATCAAAGCTACTCACCAACGAGAATGGAGAAACTGTCTTAGATCAATCAAGTGATTGACAGAAGCTGACTCAGACTGACAATATCCCCATATAGACAAAGGTAAGTCAAGAGATACATTTGTTAATTCACCTGTTGATAGAGACTCATGTCACTGTAGCAATGCAGCCAAACAAAGATGGGTAACCCATCAATTCAGACCGGTACATGGCCAAATGGTAAAGTTCAATACCTGCAGGCTGGCCACTTGCAACTCTGCAACATTTGCTTGATGTTTGTTTCATGTATGCAGTATTCACCATATTATACATCTCCATGTAATGATGAGCACATCAGTAATATATTCCCAAAATGCTGATGCGAACAATATCAGCAATTCAATGAACAACTATTGCTCCTGTAAGAGAGCTTAATGACTGCAGTACCTTTACCTTAATATTTTGACGCATGTACTAAATGGCTCCACTTCAGAGAACAGTAAAATAAATCAAGACCAGCACGGCACTATTGAGATCAATCACTTCCAGTAATACAATTATTTAGCTTAAGGGTACTGCAGCTGCAAAGGTGTATAATTGTTATGTTGCATACCATTTGTAACAAGGTTAATTTTTAAGATTAAACACAAGTAATACAAGGCAATAGTTTGGGTTTTAACATCAACTTTCCTCAGGAGGAAACAATAAGGCTCTTAAGATCCAAAAGATCTTCATGAGCGTGTGAAATGCTGCCATCCAGTGGTGGTTTTGTAGCATTGCTAGTCCTGCCAATTGAAGCTAAAGTTAGTTTTTTCACAAGTCAAAGTCTTCACATAATTTTTTTCAAAATCAATTCCTAGACAAAAACAATAGATACTCCAGGGGTCTCTGCATCCAGAATGAGAAAAGGATCTTTACAGGAGAAAAAGCAACTGAAGCCTAGCGATTTTGTGGAAATTATAGGACCATTTGTTACCTGAGCACCTGATGTAACTTGCCCCACCAGATAGTCAACAATCACATTAGTTAGAATTTTCAGCAGCTTATGACTAGCCTCTGGAAACTGGTACAGCCAGCGTTTTGCTTTAGCCATTGTATTTGAGCCACCTCCTTCAATCATGTAAGCCATCAATGTCCACTAAAAGGAGAAAAATAACCATTAAATCACTGTCATCATTACTGTAAAGAAAGATTAGGTAAAGGCCACGGGCTTACATGCATTTAAAATGATTACAGCATCATCCATCATAACAAAAATTTCCCCCAAGTGATATGGGGAAGACTGGGAAAGTTTAGTGTGCACTCACATTATACCATTCTATAGATATCATGTATTTCACTTGAGTTATCATTATACTATGTAGCAATATCCAATTGGTCACCTGGTCTTAAAAGGTGATTTTTTTCTGACTAAGTCAGCTGACACTGGTCTTAAATATCTCAATTGTAATTGATTGGACTCACAGGAAAACATACATATGGTATAATATTTCATAAAACGATAAAGGAACGTGTAATTCACACATTGGATTTTACAGTTTATAAAATAAAAGTTTGTAAATTCTACAAGCCACATCAGCTGAAACATCAAACCTCCTTTCGTTGGTTTAATTTCATGGTTGAATCCTTCACCATGCAAACATGGTATAATTAAAACATCATTAACGTCAGGATCTTTCCCCAACATACCGGGGCTCCAGAGAAGCCGATAAGAGGCACTTTTCCCTTTAGTTCGTAGCGGGTTAATTTTATAGCCTGGAACACATATGCCAGCTCCTGTGCCACATCTACATTCTCCTGCAACTTGACAAGATCCCCAGGCTCGTTCAGTGGGTCTGGAAATGTTGGTCCTTTTCCTGGAACCATGGTAACCTCCATCCCCAATGCCTGAAAAAGATTTTATCCCCCCAAGCATTTCATTATTTGAAAAATATGGTGTTCAGAAATAAAAGAAAAGCATTACCTATACTTAATAACATCATAAACAGATACAGTCACATTTTAGCTTGGCAAAACCTGAGTACTCAGCAGCCAAATCCCAGATTTTTTTCTCCACTAGCTCAGCTGTTGTTCAAAACTAATCTAAAATGTTTTAAAAAAAACTCGACAATAGTATCCTTGATTCAAATCTTCAACATACCTGAACTCTTGTTCAGATATTTTCTAATTATCATGTTCAGTGTAGTTATTACTGGAACAGACAAGACTTAAAGTCATGCTCCTGGCCCAGAGGAAGGGGCACTACCACATTACTCACTTGCAGTGTCTAAGGAGTTGCTTTAGACAGAAGAAATAGCTGCTCTGTAAACTTGCAGGAGCATCCTTCATCAGCAAATGGTAGCACTGTTAAACCATACTCTCTGGCTTAGTGAAAATTGCTTTTTAATCTTTGTCTGAACCCCAGCCACATGGGTAGCAATACAATTGACAAATAAAATCTCACTGAATTTATGATATTGCTTTTGGGTCAGCAATGTACTGAGTTAGAGACAAATGACACATGTGTGAGATTCTATGGGGCAAGTGATTATAACGTGGGGAGAAATTGCCATACTTCAATTAAGGAGTGGTCTAAACTGAGGTAAAATCAGATTATTCATTCGTACAGCGCAACCAGGAATAAGGAAGAAAACAAAACTAGCTCAATCTAAAAACCTCAATGCTTCATGGTTAATAGATATATATTTATGCAATGGAAAGAATCGCAGTTCCATACAGACATATGTGTTCCAAATGCCCTACCTGGGGTATCACTAGAATGTCAGAGAAAATGATAGCAGCATCCAGCGGGAATCTTCGAAGAGGCTGATATTGTAAACAGGAAAAAGATGTTAGTTATATAGTTTCATGACATACACAACCCCAAATTCAAGAATGATCACAAAATTTAGTAGAATGAGGTTTTACATTCACAGCAAGGTGGATAACCATAGTTCATGGACAGAGCGCGCGCGGGCGAGAGCGAGGGCGCGGGGCGGGAGAGCGAGGGCGCGGGGCGGGAGAGCGAGGGCGCGGGGCGGGAGAGCGAGGGCGCGGGGCGGGAGAGCGAGGGCGCGGGGCGGGAGAGCGAGGGCGCGGGGCGGGAGAGCGAGGGCGCGGGGCGGGAGAGCGAGGGCGCGGGGCGGGAGAGCGAGGGCGCGGGGCGGGAGAGCGAGGGCGCGGGGCGGGAGAGCGAGGGGGCGCGGCGGGGCGGGAGAGCGAGGGGGCGCGCGCGGGGCGGGAGAGCGAGGGGGCGCGCGCGGGGCGGGAGAGCGAGGGGGCGCGCGCGGGGCGGGAGAGCGAGGGGGCGCGCGCGGGGCGGGAGAGCGAGGGGGCGCGCGCGGGGCGGGAGAGCGAGGGGGCGCGCGCGGGGCGGGAGAGCGAGGGGGCGCGCGCGGGGCGGGAGAGCGAGGGGGCGCGCGCGGGGCGGGAGAGCGAGGGGGCGCGCGCGGGGCGGGAGAGCGAGGGGGCGCGCGCGGGGCGGGAGAGCGAGGGGGCGCGCGCGGGGCGGGAGAGCGAGGGGGCGCGGCGGGGCGGGAGAGCGAGGGGGCGCGCGCGGGGCGGGAGAGCGAGGGGGCGCGCGCGGGGCGGGAGAGCGAGGGGGCGCGCGCGGGGCGGGAGAGCGAGGGGGCGCGCGCGGGGCGGGAGAGCGAGGGCGCGCGCGGGGCGGGGGGGAGAGGGAGCGCGCGCGGGGCGGGAGCGGGCGGGCGGGGGGGAGAGGGAGCGGGAGCGGGCGGGGGAGGGAGAGAGAGCGGGAGCGGGCGGGGGGGGGAGGGAGAGAGAGTGGGAGTGGGCGGGCGGGGGAGGGAGAGAGAGAGCGGGAGAGGGCGGGCGGGGGAGGGAGAGAGAGCGGGAGCGGGCGGGGGAGGGAGAGAGAGCGGGAGCGGGCGGGGGGGGGAGGGAGAGAGAGTGGGAGTGGGCGGGCGGGGGAGGGAGAGAGAGCGGGAGCGGGGGAGGGAGAGAGAGTGGGAGTGGGCGGGCGGGGGAGGGAGAGAGAGAGCGGGAGAGGGCGGGCGGGGGAGGGAGAGAGAGCGGGAGAGGGCGGGCGGGGGAGGGAGAGAGAGCGGGAGCGGGCGGGCGGGGGAGGGAGAGAGAGCGGGAGCGGGAGCGGGCGGGGGAGGGAGAGGGAGCGGGAGAGAGAGCGGGAGAGGGAGCGCGCGGGGGAGAGGGAGCGGGAGCGGGCGGGCGGGGGAGGGAGAGGGAGAGGGAGAGGGAGAGGGAGCGGGAGGGAGAGGGAGAGGGAGAGGGAGCGGGCGGGCGGGGGAGGGAGAGGGAGAGGGAGAGGGAGCGGGAGCGGGCGGGGGAGGGAGAGAGAGCGGGAGCGGGGGGGGGAGGGAGAGGGAGCGCGCGCGGGGCGGGAGCGGGCGGGCGGGGGGGAGAGGGAGCGGGAGAGGGAGCGCGGGGGGGAGAGGGAGCGGGAGCGGGCGGGCGGGGGAGGGAGAGGGAGCGGGAGCGGGCGGGCGGGGGAGGGAGAGGGAGAGGGAGCGGGCGGGCGGGGGAGGGAGAGGGAGCGGGCGGGCGGGGGAGGGAGAGGGAGAGGGAGCGGGCGGGCGGGGGAGGGAGAGGGGGAGGGAGAGGGAGAGGGAGCGGGCGGGCGGGGGAGGGAGAGGGAGCGGGAGCGGGCGGGCGGGGGAGGGAGAGGGAGCGCGCGCGGGGCGGGAGCGGGCGGGCGGGGGCGAGAGGGAGCGGGAGCGGGCGGGCGGGGGAGGGAGAGGGAGCGCGCGCGGGGCGGGAGCGGGCGGGCGGGGGCGAGAGGGAGCGGGAGCGGGCGGGCGGGGGGGGAGAGGGAGCGGGAGCGGGCGGGGGAGGGACAGAGAGCGGGAGCGGGCGGGCGGGGGGGAGCGGGAGCGGGCGGGCGGGGGAGGGAGAGGGAGAGGGAGAGGGAGCGGGCGGGGGAGGGAGAGGGAGCGGGAGCGGGCGGGGGAGAGAGAGCGGGAGCGGGCGGGCGGGGGAGGGAGAGAGAGCGGGAGCGGGCGGGCGGGGGAGGGAGAGAGAGCGGGAGCGGGCGGGCGGGGGAGGGAGAGAGAGCGGGAGCGGGCGGGCGGGGGAGGGAGAGAGAGCGGGAGCGGGCGGGCGGGGGAGGGAGAGAGAGCGGGAGCGGGCGGGCGGGGGAGGGAGAGAGAGAGCGGGAGCGGGCGGGCGGGGGAGGGAGAGAGAGCGGGAGCGGGCGGGCGGGGGAGGGAGAGAGCGCGGGAGCGGGCGGGCGGGGGAGGGAGAGAGAGCGGGAGCGGGCGGGCGGGGGAGGGAGAGAGAGCGGGAGCGGGCGGGCGGGGGAGGGAGAGAGAGCGGGAGCGGGCGGGCGGGGGAGGGAGAGAGAGCGGGAGCGGGCGGGCGGGGGAGGGAGAGAGAGCGGGAGCGGGCGGGCGGGGGAGGGAGAGAGAGCGGGAGCGGGCGGGCGGGGGAGGGAGAGAGAGCGGGCGGGCGGGGGAGGGAGAGGGAGCGGGAGCGGGAGCGGGCGGGCGGGGGGGAGAGGGAGCGGGAGCGGGCGGGCGGGGGAGGGAGAGGGTGCGGGAGCGGGCGGGCGGGGGAGGGAGAGGGAGCGGGCGGGCGGGGGAGGGAGAGGGAGAGGGAGCGGAAGCGGGAGCGGGAGCGGGAGCGGGAGCGGGAGCGGGAGCGGGAGCGGGAGAGGGAGAGGGAGAGGGAGCGGGAGCGGGAGCGGGAGCGGGAGCGGGAGCGGGAGCGGGCGGGGGAGGGAGAGAGAGCGGGAGCGGGCGGGCGGGGGAGGGAGAGGGAGCGCGCGCGGGGCGGGAGCGGGCGGGCGGGGGGGAGAGGGAGCGGGAGCGGGCGGGCGGGGGGGAGAGGGAGCGGGAGCGGGCGGGCGGGGGAGGGAGAGGGAGCGGGAGCGGGCGGGCGGGGGAGGGAGAGGGAGCGGGAGCGGGCGGGCGGGGGAGGGAGAGGGAGAGGGAGCGGGCGGGCGGGGGAGGGAGAGGGAGCGGGAGCGGGCGGGCGGGGGAGGGAGAGGGAGCGGGAGCGGGCGGGCGGGGGAGGGAGAGGGAGCGGGAGCGGGAGCGGGCGGGCGGGGGAGGGAGCGGGAGCGGGAGCGGGCGGGCGGGGGGGAGAGGGAGCGGGAGCGGGCGGGGGGGAGAGGGAGCGGGAGCGGGCGGGCGGGAGAGGGAGCGGGAGCGGGCGGGCGGGGGGGGAGAGGGAGCGGGAGCGGGCGGGCGGGGAGGGAGAGAGAGCGGGAGCGGGCGGGCGGGGGGGAGAGGGAGCGGGAGCGGGCGGGCGGGGGGGAGAGGGAGCGGGCAGGCGGGGGGGAGAGGGAGCGGGAGCGGGCGGGCGGGGGGGAGAGGGAGCGGGCAGGCGGGGGGGAGGGGGAGAGGGAGCGGGCAGGCGGGGGGGAGAGGGAGCGGGAGCGGGCGGGCGGGGGGGAGAGGGAGCGGGAGGGCGGGGGGGAGAGGGAGCGGGAGCGGGCGGGCGGGGGGGAGAGGGAGCGGGAGCGGGCGGGCGGGGAGGGAGAGAGAGCGGGAGCGGGCGGGCGGGGGGGAGAGGGAGCGGGAGCGGGCGGGCGGGGGGGAGAGGGAGCGGGCAGGCGGGGGGGAGAGGGAGCGGAAGCGGGCGGGCGGGGGGGAGAGGGAGCAGGCAGGCGGGGGGGAGAGGGAGCGGGAGCGGGCGGGCGGGGGAGGGGGAGCGGGCGGGCGGGGGAGGGAGAGAGAGCGGGAGCGGGCGGGCGGGGAGGGAGAGAGAGCGGGAGCGGGCGGGCGGGGGGGAGAGGGAGCGGGCAGGCGGGGGGGAGAGGGAGAGGAGCGGGCGGGCGGGGGAGGGGGAGCGGGCGGGCGGGGGAGGGAGAGGGAGCGGGAGCGGGCGGGCGGGGGGGGAGAGGGAGTGCGCGCGGGGCGGGAGCAGGCGGGCGGGGGGGAGAGGGAGCGGGGGCGGGCGGGGGGGAGAGGGAGCGGGAGCGGGCGGGCGGGGGGGAGAGGGAGCGGGAGCGGGCGGGCGGGGGGAGAGGGAGCGGGAGCGGGCGGGCGGGGGGGAGAGGGAGCGGGAGCGGGCGGGCGGGGGGAGAGGGAGCGGGAGCGGGCGGGCGGGGGAGGGGGAGCGGGCGGGCGGGGGAGGGAGAGGGAGCGGGAGGGCGGGGGGGGAGGGAGCGGGAGCGGGCGGGCGGGGGAGGGAGAGGGAGCGGGAGGGCGGGGGGGGAGGGAGCGGGAGCGGGCGGGCGGGGGAGGGAGAGAGAGAGCGGGAGCGGGCGGGCGGGGGAGGGAGAGAGAGCGGGAGCGGGCGGGCGGGGGAGGGAGAGAGAGCGGGAGCGGGCGGGCGGGGGAGGGAGAGAGAGCGGGAGCGGGCGGGCGGGGGAGGGAGAGAGAGCGGGAGCGGGCGGGCGGGGGAGGGAGAGAGAGCGGGAGCGGGCGGGCGGGGGAGGGAGAGAGAGCGGGAGCGGGCGGGCGGGGGAGGGAGAGAGAGCGGGAGCGGGCGGGCGGGGGAGGGAGAGAGAGCGGGAGCGGGCGGGCGGGGGAGGGAGAGAGAGCGGGAGCGGGCGGGCGGGGGAGGGAGAGAGAGCGGGAGCGGGCGGGCGGGGGAGGGAGAGAGAGCGGGAGCGGGCGGGCGGGGGAGGGAGAGAGAGCGGGAGCGGGCGGGCGGGGGAGGGAGAGAGAGCGGGAGCGGGCGGGCGGGGGAGGGAGAGAGAGCGGGAGCGGGTCGGGCGGGGAGGGAGAGAGAGCGGGAGCGGGCGGGCGGGGGAGGGAGAGAGAGCGGGAGCGGGCGGGCGGGGGAGGGAGAGAGAGCGGGAGCGGGCGGGCGGGGAGGGAGAGAGAGCGGGAGCGGGCGGGCGGGGGAGGGAGAGAGAGCGGGAGCGGGCGGGCGGGGGAGGGAGAGAGAGCGGGAGCGGGCGGGCGGGGGAGGGAGAGAGAGCGGAGCGGGCGGGCGGGGGAGGGAGAGAGAGCGGGAGCGGCGGGCGGGGGAGGGAGAGAGAGCGGGAGCGGGCGGGCGGGGAGGGAGGAGAGAGGCGGGAGCGGGCGGGCGGGGGAGGGAGAGAGAGCGGGAGCGGGCGGGCGGGGAGGGAGAGAGAGCGGAGCGGCGGCGGGGGAGGGAGAAGAGCGGGAGCGGGCGGGCGGGGGAGGGAGAGAGAGCGGAGCGGGCGGGCGGGGGAGGGAGAGAGAGCGGAGCGGGCGGGCGGGGGAGGAGAGAGAGCGGGAGCGGGCGGGCGGGGGAGGGAGAGAGAGCGGGAGCGGCGGGCGGGGGAGGGAGAGAGAGCGGGAGCGGGCGGGCGGGGGAGGGAGAGAGAGCGGGAGCGGGCGGGCGGGGAGGGAGAGAGAGCGGGAGCGGGCGGGCGGGGGAGGGAGAGAGAGCGGGAGCGGGCGGGCGGGGAGGGAGAGAGAGCGGAGCTGCGGGCGGGCGGGGAGGGAGAGAGAGCGGGAGCGGGCGGGCGGGGGAGGGAGAGAGAGAGCGGGAGCGGGCGGGCGGGGGAGGGAGAGAGAGAGCGGGAGCGGGCGGGCGGGGGAGGGAGAGAGAGAGCGGGAGCGGGCGGGCGGGGAGGGAGAGAGAGAGCGGGAGCGGCGGGCGGGGGAGGGAGAGAGAGAGCGGGAGCGGGCGGGCGGGGGAGGGAGAGAGAGAGCGGGAGCGGCGGGCGGGGAGGAGAGAGAGAGCGGGAGCGGGCGGGCGGGGGAGGGAGAGAGAGAGCGGAGCGGGCGGGCGGGGGAGGGAGAGAGAGAGCGGGAGCGGGCGGGGCGGGGGAGGGAGAGAGAGAGCGGGAGCGGGCGGGCGGGGGAGGGAGAGAGAGAGCGGGAGAGGGCGGGCGGGGAGGGAGAGAGAGAGCGCGCGAGCGAGAGAGAGAGCGCGCGAGCGAGAGAGAGAGCGCGCGAGCGAGAGAGAGAGCGCGCGAGCGAGAGAGAGAGCGCGCGAGCGAGAGAGAGAGCGCGCGAGGCGGAGAGAGAGAGCGCGCGAGCGAGAGAGAGAGCGCGCGAGCGAGAGAGAGAGCGCGCGAGCGAGAGAGAGAGCGCGCGAGCGAGAGAGAGAGCGCGCGAGCGAGAGAGAGAGCGCGCGAGGCGAGAGAGAGAGCGCGCGAGCGAGAGAGAGAGCGCGCGAGCGAGAGAGAGAGCGCGCGAGCGAGAGAGAGCGCGCGAGCGAGAGAGAGAGCGCGCGAGCGAGAGAGAGGAGCGCGCGAGCGAGAGAGAGAGCGCTGCGAGCGAGAGAGAGAGAGCGCGAGAGGAGAGAGAGAGCGCGAGCGAGAGAGAGAGAGCGCGAGCGAGAGAGAGAGAGCGCGCGAGCGAGAGAGAGAGGCGCGCGCGAGCGAGAGAGAGAGAGCGCGCGAGCGAGAGAGAGAGAGCGCGCGAGCGAGAGAGAGAGCGAGAGAGAGAGCGAGCGAGAGAGAGAGAGAGCGCTGGCGAGCGAGAGAGAGAGCGCGCGAGCGAGAGAGAGAGAGCGCGCGAGCGAGAGAGAGAGAGCGCGCGAGCGAGAGAGAGCGCGCGAGCGAGTGAGAGAGAGCGCGGGAGCGAGGCGAGAGCGCGCGAGCGAGAGAGAGGAGAGCCGCGAGCGAGAGAGAGAGCGCGGAGCGAGAGAGAGAGCCGCGAGCGAGAGAGCGCGCGAGCGAGGCGAGAGAGCGCGCGAGGCGAGCGAGAGAGCGCGCGAGCGAGAGAGAGAGCGCGCGAGCGAGAGAGAGAGAGCGCGAGCGAGAGAGAGCGCGAGGAGAGAGAGAGCGCGCGAGCGAGAGAGAGAGCGCGCGAGCGAGAGAGAGAGCGCGCGAGCGAGAGAGAGAGCGCGAAGAGAGGCCGCGAGCGAGAGAGAGAGCGCGCGAGGAGAGAGAGAGCGCGCGAGCGAGAGAGAGAGCGCGCGAGCGAGAGAGAGAGCGCGCGAGCGAGAGAGAGAGCGCGAGCGAGAGAGAGAGCGCGCGAGCGAGAGAGAGAGCGCGCGAGCGAGAGAGAGAGCGCGCGAGCGAGAGAGAGAGCGCGCGAGCGAGAGAGAGAGCGCGCGAGCGAGAGAGAGAGCGCGCGAGGCGAGAGAGAGAGAGCGCGAGCGAGAGAGAGAGCCGCGAGCGAGAGAGAGAGAGCGCGCGAGCGAGAGAGAGAGAGCGCGCGAGCGAGAGAGAGAGAGCGCGCGAGCGAGAGAGAGAGAGAGCGCGCGAGCGAGAGAGAGAGAGCGCGCGAGCGAGAGAGAGAGAGCCGCGCGAGCGAGAGAGAGAAGAGCGCGCGAGCGAGAGAGAGAGGAGAGCACGCGCGAGCGAGAGAGAGAGCACGCGCGAGCGAGAGAGAGAGCACGCGCGAGCGAGAGAAGAGAGCACGCGCCGAGCGAGAGAGAGAGCACGCGCGAGCGAGAGAGAGAGCACGCGCGAGCGAGAGAGAGAGCACGCGCGAGCGAGAGAGAGAGCACGCGCGAGCGAGAGAGAGAGCACGCGCGAGCGAGAGAGAGAGCACGCGCGAGCGAGAGAGAGAGCACGCGCGAGCGAGAGAGAGAGCACGCGCGAGCGAGAGAGAGAGAGCACGCGCGAGCGAGAGAGAGAGGCACGCGCGAGCGAGAGAGAGAGCACGCGCGAGCGAGAGATAGAGCACGCGCGAGCGAGAGAGAGCGCGCGAGCGAGAGAGAGAGCGCGCGAGCGAGAGGAGAGAGCGCGCGAGCGAGAGAGAGAGAGCGCGCGAGCGAGAGCGAGAGAGCGCGCGAGCGAGAGCGAGAGAGCGCGCGAGCGAGAGCGAGGAGAGAGCGCGCGAGCGAGAGCGAGAGAGCGCGCGAGCGAGAGCGAGAGAGCGCGCGAGCGAGCGAGAGAGCGCGCGAGCGAGAGCGAGAGGAGCGCGCGGAGCGAGAGAGAGAGCGCGCGAGCGAGAGAGAGAGGCGCGGCGAGCGGAGGAGAAGAGAGCGCGGCGAGCGGAGAGAGGAGAGAAGCGCGCGAGCGAGAGAGAGAGAGCGCGCGAGCGAGAGAGAGAGAGCGCGCGAGCGAGAGAGAGAGAGCGCGCGAGCGAGGAGAGAGAGAGCGCGCGAGCGAGAGAGAGCGCGGCGAGCGAGAGAGAGAGAGCGCGGCGAGCGAGAGAGAGAGAGCGACGAGCGAGCGAGAGAGAGAGAGCGCGCGAGCGAGAGAGAGAGAGCGCGCGAGCGAGAGAGAGAGAGAGAGAGGCGCGCGAGCGAGAGAGAGAGAGCGCGCGAGCGAGAGAGAGAGAGCACGCGAGCGAGAGAGAGAGCACGCGCGAGCGAGAGAGAGAGCACGCGCGAGCGAGAGAGAGAGCAGCGCGCGAGCGAGAGAGAGAGCTCGCGCGAGCGAGAGAGAGAGCGCGCGCGAGCGAGAGAGAGAGAGCGCGCGAGCGAGAGAGAGAGCGGCGCGCGAGCGAGAGAGAGAGAGCGCGCGAGCGAGAGAGAGAGCGCGCGCGAGCGAGAGAGAGAGCGCGCGAGCGAGCGAGAGAGCGCGCGAGCGAGCGAGAGAGCGCGCGAGCGAGCGAGGAGAGAGAGCGCGCGAGCGAGAGAGAGAGCGCGCGAGCGAGAGAGAGAGCGCGAGCGAGGAGCCGAGAGAGAGAGCGCGCGAGCGAGAGAGAGAGAGCTAGCGAGTGCGAGAGGAGAGCGCGAGAGCGAGAGAGAGCGCGCGAGCGAGAGAGAGAGAGCGCGCGCGAGCGAGAGAGAGAGAGAGAGCGCGCGAGCGAGAGAGAGAGAGAGCGCGCGAGCGAGAGAGAGAGAGCGCGCGAGCGAGCGAGAGAGAGAGAGCGCGCGAGCGAGAGGAGAGAGAGAGCGCGCGCGAGCGAGAGAGAGAGAGCGCGCGCGAGCGAGCGAGAGAGAGCGCGCGCGAGAGCGAGCGAGAGAGAGAGAGCGCGGCGAGCGAGAGTGAGCCGCGAGCGAGAGAGGAGTGAGCCGCGCGAGCGAGAGAGAGAGAGCGCGCGAGCGAGAGAGAGAGAGCCGCGAGCGAGAGAGAGAGAGCCGCGAGCGAGAGAGAGAGAGCCGCGAGCGACGAGAGAGAGAGCCGCGAGCGAGAGAGAGTGGGCGCGCGAGCGAGAGAGAGAGCGCGCGTGAGCGAGAGAGAGAGCGAGCGAGCGAGAGAGCGCCGAGCGAGCGAGAGAGAGAGCGCAGCGAGCGAGCGAGAGAGAGAGAGCGCGAGAGCGAGAGTGAGCCGAGCGAGCGAGGAGCGAGGGAGAGAGCGCGCGAGCGAGAGAGAGAGAGCCGCGAGCGAGAGAGAGAGAGCCGCGAGCGAG